>NC_082691.1:60687904-61320545 GCF_949987515.2 Delphinus delphis
ATGACCTTGAGAAAGCCACTTCATCATTCTCATTTCATGTTCCTCATTTGCTAAATGAGGAAGGTGAACTAAATGATCTAGAAAACCTATTCCAGGTTAAAAAAAAAAATACGGTGTCAGGCTATCCAAGAGTAAAGCAGATTTTTAAAAAATATTGTGTGAAACTGGGACAAATGTGATGTTGGCGGGGCCATGTTGGACGCGGCTAAAGGTTCGTGTCAACATAATAAAAATGTTTTGTGCCTTGTCTCTTGGCCAAGGCCTCCTGACAGTCTGCTTTAGTGGCTCGTGAAACAAATCCCTAAGACCAAGGTAGTTATAGTTGTTCCACTGAAGCATGACAAATGGCCTCTCACTTTGAATGCGTTTATGAGAAAGGAAAACCTTCCATGACAACAGCAGTGGAACTTAGTTACAGGCTCCAGGTCTGGGGCAAGAATGGAGATAGTCACTGGCTGTGGCCAAGCGAGAGAAGACAAGAGCCTGAGCTCACCTGGGAAGAACCAGGACCGGGTGATATAACAGTGACAACAGCACAATGACAACATTAGTGGGGCTTCATGGAGAACTTGCTATTTGCCAGGCACAGTCCCAAGAACTCTCTATATATTATCTCATTTAATTGACACAATAGCCCTAAGAGATCGGTTCTGAGGTCGGTACATTTATTTTTCTGTTTTATAAAGATAAGTTTTGAGAGGCTCTTAAAAGAAGTTGAGTAACATGCTTCTCATTATTCAGCCAATAGTTGTCAGAGGTAAGATATGAACCCTGAGAGTTTGTCCATTTATTTAACACGTGCTGTTTGAATGTCTGTTATGTCAGGCACCCTTCTAAGGGCCGATGAGACCTAAGTGAACGAGGCAAAATTTCTGCTTGTATGGAGTTTGGCTAATAGTGGGATGAGCCCAGTAATAACAAGCCAACGAATCAATAAATAATTTCAGATGGTAATAATAAGTGGCTGTGAAGGAGAGTGAGTGGGGTTGGGGGAAGGCTGCTTTACACAGGATTGGCAGGGGTGGCCCATGGGAGGTAACATTTGAGCTGAGCCCTGCATGACAGAGCAAGTCAGCCATGCAAAGAAAGCTCTATTGGAGGAGAGTTCTTACATGGAGGGTCCACAGGAGCCAAGGCCAGGGGCTCAGAAGAACTTGGCTTGTTCTAGGAAGAGAGAGAAGGCCAGTATGGCTGGATGATACATGAAAAGGGGGGCAGTGCCTGCAGTGGAGTGAGGAGGAGGGCAGGGACCAGAGGACACAGGGCCTTGGAGGCCACAGTATAATGTTTGTATTTTATTCCAAGTGCAGATGGGAGACATTGGAGGATTTTAAGCAAGGGAGCATTGTGATCTCCCGTCTCTGTGGATGGCTTTCTTCACCTCTGTGTGCAGTTGCCAACAAGAAGCAACCAGAAAGGGATAAGATGTTTATGTGCAGGGAAGCCTAAATGAAAGTTTATAAGTTAGGAGCCAGCATTTCAGATGAATCAAAATTCTAGGTTTTTCACAGAGCAAGACTGAAATGAACAGGGAGAGACCATCTAATCCAAACTTCTGACTTTAGGTAAGAAGACCTTAGGAAATCCAAGTTGAGCATCTGAGCTATGTTTGAAAACCTGCATTAAGGAGACTATTTATTTGGGGGGGAACTTCCCTGACTATGTAGAAAACTGCACTCTAGGTTCTGAATATTCTTGACAACTTCTTGGTCTGGGGATTGTACTTACCTTATAGAGTAAATCTCATCCAAAATAACAAGACAGCTTTGGGTAGATGACATCTCAGGGATTCATACTTCCATGCAGTCTGGTGTGTGTGTGTGTGTGTGTGTGTGTGTGTGTGTGTGTGTGTGTGAACGCGCACGCGCACGCATCCATATTAATCTTTATATTTGAAAAATATTTTTGAAGGTGTCATCAATATTTTAACATTCAGGACCTGGTTTTTCTGGTGAGATGGTATTGTATGGATGGTTCTAGAATTTTGTTGTAAACTCGGCAACATGATTTATTTTATTTGAATGTTATAAACAAACACTCATCTTAACCCATTAAAATTGGTCTGTGTCACATATAAGATGAAATTAATTGCTTCTTTAGGTTAAAAGCTCACTATTACATTGTCTACTTTGACAAAAGAATTAAGAGCTTCACTGTTATTTAGCAAACTAGGCTTGAATAACAGCATAAACCATTATTAGTCCACTGTATTTGTGTGTGTGCCTATGTGGCTGGTGATCCGTAGGTAGGTTCCTGACGATGCAAGCCTAAGAATCCAGATGCATCTGTATGAAACTATCTTAGGAGGTGTTTCGTTGCCTCTGTGATAGGATGGGCCCCAGAAAGCAAGTATGAATTGTGAAAGAACTTAATTTAAGCTACATAACTGTAATTGAGTAGGATTTGGGGAAGTTCACCACTCTTGAGTTACTTTTTATTTACAGTAAGTATATTTGTTTCTCAGGAGGGGAAAAATTCTCAAACTATCTTACTGCATGAGATTAGAAAATTTCTGTTCCTTTGCATGAAAGTATGTGACAGTAGCACAAGGACAAAGGCAGCATAAGGATGGGTGTGGGATGCCATAGACGTGCAGGATGACAAAAACAGAGTTTCCTTATCAGAAAGCACTGAATTAGAGAACTCTTAAAGCTTCCCCAGCTTAACATTCTATGAGTCGGGGAAAAGGATTTTTCCCTCTGGCTGCTTAAGCTAGAGTATGTTTTACCAAGACCTTAGCTATGAGCTCAGGAGGACTCTAATAACTCCGTCAAAATTATAAGTTCAGCTGTCAGCACTAGGATTGTTGAGTTGACTGAACAAGCAGATTTTCTCCATCGTCTGCTTTCTGGATTGATGAATAACAATTTCGTCCTCTCCATTTTGTTGTAACTCTTTCACACTGACACTGATTGCTGAGAGGTTTTCTGGAAATTTCCTAAGTCACAAACTGGAGTAAATTCAAGGATATAATGCGATTCCAATTGAATCATCAGTGTCTCAGCTGTCAGACCTAGGAGTTCAGTTGGTTGAGTTGTACAACTTCAACAGATTTAATATTACATACTTGCCACTTTGTGTCTTGCCCTCGAGTCTTGATAAATGGGCTAAAGGTCTGACTGGAATCTGTGAGATAAATTATATGTTTATTATGCCAAGTTAAGTAAATACTGTTTGAAAGGATTACTGGAGGGTACAATCAAGTTAATTGCTTTAAAAATCTTTTTTGATTTACTGGGCTCTATGAAAATGGTTAAGCAATTGATTCTGTCATGGTAAGTGACATGAAGAAAGTGGTGTTGGATCCACAAGGGTTGCCGTATACACTTCCCCCCTCATGCCTGGAACTGTCCCGTAAATGAGCTGAGAGGCCCCCAGGACCAGAAAGCAAGTACTGCTGACAGACAGTTGTTCCTCCAGAGAAGACACAAGTTGACAGTTTGATGTTCAAGCTGACGGATTGCTTTCTTTCTTTTTATTCTAGATGCTGAAGAATACCAGCCTCCAATATGGAAATCCTACTGTGAGTACCTAAAATCATAACCTCCTCGGAAGTCTTTAGTCGGCCTGCCTTTTGAACGATTTTTGCTGTTGATTTAGTGCACACAAACTCTCGCATCACAGCACTGCAAACCCAAATCTCGCTTTCTCTGCTAAGGAAAGATATTGGTCAGAGAGAACTGCAAGAGCCCTGTCCCCTGGCCAGGACCTCGGAGAGCCAGCTGCCTGTGACCCGCTTAGGGAAATGCTTAGGGAAAAAAAAGATGGACATTCTGACTCTCTACCTTTCTTTGGGACTTTCCTTGTCTTCCTTCCTTCCTTCTTTCCATCCTTCCTTCCTCTTTTTATTCACAGTTGGTCAGCAAGGGTAAGTGTGTTGACTTCCATGAATTATGTTCCTGGCTGTTCATCTTAAAGCTGTAATATCAAATGACATTTACCACAGAAAAATGTAACAGATAGCAATGGATAATGTTTGGTCACTAAGGGTGACTCCTTAGAAACAGAGATCATTATCTGATCATCGATCATCAATCCGTCTCCCCTCATGAAGGCAGGCACTTGTCATCACCTCAAGCTGGTTTTCTGTTTCCTTAGTAATTCTCCAGTGACAGAGGGGAGGAGTGTGGTGTGGGGAGCCCACTGTGCTGAGAGCCAGGGGAACAGGCTCTCATTCAGGCTCTGCTTCTAGACAGCAATAATAAGAATAATTATTTCTATCATTATTGACGTTGCCCTTGTTTCTACCGCCTCTTGAGACCTGGAGTGTGCCAGCCAGCACGCTAGCTCTGTGCCTCAAGTCACAAATCGCACCACAGCCCTAAGCGACCAGTACCACCCTTATCCCTGTTTCACGTACAAAGAAACCACAGCTCAGAGGGGTTCAGTAACTTGGCAGAGGTTTTATGAGAAACCTTGGAGTGGCATTCAGAGTGGAGCCCAGAAGCAAGCCAGACTGACAGGCTGCAATTTGCCAGTCTTTTTTTCTTTCTATTTAAAATTGTATACATAAGTATATAGATAAGTATATACATACACACAGACACACATATGCATATACCTGTGTATGTACGTATTTGTTACAAAAGCAATACAAAGCTACATAAAAGACGAACATTAGAGAAATACATAAAGCTGGGAGCAAAAATTTCCCATAGGCCACATACCAGCTCTCACCCCATATTCCACTCCTCTTTTCCAGTCACTGACCCTGTCAGTTTTGGAAAGCATATCTTTCCAAGTGTTTAAAATACACATGCCTAATAGTTGGTTGTTGTTCCCTTTTGTAAAAATGGGGTTATGCTGTACCCGGTGTCCTTCAACTTGCTTGTTTCACTTCGCAAATACCTTGTTTTTAATCTTTCTATTTCAGCATATAGAGAGGCACCTCATTCTTTATTACATGAGTCTGTTCTTCCATCTGTGAAATAAAGGGGTGATGCTGGGTCTCTAAGGGCCCTTCCAATCTAATGTTATGCATTCTGATCTTCTGTTTTAAAAGGCAGTGCTAATGACTAAGTAATTGGATGTTTTTGTTTGTTTGTTTCCTAATGGAGTGTGAAGCGCTCTGACAGTAAATCAACGAAATATCTGTAGTGAGGGTATTGGGGGTCCCGTGACTCACTGTTCCTTGCACACTGCCTTACACACAGCCTTGCATACGTTAACTACGCAATAAATATTTGTTGAGTGAATGCCACCGCAGAGAGCTTTACTGAAGCGAGAAGATGGCACTGGCTCAAATTCATTTCACTTTTTGCTAAGAGACCTTGGGCCACCCAGGGTATCCCTTAAAAGCACTTTTATGTCCTAAGGAAACCAGAAAAGGTGTTGTTAATTACATGTTCCAATATCAATTTTACCAGAGTATATTGGTTTTAAGTTTGATTTTTTGATCTAAGCAAGTTGTGTGTGTGCGTGTGCTTAATTTGCTCTAGGATCATAAAACTTTAGATGCAGAAGGGATAGTTGAGTCCATTTAATACAAACCTAATGACATATATGAAGTTCCTCTTTATTATACTCAACTAATAGTCATCCAGGCTGTATTTGAGGGTCTCTAGTGATGCAGAACTCTACAACTGAAGGGAGTATGCCAACAGCCGGGCCGTCCACGGCATCAAAAACAGGTTGATCGAAGATCCACAGGGTACTGCTGAGAAAGCACTCTCTTTTGGTTGTCCTGAGTCCATTAATTCTTTGAGTTAGGGTGTTGGACTACTATAAACTCATCTAACAGTATCATTACCAAGCTCATGCTACTCCCTCTTATTCCCAAGTTTATCATCTACTCATTTGGTCTTTCAGCAGACATACATTATAAGCATTAGGATAAGCTTTAGGAATCAACAGCAGCTAAAATGTGGCCCATACTTTCCTCCAATTTACAGTCGAGAAAGGGAGACAGATGTAACCAATTAACATGCAGATGGACTGAAGCAACAATATGCTGCTCCTCTACCTCCTGGGATTACAGAAGACTTTATAAAAGAGGTTAAATTTGCATGTGGGTCTTGAAGGATAAATAAGGAGAAGAAATCCGAGGGCCTTGAAGAACTTCATGAGATACATGTTAATATCCAAGTATGTTAAAACAATAGTATTTTCCTTATCTGAAAATCCAACAAACCTATCAGAATATGAAATTTGTTTTTAAATAACCTGTTGGTAAACCCATTCTGAACCTCAGGAATCACCAAGTTGTTTCTCTTTGAAATACTCACAGACCATCCTTTCAGAGATTAATTTTACTTGTTGATGTCAAACTCATTAACATACCATCTATGGAATCCATACTTGCCCATCACACACTTAATTTTCTAGCTCTGGCGTTTATTCGGTACTTGGAAATTTCTCATACGTTTACCAGATGCAGTTCATTTTTGCCTTATTATAGGACTTGGTTTGAAAACTGATGGTTTACAATGATTATAGGAGTATATAGGTATGTCTTTGCTTTCATCCATCACCTATTGTTGGCTGTTAATATTGACTTATTTGATATAAGATTCTTATTATGAAGCCTTAGTCCCAATTATAACGTTATTCCTAAAAGAAAATTAGTCTGCCTCATAATGATCCACTTTAAGAAGCTGTTTTTAAATTTTAATGCTAATTGCAATGCTCTTAGGTGCAAGTAACAGAATATTCCTCTCAAGCGCATTGATTGACGTAAGCAAAAAGTCTAGAGGCACTGGCTTCAGGCATGACTTGGTCCAGCAACTCAAATGACATTACTAGAACCCAATGTGTACCTCTTGCTTTCTCGGCTCTACTTTCCTAGGTTTGTCTCCACTGTTAGTAGGCTTTTCTCTTGTGACCCCCAGAGAGCTACCAATAGCACCAGGGCTACCACATCCACATTTAAGAGCAACAGGCAGAAGGACAGTCTACTGCAAGCAGAAGTCTTAGAATTGAGTCTCAGCCCTATTTGACATGGGTTCCCAACCCTGACTCCATCACTGTGGTCAGAGAGTTGAGATATACTAACTGCCCTAAACCCATCAGGGCTCACCACTGGAACTCAGGAGGGATTACACAGGAGTGACTGGAAACTTTGGAGTACCGTTAAAATGGGGAAGATGGAAATGGATGCCTAGAAGGCAACCAACGAATGTCTGATTTAGAAATTTAGAAGAATAAGGAACCTTAGAAATCAACTCTCTAAATACTTTCTGTAAAGTAGATTGCTTATTAATTTATTCATTCATTCATTCAACAAATGTATATTAAGTCTTTGCCTTAGACCAGGCAGTGTGCTTTGAGCTGTGGGACCGCAAGGATGGATAAGATCCATCTTGACTCAAAGAACAGTGATGCCACATGAAGTCCCTTAAGTTCCTGCCTGTCCTGCTCCCCTTTCTTTCTTAGAAGCTAATGCTATCACTTCCTGAGCTGATTATTTGGTAAGAATAATCTTGTCCCAAAGTATCATATATCTACATCTAGTCCTTAATACTCAAGACCAAACCCCAAAACACTGGTGAAATCACTGAGAAGTATTTGGTTTCAATTCTTAAAAAAAAGCTATTTTCAAGTTTACTTTAAAAATAAAGTAAAGCCACATTCTAAACTTTAAGCCAGAACTATGAACTAAGCAGATGAGTTTAAAAGCCAACCACCATGGGTACACTCTGAAAGATTTTATTGTTTAACAGGCCAAGTGCCAATTAAGCAGCAGATGCTGTGGCCAACATCTCTCCCCAGAGACTCTCCTGGGCAGCAGGTCAGGCAGTCACAGCTTGTGCCTGTTTTTCTAAGGAGGAGTTTAGAACCTCAGAATTCTGATCCATAGGCCCCCTGCATCAGAGTCACCTGGGGAGAATAGTTATAATAACTATTATTAATAAATTTATTATTTATTAATTATTAATAAATATTATTAATAACCTCAGCCCGACGCCAGATTTCTGAATTGCAAGAGTGGGGGGATCTGCAATTTCTCACACCCCACAGGTGCTTCTTATACACACTTAGGCCTGAGACCCCCTGGTTCAAGTCTACACAGCCTCATCCTCAGGCTTTCACTGTGCCATGGGACAAGAGGAGAACTCCCTCCCCAGTAAAACTGGACATTCTGTGAGCAAGACAAGGCCTGCACACAGCTGCCTGGAAGTGGGGCTCAGCCTAGAGGCCATTGAAAGCCCCTGCTATTTCCTACTCACACCCGTGAGTTTTTTCCCATGAAAACTGGGAAGACATGGGCAGTGAGCGGGGTGGTGCTGGGTCAGTGTCACAGCCAAGTGGCCAGGTTCGGCTCCTGGATCCACATGCCCTCTTAAGTGATAAGTGGCTGTTAGAGGACATCCCTGCAGGGTCTCTTAGTAGCTGACGGGTTTGGACTGGGCTTAGCATCACCCAGGCCAGGGCTTTCACTCGGCCTCCATGGGGTTGTGTTACCAGAGGATGAGCCGAGTTTTCTTACTGAAGAAAAAAATAAAACACTCTCTCAGTGAGCTCTTGGTTTCTCAATCTGCTTCAGGTTTCCTGGGGAGCAGGGGATCCCCTTCTCTTACCTCCACGTTCCCTAGTGACCATCCCCACCCCATCCCCCTGCCTAACAGCTTATTCCAGAATAAGAATTCTCTCTTGTGCTGCAAGGACCCAGGGCTGGGGAGTGCCTGGGACAGATGTGGAGCATTGCAGAAGCACAGTCCGTCATCTCGCCCCTTAGCGCACAGAATCACCCAAGCAGTGCCATGTGTTATTGCATTTTGCTTGTGACGTGGGTTTGTTGAACAAAGAAAATTCAAGAAACGACATTTTCAAGATTATGTGACATGTTTCAGTTCTATTAAATGGGCCTCGTGGATGTTTGTTTCGTTATAGCCAACCTTGAAAATGAGGGACTGGGGCTGAAGCTGAGATAGAGTCTAGGGCCCCATTTTTTTCTGTGGCTGCCATGGCAATCGGTTGTCATCTCATTATCTTTATAGAGACATATTATTCAGATGGCAAACAGGCTTCATCATTTCTATTGCTTGGAACAGCACTGAGCAGATTTTGTAGATCCTGAGACCTGCTCACTGAAAAATAATGATTGATTAATGATGTGTGCTGCCCAGAGACCAGCAAGGAGAGGTGGCACCCCTGGCTTGAGGGTTTTTCAGGGACCCCCCCCACCAAAGTTTCTAGTTGTAAGACTGGTGAACTGACCATGTATCTCTTTACTCAGAGGATACAGCTAAGGGCTTTAGCCTGTTGACACAGGAGAAGAACTGTCCCTTACATTCCTTCTCCTGTAACCTCTGTGATTGTTAATGGCGTCTCAATCTTTCAAGCATTCAAGGCCCTTTCCTCCATTCAATTTGTAATCCAGCCCTGGCCACCCCCCTCTGCAATCAACTCACCTCCTCTTAGTGTTGTCCTAACTCATACTTTCAGGATCTCCTTTACGTACAACTAAAATACAATTCTTTTTTGCTTCCCTGCCTCCAAGGATCCCCCTCCGATCCTTCCTTCAGTGAAGCAAAGGGCAGTGGCCCCCACTCCTGACTGTGTGTTGGAATCTCCCAAAGACCTTTAAAAAGAACATATTTCGGGGCCCCTTGCCAGGCTGGCAGAGTGAGCATCGCCAGAGACGATGGTGTCTGAGAATCTGTATTTTATAATTATATAATTTATATTTTAGCTCTTCGAAGATTCTAATGCAAGCAGCCCCACTTGGGACCTCTCCACCATCTGCTTTAGGGGCCGCTGGTGAGGCTGAAAAATATAGACCTTTGGACCTGGAAATCAGGCCGTAAATCTTGATTTCATCATATTATCTGCGTGACCTTGAGCTCCTTCACAGCTTGACGTCTCCACTGCTTTGTCACTGAGGTGGAGAAGAACAGTTACCTTGGAGGTGTGTTGGGAGGAGTAAATGAGGAAATGTAGATAAGGTGTCTGGCACACAGTAGGTCTCCAGAAAATGAGAACTTCTATTTTTCTGAACAGTCTTATCCTTATTGTCATTATTCTGAAACAGACCAGATCATGTCACCTCCCTGCTCAAAACACGTCACTGTCCCCCCGTTGCTGACAGAAGAACGTCCATGCTTCCTACCATGCCCTTCAAGGTTCAGTCCCACATGGCCTTCTCCCACATCTGCCCACCCTGGGGCAACAGCACACTGGACTCTCACTGACCAATCAGCATGTCATTCCCTTTTACTGCTGGGGCTCTTTCCTCTATCTGTACCCTCCTCTCTTTTCTCTACCTATGGAAACCCTGCTAACTCTTCAAGAAGAGCTCCATGCTTCTCCCCTCAGGAAGCCATCCTGACCACCTGAGTAAAAAGAACTGCTTCCTCCTCTGCCCTTAATTAAAGCACTTGGCCCTTCCTGGTTTTGTTTCTCCACATGTATCTCCGTCACTGGATCAGTGTCCTTGAAGGAATGGCTTGTGACCCATGAGTCAATGCATACAAATATGCATTAAGCATCTACTATGTGCCAAGCACTGTTCTAGGCGCTAAGCGTCCCACCATGGACAGAACAAAGTCCCTGCCCGCAAAGAGCCTACACATTAGTCAAGGGAGACAGCACACAAAATAAACAAATACAGCGTGTTAATGGTGATGAGTACTGTGAAGAAACATGAAATGGTGTAAAGGTAGCGGAGTGATGGGATGGAATTTTATACCAAGTCGGGCAAGTCAGGGAAGACCTGAATGAAGGGGGAGGAGTGCCATCTAAACATCTTGGGAAAGTGCAATCCAGGTGGAGGGCACAGCAAGTGCAAAGGCCCTGAGGCATAGAAAAATAAACCTGGGCTTTGGAATCGAAAGGATACATTTTAGCTGGTTGGTCTGGGGCAAATATTTCACTTCTGGCCACTTATTTCCTCATATAAAATATGAGAATGGTAATGATACGTTCTGTCCTCGGAGCTCTTGTGAAGGTTCAATAAGACATTGTTCCTGCCACATGACAGGTACTCGATATGCTGGTTCCCTTCTCTTCTCTCTTCCCCTCCATCCTCACAGCCTCCACATAATGCTGACTGTGGTATCTGTTCTACGGCAGATGTTCAAATATTTGCCGATATGAATTGCAAAGGTGCGCTTAGCTTAAAATGCTTCTCTCATAACAGCTGTACTTCCTTTGCCGCCTTCGAGGGAAGCATTAAAAACGGTGTTCACAAAACTGTTCCAGCCATGCCCCCCACATATAACTGCTGGCTTCCGAGGGCATTGACAATGGGAAGAGAAGAGAGGATAAGATTCTCTGGATGTGGGTTCTGCAATTGCTCTAAAGCTCTGTGATTCTAGGAGATGCCCCCTTTGGTTCCCTTTACACTCATTAACAGCAAAACCCTGCTGAAAAGCAGTTAGTTGGTGTTGGAGCTCATTCGAGAGGAATACAGGATTCCATGCAGACTCTGTCGTGATTTAAGGAGAGCATGGGCTCTAGTGGGAGAGTCAGTGGAATGTCCAAAACTATTTCTCTATTTTTAGCCAATTCTTCCTCATGTTTCCTCCTGCACAAGGAGCCTTCTCTGACCTGTCTCTGATACATGGCTACAGTTGTCCTTAAGTGACACAGGCATCATCATTAGTGTGGGCAACCTAAGCTTAGAAATGCGACACGTTAAAACATCCATATGAGGGTTAGATGGTTTCTTCTCTGTTAGGAAGCTGAGTCATCTACCCTTAATTAGGTAAGAAAATAACCATGTTGAGCTGAAGGCATTGGGGAGCCATAGGTACAAAATATATCCCATCATTTCCACCTCTGTTTCCATGTGACCATCTGCCCTTCAATTAAAATTTCTTCTTTTAATTTTTAGACCTAAGAATAAGCCAGAAGTTTTTGCTTCTCTTATTACATTTTCTAGAAGACTTTATGTGATCTAGTTTTTAACTTCTCATAGATGTATTCTATGATATGATTCATAGATTTATTTGACATTAATTATTCCCTCTTCAAGATTCTGAAGATAATATCAAGGAGGTTTATTTTCAACCTCTATTTCCATGGAAGTAGAATCCCAAGGTACCTGCATAGAGTAGCTTTTCCTCTAAGAGAAGTAATCAAACTAGCTGAGCAGCAGAAAATCACTCATTATAGTCTGAAAAATTACAAATAATATTCTGATAAATTACATTTTTGTATACAGTTACCTGCTTTCCTCCATGCCCAAGCCTGAAAGCCTGTCTTTAAAACAGGATATAAGAGAGTTATTATTATTTAAGATACTAAAGGGCCCAAGCAAAAGGAATGACAGTGGGTGGGAAATAGTCAAGTAGATAAGTATCCGTGGTGATGGACAGGGCAAAAATGGAACTTGTGAAAAGAGAAATGAGTTGGGGCTTCATTCACTCACAGAATCAGCTGTGTCTCTGTCCATAACTGTAACATTTCAGAGAATGCCACTCCTCTTCTAATGCCAGTCTTTCCCTGGTATGTCAAGAAACATCAGCATTGAGATTCAGGAATCCTATTACATGATCTTACTACCGAGGTACTCACAAGTACAATTTCATCTTTAAAATTGTCGAAAGAATTTTAGTCCTATCTAGTCTTCCAAGAAAGCCATAACATGAACAATGCCAGTAACAATTATGACACTAAATTGTCCTTATAAGAATTTTAAAAAATCAATTTTGCCCGTTTATATTCATTGTGACTAATTTCCATTTAAATGATCTGCCTTTATTTAGTCTAAAAATGTGTCTGTATCTCCTTTGTTTCTTGGTTGAGAAATTTGCAGTTCTTGAAAGGTGGTTAGGTGGAACTGTTTGAAGACATGTTGATATGTGCTAATGCTCTTTAATTATAATTCTCTCTTTTTATATTTGGCAGTATATCAGTTACAGCAAGAGGCCCCTCGTCCCAAGAGGATCATTTGCCCTGGGGAGGTCAGTACTCAGCTATTTCCAATACACCTCGTTAAATATGATGAATGGTCAGCACTTTGTTCATATTGGAGGACCTTCAGATTTCCTGGGAGTTGATTTCGTTTAATGTTTGTTAAAGTGTCACCAGATTTAACATCTAAATAATCTATATTTTGAAATCAGGTATTATTTGAAAAATACTAACTTGGAATCAGAAGTCTTACATTTTTCACTACTACAGAGGCAAATTAAGCATCCTTTGTAAACTCTCCAAAATGTGTGTTCTGGTTGTTTTCTTTGTTCCTGCAGTTTTGATACTTTTATCACTTTTTTATTATGAAATGCTTCCAAAAGAGAAAATGCAGAGAATGATAAATATCTGGATACTCTCAACACCCATATTTAGCAAACCTTTACATTTTCTCATGTTAAAAAAAATCCCTATGAGAAAAGTGACTGGGTTTTTATTCTTGGAGATAAGCTTAAAAATATATTGACTCATAAAAATGCTTACCAGGCACAGAACTTTCCCTAGCCCTCCTTTACTCATCAGTTCTCTTATCATCCGGGATGCCAGCAAGATTTGAAAGACAGGACTAAGGCTCTGTTTTCTATTTTTATGCTGACTAGGTGCTTTAACAACCAGACCAATATCCTTCAAACAAAGGTCCATGGGTCCTTGACTATTTTTGTTATTATGACTTCAATTAAATACAGAATAGCAGATTTCTTTTAAAGTGTCACATCTGCCTTATCAGAGGGAAAGGCTCTAATTCCAACAATCTTGAGATTTTTCCTTGAACATCAGTACTTTCTGGCAGACTGACCGGATCTGGTTTTGAATCCGTCTCAAAGACTTAGCTACATATGTACCCACACCCAGAGCCAACTTACCACTGTTTAATAAGTGTTTCTATGTGAAATTTTACTTCCGTTGAAGAGCACTGAAGTTCATCAAGTAATCTGAATTTTAATAGAGCGGACATTCTCATCCCAGAAATATAGCCTGAGAAGAGAAAATATTTGATCTGTAAGGAAAAATCCAGGATGAGGTCAAATCTTTATTTGGTGGTACGATTTTGTTCCATCACTAACCCTGCTGACTTGTCTTTTGGTTATTAAATAATATCCAAGTAAGAGAAATATAGGATAAATACGAAATTTTTAATGAGATACTTTAATTAGGGTATTTTGGGTGAGAAATAAGAAACAAGTTGTTAAAAATTCTTTCAGTCCTACTTTACGTTTAGTATTTTGCCATCAGGAAAAATATAACCATGTGTAGGGAGTTAGAGGAGTTTAAATGTCTCCATGAAAAGAATGTTTGTAAAATTAAAATACAACTAAAGTCTCTTCCTAGGGGTATTAATAAAAAGTCTACTGGTAAGGTTGGGCACTAGAACTTGAAACCCAAGGGGATATAGTAAATATTCATTTGTTCATTTATTTTATATATATATAATATATAGCTAGAGAGAGAGACTGCTCTGTTCTGACTTAGATCTAGGTGTTGGGAATACAGTGAAGAACTTGGCTATTGGTGCTTTGAGTTTCATATTAATTGTATGTAATTAAAGATATATTTAAGATGTTATCTATGGGTGGGTGTAAAAGAGAGAGAGAGAGAGAGAGAGAAACAGAAAGAAAGAGAGAGAGAAACAGAAAGAAAGAGAGAGAGAAATAGAAAGAAAGAGAGAGAGAGCGAGAGAGAGAGCAAGAGTCCGAGCACCTCTTTGTTTCTCAAAATCCCTGGAACCATGTCCGTTGTCCTCTTAAGCCAGGTGGAATGTTAGCAGTGGAGATGGGTAGATTCAGATTAGCTTCATGAAGCCTCTTCACAGGGTTCCTCTGAAACTCTTCAGACATCCTATGGGCTGAGGGTCCACAGCCTATCTCTTTAATGTCACACTTGCATCAGAAGGAAGTGCCCCAGAGGCCTTAGCAAAGCAGAGCTGTGAGCCGCAAGCCACCACCATCTGCTGTGACTAAAGGACGTGGCGTGTGTACAGCTTTTTTCATCCTTCTCTCTAGTCTTTTAAACCAAGCTTTTCACATTTTGACCTTTATCAATCTGATTCATTAATAAGTTATGCCTGGTGGATGCTGGATTCCTAGGTAACTTGCCTCTAGCAATTCCATATCTCATTTCTACCAGGAAACCTAACACAAAATGGACATTCATCAACTCCATGTCCTCAGCAGGCAGCATGGGGCCATCCAGCCAGGCAGATGTCAGGTGATACAGGGCCGAGTGTGCTGGAGGAACAGGTGCTGCCGAGGCGAGCGCCAGCCAGGGTAGCTTCAGGGCCCTTTGTCCTCCTGTGCAAATAATTCCTGCCCACACTGCTCGGCCTCCCAGCACTTGGCCTCCTTCTGGTGAAGGAGTGGCTGCGGGTGAAACCACTCCTGCTGCAGAGGGTGTTTTAGCAAACGGCTCTGTGCCTTATAGCACACCTGCGTGCTCGGGGATATGCCTAATGAAGAAGCCTTTCAGTTTGAGTGTGTGGCCAGAAAGACTGAAGCTTTATTAACATATTTACATAAGGCCATAAGGCTATTTCTTTTGAACAGTGAGTTATGATTTTTTCTGTGTCTTTGCCATCTTATCCCTCAGCTAGCCATTGAGTCCTCGCTTTACTTTACACACAACCTTGCTGCCCTCCTTCTTAGTCTCCAGCCCCTCTCCTCTCAGCCACCTTGTCCCTGGCAAGCCTGCCCCGCTGTGTTGCTCCAACACACTCCATCTCTTTTGTTTCTCTGATGACTAATAACCTCCCAGGCTATGGGCCTCTCTCAGGTTCGGGTCCTCCCACTGAAAGTGATACATCCCACATGAGAGCACCAAGTGAGTCTGCAGTTACAGTCATGGAACACTGTCGTTCAAGTGTACAGACACAGGCCAACCTGACTTGAATGCTTGGTGGCTCTCGACGGATACCAACCGCCTAATGGACTTTGTTGGAGAACTAGGCAATCGAGGGTACAGACTGATTCAGCAGGTGAAATCCAGTGAGTTTTGCAAACCCAGGAAGGGAAGCCCGGCTGCAAAGTCAGCTGGGCTTGTTTTGCATCCTTGTTCTACCACTTTCCGGCTACCTGACTTGGAACCAAGCACTTACTCTCTCAGGGGGATTAAGGTCTACCCCCCAGGGCCGACAGCTACTGCGCAGGGTGTTATAAGTGGGATCTATGTGTCAAGTGTCTAGAATGGTGCCTGGCACATCAGAGTTACTCACTGTTGATGACTCATGGCAGATTCAGAAATCTATGGAGAGCAAGTTCTGAGACAGTCATTAGGGACAGAGTCACAGCAATGACAGTATTCTCTGGATGTGAGGGCCAAAAAGGCAGTGATGAAGAACCAGGCACGATTCCTGGGTCAGGGATTAAGCTGCCATGTAAAAAGATGCTGAGGGTGAGGAACAGAAGGAACAAGTGGCTGAACAAAGGCTCTGGCGCCAGTGAAGCCAGGGAGGGTCAGTTACTGAAATAATAGTCCATGGCTTTCTTGAGATTCATCGTGGTAAATTAATATTTACTGAGCAGCTACGGCACCTGGCACTCTTCTCTACCGGCATTTCCCGAGCGCTCCGTGCCATGAGATTCAGAACATCTTCCGGTATGCAAAATTCTCACTTGCCCTTTCTGTCAATTATCAATCAGTCATCACATAAGCATTTATTAATCACCAAATGTGTGCCTCGGTGGTCTGCTAGGAATAGTGCAGAATATCGACTCCTAAATTTGCATCTCTAGCTAAGACCTCTCCCCTGGGCTCCAAACACCTCGCTCCATCTGTCTACTTGACCTTTTCAGGGAGATGTCCCACCGGCCATCTCTAGCCTAATGCTCAAAGGAGAACTGGACCCCACTCCATTAAATGGCACCTAACTTCAGAAACCTGCATGCCTGTCTCTCCTACCCTCACCCTTTTCTCTTAGCAAGCTGCATTTACCTCCAAATATATCTTGCATTTGTCACTCTTCTCTGCCTCCAGGACTACCATGGGCTTGGGCCCATCATTGTTTCTTACCTGGGTTGTTGCTGCTCAGCAACCTCCAGCCTCACCTCCCTGCTTCCACTCTTGGCACTCTCCCTGACACACACACACACAGACACACACACACACACACACACACACACACACAGACACACACACACACACACACACACACACACACACACACCCCATTCTTCAAACAGGAGCCCAAACCATCATTGTTAGATATAAATCCAACTGCTTCAGCAGCTTCCCATTGCTCTTAAAATAAAAGCAAGACCTCGAGCTTCCCTGGTGGTGCAGTGGTTGAGAATTTGCCTGCAGATGCAAGGGACATGGATTCGAGCCCTGGTCTAGGAAGATCCCACATGCGGTGGAGCAACTAAGCCCATGCGCCACAACTACTGAGCCTGTGCGCCTAGAGCCCGTGAGCCACAACTACTGAGCCTGCGCGCCTAGAGCCCATGAGCCACAGCTACTGAAGCCCGTGCGCCCAGTGCCGGTGCTCCGCAACAAGAGAAGCCACCGCAGTGAGAAGCCCGCGCACCGCAACAAAGAGTGGCCCCCACTCGCCACACCTAGAGAAAGCCTGTGCGCAGCAACGAAGACCCAACGCAGCCAAAAATAAAAACAAATAAATAAATTAATTTAGAAATAAATAAAAGAAAAAAAAAGCAAGACCTCTTGCCATGGCTCTGAGCCGTGGTGTGGCTCCTGCCTTCCTCACTGCCCTGTCTGTAGCATCCTTCTCGGAGTGCACTGCCTTGCAGCCCCACTAGGTCTTGCTCCTATTCATCAAACAGATCATAGTGCTGCTACCACAGGGCCTTTGCATTTGCCCTTTGCCTGGAATTCTTGTCCTCGAGTTCTCTGCATGTCCAAGTTTCAGATCAGATTTCACCTAATAAAGCCCTCCTTGAACCCCCTAAAATTTAGCACCTACAGATCTTCTCTCTCGTTTCACCCTATTTATTTTGTTTATAGGACTTAATACATGCTCTAGTATACTTTTGATCATATTTAACTGTTTATTTGTTGCTTGTACATCTCTCTCCAGGAGAATACAAGCTCCAGAGATGTCACCAGTCTTAATCATAAGTACTTCCCTAGCATTAAGCCCAGGGCCAAGCAGCAGTGGGTAATCAGTAAATATATGGTAAAATGATGAAAAAAAGGATAGAGACTGCTAACATAAGGAACTTAGAATTCTCAAACTATTACTAATAGCATATCAGATTTACTCAATGCTGTTATTAGGGGAGTGAGTTGAACTTTCTGGCTGTTGTTAAGGTTCTTACGTAAACATGGACTAATACTTTTTCCTGGAACATCCTGACTTTCTTTTTGGCCTTTCCAAAAGGCCAAACGTCAAGATTTACTTGCAAGGTCCCCAAGAATTACCTGAAGAATACAAAATATGCAGAAATTCTTTTATGACTGTAAAAGATTTGGTGTCATTTGTCATTCTTTTTTGAAATTGTTGTAGTGAATATGGGATTATAAAAAGCAATTTCAAAGCAGAGAAATAAATTACATGCTATCATTTCAAATTGTTCTCCATTTTATGAGGCTTTACTTCCCCTCTCCCTTACCACAGAGTATTTTGGAAGTTTTTTTTTAATGCAAAAGTGAATTGTAGAACTGAATTTCTACAATTCACTTTTGTAGAACCTTTTTTTTTTCTTGATTGTCAGAGGTTAAGCCAAGTACAGATGACAGTGAACTATCTTAAGTTGCCGTAGTACCTTATTTTACCTCCTAGTGAATTGTATTCACTTTTTAAATATTACCATAAGTACCGCTTCCCCCTTTTTGTGCATTTTCTCTAGCTTTTGGTGTTCCTAAATATCTACCCATTTCATCCCTTCTACCTTTATTTGTAAAAACTGTCCTTTTAAGCCTATAAGAGCATTTCATTTTATCATTAGGCTTTTAAGTTTTCATTCACCATACCTAGATTTCACATCTTAGAGTCTTGTAGCTTTAGGCGTTTCTCTTGTCTTAGACACGTCTGGAAGATCTTAACAAGCCATACTGATTGGCTGTATCATTCTCAACTAGCTCAGTACATTTCAAATCACAGATTTAAAGTAAACTCAGAGGGGTTTTCTAATATTCTACCATCCTCCCCCTTCTTCTATTCATTGAAAATAAATGTTTTTTTGAAAACTACTGATTCAAGACATCTATACGATTTGTCTTTAACGTAATGAGATTGATTCTTTAAGCCACAAACAAAAATCAATCCCATTACCTTTTAATTGGCTTTTTGTGTAGTAATCAGAAGGCTATTTCTTCCCTGGTCAGAAATATTTCTCTTCTTTTCATCCTAGACTTTCTCCACTGGTCTCTTTTCTCCCCTTACTATTGACACAACCTAGAATCAAAGGCGTTCCCCATCATTATTCCCCCCCAGGCTTTCATCTCACTCCCTAATGCAGTCAGGCGTTTTGATGCTGATGTGATTTCATCCTCAGCTAGACTCACTTTGCTTGTAGACCCACTGTTGTAAAGGGAGAAGACCTCATAAAACTAATGTTAGAAAAAAAATTTTAGACATATGAGTTTTATTTTCTTTCTAAAGATAAAACCAAGTTTTCTGCTGCTTTAAATAAAAAGCTGCTTTTTTTTTATTAACAAGTGAGGCCATCTACCAAAATACATAACCTTCCAAAAATTTTACTGTCCTTGGAATATTCTGAATTCCTTCTAGTGTAACACAGATTTTGCACGTTTGCACCTAGAAAATATTTATTCATTTCCAAGGTGATATCGTGAGGAGTGGATAAGGGCTCTTGAGGACAAGCTGCTATACAATTCAGATGCTCAGAGGCTCCAATTCGAGAGGACAGATGGCTAAAGTGGAGAGGGCCCCCAAGGAACAGCATATATATATAAGTTGAGTGAAAGTTGAGGCAAAAGTAGAAGGTTTTTCTCCTTAAAACAGAATAAGGAAAATGAGGGAGAATTAACAGTGATTGATAAGAAGTAAAATTTCTTTTTTTTTAAATGTGCACCTTTTTAAAAAAATTTTCACATGAATTCGTATTTTATTTTATTTTGAGTTTTTGAATTGTTTTATTTATTTTTTTATACAGCAGGTTCTTATTAGTCATCAGTTTCATCCACATCAGTGTATACATTGTCAATCCCAATCTCCCAATTCATCACACCACCACTCCACCCCCCACCCCCTGCTGCTCCCCCCCTTGGTGTCCATACGTTTGTTCTCTACATCTGTGTCTCAATTTCTGCCCTGCAAACGGTTCATCTGTACCATTTTTCTAGGTTCCACATATATGCGTTAATATACGATATTTCTTTCTCTCTTTCTGACTTATTTCACTCTGTATGACAGTCTCTAGATTCATCCACGTCTCTACAAATGACCCAATTTCATTCCTTTTTATGGCTGAGTAATATTCCATTGTATATATGTACCACATCTTCTTTATCCACTCGTCTGTCGATGAGCATTTAGGTTGCTTCCATGACCTGGCTATTGTAAATAGTGCTGCAATGAACATTGGGGTGCATGTGTCTTTGCAAATTATGGTTTTCTCTGGGTATATGCCCAGTAGTGGGATTGCTGGATCATACGGTAGTTCTATTTTTAGTTCTTTAAGGAAACTCCATACTGTTCTCCATAGAGAACAGTATCAATTTACATTACCACCAACAGGGCAAGAGGGTTCCCTTTTCTCCACACCCTCTCCAGCATTTATT
This sequence comes from Delphinus delphis, assembly GCF_949987515.2. Taxonomy (NCBI): domain Eukaryota; kingdom Metazoa; phylum Chordata; class Mammalia; order Artiodactyla; family Delphinidae; genus Delphinus; species Delphinus delphis. The sequence goes on from NC_082691.1 coordinate 60,708,455, forward strand.
GTTTGTAGACTTTTTGATGATGCCCATTCTAACTGGTGTGAGGTGATACCTCATTGTAGTTCTGATTTGCATTTCTCTGATAATTAGTGATGTTGAGCAGCTTTTCATGTGCCCCTTGGCCATCTGTATGTCTTCTTTGGAGAAATGTCTATTTAGGTCTTCTGTCCATTTTTGGAATCGGTTGTTTGTTTTTTTAATATTGAGCTGCATGAGCTATTTATATATTTTGGAGATTAATCCTTTGTCCGTTGATTCATTTGCAAATATTTTCTCCCATTCTGAGGGTTGCCTTTTCATCTTGTTTGTAGTTTCCTTTGCTTTGCAAAAGCTTTGAAGTTTCATTAGGTCCCATTTGTTTATTTTTGTTTTTAACTCTAGGAGGTGGATCAAAAAAGATCTTGCTGTGATTTATGTCAAAGAGTGTTCTTCCTATGTTTTCCTCTAGAGTTTTATAGTGTCTGGTCTTACATTTAGATCTCTAACCCATTTTGAGTTTATTTTAGTGTATGGTGTTAGGGAATGTTCTAATTTCATTCTTTTATGTGTAGCTGTCCAGTCTTCCCAACACCACTTTTTTTTTTTTTTTTTTTTTTTTTTTTTTTTGCGGTACGCAGGCCTCTCACTGTTGTGGCCTCTCCCGTTGCGGAGCACAGGCTCCGGACGCGCAGGCTTAGCAGCCATGGCTCACGGGCCCAGCCGCTCCGCGGAATGTGGGATCTTCCCGGACCGGGGCACGAACCCGCGTTCCCTGCATCGGCAGGCAGACTCTCAACCACTGCGCCAGCAGGGAAGCCCCTCCCAGCACCACTTATTGAAGACACTGTCTTTTCTCCATTGTATATCCTTGCCTCCTTTGTCAAAGATTAGTTGACCATAGGTGCCTGGGTTTATCTCTGGGCTTTCTAACCTGTTCCATTATCTATATTTCTGTTTTTGTGCCAGTACCATGTTGTCTTGATTACTGTAGCTTGATTACTGTAGCAGACTATACTGTAGTATAGTCTGAAGTCAGGGAGTCTGATTCCTCCAGCTATGTTTTTTTTTCCCTCAAGACTGCTGTGGCTATTCAGGGTCTTTTGTGTCTCCATACAAATTTTAACATTTTTTGTTCTAGTTCTGTAAAAAATGCCATTGGTAATTTGATAGGGATTGCATTGAATCTGTAGATTACTTTGGTTAGTATAGTCATTTTCACAATATTGATTCTTCCACTCCAAGAACATGGTACATCTCTCCATCTGTTGGTATCATCTTTAATTTCTTTCAACAGTGTCTTATAGTTTTCTGCATACAGGTCTTTTGTCTCCGTAGGTAGATTTATTCCTAGGTACTTTATTCTTTTTGTTGCAATGGTAAATGGGAGTGTTTCCTTAATTTCTCTTTCAAATTTTTCATCATTAGTGTATAGGAATGCAAGAGATTTCTGTGCATTAATATTGTATCCTGCAACTTTACCAAATTCATTGATTAGCTCTAGTAGTTTTCTGGTGGCATCTTTAGGATTCTCTATGTATAGTATCATGTCATCTGCAAACAGTGACAGCTTTACTTCTTTTCAAATTTGTATTCCTTTTATTTCTTTTTCTTCTCTGATTGCCATGGCTAGGACTTCCAAAGCTATGTTGAATAATAGTGGTGAGAGTGGACATCCTTGTCTTGTTCCTGATCCTAGAGGAAATGCTTTCAGTTTTTCACCATTGAGAATGACGTTTGCTGTGGGTTTGTCATATATGGCCTTTATTATGTTGAGGTAGTTTCCCTCTATGCCCACTTTCTGGAGAGTTTTTATCATAAATGGGTGTTGAATTTTGTCAAAAGCTTTTTCTGCATCTATTGAGATTATCATATGGTTTTTATTCTTCAATCTGTTAATAAGGTGTATCACATTGATTGATTTGCATATATTGAAGAATCCTTGCATCCCTGGGATACATCCCACTTGATCATGGTGTATGATCCTTTTAATGTGTTGCTGGATTCTGTTTGCTAGTATTTTGTTGAGGATTTTTGCATCAGTAATATTGGTCTGTAATTTTCTTTTTTTTTTTTTTGCGGTACGCGGGCCTGTCACTGTTGTGGCCTGTCCCGTTGCGGAGCACAGGCTCCGGACGCGCAGGCTCAGCGGCCATGGCTCACGGACTCAGCCGCTCCGCGGCATGTGGGATCTTCCCGGACCAGGGCGCGAACCCATGTCCCCTGCATCGGCAGGCGGACTCTCAACCACTGCGCCACCAGGGAAGCCCTGTAATTTTCTTTTTTTTTGTAGTATCTTTGTCTGGTTTTGGTATCAGGGTGACAGTGGCCTCATAGAATGAGTTTGGGAGTGTTCCTTCCTCTGCAGTTTTTTGGAAGAGTTTGAGAAGAATGGGTGTTAGCTCTTCTCTAAATGTTTGATAGAATTCACCTGTGAAGCCATCTGGTTCTGGATTTCTGTTTATTGGAAGATTTTTAATCACAGTTTCAGTTTGATTACTTGTGATTAGTCTGTTCATATTTTCTATTTCTTCCTGGTTCAGCCTTGGAAGGTTATACCTTTCTAAGAATTTGTCTATTTCTTCCAGGTTGTCCATTTTATTGGCATAGAGTTGCTTGTAGTAGTCTCTCAGGATGCTTTGTATTTCTGCAGTGTCTGTTGTAACTTCTCCTTTTTCATTCCTAATTTTATTGATTTGAGTCCTCTCCCTCTTTTTCTTGATGAGTCTGGCTAATGGTTTATCAATTTTGTTTATCTTCTCAAAGAACCAGCTTTTAATTTTATTGATCTTTGCTACTGTTTTCTTTGTTTCTATTTCATTTATTTCTGCTCTGACTTTATGATTTCTTTCCTTCTACTAACTTTGGGTTTTGTTTGTTCTTCTTTCTCTAATTCCTTTAGGTGTAAGGTTAGATTGTTTATTTGATATTTTTCTTGTTTCTTGAGGTAGGCTTGTATAGCTATAAACTTCCCTCTTAGAACTGCTTTTGCTGCATACCATAGGTTTTGGATCATCATGTTTTCATTGTCATTTGTCTCGAGGTATTTTTTGATTTCCTCTTTGATTTCTTCAGTGATCTCTTGGTTATTTAGTAACGTATTGTTTAGCCTTCACGTGTTTGTGTTTTTTACATTTTTTTCCCTGTAATTGATTTCTAATCTCATAGCATTGTGGTCAGAAAAGATCTTGATATGATTTCAGTTTTCTTAAATTTACTGAGGCTTGATTTGTGACCTAAGATGTGATCTATCCTGGAGAATGTTTCATGCACACTTGAGAAGAAAGTGTAATCTGCTGGTTTTGGATGGAATGTCCTATAAATATCAATTAAATCTATCTGGTCTACTGTGTCATTTAAAGCTTGTGTTTCCTTATTAATTTTCTTTTTGGATGATCTGTCCATTTGTGTAAGTGAGGTGTTAAAGTCCCCCACTATTATTGTGTTACTGTTGATTTCCTCTTTTACAGTTATTAGCAGTTGCCTTATGTGTTGAGGTGCTCCTATGTTGGGTGCATATATATTCATAATTGTTATATCTTCTTGGATTGATCCCTTGATCATTATGTAGTATCCTTCCCTGTCTCTTGTAACCTTCTTTATTTTAAAGTCTATTTTATCTGATATGAGTATTGCTACTCCAGCTTTCTTTTGATTTCCATTTGCATGGAATATCTTTTTCCATCCCCTCACTTTCAGTCTGAATGTGTCCCTATGCCTGAAGTGGGTCTCTTGTAGACAGCGTATATATGGGTCTTGTTTTTGTATCCATTCAGCAAGCCAGTGTCTTTTGGTTGGAGCATTTAATCCATTTACATTTAAGGTAATTATTTGAAATATTTGTTCCTATTACCATTTTCTTAATTGTTTTGGGTTTGTTTTTGTAGGTCCTTTTCTTCTCTTGTGTTTCCCACTTAGAGAAGTTCCTTTAGCATTTGTTGTAGAGCTGGTTTAGTCATGCTGAATTCTCTTAGCTTTTGCTTGTCTGTAAAGCTTTTGATTTCTCCTTCAACTCTGAATGAGATTCTTGCCGGGTAGGGTAATCTTGGTTGTAGGTTCTTCTCTTTCATCACTTTAAGTATATCATGCCACTCCCTTCTGGCTTGTAGAGTTTCTACTGAGAAATCAGCTGTTAACCTTATGGGAATTCCCTTGCATGTTATTTGTCGTTTTTCCCCAGCTGCTTTCAATAATTTTTCTTTGTCTTTAATTTTTGCCAATTTGATTACTATGTGTCCTGGTGTGTTTCTCCTTGGGTTTATCCTGTATGGGACTCTCTGTGCTTCCTGGACTTGGGTGGCTACTTCCTTTCCCATATTAGGGAAGTTTTCGACTATAATCTCTTCAAATATTTTCTCAGGTCCTTTCTCTCTCTCTTATCCTTCTGGGACCCCTCTAATGCGAATGTTGTTGCGTTTAATGTCGTCCCAATGGTCTCTTAGACTGTCTTCATTTCTTTACATTTTTTTTTCTTGATTCTGTTCCGCAGCAGTGAATTCCACCATTCTGTATTCCAGGTCACTTATCTGTTCTTCTGCTTCAGTTATTCTGCTATTGATTCCTTCTAGTGTATTTTTCACTTCAGTTATTGTATTGTTCATCTCTGTTTGTTTGTTCTTTAATTCTTCTAGTTCTTTGTTAAACATTTCTTACATCTTCTCGATTTTGCCTCCATTCTTTTTCCAAGTTCCTGGACCATCTTCACTATCATTATTCTGAATTCTTTTTCTGGAAGGTTGCCTATCTCCACTTCATTTAGTTGTTTTTCTGGGGTTTTATCTTGTTACTTCATCTGGTGCATAGCCCTCTGCCTTTTCATCTTTTCTGTCTTTCTGTGAATGTGTTTTTTGTTCCACAGGCTGCAGGATTGTAGTTCTTCTTGCTTCTGCTGTCTGCCCTCTGAGAAGTAAAATTTCTTAAGAAGCTACTACTAGAGATGAAGTACTACATTGTGTAGTTAGTTGTTTTAGAAAAAAAAAGAATAACCGATAGCATCATGTATTATAACACACGCTCTGTTATCCTCACTTAGTCTGTGACAGCCGTAACCCAAGATACCATTGCTCACAGATCGGGGGAGGGAGAGGGGTGGTCCAGACTGAGGGCACAGAGGTTATGAGGAGGTGCTGGCTTTTGTAGGGCCAACCTTACCCAAACAGAAAGCAAAGGTCTCCACACCAGTCGCTATCTAGAACAACCCACAGTATGTCTGCTCTGTGACTCAGAGGTCAGGTCCAACAAAATTTCAGGTGTGGCCAGGATCCTCTGAGAAAGGGAACAGGTACATAGCACTGCGTGCACTAGTGAGATTTAAAAGACATGCTTCACATTTGACTCATCTGGTTAAACATTAACTGAGAAATAATGTTGATGGGGGCAGGTTGCACTTTGCCCCGAGCAAGCCATGTTTCCTAGGGTAGTGTGGCCTGGCTAATCAAGCAGTGAGACGTTTGGAGAGTAATGTGGATGGCACAGTCTCAGACTGTCCCGATCTGACTGGGGCTGCTCTGAGGGATATTGCCTAATTATTTACTGCTGTCAGTCTTTCCATAGGAATGAGTGCTAACACATACGGATCACTTCCTGTGCCCTGAGCACTGGGTTAAGAGTTTCACATATGTTATTTCTCATAACAGTGCCATGGCGATTGTTATCTGTCTCGTTTTATAAGAGGAAATGAGACAAATAGCACAGGAAGGGCAGAGCCAGATTCAGACTCAGATAGTCCAAGTCCAGGACTGGCCTTCTAACCCAGTGATTCTGAAAGTGTGGTCCTAAGACCAGCAGCAGCGGCATCACCAGGGAACCTATCAGAAATGCAGATTTTCTGGCCCACCCCCGACCTGCGAATCACAGACTCGGAGTTGGGGCCCAGCAATCTGGGTTTTAACAAACCCTGCAGGTCATTCTGATGTTCGCTCAAGTGGGAGGACCACTGCTGTAGCCATTGTTCTCACTTCCTCTACTTTCTTTTTTTTTAAATTGAAGTATAGTTGATTTACAATGCTGTGTTAGTTTCTGGTGTACAGCAAAGTGATTCGGTTTATATATATATATTCTTTTTCAGCGTCTTTTCCATTATAGGCTATTACAACATACTGAATATAGTTCCCTGTGCTATACAGTAAATCCTTTTTGTTTATTTTATATATAGTGGTATGTCTCTGTTAATCCCAAATTCCTAATTTATTCCTCCCCGCCTTTCCTCTTAGGTAACCATAGTTTTTTTTTTTTTTTCTATTTCTGTGAGTCAGTTTCTGTTTTGTAAATAAGTTCATTTGTATCATTTTTTTAGATTCCACATATAAATGATATCATATGGTATTTGTATCTTTCTGACTTATTTCACTTCCTAGAATATGATAATCTCTAGGTCCATTCATGTTACTTCAAATGGCATTATTTCATTCTTTTTTTATGGCTGAGTAGTATTCCATTGTGTATATATACCACATCTTCTTTATCCATTCATCTGTCAATGGATATTTGGGTTGCTTCAACGTGTTGGCTGTTGTAAATAGTGCTGCCAGGAACATTGGGGTGCATGTATCTTTTCAAATGAAATGGTCTCTCTGCTTTCTGTTTCATGCTGCTTTCCCTATGCCCTGTACTAGGAGAATCAAGATGCTTTGTTTCCTGATGACGCTTACTGTTTGCCCAGCACTGTGCTAGATTTTTCATGAACTTCAAAGTCGATGCCAAGTCACCCCATAGCCACCATTTTTTCTAGATGTACTTCCTCCTAGATATTATTTTCCACCCTTTAAAAGTATTTTGCCTTTGCCTTTCTTCTTTGCTATGTCTAGCTTTCCCACGCCCTCATATGTTGCAGAGGCCAAATATGGATCTTTGTAGGGGAATGGTCAGTGCTTAATTTAACCTGGTTTTCTACGCCCACCACCATCCTCCCACCCTTCTTAGTCTTATGTTTGCAGGACTAATTAACAAAAATATTCAAATTCAGTTCTAATCAGGTGATTCATACTCATGTTTGTCCATATTTGGTATATATTCTTATGAACTCCAGCTCTTTTTAGATGTTTTCCTTACCTTGTGACTGTGCAGAAATCCCGGCTAGATCTATTTACTCTTGCTTTTTTTTTTGGCTGCATTGGGTCTCTGTTGCTACGCGTGGGCCTTCCTCTAGTTGCGGCGAGTGGGAGCCACTCCTCACTGCAGTGCGCGGGCCTCTCACTGCAGCGGCCCCTCCCGTTGCAGAGCACGGGCTCTAGGTGCACGGGCTTCAGCAGCTGTAGCAGGCGGGCTCAGTAGCTGTGGTTCGCGGGCTTAGTTGCTCCGCAGCATGTGGGATCCTCCCAGACCAGGGATCAGACCTGTGTCCCCTGCATTGACAGGCAGATTGCCGACCACCACGCCACCAGGGAAGTCCCTTTACTCTTGCTTTTAATGGACCTTTGCATTAATAAAAATACCAAATCCATTATCATTATGTCAGGAATACTGTGAATTATATTTCTATTTTCCAAGTGCTAGTCACTTCATTCAGTGGATCATCTCTGTGCTCAGTGCGTAGCTCTCAATTCAGGATTGCAGGCAATTAAATTACCAATAAAAGCTAGTCCAGTGCTGGTGTTGTCCTGACCTTGCCTCCTTGCCTCAGTCTACCACTCCTTTTGCCGTCCCCAGGTTTACTGGTGCCATTGGTAATCAGTCACCTTTGGCTCTGTCCTCTGACAAACCACAGTCTTGGCATTAGCTCTCAGTACACCGTATCTCCCTGTCTTGTTGGACAGAATAGCAAGCTTTGCTTTCGCGATAGTATCTCTTTCTTCCTCCTTATTTACATGGCCAGTGTCATCTCCCCATCTACTGTGGGAGGAAATTAAATAGCCTTGGCACAGCCCGACAAAGGCATATTGGATGCCATCAAGCACCTTGTGTCTTCCCAGGTAATTACGCATCGATCGTTAGATGAATTGTTCTCGTGTCTCCAGGGGTATTTCTACCGCGTCTGTAATTACACTTTTCTGGTTGTCCCTTTGATCTGCTGTGATCCTCCAAGTTCCATGACTTCTCGAAGACCATGCTTAATGACGCTGCTGCAGCACCTTTCAATTCAAGGATACAGATCAGATCCCTCAGAGTTTCAGTATTCCCCACCGTTTAACAATATAATTCAACTATTTGCTGTCTTAGTTCATTTTGATTTTGTAAGTTGGCATCAGTATGCCATAGAGTAAAAATGAATGATTCTCTCCTTTCTGCGCAGTAAGAGACAAAAGGGCATGAACACAAATAGATGATTTGACCCAGCATTAAATAAAAAGGCCTTTTGAGGCACTGGCAAAAGCTCAGAGTTTTGAGCTAACTATAAGATGTCCTGAAACCGATTTTTAAGAATGGACTCTAATGTTTGTTAGTCTAACATAGCCATTGGCAGCTTTTTTTGTAAATAAAGTTTTATTAGAACACAGCAATGCTCATTCCTTTACGTATTGTCTACGGCTGCTTTTTTGCTTCCATGTGCAGTACTTGAGACAGATTGTATGGTCCTCAAAGTATTTATTATCTAATCCTTGACAGAAAAAGTTTCCTGACCCCTAGTCTTGCACTTGAAGTAACTTTGAAGAGTGAGTTAATACATGTACAGCACTCAGAACAGTGCCTGGCATTTATCTATGGGAAGTACTGGTCTTTAATTTCTACCACTTCCCAAGCACTTGTGTAAATATTAGCCAAAAAGGGAATTTTAGACCTGTAATGTAGGATGAATTTGATCCCAAGCCATTATAAGGAACATTTTGACCTTCATATTTAACACATGTAAATTGATGAAAGAAGCCAAGGCAGTTACAATAAGAAGTTGTAAAAAAAAAAAAAAAAAAAGTTGTTCTTTCACCTGCTTTCTCACGGCCACTTCCTCCCATCAAGAAATGGTAGCCTGTTAGAAGACGTAGCCCAGTGCTTCATAAGCAGGAAATTGAAGAGATGTGTGGAATCTCTTTATTTGGTAACACCATCTGAACATGCAAACTAAGCTCACTTTCTTTAATTTCAGGAACAGAGCTGGTGTTACCTTCCTATTAAAAGTCTATATGTTACTGAATTCTGATTAATGATTTGCCTGCTGAAGCATCTGGGGGAAAGATTGCCATGTCTATAACTTACTATGAAATACAGCCCCCCACAAATTTGGATTATTGGATGGATAGAGGGATGAAGAGATATGCCATAGAGCAAGTATATATAGTACATGACAGAATCTAGGTGGTGCATATATGGGTGTTTGCTGTAAAAGTCTTTCAATATTTCTGCCTGTGTGAAGATTTTCATAATAAACTGTCAAGAAGAAAAACAAAGAACGTTTGTGCAAGATGAGCAATGGCAGGGCATGCTCCGGCCCAGGCAACAAAAATGAAAGATAGGAGGGTGTCTCAGTGTCAGAGCTGCTGCAAACACCATAAGCTCAAGAATTTTTAATGTGGAATAATTTGTCAGAAAAAGAATCTGAAAGCACACACACTGAAGGCACCTGTGAGGTGTTGCCTCCTCCTCCGCTCCTCCTGGGCTGTGCCCTTGGTGGGGTTCTGGGTCAGGGTCAGTAGGTCTGAACCTGGAGAAACCCAGAACCAGGAGCAAAGGGCTGAATGTGCAAGGCATGGGTATTTGTATGAGTGTGTGTCTGGGTGTAGTTACCCTTCCAGTACTTTTCAAATCCAAATATAAGGAATTTGGGCAATTCACCTTCCTCTTTTATGCTGCTTGTTTTGTAAAGGTGCTTATATAACTAAACCTGGGAAATCAGGACATCACTGAGGTACTAGACAGCCATTCAATGCTTCACCCCCACCCCACCCCACCCCACCCCCGAGTGCGCTCTCTAACACTGGGAGTGTGAGTGGTGGAAGTTTTGTTTCCAGCCCAGGGATCAAGGCATAGTTTCAAAGCAACATGCTGTGGTGTGGGGTCCCATGGCGTAAGGGATTTATTTATTTATTTATTTATTTTTTAAAAAAAAAGATCTTTATTAGAGTATAATTGCTTCACAATACTGTTAGTTTCTGTTGCACAACAAAGTGAATCAGTCATATGCATACATATATCCCCATATCTCCTCCCTCTTGCATCTCCCTCCCACCCTCCCTATCCCACCCCTCTAGGTGGTCACAAAGCACCGAGCTGTTCTCCCTGTGCTATGCTGCTGCTTCCCACTAGCTAACTGTTTTACATTCGGTAGTGTGTATATATCGATTAGTTCACATGTATGCATATCGTGGTTGATATTCTTGAATAATATCTTAAATTTTTTTCTTTAGTGTTTTTCATATTTTAGATTGTTTATAATTTTTCCAAGGGGGGAGAGAGGTTGGTTCCCTTATTAATCTGATTGAGCTGTTAGTCTATTCAGTTTTGTATTTATCTGAGCTATTTCCCTGAGTAGTTGGAGGTATTTCTGTCTTTTCTTGAAAGGTGCTCTTATAAATTATCAGTATTATCAAAAACAAGTATTACCTCTTACCTTCCTTTTACTCCATTTTATTTTATGTTTTTAAAGTATTTGTTGCTTATTTGCATTTTAGTTAAAAGAATGTTTCTTACTGATCTTCCTTGGGAATACTCAAGAGTTCAAAGTTCTTTTAGTCTAAAGTAGGGTTTCTCAACCTCAACATCATAGACATTTTGGGTGTTCTGACCTGTGTATTGTAGGATGTTTACCACCATCCCTGGACTCCTACCCGCTGGATGTCAGTGGCACCCTCCCCCTAGTCATGACCATCAAAACTGTCTCCAGACATGGCCAAATATCTCCTGGGGAATGAAAAACACCTCCCCTCCCAGTTGAAAACCACTGGTCTATGAAAAGTCTTTTTAATTGTTCTAATATTGTCACTGATTTTTAAATCACAATTCCTGGAAAAATATGAGAAAAAAAGGAGAAGAAGGCAGAAAACAAACCAAATGAATGGAAACTGCTTTGGTCCTGAGCACGCAACCTGATATTGTGCGCATCTGCATGTTAGCAGAATGTTTATAGTAGGTTACTAAGGCACCCGACTTGTGGGTACTTACATAACTTAGGAAAACCATTGGTAATCTTTTAAGGAGGTTTATTACAGAAAGACTGGTCAGTAGATTTTTTATAATACACTCTAATCAAGACAGGAAGGAATGCACCTCATCAGCACGCCCTCAGAATCCTGGAAGGGTTAAAGTGATGCCATGAGGAAAACTAAAGAAAAGAAACCGGAGATTACACGTTTGCTCAATTTTCATTCTATACTATGCAATCTGACCACAAGAATGTAAATTTCAGTACTTGCATTTTCTTTCTCTCCCTTTCAACAGAGATCTTTGATTTCTAATTAGAAGGGAATAATCCATATTTATTTTTTTCTGGATGAAATTGCCCCAGTATCACCAATACAAATCCCCCCATCAAAAGCCTTTTCTCCTACACTTGATCTGTATCTCAGAGAATCCAGCAGTCTAGCTGCCCTGTGTAGGAGGTTGCTAAATTGGGTTTTTAAATTATTTCTATTAGGCAAAAACTTAACACATACCAGCTGCTGAGGGATTATAAAAGCTTAGTTTTTTTCAATAATTGGAAACCTTGTTTACAGGGGACTCACAATATTCTTTAAATGCCTTTGTGTTGAATATAAAAGAACTTGTGTTTATCTAGGCAATGATAATCTGACTATAAAGCAAACTCATTTAAGGCTTATGCTTCCTGTCTCTCACTATGCAGCTGTCACCCTACTGTTCTTTCAAGCTTTGCAAAATGCTGAGAATTTTTCCTTAAAATTAGAAGAATAAATTGAAAAACAAACCAGGTAGTTTGGAATACATTTAATTCTAAATCACAGGGAAATCGTTGAGAGACCCAGAATATCACAACATCTAGGCAAATTTATTCCAAGTTCTCGTTTGTTAACTCATTGACAGAAGTCCAAGGAGATTTTAAGGTGTTCAGTCCTGGCAAAGAAAAATCAAGGACAATTCAGATAATTCAGACTGAAACCAGTCCGTAGAATTTTGCTAGCCAATGAAGCCATCAGCATTGATTGGCATCTGCTCTGGAGAAGCTGGGAAGCACAGTATTGTAGTTAAAGGTATGTGTGCTGAGTCCAAAGGCACTTACTAGATCTATGACCTCAAGCTAGTTATTTGAGGGCTTTGTGTAAAATAATCGCACTCGCTTCCCTCATAGGTTTGTTTGGAGGCTTAAATGAGATCAACACGTGAAAACCTAAGGACGGTTCCTGGCACAGAATAGCCACTCAGTAAATGTTAGCCTATTACCACAACTTTTTTTCCAAGCCCTACCGGTTTTTACATGCATTATCTCACCTAATCTTTGAAAGAGCCTTATTAAAATAGTACATCTTTATAACTCCAGTTTTATTGAAAGTCGAGGGAAATGAGATGCAAAGAAGTTTAATAACCTATTCAGGGTCACACAGCGATTGAATTGACAGCGGGGCTCTTCGTTCATGATCTTTGTCTCATTCTGCAAACATTTAATGAGTACAGGCACCCTTTGCTCTCAGAACAATCACTCTCCGAATATTTGCTGTAACAACTTACAGAAGGTTTTAGCCAATATCATTCTCCCAGTTAAAAACCTGCTGCCACAAGTTCTCCTATGTGTGACGGCTTCTCAAACTTTAATGTGTATGTGACTCCCCTTCGAAATGCACATTCTGCATTTCTCACAAGCTCCAAGGTGATGCCCATGCTGTCGGTCCCCAGATCACACATTGAGTAGCAGGAAAGCTAGGTGATGCAAGAGGGGCTCCTCTCATACCTCAGAGTCCTCCTGTTCTACCTCCTGTTTAAACATATTGCACATTATACCCATAACTCCCCCCACTTTCCCCTGAGGGTTTAGCTCCTCAGTATTTGTTTGGGCCAGGTACCTGGGGGCACTACCAATTCAGGCCTGATTTAGATAGTATCTTTCAAATCTTTGGCAATATTATTTCATTGTGTTTTTTATTATAGAACATTCTCAGTTTAGAAGGATAATGAAATTCCTATTCTGTTCAGCTGCAGACTGTACATAAACATACCTATTAATCACATCATGAAGTGTTAAACAATTACATAATTGGCATTTAAATATTTTATATTATGCAGAAATTCTTATCAGGTTGTTATATAATTATTTAAAAGAATTTGAATAATATCTAAGACATTGATGTTTTGGGATGCTCTAAGAACGAATTATTATTTTTTTCCATTTAAAATAATGGAATATAGGCTCTTGCTGTTTGAAACTCTGCTGCCCAACACATTTTTAGGAATGGATTTGATTCAGATAACAAGAGGTACCTGCATTCACCCTGTGCCTGACATCAGGTGAAATCCTAGGAATACAATGATAATGAAGACAAAAATGGCTGCTTCAAAACACTCACAGAATAGTTAGAGAAGAGCCAGCCCAATAAAGATTTAAAATATGGTGAGATGTCAAGTTTTTCAGCAGAGATCAGTAAAAGGAGCTTTAAGAGCACAGAAAATAATGGGCCTACCTTCTCCTCCTCTACACAGGAGGGTCTCTCTGGGCACCAGTAATCGCTAATATTCATTGAATATCTCTGTACTCCAGGAACTGTTGCAACCATGTTGCATGTATTTACTCAGTTATTACAACTCAGTGAAGCAGGTATTTTTGTTATCATCCCCATTTTAAAGATGAGGAAACTGAGTAACAGAGAGATTAGTAACCTGCTTATGGACACACTGATCTGGCCTCAAAGACAGGCAGTCTGAGTGTAGAGCCCACCCTTTCAACCATCTTGTGATCCACCTTTATTTTATTAAAAGAAAGTTCAGGATCTTAAAATAAGAACATACAAAAACCAATGGACTGTTGAGCGGGGGGTGGGTGCATTGTATGGACAGGGCTAGACAGGACTAGAACCATCTTCAGTAGTCACAGTACTGGCAATAATTATATATGAGGTGTGACTATAAAGTCATGAAATAGTTTAACATATATTACATGAGAGTCGTGGTCCCTTTCCAGTCAGTCATCCTGGGAAGCTGTGCTTTTATTCCACCAATTTCCCATTGCCTAGAGTGTGCTGGGAATGCTCTTCTAAAGAACCTTCAGAATAAGTCACGGTGCAAATCTTAGTATCTTAGGATCATGCCTCATTTTTGTCTCAGATGTGTTTCCAGGTCGGATCACTCACCCTATTTACTGAATTTGGCTGTGAATAACTTATACGTGTTTGCCACAATAACATCCACTCTCAAATCCATTCTCAAAAAATAAATGTATGTTTCTTACCAGATGATTCTGAAACTTTAGTGTATGCTTAAATATCATCCAGGGGAACTTGATTAAATAACACATTAAAGCCCCACCCTAAGTAATTCTGATTCAGTTTGTCTGAGGAAAGGATCAGGATCCTGCAGTCTTTAACGAGCACCCTGAAGACCACACTTTGAGAAATGCAGCTCTGAGTATATCCAAGAAAAAGGGTAGTGATTCTTAAGGCAGTTCCAAAAGAGGAATTCCAAAAGTGTTCTCATCAACAGTGACATCAGTGTCATGTATCACCTACCTTGAAGGACTATTCTCCTGTACATGATGCTTACTTAGAATATGATGTTCAGTTATATTTATAAAAAGAATCAGCCACCATTCTTCAGTCACACCACACACACCAAATTCACCTGTGTCTTGGGCAGGATGCATTTCAGGTGTTTGTTTGCTCACCGATCTACTTGGTATCCTCCTTTTTCAAAAAGAGGTGTTCCTTTCAGAACCAGGTAGATCATGAAAGGATCCAGTATTGGAAGATCCAGCAATATGTATACGAATTATTACTTTTTTGTCCTGAAAAGGGTGGGCTTCTTTCACTTCTTGGAGCTGGATCACTAAACCCCAAGAGCAGGCATTGCAGATCCGATTTCTGTTAGTCATATCCTCAAAGACCAGTTCCACCAAGGTGATGGGTTATCCTAGGATAATCACAGTGGCAGGGAAGTTCCAGAACCAACTTTCCTTCATGTTGGGATATGTTACATCTTTGTCCCTTCCTGAATCCACGTGCATACCTAAATTAGCCCTCCATTTTTTGTCAAGTTGCCTGATTTTAACAAGCATAATTCTCAATGAAAATGCAAGAACTTCTGAGCTGCCTTACTTTTTATTTATCAGTTGTCCTCTGTCTCATTCACTGAAGAGAATCTCATACACCTGGAAATTGAAATTCAATGCTACAGCTTCTTTAATAAAACAAATCTGCATTTCACAGGTGGGACCTAACTCCATCAGTGTCTGATGCGGGGCAGCACCTGGAGAGAGTCAGGCTCCTTTAAGGCATTACTGCATCACAGGGTAGAGGTTCTAGTTTCTCTAGTCAGGTTCCTTGTCCCTTGGAGCCCTGACATCAGCCGACTGTATTTTGTCTGGATTCGAGGATCCAGAATTATCTGCCTTAAAAAAATGTGCACATTCTATGATTTTTCTGGGGTCATTTAACTTATATTAAGCTCTTGACTGGTTAAAAGCTTAGTGAATGGTGGAGAGAAGGACTACGTTTACATTCCTGTGAGCAAAAGTTTAGGAAAGGAAGAGGTGATAGTTGTATTTTTTTTTTTTATCTCAGCCATTCTCTCTCTCTTTAACATTAACGAGGGAGCTATGTTTTCTTTAAGAGCAACAGAGACAACAGATGGATGACAGGTTGAATCAGATCACTATCAAAACAGCCTGGACAGTGGGAGCAGTGATCAGATGACTGCCCACATCCTCTGTCTTAGCTCTCTCTTACTTCCACGTTTCCTCTCTCCCTATGTAGGGTTGCCAGATTTAGAAAAAATGAAATAAAAACAGGATGCCTAGTTAAATTTGAATTTCAGCTAAATAAAGAATAATATTCTAGTATACGTTTTGCGCAATATTGGGGACCTGTTGTATGGCCCTATTCCACGGGTAGTCTCTCCCACACAGTTCAGTGCTCTTGTTTTATTTTCTTGCAGTTTTCATATGCAGATTTGTTCTTCAATTGGATCAAAGGGTCCTGCAGGCGGGATCTTATTTGGTATTCCTCAAGGCACCCGAGATATTGACTTCCCTGTTTAGCGGCCTATGTTAGATTTTTCAAGTGTTTCCTCTTACTGCAAGTACGGAACACCCCTGAGCTCCTTATAGCTTTCCTCTCACACCTGTGAGGTCATCACTTCACGAACAATGACAGGGCTGAGCACAGAGCTCCGAACATAAGTGTACCATATATTTTTATGAGTGATGGATGAATTGAAAGCAATTTGTTGTCTTCTTAAGAGTCAATTAAATTAACTACTTACCTGCACGCCAGGAGTTCATAGTAAGCTCCATCTACCATGCTGTCCATCTGGGAAATTAGATTAATTACCCTTCTCTTATTATCGTCTACCACCCTTTTGTTTTTTTATTAATCTCAAGGAAATATTTTCCTTTCCAACTGGTAGAGTCAATAGTCAATGGAATAAGGGTTGTGAGGGAGAGGGGTCAGACTACATGGATAACCCCAAATTATAATTAAAACTGTAGTCATTTCTTTTTTACGCAAAGACAGGTTAACAGTGTTCTGAGGCCCAACTGGGTCGTTAGGCTTGATTATTCAGCAGCTGCTGAGGAGGGATGATTCCCCCTTACCGACTAACCGTATTTTAAATTTCTCTAAATTACCTGAGTCCTTTGGAGGCAAATAAAACTTGTCTTTCACATGCTAAAAAAAAAAAAAATTACCCTTCTCTTTTGGAAAGATAAGAGGATGGAGGAAAGGGAATGGGGTCGGTAGCGACACCTAGATTTGCAAATCTGTGTCATGGCTCAGCCAAAAAGATGGAAATAAAATTGTCCTGATAAATGGGGAGTCATTTCAAAATGTGGAACATTGACTCTCAAAGAAAGGACAGATATCTCGCGTATTATATATTACCTACTTCCATCAGCTTTTCTAAAATTCTAAATTTCTTCTACGGCATGTTGGTGTGGCAGCCACATTACCTACAGTATCCTGAGAGGAAGAAAGAACTGTGAAAGCCAGTCGAACAGTGTAAATGACAAAATGTTCAACTCCCATTCAAAAGCTTTCCAGCATGTAGAGTAATCAGATAACAAGGTGCCTTTTTACACACTGTGTGCTTCGATTAATCATATCATTTAGATCTTCCTTCATAAATGACACACAGCAGGCTTCAAACCTAAACGAGTGATGAATGCCCTCTCTTGGTTCAGTGCTTTTCAGGTGTAAAACGCACAGAAGAGTGAACACGTATTTAGAAGTATCTAGAGGATTAGTTTTATGCCAGCTAGGCTTGTCCAAGGCAGGCTTGTCAAGGTGGTCCACAGAGAGCCGGCTCCCCCTTCTGAACCTTTTCCTCTAGTCCATACCTCCCTACTGCCCACTCGGGTCCCCTGCACCCATTGGAGAGTAAAGATAGGCCGGGAAACTGCCTTCAAATCCCACCACGGTGCCCTGCTGAGAAAACTGCCCATGTGACTGTAGACAGAAATGACTGTAAATGAAGTAGCTGCCCAGCTCATATTCTACCCTAGTAAACAAACGTGATCTTGCTGTTATAACCATCAGTGAAATCCATAACTTCATGTAGCTCTACATGTTCTCAGTGTCCCTGGAATCAGACTAGAAGAATAAAAGCTGAACATGAGAATTCATGTTAATTTCTTACCAACTCCACCACCTTGAATGTAAGAAAACAAAGTTCATATGAAAGTAGATTATCACATATATGTGGCAGAAATCCAATGGGATAACCCCAAGGCTCAAGATGTGATTGAAAAATCTTTTCTGGAATGTTTATGCTTTTCAGTCAACTCATAAATCTTATCCTCCAAAGCTTGTACCTCTGTTGTCAAGTGAATTTTAGCCCATTCACCATTTGATGAAAAAAATAAGAATGTTAGGATATTGATTTTATTGGGAAAGAGACCAAATTAAACTTATTTTTTAATCCGGGTGCACTCCCCATTTTTATTATAAATACATAATGAAACAATTAGGTGAAGATTGAAATAAACGTTTGTGTTTTATTCATGCTAAAAGTATTTGTTCTATCCTTTTATAAATTCCTTAATACTTTTATAAATTCCTTAATACTTTTATAAATTCCTTAATATTAAAATCAGCCTCACTGTGTTTCCTTCAAAAACTTTTTTATTGGCTGATTGAGTTTGGGCGGGGAGTGAGCCTAATGATGAGAGAAATATGGCAGTTCTAGGTCATTTTTACTCAAGAGGGTGGAATGTGTTGCTTAACTCCAGAGTGTCTTAGATCTCTGATTTGGGGAATAAAAACTGGAATAAAATTATTCCCAGGACTCTAGCTCTGTTTATTTGAATAGTATTTTTATCTATCTGGTTTGAATTCAAATGCATTACTAACACTTCTCTTCTTTTCCATATAGGTGGGAAACAGACCAAAATATTATGGAAGAGAGTATGTATTATGCTATTCATTGTTTTAATAATGTAATAAGTAGTCACTTCCTATGTCACTTAAATATTAAAATTTTTCCAATATGTAGTCTTCATCAAATGTCCATTGTGCAAGAGTTTAATAATAAGGATAAATGCAATCAGACCCCTTTGTACTGAATTTTCTTATAATATTCAGGTGCTTGGCTTCATGAATGTGGGAGGGAGACTATCTCCTGCTCCATTCAGTTCTCTTCACAAAAGCAGCCACTGAGTGCCCAGCAAGTATTTGAAACATAAGGCGTAAGGCGGCATTTTTTCATAACTGTGGCTCTCTTAGTATTTCATTTCACTTTTACTTCAATACTATATAAACAGCTAGGGTGTCGAAGAATGTGAACTGAGGCTGAATTCCTTACTTTCATCTACCTCAGTAAACACAACACTCAGGAAAGTCGTCCCATTTCCTTGGTCTCCTAAAACCAAAATGATGATTTCTCTTGACGTGGATCTATTAGCCAAATTGCCTTAATACCATAATTATGATTTCCCCCATTTTCCTCTATTTTTTTTAAGATTTTTTTTTTTTAATGTGGACCATTTTTAGTCTTTATTGAATTTGTTACAATATGGCTTCTGTTTTATGTTTTGGCTTTTTGGCCACAAGGCATGTGGGATCTTAGCTCCCCGACCAGGGATCAAACCCGCACCCCCTGCATTGGAAGGCGAAGTCTTAACCACTGGACCGCCAGGGAAGTCCCCCCTATTTTCCTCTTAATTTCATCTCTTGTTTTACTTTCTCAGAAACCTACTGCAAAGCAAATATGCATTACCATAAAAATAGCTGGCAGTCTCGGGCTGTGGCATGGTGCACAGCTCACAGCAGGCAGAACCACCCAGACAGAGCAAAGGGCAGAGGCGGAGCGGGGGAGGATGTCAGTCAGATGCACAATTCGATTTTCTTCCCATGTCCCACCTGGAGGCATTATAAGGTTAAAGTCTCTTTCAGCTCCCAGAGCTCTCCCAGCCAATCCAAAACCTTCTTCCTCTATTCCCTTACCCATCAGAGCCTCACTTCCGTGATGAATGACCCTCTTATTTGTCCCAGTTCAGCAGCCACTTCCTAACTGCCACGGCTGTGTTTCTGAACCTTCCTACTGGGCCTTGGGAAGCTGGGGGCTCTGGAATACCTGCCTGCATCGCTAGCCTCCTCTCTCTTCTACCCCCATGTCCCTAACATCTAACCTGGTTGTAATAGGACTTTTTTTTCTTCAGTATACTGATTTGGATTTTGCTCATAGAGCAAAAGAAAAGAGATTTAAAAATTTAAAAAAGAGAAAATGAAAACCTATTATATACTTCTCAAATAGAACATTTTTGTACATGAATTCCAAAAGAAACTCTATTTATTGTTTCTTTCCCTTTTTTGCATAAAAGTTTCGTTGAATAACCTTCTAGTTTTCATAGTCCAACCTCCCCCCCTCCGCCATCCACATAAACTGTAGAGTGAAACGAGACCAAAGAAACATTTTCTTAACCATAAAAAAGGAATATATCGTATTAGAGGGAAGTTAGCTTAAAAACTTCATATTCTGTGTTTCCCTTTCTTTTTTAAAAATGAAAGGTTTTGTTCCATTCAAAAAGTAAGACATGCTCTATTCAGGAAACATATATGCATATTTTTTTCCTAGAAAGAATCACAAGAAAGTGTGTTCAGTAGATACCATTAGGGAAAGGGAATTTTTATTTCTCTACTGTTTATATTTTTATTTCTTTCGTGCCTTTTAACTTTCAAATTTTGAATTTTCCCACTGTGGGTAGGTATTACTTTTGTTCTTAAAAAGTTAATCAATTAATACCCAATTAATTTGGGAAAATTAGAGCATATAGGAATCTACAAGGTGGAAAACACCATAGCCCCACCGTGAAAGAGAAGCATTGTTAACTTTTTTCCCTTCATCTCTTTCTTCCCAGTCTTTGTGCAAGCTCTGGTTTTTGAAAAGTTGGGATCATAGATATATACATGATGGGTACTTTTAAATCCATGCCTAAAGGGGCTGATGAGCCACACACTGGGTCTTCAGATGCACAAGATTGTCATTTTCTTCTTTTGAACAATTGAATTTAACTTAGTTCTTGACACCTGACATCTGCTGCTGGCCATCCCTGAAACACGTCCATTCAAGGGAGTTCAAACAAAGCTGCTTTCAGGTTAACTGCCTATTTGGGATATTCCTTTTCCCATTTTTTTTTTTTTTTTTTTTGCCCTTCTCCCCCCAGAGAGTGACCTGGGTCAGGGGTGTCAGGTTTCTGTGCCCTTCGCTGCATGTGCCTCTTCCTGCTGCGGTCACCCCCTGCCCTGCCCTGTCAGGTTGTGTCCTGGACATCTCAGCCTCAAACCTCTTGTGGCACCAGCTTTTGTCCTTTCTGATGTGGGAAACTTTCCAATGCCCTCTGCCCTTCTATCCTCTCCACGTCCCTCCCACCTCTCCCTCCCTCCCTCCCTCCCTCCCTCCCTCCCTCTCTCCCTCTCTCTCTCTCTCTCTCTCTCTCTCCAGCCTTCTCCAGCCCCAGCTCTTGCTGCAAAGGAGGCTTCTCCACCTCCCAGCTTAGACCCACTGAACATGGGTTCTAGCCAAATTTCTCCCAATCTCCCTCCCAAAAGAACTGGGGACACTGGTCTCCTTTTGGAAAGGAGGGTTGCTCTTATGTCACACAGCACATTCATCCTCACCCCGGAAAAGCGATGCTGCAAGACCTCCATACATTGACTCTCAAGATTTAAAACCAAAATTTGAGAAGCCAGAACACCCCTTTTTCCCAAGCTATCACTGCCCTAGGCTTTTGAGAGTTGATCTGAGAACTCAAGGCCAGAGTGTTTGACCTCACTCCCCTAGGACTAAAGCTTCAGCTTGTAAGGTCTAGTTGTAAAGAATAGAAGGGAATTAGAACATAAGTATTGTGATAGGTTTATTTTTTTCCAAAATGTTATCCTGGTACATGTGTCCTCTAAGAATCTTTGCATTCCTGTGGAAAAAACAACAGCACTTCTTGTGTAGCCAGCTTCTCTAATTTATTCCCCCCAATTCCCTAAGATTGGGTCATCCCAGAAAGAGGGTGGTGTTCCCTCTCCCAGGAGCCCGGGACCCCTTGGCCCTGGCCTCACTCCGCCACAACCCAGCTCCCACCTTCCTCTGAAACAGATTGATCAAATCTCTGATAACAGGGGTGAGCCGCTGTCTTTGCTTTAGGGCAGCAGAGAGAGCTGGCTGGTTGTGTGTCCCTAACTCCTGTCCTGTTCTCCTCTCCCCTGGCATCGCTGTCCGCTCTCTAGGTCCCAGACATCCCCTCCAGAGCAAAGCAGTTACTGGCCAAGCTTGCAATCCTACCGAATTTTCTACATGCATGTGTATTACTTTTTAAATTGCGGGGGAAGAAATAAACATTATCTTTAAAAAAGAAAAATAGGTACATTTTCCAAACACATCCCTAAGCGATAGCTCTCAAAATTTAGAGGAATGGAAGGCTATTCATTACTTCTGGCTCTTCTTTCCAGAGAATGAGCCTCTAAAACGAACAGCACCCCATACTGACGTAAGCAGGGTGATAATCAGTACGTGCTCGTTTGCAATCAGGATGATACCTAGTGATGAGCAGAGTGCTGAATTGGTAAATGCTGAATTGGTAAATGCTCTTTTGCTTTCCTTCATGGATAAAAGAGGAGCCACACCTGGCTTTTGGTTACGACTTTAATTTTCAGCTTGTGATCAAAGGCAATAGCAGAAAGCCAGGTGGACTGGGCGTTCTTCCTTTTGCCTTGCCTACTTGCATGCTTATTATGTGTTTGGGTGCATGCTGAGAGCCAGGTCCAAGCCCATCTGGAAGTATACAGTAGTCACACCCCTCTTCATTTAAATGGGGAGCTGTAGGTTCCAGGTGGACCCACCATCTTTTTTAGGCGGCTCTTTGTGGTCCATGTTGGTATGTGATCTGTTCAGAACAAAGATGGTCTTGTCTCTCCTCAGGTTTCATGGGATCATCTCCCGAGAGCAGGCAGATGAGCTTCTTGGAGGCGTGGAGGGCGCCTACATTCTTAGAGAAAGCCAGCGCCAGCCAGGGTGCTACACATTAGCACTAAGGTGAGCCTGATTTCATCCACTGTTGCAGCTGCTTTACAGGAGACTTGACTTATTTTTTTCCCCCTTTTTTTTTTTGCGGTAAAATATACATAACATACAATGTAAATGTACCACTTTAACCATTTTTTAGTGTACAGTTCAGCGCCATTAAATATATTCTGTGTCCTGCAACCATCTCCACTATCCATTTCCAGAACTTTTTCATCATCCCAAACGTTCGGTACCCATTAAATCAATTGCTCCCCATTCTCCCCTAATTATTTTTTATTTTCACTTCATTTACAAAGCAGCCAGCAGCATGTCAGAGGCTTATACATTTCCTGTTATCAGTTGATGGGCTCTGAGGCTCTGTTTATGCATACACAGCATTCTTTGAAGAATCATCTGCAAAGCTGGTGCTCTAGGGCTGCTTCCTTCTGAAACATCAAGCCTGCTGATTGAGACACACCTCTGCCTCCCTTCGCCCTCGGCAAAAGTCTTCACCTCACGTTGTGCGTGTGTGCCTGCACGGCCGTGCGCTTTAACCAGAGGATTCTCTCAGAGATCACACTGACCTCACACTGAGCTCCCAGGGGTAGTCATGACGCTCCTCGCCAGCGAGCCATCGCAGCACTTTACCACAAAATCACAGTATTAAAAAATCACAATTTCAGTGCTTGTGATTGGTCTGTTTACATTTTCTGTTTTTTCCTGGTTCAGTCTCAGAAGGTTGTGCTTTTCTAAGAATTTGTCCATTTCTTCCAGGTTGTCCATTTTATTGGCATATAGTTGCTTGTAGTAATCTCTCATGATCCTTTGTATTTCTGCGGTGTCAGTTGTTACTTCTTTTTCATTTCTAATTCTATTGATTTGAGTCTTCTCCCTGTTTTTCTTGATGAGCCTAGCTAATGGTTTGTCAATTTTGTTTATCTTCTCAAAGAACCAGCTTTTAGTTTTATTGATCTTTGCTATTGTTTCCTTCATTTCTTTTTCATTTATTTCTGATCTGATCTTTATGATTTCTTTCCTTCTGCTAACATTGGGGTTTTTATGTTCTTTCTCTAATTGCTTTAGGTGTAAGGTTACATTGTTTATTTGAGATGTTTCTTGTTTCTTGAGGTAGGATTGTATCCCTCTTAGAACTGCTTTTGCTGCATCCCATAGGTTTTGGGTCATCGTGTTTTCATTGTCATTTGTTTCTAGGTATTTTTTGATTTCCTCTTTGATTTCTTCAGTGATCTCTTGGTTATTTAGTAATGTATTGTTTAGTCTCCTTGTGTTTGTATTTTTTACAGATTTTTTCCTGTAATTGATATCTAGTCTCATAGTGTTGTGGTCAGAAAAGATACTTGATACGATTTCAATTTTCTTAAATTTACTAAGGCTTGATTTGTGACCCAATATATGATCTATCCTGGAGAATGTTCCATGAGCACTTGAGAAGAAAGTGTATTCTGTTGTTTTCGGATGGAATGTCCTATAAATATCAATTAAGTCCATCTTGTTTAATGTATCATTTAAAGCTTGTGTTTCCTTATTTATTTTCATTTTGGATGTTCTGTCCATTGGTGAAAGTGGGGTGTTAAAGTCCCCTCCTGTGATTGTGTTACTGTCGATTTCCCTTTATGGCTGTTAGCATTTGCATTATGTATTGAGGTGCTCCTACGTTGGGTGCATAAATATTTACAATTGTTATATCTTCTTCTTGGATTGATCCCTTGATCATTATGTAGTGTCCCTCTTTGTCTCTTGTAATAGTCTTTATTTTATTTTATTATAATTATTTTTTTTTAATTTGTTTTATTTATTTTTGGCTGTGTTGGGTCTTCGTTATGTGCAGGCTTTCTCTAGTTGTGGCAAGTGGGGGCTACTCTTCGTTTTGGTGCACGGGCTTCTCATTGCGGTGGCTTCTCTTGTTGCAGAGCACGGGCTCTAGGCCCACAGGCTTCAGTAGTTGTGGCACGCGGGCTCACTACTTGTGGCTCGTGGGCTCTAGAGCACAGACTTAGTAGTTGTGGCACACGGGCTTAGTTGCTCCGAGGCATGTGGGGTCTTCCTGGACCAGGGCTCGAACCCGTGTCCCCTGCATTGGCAAGCGGATTCTTAACCACTGCGCCACCAAGGAAGCCCTAGTCTTTATTTTAAAGTCTATTTTGTCTGATATGAGAATTGCTACTCCAGCTTTCTTTTGATTTCCATTTGCGTGGAATATCTTTTTCCGTCCCCTCACTTTCAGTCTGTATGTGTCCCTAGGTCTGAAGTGGGTCTCTTGTAGACAGCATATATATGGGTCTTGTTTTTGTATCCATTCAGCCAGTCTGTGCCTTTTGGTTGGAGCATTTAATCCATTTACATTTAAGGTAGTTATCAATATGTATGTTCCCATTACCATTTTCTTAATTGTTTTGGGTTTGTTATTGTAGGTCTTTTCCTTCTCTTGTGTTTCCTGCCTAGAGAAGTTCCTTTAGCATTTGTAAATTAGAACACTTCCTAACACCATACACAAAAATAAGCTCAAAATGGATTAAAGACCTAAACATAAGGCCAGACACTTTAAAACTGTGAGAAGAAATCATAGGCAGAACACTCTATGACATAAATCACAGCAAGATCCTTCTTGACCCACCTCCTACAGAAATGGAAATAAAAACAAAAATAAACAAATGGGACCTAATGAAACTTAAAAGCTTTTGCACCACAAAGAAAACCATAAACAAGACGAAAAGACAACCCTCAAATGGGAGAAAATATTTGCAAATGAAGCAACTGACAAAGGATTAATCTCCAAAATATACAAGCAGCTCCTGAAGCTCAGTATCAAAAAAACAAAGCAACCCAATCCAAAAATGGACAGAAGACCAAAATAGACATTTCTCCAAAGAAGATATACAGATTGCCAACAAACACATGAAAGGATGTTCAACGTCACTTATCATTAGAGAAATGTAAATCAAAACTACAATGAGGTATCACCTCACACCAGTCAGAATGGCCATCATCAAAAAATCTACAAACAATAAATGCTGGAGAGGGTGTGGAGAAAAGGGAACCCTCTTGCACTGTTGGTGGGAATGTAAATTGATACAGCCACTGTGGAGAACGGTATGAAGCTTCCTTAAAAACCTAAAGCTAGAACTACCATACGACCCAGCAATCCCACTACTGGGCATATACCCTGAGAAAACCATAATTCAAAAAGAGTCATGTACCACAATGTTCATTGCAACACTATTTACAGTAGCCAGGATATGGAAGCAACCTAAGTGTCCACTGAGAGATGAGTGGGTAAAGAAGATGTGGCACATATATACAATGGAATATTATTCAGCCATTTAAAGAAACGAAATTGAGTTATTTGTAGTGAGATGAATGGACCTAGAGTCTGTCATACAGAGTGAATTAAGTCAGAAAGAGAAAAACAAATACCGTATGCTAATGCACATATATGGAATCTAAAATATATATATATATATGGTTCTGAAAAACCTAGGGGCAGGACAGGAATAAAGATGCCGACGTAGAGAATGGACTTAGGACACAGGGAGGGGGAAGGGTAAGCTGGGACGAAGTGAGAGAGTGGCATGGACATATATACACCATCAAATGTAAAATAGCTAGTGGGAAGCAACCACATAGCACAGGGAGATCAGCTCGGTGCTTTGTGACCACCTAGGGGGTGGGATAGGGAGGGTGGGAGGGAGACGCAAGAGGGAGGAGATATGGGGATATATGTATATGTATAGCTGATTCACTTTGTTATAAAGCAGAAACTCACACACCATTGTAAAGCAATTATACTCCAATAAAGATGTTAAACAAAAAATAAAAGAAAATAAAAATCACAGCACCCAAAAGGCATTGCATTTACTGCACCTTCCTAACCTGGATCAAATATTTTATGTCCTTTGATCCTCATGGCAATCCTATAAGGTTTGGTGAAGGTTTTCAATTTCAGAATTGGATTGTCTTCCAAAAGTTCATTTGTGAACTCTTTGGAATTGGGAAGCTCTTTCTCCATGGAAGAAATGGTATCAATGAAACACTTCCCAGGGCCTTCCCTGGTGGCAGAGTGGTTGGGAGTCTGCCTGCCAATGCAGGGGACAGCATGCTCTAGAGCCCGCAAGCCACAACTACTGAACCCACGTGCCACAACTACTGAATCCCACGTGCCTAGAGCCCGTGCTCTGCAACGAGAAGCCCGCGCACGCAACTAAGAGTAGCCCCCTCTCGCCTCAACTAGAGAAAGCCCGTGCGCAGCAACGAAGACCCGACGCAGCCATAAGAAAATAAATAAATAAATGTATTAAAAAAAAAGAAAGAAAGAAACACTTCCCAGGTCAGCCCACAAAGGTGTGTTCAACCCACCATCTCGATGCTGTGATTGTGGAATTGTCGATGCTTTCCAGGTTGCGACTGGGGATGGCATATCTTCAGTGATGTCATTATGGGGAAGCACTTCAAGAGTAGCAAGTGCCCTAGAGATGCAAAGTATTTTCCCAGCTTCCCAGCATCCCAGCAGCAGGAGTTGACAGTCCCAGTGGGGAGCCAAGCAGGGGCTGTGAGATATAGGACCAAGGCCAAGAGGGAACAATCAGAACTAAAGGGAGAGCACCCTAATGATTAGGTTACTGGAATGCTGGCTCTGGCGTTCAAGCAGGGAGCTCCACACAGCTCCCCTGTTTCCCTTCTGTTGGACCAACTGGGGTGAGAGGCATGGGGTGCTTTACTGATAGTGGTTAAAGATGTAATAATAAAAGGACATCAGGCCAGTGGTGATAGCTTCCCTTGCAGAGGTAATTGCCTGGTACAGGGGAGGGGGTGGAGGGGCATGGCTAGTTCCCATTAAGAAATTTATGTAAGATATCTGTAAATCAGGCAGTACTCCCTGACTTTTACAAATGAGAATGATTATGACCCAATGGCCTTAGTGATTTCTAGGACCAAATGATGCCATATGGCCGGCTAGGGTTAAACCCACCTTTGCCTCTTTCCAAGGATGTAGCCTCAATCAGGTACCCCATCTTTTCAAGGCTCAGTTTCCTCAGCAGTCAAACAGGGATAATAATTGCACCTGTCTCAACGGGTCTCCATGATAACTTAATGGGGAAAATCATGTCCAAGGGCTTAGCCCAGTGCCTGGCATTCAGTACACTCTTGGGAAGTTTTAGCTGCCATTGCCACTCTAACACTACTGTGATTTCTAACACTACTGTGATTTCTCCTTCCTCATGGGCAGGTTTGGAAACCAGACCTTGAACTACAGGCTCTTCTATGATGGAAAACACTTTGTGGGTGAGAAGAGGTTTGAATCGATTCACGATCTGGTCACAGATGGCTTGATAACGCTGTACATAGAAACAAAAGCGTCTGAATACATTTCCAAAATGACAACAAATCCCATCTATGAACACATTGGATATGCCACTTTACTCAGAGAAAAAGTATCCAGGAGGCTAAGCAGATCTAAAAACGAATCAAGAAAAGCCAGCGTCACAAATGAAGAACACACAGCGGTTGAAAAGGTAAGCGACGCGAGGGACAAAAACAGTCTCTCTTTTTTTAATCTATGCTGAAAAACCGGACGATTAATTCTATATGTGATTTGCCAGTATGTTGTAGGAGACCACCCCACCTCCACCGAAAGAACTTTAGAATTTTCATGCTAAAAGGGACCTTGGACATCTTTCAGTTCAACCCCCTCATTTTACAGATGAGGACAGTGACGTCCAGAAATGTTTGATGATTTGCCCCAACTCATGCGGTCAGAGCCGAGACTTCCACAGATAATTATCTGTGCGTTTATTTGGAGTTTGAAAGGAAGAGACAGTCCCCTTAATGTTTTATGATGAAACTAGTCACTTGCTTTTTAATTGCCATTTGAGGTGTTACTGGCTCCATCTCTAGTCCACCCAGCTGGCCAGATACATGGTATTTGCATTTCCTTCTCTCAGGACTGGGTGACCCTGCGTGATCCACAGGTCAGCCGTCTCTTGAAGGTGGTTTTACCTAGATAACGGATTTTACTGACGGAGATGGGAGCATTAGCGGTGATGATGGCTGTCTCTGGGAGGCTTGGATAGACAGGCTATCCTTTGTCCCAAAGGAGGAGTTATTATGCCTCACCGAGGATTAGAAGCTCCTAAGTGGGTGATATTCAAGGTGGTTGCATCACGGCAGGATGTGGCGAGGAAGATCTGATTTTCCTCTCCAGTAAGCTGCTGTTTATTTGAAAGACACCACCGCAGTTTGCTAGCAGATTTTTTGGATGTGCCTCTTTAGGAACCATCTGCTTTGCCTGGTCCTGTCTGTTTTCCACTGAAAGAAAGTGACAGCCAGCCACGCCAGTCAGCCCCCACTGAGTCTGTGCTGAGCCCAGCTTCTAAGGCGAGCTTGGACTGGGGCAGATGTCAATAAGCAGGGCGAGCACTGCTACTTCTGGTGGTTACTAATCCTTAATTAAACTGGAATGGCCCCCTTCGTCCTCCTGTTGTCCAGTGTTAGCAGAAAGCAAAGGAACCTCAGGTCGACTGATTGGGCTCCGGCTTTGGCGACGGGGATGCACCAGAAAGCACTGAAATGAGGAGAGCAGAGGATGGCAGGCGGTTCTGTTGGCAGACAGGGGAGGATCTTAATTGATTTGCTAATTAAGCTTTAGAGCCTAGGAGAACCTTCCTCAGAATCATGTCAGATGAGCAGCTGGCTCATGAAAAAAATCATTTGCCATTTTCTTTTTATAACTCCAGAGTCTCCAAAGCACCTGTTTATTCTTTTGCAAATAATTGATTTGGGAAGTGGTGGGGTTTCTGGTTGTTTACATTTCAACAAAAGAGAGAGAGAGAACTTGGGTCCCAACTTTCAGAGTTTGTTCCCGTCCAGGCAAAAGCCGTTCCTTACTCTGTTTGCCAAATCTGTTGAAAAGTAATTTAGAATAGAAAATCTGGAAGCTGACCTTCCTAGCCATGACAAATCAGAGGATGAATTGTAAAATAAATCTCTGAAGTGGTGTTTATATTTCTGAATTGGAGAGTGATGCCACCATAAAGGCAATCTGTTACAACTGCAGGCGACACACTAGAACATTTCCAGGAAAAGAGGTGAGTAGGAAGTGACTCTTGTGTAGTTGGGATGAGAGTTTAGATCCTGGGTGTTGGAATTGACATTCACCGATTTCTGCCCTCCGCCACGAGGGAAGTTGGGTCACTGGAAACTGATATTTCTAGATGATAGTCCCATAAGGAAATTTACACGACAAAATATGTCATTTCTTGTAGATCATTTTGTATTTATTTATTAAGATTAAATTTGGGAGGAAATTAATAATCAGATTAATAATCACTTTGAGTGAGCCACCCAGTATACTTTTACCTTTTTAGGAAAAGGTAAATAAAGAAAATGTTGAAAGAGAAAGTCCAAACTCAGTGAAAGGTTTGATGGACAGGTGTTGGTGGTGCGTGTTTCTTAGATGCTGATGATGCCGTGTTTGGCTTTCCTGGAGGACACTCCGAATACTGGGTCTGGT
Organism: Delphinus delphis; assembly: GCF_949987515.2. Lineage (NCBI taxonomy): Eukaryota > Metazoa > Chordata > Mammalia > Artiodactyla > Delphinidae > Delphinus > Delphinus delphis. Next base: position 60,738,468 of record NC_082691.1, read on the forward strand.
CATTTGCCAGGGGTCGCTCATTTTGTTACTGGATTTGTGAAGTAACTTGGTACGCCTCCATCTGTTTCTCTCTGACCTGTATTGACAAGTGGAATTACCAAGTCTCAGTCTTGCCAGAAATTCCATTTCCCTTAAGGGCAGGTCAGTGGACTGCTGCCATGGAGACAGTAACTAGAAAAGAGGTGGCAGAAGCTTGAGTGGATTGACTGAGAATGTCCGCGGCACCTGTCTGCTTCGGTAGTGGCACGTCTTGAAGGTTTTAATGAGTGAAATGGGTAGGTTTCCTAATACTTCTCAAATCCATACAGCCCAGCATTTCATTTTCCAGAGTACTTAAACTCCATCCGCCCGTTTATTTTATTGCTCATTTCCTAATGAATCCAGAGAGACTATGTTACCTGTAAATCTGAGAATATTAACAGTGTAAATTGGCAAAAAGATATTACCTACCCCATCAGATTTGAGCTGTTTCCAGATTTACCTCCTGTCAAGATGGTTAGCAATGAACTTGATTTTAATAACTGCAGATGAGGAGGGGAGAGGGGAGGGTGCAAAAAAAAAAATGTTGTGGTTGTTAGCCAATAGGGATCTGATTTCTTTCTGATTGTTTAATTGATTTTTAAAACATTATGATCGTTTTGAAAAAAAAAAAAAAACATTATGATCTATAAGGGCCACCGTTTCATGTATTTAATTAAAATGGTCATGCCCAGTGTCATTTCTTTCTTTTTTTTAATTTATTTATTTTTGGCTGTGTTGGGTCTTCATTTCTGTGCGAGGGCTTTCTCTAGTTGTGGTAAGCGGGGGCCACTCCTCATCACGGTGTGCGGGCCTCGCACTGTCGCGGCCTCTCTTGTTGCGGAGCACACGCTCCAGACGCGCAGGCTCATTAGTTGTGGCTCAGGGGCCCAGTTGCTCCGCCGCATGTGGGATCTTCCCAGACCAGGGCTCGAACCCATATCCCCTGCATTGGCAGGCAGATTCTCAAACACTGCGCCACCAGGGAAGCCCCCAGTGTCATTTCTTTTATGAAACTTATTTCAGAATTTATTCTGTAGATGGATTGTCTACTGACCTCCAAAACTGGTGCTGTAAGCAATGTAAGAATAACAGGATTTAACATTGGTTCAGACATTTGCAGTTCGTAAACAGATTTCACGCATGTGAAATAGCTTCCCATTTTATCCTCAGAACAACTTTGCCAGGTACATAGGGCAGGAATCATTATCCCCACTTTATTGAAAAAGTCACAATAGCAGGATGAGGAATCAGACCCACACTTCCTAACTCCAAGTTCAAAGCTTCTTAAATCTATGGAGCAGCTGGACCTCATTCTGTTCTTATTGCCCTTATTGCCTTAAGCAAACACTCTTGCTTTTGACCATCCTAAGTCAATTGATAGTAAGAATCCCTTAATATTTACGTGATGTGCTTTTGAAAATACACTGCTATCAATAGCTCTAATAACTAAACTGCCTTGTAAACGATACCCAACTGAATCAAATATATGTGACAACAATATTTTCAATAGCACATTTATTAAGTAAATTTGGCTTGCTGGATTAAATTGCATTTATGCTTTACTGGAGAAAAATCATCTGTATTCTTGATACAATACAAGCACATTTAAGAATATATTATAGTTTACCATTATTCATTTCACTATTTTTTATAATTGCAAACATCAGAAAACAACCTAAATGCCCATCAGTTGGGGATTGGATTGCTTATATGAATTATGGTACACCAATGTACAGGAATATTATGCAACCACAGAAAAGAATGAGGATGCTCTCATATGGACCAGTTTGAAAAGATTACCCAGAGTTATCAAATGCAAAATCAAATATACTATAGTATGGGCAGTATGGTTTCATTTGTGTAAACAAGAAAAAAAGATTTTACACATTTTTTTCTTGCAAAATCATAGAACATCCCTTGAAGGATGCAAGAGCTAATATCAGGGTTGCCAGTGTGGAGGGGACGGGGGTGCCTAAGATGTAAGGGAGGGAAGGAGACTCCTGCTGCTATTTCATACTCTTTGAATTTTGAATCATGATAAATGCAGGATCCCATTCAGAAAATTAAATAAGAAAGCAAAATTCATCATGTCCTAAATTCACATACGTTAGAGCAAACCCTCCGTAAAACCTCTTCTCTACTCAGTGTATCACACACACACATATACAGTTCCAGCCCTCTGGACCCACACTGTTTTCCCATCCCTTCTCACTGGCCCCCTTCCCCATCCTGATAGCTCTTTTTATTCTTTCATTTCTCCTTTGGATTGTTAGCAAGGAGTCTGTATTTAGAAGCCTTTTGCTGAAGGTTGGGGACTAGAAGATAGTAATTTAGCACAGAACTAAATTAGCAAATAAAGCCTACGGCATGACTGTCCCTGGAAATGGGGTGACTGTTGCTCCCTCCCTGATCTTGGCCCCTGACCACCTATAGACCCCTCAGCAGTGCTCCCCTGGGGTTTTGTCCAGCCCTCCCCCCATTTTTCATGCCCTTCCACCCCACCCCACTCTCCTTTCTCAAGCCGCCCCAGGCCAGCTCCCAGATTCCTCTTGCTTTCCTACAGCAGCGAGGAAACCTTTTTCGTTTCTGCTCGTCTTGCTGTGAAACCAAGAGAGAGACCTTTTCTGGAGTGAAGGGCTCTGTCCTCCTGTATAGATGAGTGTTTCAGAGAGGAATGATCTCCAACCTCCACCCCACCATTTATTTTCTTTTAGAAATAATTATTTTCTTTACATCCAGGGTGAACCTTTCGTCTTTTATTTCACTGTTTCCACCATAGGGATCAGCTGGCCTGCAAGATATCTTTGCCTAATACCATATTACATTTTTCTCCATACTCCTGGAGCAACAGGAAGTGCCCCCCCACGCCTCCCCAGGGCACAAATCTCCAGGCCTCACTTACTGAGAAGCCTCAACAGTGGATTCAGCTCATCCTGAGTGGTTCTCCCCACCAGTCCCATGATGGCCCCCAATGGCTGGTGCCCCTTGGTGACTTTTCACTCATCAGAGTGTTGCTCTTGCTGTTGTTTTCATCTTGGAAACCATCTGATTGGCTTTGTCTACAGGACAGAGTTCAGATTCCTCAGCAGGACATTTGCAGCCCATCTAAGCCCAGGCTCCCCTGGATGCAGAGCCTGAGGCAAGGGCTGGGTGCGTTGGTAATTTGGGATGGCAGCCAGGGAGCAGGAGGGATAGTGAAACAGACAAGGAGAGAAGCCAGTGGAAATGCAGATTATGGAGTTGGGCACCTTCCAAGGAGCCATGTAGAACTGCTCCTGGGAGGAACAGAAAGGGGGGTGGTATTTGCCCACCACCCCCTGACCTCTGTTGGCTGAGGGGTGCTTGTGAGCTGTTAAGTCCCTTAAACACCAGGCTGTGCCTGCAGAGAACCAGGTGGGTGCCCAAGGGCAGGGAGTGAGAGATCATGGTGAGGACACATGCTGTCGGACTGCCGGAAGGTGAGAGCCACAGCGATGCCCGGGGTCGATGGTGGGCCAGACGATGCCCACTGCAGTCCGGCCCCGCCTTTCCCAGCCTGTCTCCAGAGGCTGGCCTCCCTCGCCTTCCTGTGGTCTACAGATGTTCCTGTGCCCCTCGCCTCCCCTCCCTCTGTGCCCTGTCTGACATGCCTTCCCTCTCCTGTTATCTTCAGCTTTCTGTTCACCCTTTAGAGACAAGCACAGCCTCCCTAATAAAACCTGCTGGGACCCACCCTCCCTCACCGACTCTAAAGGATTGATCTCATCTCACCACTATCTCACCACTTTCACAACAAAAAACTTTTTATTGAAGTATAGTTGATTTACAATGTTGTGTTAGCTTCAGGTGTACTGCAAAGTGATTCAAATATATATATTCTTTTTCAGATTCTTTTCCATTATAGGTTATTACAAGGTACTGACTATAGTTCCCTGTGCCATATAGTAGTTCCTTGTTTTTCCATTTTATATATAATAGTGTGTCTGTTAATCCCAAACTCCTAATTTACCCCTCTCCCCTTCCCCTTTTGTAACCATATGTTTGTTTTCTATGTTTGTGAATCTGTTTCTGTTTTGTAAGTAAGTTCATTTGTATCTTTTTTTAACCTTATGTTTTGCACATAATCTTTAAGATAATTTGACATGCTGTGTGTCTTAGGTAATTATTGAAATCAATGGTTCTCAGTGTCTCCCTCAGTGACTGGCAGCATCACATTCCCCAAGAGACTGATTAGAAATTCACCTGCTGGGCCCCGACCCCAGCACTACTGGGTCAGGACCTCTGGGGCGGCACCTGCCAGCTGCCGTGTGACCAAGCCTCCAGGTGGCTCCGGTGCACGCCCAAGTTTGAGAACCCCTGGTTTAGACGCTCCTCTCTTCCTCTAGAGGTTGACCAGTTGGAGGCCCAGGTCACTGCTTGGTTTACATCTTAACTCTAAAGCCCAACCCATGAAGGACTCAACAGAGTAAACACTGTTGAATAAACAGATGGATAATTTTCAAAAGGGAACAGATTGGTTCACACTCACCCTAAGGAGCAGCGTATCTCGAATACACCAAGATGGCGCATCAGTATCTCCCACCATTTTCTCTCAGGGCATCTCCTTCCACCCCTGGGCTAAACTCTGACCTGCTGTGGCATCCTGAGAAGCTAGAGCCTGGAGGAGGAGGGTCTTGGAGACCATCTTGTGCATCCCCTTTGTTTTACACAACAGGAGACTAAGGCGTCCAGCTCGTTTGTCTGGAGTATTTCAGAGACATCTAGAGGTCACAGAGGCTTGGATAGAAAAAAATGCTTTAAAGCAACCGGCCGCTTAGAAGTTCTCTTAAAGTTAAAAGATCTTTGAGGAGCACAAGTTATATGTCCAGGACTCCTGTGTGAATGATTGAAAAGTGAAAAATGAATTCAGGTTGCAGTTAGTCTTAAAGGTATCCCAGCAGTCAGGGCCCAGCAAGAAATAGAAGACACATTCACTGGGATTTTGAAGAGAATTTGATTAACAAGGGATCTTTCCGAGGGACTGGCAACGGTGGGAGCTGTTACCTCCCCAGTGCTGAAGGGACTATGGGAAGGCACTGGGTTTCTGGGGTCTTATGAGAGCTGGAGGGGAGAGGAGGGGGCTGCCACAGAAGGGGGAGACTGCAGGAGAAGGGCTTCTGTAGGTAGGGAGCTCACATAAAAAGGGAACTCCCACAGGAGAGGACTCTCATAGAGAGAGACCCTCACGGTCAAGCAAGGGTGCAACCCTTAGGTGCTGCGCCACTCAAGCGGGAAGGGGCAGGGGAAGAAGTATCTCAGCTTCTCTCTCCTCCCACCCTTTGATCTCTTGCCTGCATCTCCCATTGGACAAATCCAGCCAGCAGCCAGAGGACAAGGGAGCCAGTGTTACAGTCCATAGGAGTCAGTCTCCCCACCATAGGCGAGGAGGGAATGAATTGGGGGGATGGGATGTGGCAGAGAATAACCAATGCAAGGAACAAATAGAATAAAAGTGTGTTAGCCTTGTTCTAATTCGTGTAGAACGTTCAGTCACCAGATTCAGAAGCCACGATTGGCATTAATGCAAGATGACGAGGTAGCCCTTTTTGTGGGTGGGCTCCACCACTGTGCCGTTATGGAAGGGGTCTTGGTCCTAGAGGGTGGGGAGGCTTTGTAACTTCATTAAGGACAGTTAATTCAAGCATGGTGTCGCCCATTGCCCTTCCCCGAGCAGAGATGCGGCATCCATTTGCCAAAGGAGGTGCCTGCATTGTTCACAAAGAAAGCGTCCAGGGGCTGAAAAAGACACAGTCACATTACAGGGTCTGGAGAACCTGTAGATTTGTTCCGCAGGAGGTCTCTTGGAAATAATACGTAACTGACATAACCAGTCTTTTCTCAGGAGAAAGGATAAATGAAGATGAGCATAATTTAGCTAGTAAAAGTGACAGGTACAGGGCTTCCCTGGTGGCTCAGTGGTTGAGAGTCCGCCTGCCGATGCAGGGGACACGGGTTTGTGCCCCGGTCCGGGAAGATCCCACATGTGACAGGTACAGTAATGATTCTGATCATCCATCTTCCTACTCACACACACGGTGTCATAAAGTGGAATGCGATATAATGCTGTAAGAATGGATTTGAACTTAGATTACATTTGCTCATGAAACCAGGTTTTACCAAGAGTTATTTAAATCAGAATCCCCTAAGGGTGTGGAATTCATCATGCAGTGTGGAAAAGAGCTGATTTGGCTTGGTCAGTGGTCCTCAAACCGGCTTCGGGTTAGAGTCACCCTAGGAGCTTTTTAAAGAAAGACACATGTTAACCCCTCCTGACTTACTAAATCAAAGCCTCTACTGGTGAAGCTCAAGCATCTCTGTTTTTAAGGTTCCCCAGGTGATTCTAAAATTCTCAGCCCCTGGTTAGATGAAAGGTCAGTTGGGGAAGTAAAGGTTGTCAGATACTTGGGAGCATTTTCTTTTAAGGACTCCTGTCCCTCTTTCTCTAACGCCTCTTATATTTCTGAGACTTTTTTTTTTTTTTTTTTTACGGTACGTGGGCCTCTCACTGCTGTGGCCTCTCCCGTTGCGGAGCACATGCTCCGGACGCGCAGGCTCAGCGGCCACGGCTCACGGGCCCAGCCGCTCCGCGGCATGTGGGATCCTCCCGGACCGGGGCACGAACCCGTGTCCCCTGCATCGGCAGGCGGACTCTCAACCACTGCGCCACCAGGGAAGCCCCCTGAGACTCTTTTATGTCCTGACTTAGGCACTGGCATTCTTTCTCACCTTTACCTCCACACAGAAAGTTCTCCATGTAAACATTCTTAAGAGAGTAAACTCTGGTGGTTCTGGTTACCTGAGTTGGTTCAAAGGTTTGCTTTGCTCCTTTTTTCCTGGGTCCTTTCCCCAGATTATTGGCTAAAATTTAAATGATGGGGGAAGTTAAATGTAGTAGGATTAAGAGAATTTAATGAAGAGACAAGAAAAAGTCAGTATCTCTTCTTTACGGTCTGGTGGGTGGTTTTCTCAATGACAAAGTTTATAGGACTAGGATTCTCAACCTTACCTGCCCACCGGGGAGTTTTCAAAAATACCAGTGCCTGGGCCACACCCCCAGAAAACAGATTTAACTACTTGGGAAAAGGGCAGAGCATCTAGTGTTTATATTCTCTGGGTGATTCTGATATGCAGGTAAAGCTGAGAACCCATGCTGTGGAGGAATAACTAAAAATGAGTTAGGTTGTTCTCTACACCAGATTTATCTTTATCAGAAAGCTTCTCTTTTTCACCAGTACCCTGCCATCAGTGGTCTCAAGGTTAGAGCTTTACAGGAACAAAAAGGAAAGTTATCCTAATACATTCAGTGTGTGTCAGAATAAGACGGTCCAAACAAACCTTCCTCATTCATCCCCATCAAAAATCTCTGGAAAACGGCGCGATGTACCCCTTGCTGAAGTATTTTCTATGCAGGCAGTGCCATCTAGTGGCTGAAAGAAGGGTTACATGCTGACTGCAATCTCAAAGGACCACACTTAACAGATGTGGGAGTAATGAGCAAGAACAAATGTTCGGCCAAGAATCCACTGAATCGTCCCCATTTCCTCGGGTTTTATAGCACAGATCAGGCTATGCAGTGGCTAGGGGGTGTCTGTTATGTGGTTCGGGCTCATTCTTTGTGTAAGCAGGTGGGCAGTTCCTCCAGCTTGGGGCGTTTAGGTATAAAAATGGTCCCAATGACCTGATTCACTGAAATTCTCGTCCTGGGTCACTCAAATTTTTTGGCCTCGGGGCCCTTTTATACTCTTTCAAATTCCTGGGGATCCCAAAAAGCTTTTGTTTATGTGAGTTATATCTACTGATATTTACTGCATTAGAAAGTAAAACTGAGAAAACATTTAATTCTTTTAAACATAACAGTAATAAAGTCATTCTGTATTCGTGTAAATAACATATTTTTGTGAAAAATAACCCCATTCTCCAAAACAAAAAAGAATTAGTGAGAATATTGGCGTTGTTTTACATTTTGTAAATCTCTTAAGTGTCTGGCTTAATAGACAACATCTGGATTCTCACTCCTGCTTCTGTATTCAATCTGTGGTGATATATTATTTCCTTTGAAGTGTAGGAAAAAGCTCTGGCCTCAAACAGATAAGTCATTGGGAAAAGGAAGAATGTTTTTATAGACTTTTTAGGTAAATTTGAATTTTTAAATTTTTTTAATAATAGAACAAAGCTTAACAAATGGTAGTTTCTTAAAGGTTACTTACAACGTCAATGGGTTGGAAAAGGCAATTGATAAAAATAGTTTTGACATTACGGACTCTCTGAGAGGATCTTGGGGTCCCCCAAACATTGGTGGACCACACTTGGAGAACTGCTGCTCTAGGCAGACGTTTGATGGACAGAAAGCACACCTTTTAAAGTTTATATCTGTACGTCTCCAGGGAGGTGTTTGGGAGGAGTTATTATGCCACTTTTATCACCTTTGACTGTGGGAGGTAAATGATTCTGTCGCCTGGGACTGCCGTCCACCTTTGGAGACCGCAGGGGTTGCCCTGATTATGGACTCAGAGTTCTTCCCAATGGCTGTCCCTGGGGGTGGGCAACAGCACTGATTCTGGGACCTCTGTCATTTGAAAACAGCTTTCCAGATAATTCTGATGCATATTCCAATAAAGAGCCACCGACCTGCTCTTATTTCCTTCCCTGTACAGATGAGAAGCTGAGACCCAGAGCTCAAGGTGACATGGTGACAATGAGCTCCGGCAGGACAAGACACCATTTTAGGGATCCCATTATTTTCTTTCCTTGACCTGGCACAGGGTGTCAGCCTCTTTCTTACTCTTCCAGTGCCTCTCCTTCCACCAGCTTTGCGTCTGTCTCATCAGGACTTACCACTCTTCCCACCTCCACCCCACAGTGAGTCGCTGTCATTTTTGCCACCTAGAGCCATGCACCCTCTATTGGAAATGGCACCCAGAGCCACTCAGTTTATGTCCTTCTCAGTTTATGTCCTTCTTTGCTCCCAGAGGTGGACTGATGGTTCAAGGCTGATCCAAGGGGTCACATGTCCATGGCCACTCTGGTTGGTTCAAGGGTTGGCATGCGGTCATCAGAACCCATGAAACCAATAGCCTTGCACTGTGAATTCCCGGAAGAAGGCCCTTCTGCCCTTTTTCTGCTGGGCTGGATCCAACAGGAAGCAGAGTCTGGGTGGCTAAAGCCTTCTAGCCACCACATAGAGTCTGAGAAAGTGTAGCCTGGAAGTGGAGAGAAAGAAACTGAGTCCCGAGGACTCAGTCTGAGCTGCCTCTGGGGCCCGCTGTGCTCTGCTGCCTGTTTCAGTGGTTACCAAGTCATTCCTGCTTAGCTCTTGAGCTGGGCAACGGGAATGTCTGTGTTGAGTTTAGGTGTCTGCGTCTTTACAACCAGAAGAGCTCTAACTCACACCACCCCCATCCCCTGTCCTCCACACTTTCATCCTGCACTCACTGCTTGTCACCATTATGGAGAAAGCTCACTAGTCACATTCAGGGTCGATTTTCATTTTAATCGAATCACCCTCACTATCCTTCTTTTACATGGTAACATCAAATCAGAAAAAGGGACATCTAGTGTTTACTGAAATGGGTAGGAATGTGGTGCCTGGATTACCAGGCAGACTGAGAGATAACCCCAAAGCCACCTCCGGAGTACATCTCTCCATCTCTTGCCCGCAGCTCTGAAGAAGTGGGTTTGTAGATTTCTTAATAATGACATGCACTTACATAAGATTATGGCAATCGGTTAAAGAGTCCTAGTGAACTCTGATAAACCAGACTTTTATCTGCTCTTGATTCTGCCAGGAAATTGTTTTTAACAGCATGAGGAGAAACATAGCCCCATCTGCAGTATTGGATCTGCCCAGAGAGCCTCTGTTGAACACCAGACCTCCCAGATTATCAGTAAAACAGAGGATATGAATTGGAAACGTGCAGACCCTGAGGAAAGAAAGGTCAAAGTTCCAATCTGTAGTCTTGATTTATTTTTTAAAATAGTTTATTTATTTATTTAGGCTGCACCAGGTCTTAGTTGCAGCATGCATGATTTTTTTTTTTTTTTTTTTTTTTTTAGTTGCAGCATGTGGACTTCTTAGTTGCGGCACATGCTTAGTTTTTCTGAATAATTTCCATTGTTATTAATGGATGTGAGATTGTCAAAGCTACAGCTTAGGTGATTTGTGTCTGTTGCCTCTGGAACAGGTTGCAGAACTGGCATTACTCGTTCCTCAATAATGAAATGTCTGGCTGGATTTTATGACAATAGTTTGTAAACGTCCCGATTGGGTGTGTCTCTCTTTATAGATAATCACTTTGAAGTTTCCACAAAGCTAGTAATTCACTTTGTACCTAGTCCCCATTTATGTCGCTAATGGTGTCTAGCCATCAGAAGAATAAGTTAAAGTTTAAAAATGCAACTTTTATTGCTCTCATGTGACTTGGTGGCTTAAAATAATTATTAAGAAGTCAAATCACTGTCATGTGCCACAGATCCTCCTTTAATGTTCATGTTGAGAGTCAGAAATAAGCTGCAGAATGGTGAGCGATCGATGTCCCAGCATGCGCTTAACAGAGTGGGGCTAGTTATAGTTTATCACCGTTTACATAAATTCCATGTAAAACAATTCAGGATATAAAATAATTCTAATATTTTTAATCTTGAATGATTATAGGACATTTATAGTTACCAAAAAACTTTACATTTATCAAGCATGGCATAGTTTTTAATCCATTATAAAGTTACATTATTTCATTCAGCTTCATAACAATCTTTGAGTTCCTATGCTTTATCAGTAAAATAGCAAAAAAAAAAAAAAAAAAAAAAACCCACCAACAACACCCTAGGCGTGGGGAGGCCCAGGGATGGCCCAGGGTCATAGAACTAGCAACTTGCAGGTTGTATCACTAAGAACTATTAATTAGAACGTGGCTTGGTTGACTTCAAAGCTGCTGTCCTTTCTACTCTACACACTGACAAAGTAAATTAACTTGCTTTGTGTCTAATTTGAAAGCTGCTAAACAAAGCATTATATTGGGAATTGTTTCCCTCTTCAAATGTCAGTCCTCCTGTCTCTCTGTGGCGTGATTCTAGTCATCAGCCGCTCTTGACTAATTGGTTCTTAGGAAGAAATACGCCTGGCTGAGGGGGTTCCTGAAGAAGACAAGTCGTTCATTACAGACAAATACGCCTGCCTCTGTGATTTCTGTTCGAAAATCCCTCTGTGTATCTTTAGCCTGGAGCTATATGAATTTTAAAGGGATTCGGCAATATTGTCAAGCTCTGTATGTGGACCTCCCCGAAATCCCAAAGTGACAAGTATGAGATACATGCTTCAGCAGCAAGCCTGCATCCCACATCTTCACATCATGATGAAATAAATAGGGACGAGAGGAAATTGAAGCCATAGTTACCCTCATGAATGTCTGGAAGTAACGCATGACCCAGTTCCCCCAGCTTTGAAACACTGGTTGAACTCTGGGATTGTAAAATGATATACACAGAGTTTTTAATGTACTGGATTTTTTCTTCCTCCAGTAAATTAAGTGTAAAAATCAACCAGGTGACAAGAAAAGGAACACTAGCATTTATTGAGCATCTGTCATGCAGCAGGTGCTGGAGGGGGTGCTTTGCGTGTTCCGTCCTCACAGTAGCTCTGGGAGGGAGGAATTGGGGTGATTGAAGTAACTTATTCATGACCACCCAGCTGACAGGTGAACTGGAACCCAACCCCTGGCTGACTTGACGTGGAAGCCCCTTCAAGAGCTCCTGACTACTTGAGAGTAACCTTCTTGGAGTTATATACAGGGACTTTGATGACCTTGTCCCCTTGCCCTGTCACCCTGCACACACATGCACACATCTCTTTGCCCTTATCCACTTCCTCTCCCCAGCTGTGTCCAAGAGGCCAGCACATATGAACCATTACCATTTCCTAAGCACACCAGCTGGCTTCATGCCCCTCAGCCTTTACCCAGCCTCCTCCAGCTCTCTGCAGTGGTCCCCCTCTCCTCTCGGCCAGCCCTCTGTCCTGATGTAAGGGACTCTACCTATCTTTGTAGATCAGGCTCAGGCATTTTCTGACCTACAAAGTCTTCCCTAACCTCACCCAAGCCTTCCTGGACATGCCTTCCTTTGGCCACCTCACTGTCACTTAGATTTAACTCTGTTTGCACTTAGCACACTGCACTGGAGAGTTCATTCATTCATTCTTAACTATCAATAATTAATAACAAGTAAATATCCATTGTATACCTAATCTGTGTCAAGCACTGTTCTTCTCAAGGCTGGCCAATTACAGTGACTAGCTCAGGATAGGCCCGTGTCACAAGCACAGTAAGTGAGCCCCTGGGTCTTTGCTAAAAAAATAAGGAAGAGGCTCTTCCTTTCTTAAGTGGATCTTTTGAGCTTTTTTTTCCTAGTGCCGATTTGGATAGAGTTTCTGTTTTCTGTTGTCAAGAGCTCTAATGGAGTCACAAAGGAAAGAGGCCCATGCCTGGTAGAGAAGGATCTTCTAGAAAAGGGAAGACATGGGGCTTCCCTGGTGGCGCAGTGGTTAAGAATCTGCCTGCCAATGCTGGGGACACGGGGTCGAGCCCTGGTCTGGGAAGATCCCACATGCCACGGAGCAGCTAAGCCCGTGCGCCACAACTACTGAGCCTGCGCTCTAGAGCCCGTGAGCCACAAGTACTGAACCCGCGTGCCACAACTACTGAAGCCTGCGCGCCTAGAGCCCGCGCTCTGCAACAAGAGAAGCCATCGTAATGAGAAGCCTGCGCACCTCAACGAAGAGTAGCCCCCGCTCGCCACAACTAGAGAAAGCCTGCCTGCAGCAACAAAGACCCAATGCAGCCAAAAATAAATAAATAAAATAGAAAAGGGAGGACAGTGGGCAGAGCCTAGTGACAGGGTTGTAAAGAGGAAGGCCCTCGGCAGACAAGAGAGCCAGGTAGGGGAAGGGAGGCTGATGAGTTAGGTGAGCTGGAGAATGGCCATGTAAAGCAGGCTGAAAAGTTTGGACTTTATACCTGAAAGCTTGAGGAGTTTCCAGAGATGTAAGTTCTAGAAAGATGAATTGATGCCAGCAAGGAACATCTTAGGTGTTCTCTGAATATCCACTGCTTTTTTTTTTTTTTTTTTTGGCAATACGCGGGCCTCTCACTGTTGTGGCCTCTCCCGCTGCGGAGAACAGGCTCTGGACGCGCAGGCTCAGCGGCCATGGCTCACGGGCCTAGCCGCTCCGCGGCATATGGGATCTTCACGGACCAGGGCACGAACCCGTGTCCCCTGCATCGGCGGGCGGACTCTCAACCACTGAGCCACCAGGGAAGCCCCTATCCACTGCTTTTGTGTGACACGGTTCCTTCTCTTCGGAAGCTCTCTGCGGTGCCCTCTGAAGGGCACGTCTCCTCACACAAAAGGTGCAGCTCAGTGGTTAAGTGCATGGGCTCCGGGGCCAGTGGCTGTGTGGCCCTTGACAAGCATGCATACTCCCTGCGTCTCGGTTTCCGCCTGTGAAAATAATCATAACCGCCTCCCAGAAGGGCTGTGCCTGGTGACTAAGTTAATGGCAGGCGCAGCCGCAGGAGCAGTGCCTGCCAGATGATGTGTCCTTACGTAAGGCTCGCCTTTGGTTCTCTCTTCACTGTGACCCCTGAACCGGGTCACTGCTCACCGTGGGCTCCACAGCCAGAAATGCTCCCCCTCCTAAGGCATCTGCACCCCTACATCTCTGTGATTAGCTCAGGATAGGCCAGTGTCACAGGCACAGTAAGTGAGCCCCTGGGTCTTTAAGCCTGCTGGATCCCAGGCTTCCCTCATCCCCTCTGATGCCACCCAGTGCCTGGCACAGAGCAAATTCTCAACCAAGGCAGGGACTGTGGAACTCTCCTTGGGACTCTCCTGAGCCCCCCTTTCCTGCCTTGCTCCCCAACCCCCAATCTGTCCCACCTGCACCTTCTTGAGAGCCGGGTTGTGCACTGCTGTAAGTTGTTTCAGGCTGGTCTCCCTGCTAGTTAGGAACCATTCATGGTCAAGGGCAGCGCCTTACTTAGCTCTGCGCCGTCATAGGACTGACAGCCAAGGGACTCTTCTTACAAGACAGTCAATCAGTGTTTGCTGAGAGATGAAAGGAAGAGGAGGAAGGAAGGATGACAGAAAGAAGGAATTTTCCAAGTTGCTCATTGTCTGTGAAACGTTCTTCCTGTAACTTTTGAAACTAGAGGAAAATCCATTAGGTAGAGAACCTAGAAATGATTTAGCCTGAGCCATATGAAACTGTTGATATTTGATAGTTTTTTAACTACAAAAAAGGCAATTTCATGTGGCTCAAACTAATATCTGTTTTTTTAATGAATTTATTTATTTTATTTATTTATTTTTGGCTGCATTGGGTCTTCATTGCTGCGCAGGGCCTTTGTCTAGTTGCAGTGAGCGGGGGCTACTCTTCATTGAGGTGCGCAGGCTTCTCATTGCAGTGGCTTCTCTTGCGGAGCACGGGCTCTAGGCACACGGGCTTCAGTAGTTGTGGCACATGGGCTCAGTAGTTGTGGCTCACGGGCTCTAGAGCGCAGGCTCAGTAGTTGTGGTACATGGGCTTAGTTGCTCCACAGCACGTGGGATCTTCCCAGACCAGGGCTCGACCCCATGTCCCCCGCATTAGCAGGCGGATTCTTAACCACTGTGCCACCAGGGAAGTCCCTAATATCTATTTAATATGAGTGCCTTTGAACCCTGGTAAGTATAACACAGTAGTACTTGCTCTGCACATACTCAGCACATCATGAATATTCATTAATAAGTCTACAACAAGGACGCTGGTGGACTGAAGTCCTGAATCTGAAGGGCCACACAGGATGATTTATCAGAGTAATAGTATAGGTTTGGCACTAGGTGGCAGTTCTTTTTACTTATTTATGTTTCACTTTCTTTTTTACTGATGTATAGTTGATGTACAATATCATATAAGTTACAGGTGTACAATATAGTGATTTACAATTTTTTTTTGTTTTTTTGTCAATTCCAAACTCCCTAACTGGCAACTATTACACCGTGTGTGTGTGTGTGTGTGTGTGTGTGTGTGTGTGTGTGTGTGTAAAATCAGCTTTCAGGGGCAGACACCTCGAGGGTTTGTTTGTTAATTGTTAGCCAGATAGTTTGAAATAATCACCCCCAGTCTCTACCCAGCACAATGTTCTGAACCTACTACCAGGTTAACATTCAATCTAGAGAAGCAGATGGATCCCACATCTTTCTTGTCCTTTCAGCGAAGGTCAGCCGGGTTCCTTTCTCTCGCATAGTAATCACTCTGCCTCAGTCACTAAAGCTGGTCCACAGCCAAGTCCGCGCCGCCGGGCGGTTCAGGAGATCCTCAGTCTATTCGAGGACAGGCTCCCCTGCTTTCCTGCCTCTGGGCTGTTTTACTGCCTCTGAGACAGGTCACCAGAGAGAAGGCTCTGGAAGGAAGCGAAAGTCATGGCAGAGCTGGTAAGAGGTTTTGTGCATAGAGGAAGTTGAGGCCATTGGTTTCAAATAACTGGGTTTCATATACGCGTGCTCCCACCGCCCTAAGCACACATAAGAGAAGGGACTGCTGGGACAACAGAAGCTCCTAGTGACCAGGCCTTCCGCAGCTTTATTTCCTCCAAAGTGAAGGGTGGCCCAGTGACTTATTTTGGCAGAGACTTCTTAGCTCAGAGAAGATGAGCCATAAAATCAAAAATGGGTTGCGGAGAAAGCTCGGAGGTGTATACGGTAAGCATATGTGCAAACACCTATGAAGGCAGGTACTTGCCTGCACAGCGGATGCCCTGGGAAGGTGCTAGGGAAGGTCACCCAAGGGGGTGAGTCCGACTTGTGGCCCCTGGTTTGTATGAGAGCAGCCCTGGTCCTTGTCATGGCCACTTCAAAAAGAACACAGCTGTTTGAAAACCAGCCGGCCTTCTGATCTGTCTTTCAGGAGGGGAGGACCTGAAGTACTTTGGGAAAGTTGACAGCTTTTTCAACTAAAACAGTGTCAGACAAGCAGAACACAGAACTTTCAGTCAAATGTTTGGGGACTACTGAATAGGGGTATATACTTACTCCACATATGGACTTAAGATTCCCTATTGTTACAGAACAATGTATAGAGTTCTCCTTTGAAATATCTATACTCAATTTTGTTTAAGTCAGCAAGTATTAAAGGTCAGAGTTCATATGACTATTTGTGTTAGTTTCCCAAGTGACGATTTTTTAAGTGACTCTCTCTTTGGGGATATGTTTATTAGTTTTATTTTAAGCATGATTTTAGCCCTTCCTTGCTGTTATTGATCCGTTTCTGAAAGAATGGTGAAGAGGGGCAGTTCAGAGCAGGGGCTGAGGAACCACACTACTCTTTGGTCAGCTCTGTCCCTGTGGCCTGGGGCACATCATTTATCCTCTTTCAGCCTGAGCATCTTCTTAAGTACCACGGTGTGTGTGAAGTATATTCTGGGACAGCAGCTGCCGCCTACCAGGTGAGCTATAAATTCCAGCCACTGGTATACTGCTGGTTTTTAGAAGGCAGTTTCAGAATCTTAGTGAAAAATGAAGTCCTTAAATGAGTGATATCTCCTACGGGGTTAAGGTCAAATTTTAAAGCTGTTTCCATGTCTAATAGCCTGCCTCTCTGGCTGTTGCTATAATGTGACTGTCTCTTCATTTCTAGAGAAATAGCCTCAGCTGAGATTTTCCTCCATAGATTAAAAAAAAAAAAAACACCAAGAGGGTCATGTAGTTACTGATGTTTTCAAAAAGGAATATTTATTTAGAAAAACCAAACGCATTAGTAAATTGCTTGCTTTATACACATAAACCCTTTGGAATCTTGTAGTGTTTCCATGAGATGTTAAGGCTATTACCTGTGGTCAAATAAATGTGTGTTTTACCAAGATAAACAGGTTTCTTTTGTGCAGGACTTCTCAGTAGGGTCATGTAAGAATCTTCACGAGGGATTAGAGTATGAGTGATTCCCAGCGTATTTGCCCGTCGAGCCCTTTCAGTGCTGAGCATCCCTGCAGACTGATGTTCTGAGAACACACCTTGGAAAAACTGGGACCAAAGGAAATGAAAAATAGAGGAAAAGTGTCCACATTCGGGGGTCTGCATTGTAACTTGCACTGTTATGGCCCTTTTTACGTACTTGCCTTGTTAATTCCACTTGCTCCTTCAGTCTGCTCCAGGCCATGTTCTTGACTTTGGTCTGTCCATACACGGCCCCAACTATCAGAGTATTACATGAAACATTATGGAGAAGACCCTGCGACTGAAATGGGAGCTCCAGGGGAGTGCCTGTGTTCCCCGAATCACAGAACTTCAGCACTCAGAATGGAGAGAAGAGGGCAGTGATACTGACATTTATTTCATGCTTATTATGCACCATTTCAGGGATGGCCACACTGTACAAAGTTGTCTCACTTGGTAATTGATGGGCACTATAATGCACCGCCCTTGGGCCCCACAGGACTGACAGGCTCATTCCCCCAGCCCTGGGTGGGCTGCTGGCAGAAGGCTGAAGAAAGGGGCTTTTGTCCACAGCCACATAGTCCTTCTCGGGGGTGGTCCACATCAAATGACCAGGTAACACTGAGGCATAAAAGCTCAGCTCCTTGCCCCAGTTCAGGACAACTGTGAAGGACCAGCCCGGCTTCAGAACTCCCGGGATCAGGTGAAGCCTTTGTCGAGGCTTCATCGTGGCAGCGAGCATCTCCCCTGCCCAGTCCTGCTTCCTTTCCCCCTCCGTAGGTACTGATCCTGAGAGAGTGCTCCCCCAGTAAACTTCCTGTACCTTATGCTCACCTTGGAGTCTGCTTCCCAGGGAACTGGACCCATGACAATCTTACAGGGAGTATGAAATCTCAGGCTACACACTGGAGGTGGAGAATAATCACTCTATCTTCTTTTTAATTGAATTTAATTTCCATCTCAAGCTTCCATGCTGCCTAATAGTGACACCTTAGTCTTTGCCAGTTCAGGGATTCCTTCTCCCCTCTTCCCCTCTTCCCCTCTTCTTCCTGGGATTACATCTCCTTTCCGCGGGACCTTAGGAGTTGTCACCTCTCTGTGCCAGCATCCACTGAGACCCCGTGTTCTGTCCACTCCCTGGCTTGTGGTCCACGCCCCATTTGCAGCTACCCGCTTCTTGGTTCAACCCTCAGGTCTCTCCCTGCTGGCCATCTCTTGGTGACACATCTTTGTAGCTACATGGGAGGGACCATTATCTTGCCTCCCACCCCTGCTGGGCTACTTGGGAACAAAAGGAAGCTGCTGAATTTTCTACTATAGACATCATTTCTTTAAGGCAAAAAAAAAAAAAAAGTGGCATGTGGTTATAGTTCCATTTTTTAGCACTGAAGGTTCTGTTCAAAGTAAGCCATTTAGGGTTGTACAGAATGTCCTGAAGAAGCAATTGTTTTTTGGTGTCCGTGGGTGAAAAAGGCTATCACACATGTTGTCCTTCTGCAGATACAGGTTTTAAATTAGTTCCGTGCAACTGCCCACATTCTGTTAACATATACTTATTGAGTACCTTCCATTGCTGGACTTCCTTTGAGATTCTGGGGACACAGTGGTAAACAAACACAGGCAAAGCCCCTGGTCTCGCAGGCTTCAGAATCTGCCTCCCTGGAGTCTTCTTGGCAGGCGTTTGGTTCCCACAAAGCCCAGACCTCTTCAGCAGTGATTTCGACATTGAGGGAGACCAATGAGATGGCATTTGCCCTTCATTTCCCGTGTCGTAGTTACGTGAGATCTCACTCTCTGTGACCCTCTCCCAAGGGGACATCAACGCTCCCTCTACTCAGTTGATTGTCATAACCAATGCCTCTGTAAGGAATCAGCAGCATACGTAGAATTTCTCCATGAATTGGCAATCCACAGGTCACATCTGGCTGACAGACGTGTTTTGACTGGTTTGCACATTGTTTTTAAAAATTTTTAACTTTGGAGATTTTACAAACAAACCTACATTTCCAGGTTCTTTTTAAAAAAATCAGAATATCTAGTAGTCCGAGGTTCACAGCCTCCTATAGCAATAAATCTACTGAAAGTTAGTAGACCACCCCCTCCAGGGGGCAGATGCTTCGTGGTTTACTACGGTTTGGTCAACCAGCCAGCTTCCCTCCTCTACTTTCCCTCCCTGGCCTCTGGAGGCCTATTCCTGGAGGATTTTACTTTACAGTAACCAAGACTGACAGAGCTGCATGCTGGGCCTTATTGTATTGTCCCCACATAGTATGGTATTTACCTGACTGTGCTTTGGCGTCATGTTTTCCACCTTTATTAAGCAATTGTATAAAAGATAATCATAGGATGCTCACTCACTATTACTTGTGATGTGGCACACTGTATCACACACTTTATAACGACATCTATGGCAGTCATTAGTGCTCCTGAGATGTTACTTGTTCATGCCTTTTTTGGGCAATACTAGGATGCACAGCTCGGCCCCCTTGTGCTTGGGTGGGGCGATACGACAGGAAATGACGTATGGCATTTGATCTGTGTTGCATACACATCATTTCCAGGCCATGGCATGATCTGCCAGTGCAAGACCCTCCAGACTTCCTTTTCCTCCAGCAATGACAAGATAGTGTCTGTTGCCAGCCTGAGTCCCAGAAGAGCCATGGAGAAAAACCCCCAGCCAAACCACAGAGGATGTGTAGCATAAGTGAGAAATAGATCTTTGTTGAACCCACGTAGCTGAAATTTGGGGATTTTTTTTTTTTAAATTACTGCAGCAGACCCTAGCCTATACTGAGTGGTACAGTCCATAAAAGAGGTTTCTCTTAGAGAACTAGAAAAATTCTTCTTCTCAGAGACTAGTTTCCTTTTATCTAAAGGACTCTAAGAATCTTCTTTAGCATCTAGGAGTCTCAAAGCCATCTCTTATGGAAGTGTAGGAACTTTTGATATTTGGTGGGTATTCTAAACTTTCCCTTTTTTTAAACTTTAACTTTATTGAAACGTTCCCTTTTTTCCCTTTTTTTAACTTCTTCTTTTTTTAATATATTTATTTATTTCCTTCTGGCTGCATTGGGTCTTCGTTGCTGCGCGTGGGCTTTCTCTAGTTGCGGCAAGCGGGGGCTACTCTTCGTTGCGGTGCACAGGCTTCTCGTTGCGGTGGCTTCTCTTGTTGAGGAGCATGGGCTCTAGGCACGTGGGCTTCAGTAGTTGTGGCACGTGGGCTCAGTAGTTGTGGCTTGGGGGCTCTAGAGTGCAGGCTCAGTAGTTGTGGCACACGGGCTTAGTTGCTCCGCCGCATGCGGGATCTTCCCGGACCAGGGCTCGAACCCGTGTCCCCTGCATGGCAGGTGGATTCTTAACCGCTGCGCCACTAGAGATGTCCTCTTTTTTAAAAAAACTTTTAATTTTATATTGGAGTATAGTTGATTAGCAATGTTGTGCTAGTTTCAAGTGTACAGCAGAGTGATTCAGCTATACATATACATGTATCTATTCTTTTTCAAAGTTTTCTCCCATTTCGGTTGTTACATAATACTGAGCAGAGTTCCCTGTGCTATACAGTAGGTCCTTGCTGGTTATCCACTCTAAATATAGCAGTGCGTACATGTCAATCCTAAACTCCCTAACTATCCCTTCCCCCCACCGTTCCCCCCAGTAACCATAAGTTCCTGCTCTAAGTCAGTGAGTCTGTTTCTGCTTTGCAGATAAGTTTATTTGTATCATTTTTTACAAATAAGTTCATTTGTATCATTTGTTTTAGGTTCCTCATGTTCACGTTCTCTGACTTCACTCAGTATGACCATCTATAGATCCATCCACGTTGCTGCAAATAGCATTATTTCATTCTTTTTAATGTATATATGTACCACATCTTCTTTGTCCATTCCTCTGTCAATGGACATTTAGGTTGCTTCCATTTCTTGGCTATTGTAAGCAGTGCTGCAATGAACATTGGGGTGCATGTATCCTTTCCGATCATGTTTTTCTCCAGAAAAATACCCAGGTGTGGGACTGCAGGATTGTAAAGAGGCTGTTTTTTAAAGAAAGAGCAAGCTATAAAAATAATTAATTACATCTATAGAGGTTACTTTTGGATACATATATACGTTTCCCTTGAAAAAAAAATTTTAATACCTTAAAAAATAAAAGCCCTGAGAATCTGCTGCACACATTTTACAAGGTCTGTGTGTGAGTGTGGGGTTTAATTCTGGGACTTTCTAAGACTTCTTTTTAAGAGTAGACTATGAGAGAGGTTAATAGATTACATGAAACATGTTGCCTTAAAACATTGCTTAGCTTTTCTGTGGCTTATAATAATAAACAATTATGGATCACTAGTTTTAAAGTTGCCAGTGGTAGACTGAAAATAGTTATAAGGAAATATGTGGTTTGGGTTTCTTTTACTTATTTTTATTTGTGTAGGAAAACTTACCGGTACTTAGGGTTATTTGTCACTAGTTGCCAGGCATAGGGACAAAACAGCAAAGACGTTCTTACTTAAGCAAGTACCCTGGGACAGGATGTCTCTTGAGTTACCCTCTCTATTAGTTTTGTATTGATGTGTAACAAATTACCAAAAATCTAGCAGCTCAAGAAAACACTCAGCTACTAACTTACAGTTCTGTACATCAGAAATCAAGGTGGACTCAGCCAGGTCCCTACTCAGAGTATTGCAAGGCCCAAATCAAGTGTGGGCCACGGGGAGGCCCTGGGGAAAAATTCACCTCTAATTGCATTCACGTTGTTGGCTGAATTCAGATCCCTGAGGCTGTAGGTCTGAAGTTCTCATTTCCTTGCTGGCTGTCAGGTGAGGTCTGGTCTTTGCTCCTGGAGGCCATCGTATTCCTTCTCACATGGTCCCTCCATCTTCAAATCCATCAGTGAAACATCCAGTCCTTCTCCTACTTCAGATCTTCCAGACGTCTCTTGCCAGCCAGAGAAAATTTCTACTTTTAAAGGACTCATGACCATCCACCCAAATAACTTCCCTATCTTAAGGTCCATTGATTAGTAGCCATGATTACATCTGCAAAACCCCTTTTACCATATAATGTAATCATGCAACTCACTGCCGTGTAACATAATCAGAGAAGTAACACGAGGTGGCAAGGTCATGAGGCCATCTAGAATACCAGCCCCCTCCCCCCACCAACCATTGCACCACCCGCCTCCCAGAATCCTCAGTAACTCCTTTTCACCTATTTGTTTGCTCCCAACTCTCATCTTTTCTGGAGAATCCAAAACTAGTTTCTACTGTATCTGTTTCAAGCAAGCAAGTCATTAGTGCGGGTACATATTTTTTACTTATGTCTGCCTTGCTTGTCTGGAGTATAAGGTGTAAGATGGTGCTGGGAAATAATGTAGGTAAGGTGAGTAGGCAGTATGGTGAAGTGACTGGGAGGAAGAACTCTAGAAGTAGACTTGCTGACTAGTTGCATGCCTTTGGATATTTTAGTTCACCTCTCTGTGCCTCAGTTTTTTCACCTCTAAAATGGAGAGTATACAAGCAACTACTTCATAGGATTGTTGAGATGACTGAAGGAGTTAGTATATGTAAAGTGCTTAAACAGTGCCTGGCATAGAGTTAATGTTTTAATTAGACTAATGCTAGCTGCTTTCACACATAAATCCCCAAATCTTAGTGGCTTAATGCCATCAAGGGTCATTTCTCATTTGCATCATAGTTCAGTGGGGGTGTTTCTGGTGGGCAGCCTTCCGTGAGGTCATTCAGGAGCCAAGACACCTTATATACTGTGGCTCCATCTTCCTCTGAATCACTGGGTCTCAACGTGTAATCCAAGGACCTTAAGTCCCTGAGGCCATTTCAGACTATTTCCACAAGGCCCCCCCTTTTCCGGCTGTTCATCTGTGAAGGTCTTGATTTTTCTCTGTATTCTTCAACCAAAACAATATAACAGGTGGAATAAAGAAGCACAGGTGAGAATCCAACCATCTTCTTTTAAGTTAGACATTAGAGTTTCAAAAAATGTAAAATAATGCCACTTTTGTCACTAGATTTTTTTCTTGTTTGGGCCAATATGGTTAATTTTTATAAAAACATATTACTTACATTAATATTTAGGGCTTATAGTGTTTATAATGTTTATATTTTTTAATGAATCAGGATTCTGAACTGTTCTTGGTACGTCTCAATAGATGTAACTCATAGAAACAAAAACTCTTGGGGGTCCTAAATAAATGCTAAGGGTATAAAGGGGTTCTGATACCAAAAGTTGGAGATCTAGTGATGTATCATGGGAGACTCTTCCATTCTGCTGGCAGAGCGAGCCCAGACGATCATGTCAGGATGTTTCTACGGGCCAGTCCTGGAAGCAGCATATTATTCCCGCTCATATTTCACCAGCTGCAACTCAGGCACGGGGCCACACCAAGAAAAGGGAGGCTGGAGAATGTTGCTGGCTCTTGCTCAAGAGACAGTAGAAAAGGGTTTGGTCACCATCTCACCGTCTTTACCGTATTTGACTGTTGTCAAGGGTTTATTTTATCTTGCCCTACACATGTATCACACGTCTTGTTTAGTGTTTTCCAAGAGCAATAATATTCGGCTAAACATACTCAGACAACTTCAAAAAAAATTTTAGAATTGTAACATGAGCTTATTTTTTGCCTTAGTAGTTTAGAAGTTGGCGGAGGCTTATCTGAAATAGCAAAGCATTTAGCCAAAGAAGTAAAACAAGAGATAGCAGTCTTTTTAGAACCAAACCCAACCAGGTGATTAAACAGTAAGAGTGAAATGTTCTATAAACATTTCCTATCCCTGTTGAAACCAACAGTGAAGGAGCTGGATTGAGAGGTTCTTTGTTTTGTTTTGTTTTGGGTTCGACTTGGTTTTTGCTTTGATATCTTATACCACTCACACAAAATCTGCTTTGTAAATTGAGAAATTGATGACCTTTGACAACCTGCAGCATGGGTTAGCCATCTTACACTTTGGAGAACGAAGCTTGAGTTACGGAGAAAGAGACACCCCTAACTCAGGGTTCAGTTGCCTGGAGTTTGTGATTAAGTTCTAGAACACTAAAACTTTGAAAGCAAGACTTGAGTGAGTACTAGTATAGGCTTAGACAAAATTGTAAGGTGGAAATTTGATTTTTGAATTTGTTGTGACTAGAGTCAGTTCAGATGTTTATAATACGTATACGTTTGGAAATTTATATGTAACGGTATGGTATGTTTTTGCACTATAAGTGAACTTTATCATATAGTAGAGGCCCTTGTATAATTAGCATGTTGTGTAACAATCCGTGGCTGTATCTTTGCTTTCATATATTGTTTGTGCTCTAATTTATTGGAGGTATAAGACCTGGCTAAGGAACATAAGCACACCGTTCCTAGGAGAAGGTAAATCCACTTTAGGACGTTTCCTTATGAGATCACTGCTATTGTGTTTAAAAAGACAAGCAAACTTTGCATAGGATATATAGGTTAGTAGTTTCTTAATGTTTAAAGGTAACAATTCTTTGTAAATAACAGAGTCCCGCTAACAGATTTTAATCTTCAGGACATTTATTGTTTCCTTAACAGAGGCCAAGGTAGGTGGTTTGAGGACAGGTTGGGGCCAGTGGTTTCATCATGCACCCAGGCTCTTTTTATTCGCCCTCTGCCAACCTCACCGTATGGCCTTCCCTCCAGATTTGGTCAGCAAGTGCACAGTAAGATCACAGTTCCATCACAGGCATCACATGACAATGTTTAAAGCAGAGGGCAAGGGAGGTGATAGAACAAAGGGACTTCTCCGTTCCTCCCTTCACAAGACAAAACCTCTCCCCGGCAGACTTTCCATCATATCTCGCTGACCAGCATGGGCCCATGCCTTCCCATAGACCAGTCACTGACAGAAGGGAACAGGGAGCCATAACTGGCTTGGGCCAATCTTGACCAGTTCTCTGGATCCAGGTACATTGCTGCCCAAACCAAATCAGGGTCCTGTTGGCAAGTGAGAAGAAGGGGAAAGCAGCTGTGAGCAGGGAACCAAGGGGATCTGCCCCAGAGGGTAACCAGTATAAGCCTGGTGTGGAACAAGCACAACTCGCAGAAGACGATCAAAGTACAGCTGCCCAGTTAAAAATCCCTGAAGTTGGGGAAGTTTTCTCCTGCTACTGGGATAAAAACTCTGTCGTGCCCCCTGACTCTTCTAGCCACTTGCAGCTGGTAGAAAGCCCTACCATCACTTTCAATCTCAAAACACAATCTGGTTTTAATAATTAGAATTCCCAGTCCTGAATCATACTAGAAAATCCACGTCGATATAATTAAGTGTCTCTCCCCCAGGCCTGGCTGACAGAGGTCGCCTGCTGCCTGGCAAGGGTTGTGATCAGCTTTCCTCTGTCCCCACTCTTGTTGCCAAGTTCACTGCCCGCAGGGTAGGGATGCACAGATCGGGGAGAGCTCTTACTTGACTGGTGTCATCCTAGGAAGGCTTCACACTCAGTGGGCCTGGTGGGCACATTTGTGGGGTATGCAGCTTGCCCACTAGACCCTTCTGACTGCTGTTCTTAGGACATGGGTGAATGCATAGCTGACCATATAACTTATCTTCCAAACTAGACAGTGCAAGTGAGAGTGAAGGGGGTGGAGATGGAGGAGTATTCATTTGACCAGGCCAACAGTCATGACCTGGGACCATCAATTATCTGGAGCAGTAAGGGAGAATGGCCAAAGGTCCAACTTAGCAATGCACCTGTGCCTCCAGTGGCCACTTGGCCCATAGTCCCTGCTTTTCCAGCTGTCCCCTTCACCAAGAACTCTCCTTTCAAGTTCTCTTAATGTTCTAGATGATCTTGATGGCCTGAATTGGAAAAACTCCTAGACAACCCTCTATGCCATGGGACCCACTTCTGGTCCACAGGTAACATTTATTTATGGTTGCCCTGAGTTAGGTGGAAATGCCATTTCTTCCCAGATGCAGCCCTCTAATCTCACCCTGCAGGCCCACAGCCCTGGGATCCACCTTGAGATTGTCCAGATTGCCTCAGCATCAGTCAGACACCCTTCCATCATTGCAGAAATCAGGGGTTTGGGACTCACAGCTGAGTTGGCCAAAAGACTCGCCTCATGAATCCTTCCCGGTGTTGAACAACCTTCCATTTCCTTATCCTGCTCTGTGTTGGGAGGGAAGGGGGTCTAAGAGTTGTGAACTGGTATTCACTGGTCCCTCTGACTCTGCCTTAAGTTGGTATATGCCTCACTTCATAATTCCATAATTACTCCTGAGGACAAACATTCAGTGACAACCTCCTGACGCAGAAGCAAGAATGATGTGATTTGCTACAATATGTGATGTCCCTAAAGGCTACTGGAGTTCTGTAGTGCTGCACATTCCCTCAGTGAATGGCCCCAGGCTAACCAGTATTCTAGTCTAGTGCTGTTTGCACTTCTCTTCCTGTTGTCAGCTATGAACTCTAACCACCACTTCCTTCTCCCTGTCAATTCATTGCCTCTAGTTTGCTGACCAGAGAAGCCCAGAAAGAAGTGAAGTTTTTCAGGGTTAGCCAATTGAAAGATCCTAACTCAGAAACCTACATTTTACTTACCCACTACATCAGAAGTATAGGTGATCTCAACAACAAGAGATGAGTGAGGATTACCCTGCCCTATTTGCAGCGAGAATTTTCCAAAGATCCTTGTGTATACACACGTGCATTGTTGCATTCATTCTGCATTTATATTGGGGAGCCAACCAGAGGAAAAGGGAGGGCTGTCTGTGTGGCTGTGGGTATGGGAGTGTGGGTATGTGTCTGTACTGGAAGGAACCAACATTTTTAGTAAATAAATATGGAAATAGGATAGATTTAGCTGTACCTGTCAATCAACCACATTTAACTAATATTTTTAAAGTGAAGAACAGAAGACAAAAGAAAAAATGGAAAGTCATTTCATCATAGTCCCTGGAATATTTTGGATTAGCTGTGCATCATGGGTAATCCTCATTCATCTCTTGTTGTTGTTTTGTTCATAGAGTATTTTCAACAGCTGTCCCTGGCCTTCTGGAATTTAGCTATGTTTTTCTCTTGAGCTATAATTCGGCTGCGGCAACCAGAAAAAAAAGGTTTGTGTGGAATCAGAGCTGACAACAGGGAGTCTGCCGCTCTGACATTCCTCTGTTGGCTGACAGCTCTGCAACTCCTAGTGCATAAAAAGACATTCCAGAGCATGGTTACCAATAAGATTTGCAGCTCGTGCACATACTTTTCCCATCAGAGGAACCGGCTCTTACTGGCAGAAGTGGTTTATTTAGTGCTATCTCTTCTGTTCACTGTTTATGCCAGCAGATATTTGTTTTGCACCTCAAGTGCTGGATGCATGTGCTGCACACTGTGGCAGTGGATTTCTTTTTTCAAGTACACTTTGGTTGGCAAAAGGTGATGTCTACACAAAGAGGTAAAATTCAAGGTATGGTTGACTTACGCTCTATTGTGATTGCAAGGTCTGGAAATCCAAGAGGAGCCTTTGGGTTATCAAGGAAAGACTTGCAAGGGGAATGAGATTTGAAAGATGTGTGGAATTGGGAACAACTGGGCTGAAGGGAGTTGGCAGGAATCAAAGTCGTGCAGGTGACAAGTACCAGGTTATTTTCCTCGTGTTGACCATAAATGATCGTTTGTACTAGGGTGACGATTAGATGTGTACCTAGACTTTTTAGAGTGAAATGAGACATCCTTACAGGAATAAATCTAGCTATAGGGTCACTTGATTGAGAAGGAGCCTTACAGTTCTCTGTTAACCTCAACAACCAAAAGATAAACTGGGTAACGTGTCCTCATGTGCAACGAGCATTGATTTATCACTGAGAATCTTCCCTCTTGTCTGCCTTTTCTCTTTTTTCAAATCTGGTACTTGTTTTCTTGGTAAAATGAAAAGTGTACTAAGATAAATTAAGCGGTTAAGAATGTTGTACCTAACCAGAAAAGTCTGTGCAGTTTCACCTTCCTTTTTAAACGTCTTCATTCTTTGCCCTGAGTCATTAACACCAGTCGGCCATAGGTTCTGGTGATCTTGGTGACTTGTCTGCATCCCGGAGAGTTACTGACTGTCTGTAACCCACATGCTCTGCCCTGGGAAATGCAAAGGCCTGTATTGGTTTCCCAGGGCAGCCATAACAAAATACCACCACCTGGGTGGCTTAGAACAACAGAAATTTATTTTCTCAGTTCTGTAGGCTGGAAGTCCAAAGTCAAGATTTGTGCAGGGCTATGCTCTCTCCAAAGGCTGTACGGGAGGATCTTTCCTTGCTTCTTCCCAGCTTCTGGTGACTGATGGCAATTCCTAATGGAACATTAAGGCTTGTAAGACACATCACTCCAATCTGTGCCTCCATCCTCACATGGCTTTTCTCCTAGTGTGTCTCTGTGTTCAAATTTCCCTCTTCTTGTGCTAAGGACAGCAGTCATTGGATTAAGGGCCCACCCTAATCCAGTGTGACCTTCTCTTAACTTGATTACATTTGCAAAGACCCTATTTCCAAATAAGTTTACAAACACAGCTTATAGGGGTGAGCATATCTTTCTGGAAGGAGACGCAATTCAACCCACGACAGATCTAAAGACACAGTCCTTGCCCTCAGGGAACTTGCCATTTGCAGTATTTGGAAAAGTTATAAACAGACCATAATGAGAGGATAAACAAGAGAAATCAGTAAGTATATCCCCTCTCAGTCTATCTATCCAATCAATTATTTTTAAAGGTCCAAATGAGAGAAACCAAAAGTCAGTGCTCTAGGAAAAGAGAGTGACTTCCAGTGTGTGGTCCAGGGACCAACAGCATCAGCATTGCCTGGGAACCTGTTAGAAATGCAGATGCTCCGGTCCCACCCCAGACCTATGGAATCAGATACTCTGGGGTTGGGCCCAGCAGTCAGTATCTGAAGCCAGATGACTGTAATGCAGGCAAAGGTTAAGAACTACTGGTCAAGGAATTCAGAGACGTCACCTTCCTCAAAGCCGGAATGGATAAGACTTCATGCAGCATCTAAGGAAATCATTAAGCTGAGAGAGAATTCATGCACACTTCTCCACATCTTACCAGAAGAGCCTGCCACTTTTTTTTTCATGTTTTAGATCATGGTGAGGGGTGAAAATTGGACTGGTGAATTCTAGAATAGAGTTAATCAGCCCAGCATATTAACCAAGGTGTGGAATGAAGTGGTCCTCTCACTAGGTTCTGCTTGCCCTAAAGTTGTAGCATCTGTACTGCAAGGTCAAAGTCAGCGTGTGTGCCAAGCTGGGGAGTGAGGCCTTGGATTGGAGAACACAGAATACTGGAGCAGTGCCCCTCAACCCTTCATATTCCCACCAGCCCTGGGGATTCTGATTCAGTGGGATTGTGCTGAGGTCCAAGATTCTGCATCTCTAACCAGCTCCCAGAGATACTGAGGCTACAGGGTCCAGGGATGCCCCTGCCCTGTCTGTGTCTTTAAATAGTACGACTAGGTAGCATGTTAAGGACCCCACTATTTATCCACACTTTTTAAAGTGGGTATATTAGCTTTTATATGACTGTACTTACATTTGAATATTATGTTTAAATATTGAATATTTGAATATCATGTTTAACATTGAACATTATGTTTGAACATTGATGAAAAAAAGCTATCAATTTTTAAACACTCCACAAGCATTTGTGAAGGTAGAGTTTGACCTCAGTTTCCTTGTAGCTATATGTCAAGTGAATGTGGCCCCAGTGTCCCCCACTTGGCTCTCTGAAGGGCAACCTGATGCTGGGGCAAACTGAGGCAGCCCTGCCTTCTGACAATTGATGATATTTGGTCTCATGCGCTCAGAAGGGTTGTGCCTGGTGACACACCACGTGAGACACCAGGAGGAAGTATCCGAATTCTCCAGAGAGAAACTGCGGAGAACAACATTTGTCCCCAGAGTTGTTAACCAATTCTATCCGTACAACCCAACAAGCTTCTACGGCTTCTGATTCTCTCTTTAATGGGTAGAGGGAGAGAATCTGAGTAAACGACTTCATTTCAAGTGGATATGCAATGAAATAGTTTCCTATGTATGGGGCTCTCAATACGTTCTTTGTTAAGAGCGAATTCCCAGGGTTTCAAACTTTTTTGAAAAAGTATAGTTGCTGTACAATATTATAAGTTACAGGTGTACAATATAGTGATTCACAATTTTTAAAGGTTATACTCCATTTATAGTTATTCTAAAATATTGGCTATATTCCCCATGTTGTAGGGTTTCAAACTTTTATATTCCAATCCCAGCTTTCTTTTTTAGTAGAAAGTACTTTTAATCTAAACTTTGATTTCAGATAGTTGTTTTTGTAAAAATTAATAATAATAAACTTTACTGTTTGATCCTGTTGTTACCTGATATTTGCGTACTGAATTATGAGATACAGATAAGCAAAAATGATATATATATAATTTTTTTTTTTTGGCTGCGTTGGGTCTTCGTTGTTGCGTGCGGGCTTTCTCTTGCTGCATCGAGCAGGGGCTACTCTTCGTTGCAGTGCGCGGGCTTCTCGTTGCGGTGGCTTCTCTTGTTGCGGAGCACGGGCTCTAGGCGCGCGGGCTCAGTAGTTGCGGTGCACGGGCTTAGTCGCTCCACGGCATATGGGATCTTCCCGGACAAGGGCTCGAACCCGTGTCCCCTGCATTAGCAGGTGGATTCTTAACCACTGCGCCACCAAGGAAGTCTGAAGATAGTTTTTTTAATAATCCATCACATGGAGATACTATTTCTTTCCAACATTTACATATAGAGAAATATATAGTTGCCCTATCTTTTAAAAATTAATTTAAATTTTAAAATAATTTCTATTATTTTTATTTTCTTACCAAATAATTTAAATATTACATTTTCATTGTATACAAGTTAGAAAATATACATTTTAAAATCATTTGTTGAGTATCCCTAACCTGACCTTGCAGAGACAGCTACTGTTTTTATCTAGCAAGCACTTAGGCCATTTAAAACCATAATAGACCCCAGTGGCTTCTTCCTGCTAAGGAGCTGAGCATAATTTCTCTGGGTAGATAAACCTTTGTTTAGGAAAATACCTTGACAGGTCATTTATGAAAGGGAAAGCTCTCAGGAGTTTGGAAAAGGGAAAGGGAAAAATAGGAAGCTACCTTTTCCTTTATGTTTAAGTTTTTCAAATTTATATGTGTATAAAATTTATAGTATATATAAAATTGTTTTGGATCATTATATGTAAAGAGAGACAGCACAAGTGCCTGGATTGTTGAGGAGGTGAGGTCAGAGCCAGAGCCTAGAGCTTTGTGAGGCCAATGAGAATGGTTCAGGAACTTCAAAGAACACAGACTTTTAATAAACAGTTCTGAGTGGTTTGCTAGGTGGTGCTTTAAAAACACTGTTCTTCCCCATCCCTTACCCCGAATCTTCAGTAAAATCCGCTACACCCATACTTTTAGAGTGGAACATGGTGGGGAATAAGGGAAATGCGGTGATGGCTAGTGTAGGACGATGGTGAGTAGAAAAAAGATAGTCAGTGAAGATACAGAGCAGAAGTGTGACTTTAGCAAAAACAGGGAAGCAGATCCGGAGTGGTGGAGAAACATGCCTCACGACACCTGCCACTGCCCAGATATACTTGAAGGGCCACTGAGTTTTCTGCTGGTTGAAATAAATGCCATTCAGATTCGAGAGATTTATGCAGCTTTACTTCAATGTTAACAGTCAAGTAGCCCTAGCACTCATTCATTACCTGACAACTCCAAGTCTACTTTTTCTCTCTTAACTATTTATTATGAACATTTTTCTATATTACCAAGTAATCCTTAATAAAATCATTTCTACTGGTTGCATAGCAGTCCATTGAACGGATGCACTGTAATTAATTTAACCATCCCCTATGGTTAGATGTTTGTTCTTTTTTAAAAACAATTTTAGAAACAACTCTGCTTGTGAACATTCTTGTAGCTAAACTTTAGCAAATGGGTTTAACTATTTCCTTAAGTTAAATTTCAGGTACCTACTTTACACATTTGCACTCATATTAAACTGTATAGCCAATATAACTTTACTTTCTTTGCACTATGTTTTGTAAACCTCTTTCCCTAACTATTATCCCATCAAAATCATGTTTTTGTTTTGTTTTGCTTTGAGGAAATATCTTTATATTTTGCATCTCCTTTTGGGAGATTCTGTTTTAGATGACCATTACTGGTTGATTAAACAACCTTTGTGAGGAGTAATATTAGAAACAGACATTGTGGAAACAATTGTGCAGAACTATTCAAAATATCTATTGAATTGTTACCCTCAACTGTTGGAGAAGAACAGATAGTGTTTTACTATAACTGCAGTTCTGTTAATCCACTAACTGGCCTGTTACCAGAGACACTATTTCCCTGAAATCAGAGAGCTAATGAATATGGCATTTGCCTCATTCATCTATTATTGGACATGAAAAAAACTACTATTTCTGGAGAACCTGTCATGTACTAAGCATGTTTGGGGGTTTGCCTCTATTGGATTTCAATGAATGAAGAACGACACTTTCCTGCTTATACAGAAACTAAATAACAAGAAAGTCTTCTGTCATGAGATTGTCATCATGAATATCTACACATATGTAAGAGCCATTGGAATAGCATGCTTACATTAAACAAAAAACAGGTAGAAAACCACATGCCAAACAGACTGTTAATGACAGAGACTTCATCTGTCTCATCTCTCTGGGCACTTAGGATGGTTCTTTGCCTGGTATGTACCAGCCATTCAAAAAAATTGTTGAATTGAATTTAACTGGCTTCCTCATGATCCTTGACTCTGCCATACCCTTTCCCACGTTGAGCCTTTCATGTCATGTCTGGTTTTCTCTCTAGAGTCTTCTTCGCCTAGACATTCCCACCTTTGCTCTTTCTTGTCCCTCAGGTGTCCGCTCCAGTGGCACCCCTTTAAGAACATTTTTCTCAGCTGACCACCCTCACCCAGACCCTCCTTATTTACATCCCCTGTATGACTCTTCACTATCTCGCATAATCGTCTTGGGTCATTTGCTTGTTTGTTTATTTCCTGCTTTTGCGTAGTAGAAGATCAACGTCTTTGTGTCTCTTATTCACTGCTTTATCCCTAATAGAGTCTGGGACGTCCTCAGAAATAGTCCTTAATTGAGTAAATGAATTAGTTGTAATGTAAAACAACTTCTCTATCAAGTGGCTACAAGGCCTCCAAAGTCTTATGACATCTCTTCTGCCATATTCTATTGGCCAAAGCCAGACACAGGATCAGCCCAGATTCAAAAGCAAGGAAGCTTGACTCCACCTCTCAAAAGGAAGAACAGTTCACACATACAAAGATGGGAGGAAGTTTTAGTACCTGTGCAAAGAAGCCACCACACCACTTGTGGACAGTTTGCCCACCATCAGCCGTAGACCAGATAGGATCTATGGTGCCAGAACTGTTTCATGCATTTCTGGGGTTGTTAGTTTCTAGTGGGTCACTCCAGGATTTGGACAACTTTGAAGACACTTTGAAAGGATTATAAGAAAGGAAAGGAACCATGAATAGAAGAGAAGAAGGGTTTCTTCTGGTTCCAAAGCCTATCTGAGCAGAATCAGGAGATAGAGACAGAATGCTACCCGAAATTTTCCCCTCAACCTGTGCTACTGGCCTCAGATGACATGGTTATACATCTTTCTCCCATGCTTTCTTTCACGAGCAGGAAGTTAGTGTAGATTCTGAAGGAAATCCTACCAACACACAGAAAGATGGTGGTCTAATGTGGGAGACAAGACTCACAAAATAGGTAAAAGTCCTAGCTGGATTCCTGTTGGGAACACTGAGAACCCTGCCTTCCAACTAGATATAAGGGGATAGAGACACCCCCCTCCTCGCCAACAGGCCTGTCCCATCCCAAAGTCAGGTCTCTTGTTAATGGAGGGAGGTTCTGGATTCAGTTAAGATGTTTTCAATATCAGACTCTGGAAAATCATGAAATAAACTCATCTAGCCACCAAAAATGTATTGTCATGTGTAGATTTTTATTACCACCGTTTGAATATGCAAAATCTAGCTCTATAGTATGCCCTTAAAGCATAATAGTGCTGTTAATTCACTGTTAACCAATTAAGAATGAATGATTAGCATAATAAATCCAGCACTGTAAGAGCATTCATTAAGACCAATCTGGAAAGATTTTTTTTTTAAGTTTAGGTGTTTACCCATCATTGTTTCTATTGTCGTATTGTAATCACTGCTACAATCAACACAGGTTTGTTCTTTGTTTTGGATATTTTTTTTTAACTGAACAGTATATATTTTTGAACTCCAAAGAGTTAGTGAAATACTGTAGCTTTCACTTAACAAGTTAAATAAACTGATTATCACATGTGAGGTACTGATTTCAGTTTAGTCATCTCTGAAGTACCAAAAGGCAAAGAAACTTAGGTGCCTAACTACAGAATTTCTTGTTTGAAAGGACCCCCAACACACTACTATATATAAAATAGATAACTAATAAGGACTTACTGTGTAGCACAGGGAACCCAACCCATACTCTGTAATGACCTATATGGGAAAAGAATCTAAAAAAGAGTGGATAGATGTATATGTATAACTGATTCACTTTGCTGTACACCTGAAACTAACACAACATTGTAAATCAACTATACTTCAATAAAAATTTTTAATAAAAGAAAAACAAAAAAAGAAAGGACCCCCAAGATTCTTGTCTTACTCTCCAGCTGGAAGTGGCTATACCTGCACCTCATTAGAAGGGTGACCATCTAGTCCAATGGTTCTCAATCTTGGAATCATATTATCATCACCTGGGAGCTTCTAAAAACCCTGATGTTAAGGCCATATGGCAGACCAATTACATTAGATTCTTTGGGGTAGGACGGTAGCTTTGAAGCTGCCCAGGTTATTTCGATGTACACCCAAGGGTTAAGACTCACTATTCTAGACTAACTCTTCAGGCCAAAATAGAATAAGGACCAGATTTACCCTCACAACTAAAACAACCATAGATTGATGGACAGGTAGGTAGGTAGGTAGGTAGATAGATAGATACCAGACAGATAGATGATAGAAAGAGAGAGAAAGAGAGGAAACGGTTTGTAAGATACTGGACATCAGACAACAAAGGACTCTGACTAGAAACAAATGAGGGGAGCCCTATGACTGTCCCAGCTTACTGCCTTTAGCGAGTGCCCAGGCAGTGGTGCAAGGAGAGACGCTTAGGCAGAGCCTAGAGGACTCTGAGATGAAGAGATGGACCTTAGAGCCCAGGTAGACCAAAGCAGCTGGAGTTCACAGGACCAAGTAACAAGATGGGAGAACTGCACAAAGAGACACCCAGAGATCTGGATTCCTGTTATGGGGGCCCTGGAGTATTCAGCGGATATCAGTGCAGCAGATTCAGCAGTACCAGGGCACAGGTGTGAGGAAACTAGCCAAGGTCAGGGAAGAACCATGCAAAAAGATTAAGGGAAACATTGCAGATGCTCACACTGGGCCAAGAACAGTGGCTCTTTCCACCAGCCGGCCTGGAAAGTCTCAGAATTCATGGGGCATTGGGTTGAGTACTCAGGGTGTTCCTGCCTCAGGAGTGGGGCGAAATTAGCCCTAGACCCAGCACTGTGCCATATCCACCTAGCAAATCATAAAAGCAAGACACAAGAGGATCCAATTGTTTTCAAGCAACTTAACTGCATGCGAGAACAAAGCTGAAGAACATTTACATTTATATTTATATTTATAGAACACATATACCCAGCACCCAGCAAGGAAAAAGTCAGAATATATATCATCCAGTGAAAGATTACAGATATGGGAAGAGGCGGAAAAATGGGACCTATAATAAGAAGACATATCATGTTAGAACTAACAGAGATGTTAAAATGAGCAGACAAGGACATTAAAATGGGCATCATAACTGTATTCAAACTGTATTCCATGTATTCAAATAGTTAAGTAGAGACGTGGTATGTATATAAGAGATCCAAATCAGACTTTTAGAGATGAACACTACCATGCTTGAGATGAAAAATACACTAGATGATATTCACAGCAGACTAGAAATGACAGAAGAAAAAATAGAGAAATTAAAGACAGAAATATAAACTATCCAAAAGGAGTTTTTTTAATGAAAGAAAGCTTCATTGAGCTACTGGGCGATTTCAGCTAGTCTGATATAGTTGGAGTTCCCAAAGAGATAAGAAGGAAAGGGAGGACAGAAAAAAAAATCTTTGAAGAAATAATGGCCAGAGATTTTTCAAATTTGATGAAAACTGTAAACTCAGGGATCTAAGAATCTCAACAAACCCCAAGTGCCCAGATCTACACCAAGATGCATCATAACCAAATTGCTCAAAAGCAGTGACAGGAGGGGGGGGGGGGTTATCAAGGAACATAAGGAAATTTCCAGGGGTGATGGATACGTTCATTTTCTTAAATGTGGTGGTAGTTCCCCAGCCGTGCATATATGTTTGATAAGTGATACGAGGGATAAGTGAAACTATTTCAAGCTTTAGATGTGTGCGATTTATTTTATTTTATCTCAGTTATATCACAATAAAGCTGATAGATTTTCAAAAGCAAACAAACAATAATTCAACCCTGACTGCACATGAGAATGATGGGGAACTTTATAAAAATACAAGGCTCTGTCCTCAGAGGTTCTGGTTCAGTTAGTCTGGGATGGGACCCAAGATCCATATTTCTTAAAACCTGGCAGAGAGTTCTTATTGGCAAGCTTTTTTGAGAATCATTGCCAGCAGGAAGTTTCAGAAACTTCCCCATTAATCTGGTCTAGAGGCTGATGACCTTTATTCTAAGTATGTAGCTTTATATTTCAGGGATGTGGCCACTAGATACACAGCATTAACATCTGAGTTGTGGGTTTCCTGTGTCTGGTCTTTTTCCTTATAGGCCTACAATACCTTATTTTATAAAAGGGTGGGATTCTGACACCTTTTTCCTTATTTTCTAAACTTTCTGAGTTTTTTTCCCCTCTGAGAACATTCACAGCTTCTGATATTCCTGGAAGTTTGTGATGTCATGCTCAAATTGGGCCCTTTGATTTTTAGCTCCAAGAAGTGACTTCTTAGAAGGATATTGTTGGTGATAGGGTCAGAAATGGTCCAGAGCGAGCCTCCTGAAGACTTCTAAGCTCTCCTTAAGGAAGCACATGACAGCTTTATCTTCACTCTTTTAGCATTTATATACCCTACCATGTCACTTCCCAGCCACTCTACCCCAGGTTTTTAGTATTTAGTCCAGCCTCCCTAATATATCCTATAAGAGTCTATATGATCTCATGCATGCCTGCATCACTCCCTTACCTTCTTATCTCTAGCCACACTCATGTGATGGGTCACCCTCTAACTCACTTCCAAGTCCTTGCAAATTCTGTTCCCTGTTCCTAGAATACTCTCCTGGACTCATTCTCACTGCATGCTTCTCATCCTTGAGGGATGACTCTGTGTTCCCAGAGCACATTACACCTCCCCAACCTTAGCATTATTATAATTATAAAATTATATGTATTATACATATAATATATATTATAATATCTAATTATATTATATAATTAATATATAACTTATATAGCATATTGTATTTATATAATGTAATATTACATAAACATATAATTATATAATTATAATTATATACATACTTGTATTATAATTGTCTATTAACGTCTATTATCACTAACTTGACTGTAGACTCCTTGAGGACAGGAAGCAGTCCTAGCTTCCCTCACAGGGCCTGGACTGATGATTTGTCAATCAGAAATGCAAGAATTGATAAAGTACTGGGTAGCACCATTTTCTTACAGTACATTTCTGATTTGCAAATCACCAGTCTGGGTCCAGGAAGTTACCACTGAAACTCAGCCATAGGGGCTTCATTCTGTAAGAGAGACTTGATAACTTTGCAAAGTTAGGTTTTTTCGGTTAACTTAAGCTGAGCAGAATAAACTCAGAGGGGATAAATGAAATGATTCCCCATTGTTTCACACACAGAGAGAAGCAGACAACTTGAGAATTATAGGAAAAGTGGAAGTCTCTAAAAAATTAAGTTTTATTAGTATTATATAAACCCAGTGAGTGTCTGAAAAATAGTCTATGTGTCAGGAGACCCAGTTTGGAGAGGTAATAATGGAAAACAAATCTGAAGTTGTCCTTAAATCAACAGAAATGGTTAAACTTCTTGTGGTGGGAAGTAAGTCAGAATCTGCCCTTTGGGGGCTTCCCTGGTAGCACAGTGGTTGAGAGTCCGCCTGCCGATGCAGGAGACACGGGTTCGTGCCCCGGTCCGGGAAGATCCCACATGCCGCGGAGCAGCTGGGCCGATGAGCCGTGGCCGCTGAGCCTGCGCGTCCGGAGCCTGTGCTCCGCGACAGGAGAGGCCACAACAGTGAGAGGCCCACGTACCGCAAAAAAAAAAAAAAAAAAAAAAAGTCCTTTGGGCCTAGAACAGGAATAACTAAACTTTATTTTGTAAATAAGGCTTTACTGAAACACAGCCATACCCATTTACTGAGGAATAGACTATGATTTCAGTATTGGCTAAGGCTCTGGTCTCCAGTGGCAAAGTTGAGGAGTCCCAACAGGACAGAGAATGTTTGGCCTGCAAATCCTAAAATATTTACTCTCGGCACTTTACAGTGGCTGGCCCTCCACCTAGGAATGCATGAGACTACTTACATTCATTTCGAATCACTGATGGAGCTCTACAGTGCACTGAGCACAGTGTCTGGCACATAGTTAACCCAAATAAACGTTGGCTGTGATTGGTAGTATGGTGGCCAGGCACTGAGGAACGAACACTGGGCTGTAGGCAAAGGTACAGCCCCTCTACATAAGGCAGGAACACAGATGTTCATGGCTTGTGGAACAGTTTGGGCAAAGGCCAAGCAAAGGGAAAAAGAGGACTACAGGTGGGTGGTAACCCGGTGTTTACTCTGCTCTAAAGAAAAACAACTCTTGGGGAATGTTTATATCACTTCCTTTTCTCTACCTCCAGAGAAAAGGATGGAGGGCCAAACTCAATTTGTGGTTAGTCAGTATTTCACTCTGAGTTTCATGAAGTGGCTTCCAGGATCTTCCCCAGCGGATGTGGTAGAGGTTTAAGAAGTCCAGGGTGTGTATTTTACTTCACCTGATGGATATCTTTAGGGCAAATAGGTAGGTTCGTTTTGTCTGTTTGCGGTGCACACGCATCATCAGTCTCCTCACGAAGCAGCAAGTAACCCGAGAGGAAATACTGCAGGAGGTGGGGAGTGAGTGGGTCGTTAAGGATGTGCTGGGAGGCAGAATAATGGCCCCAAAGATTTCAGGACCTAATCCCTGGACACTGTGAAGGTTCCCTTATTTGGAAAAAGGGTCTTTGAAGATGTGACTAAATTAAGGCTCTTAGATGAAGAGATTATCCTGGATTATCCAGGTGGGCCCTAAATGCCACCACAGATGTTTTTATAAGAGAGGCAGAAGGGTATTTCACAGACAGGCATAGAGGAAAAATCAATGTCAAGATGGAACACGGAGAGATTTGAAGATGCTGGAGTGGTGTAGCCAGGAGCCAAGGAACGTCAGCAGACACCCGAAGCTGGAAAAGGCAAGAAACAGATTCTCTCCTAGAACCTCCAAAGAGGCACAGCCCTTGATTTTTGCCCCACAGAGACTGATTTCAGACCTCTGGCCTCCAGAACTGTGAGAGAATAAATGTGCATTGCTTTTTTTTTTTTTTTTTTTTTGCGGTACGCGGGACTCTCACTGCTGTGGCCTCTCCCGTTGCGGAGCACAGGCTCCGGACGCGCAGGCTCAGCGGCCATGGCTCACGGGCCCAGCCGCTCCGCGGCATGTGGGATCTTCCCGGACCGGGGCACGAACCCGTGTCCCCTGCATCGGCAGGCGGACTCTCAACCACTGCGCCACCAGGGAAGCCCCGTGTGCATTGCTTTAAGCCACCAAGTTTGTAGTCATTTGCTACAACAGCCATAGAAAACTGATACCATGTACTCATTTGGTGAATAGTGTATGCATGATAAACTACAAAGAGAGAGACAGAGAAGCAAAAGCCCCCCCCCCCCCGCCTTTTTCTCTATCCATACAAGCAGGGACAGGTGTTACATAGTACACATTACTGAACTGGGGATCAGGGAAAATGGAGGGAGAATTAGCAAAGCGATGGAGGAGACATGGAAGGGAAAACTCACTGAAGCTTTAGATAACTGGGCAGAGATACATGTCTCAGCCATCTCCCCTCTCTGTTTTATTTTTCTCCATAGCACATAGCATCTATTAAATATATTTGCTAATTCGTTTAATGTCTGGCTCTCCCTACATGAGGACATAATCTTTGACATAAAGTCAGAGATTGTTGTATATTATACTCACTGTGTCTCCAATGCTGAGAGCAGTACCTGGAACATAATAGGTACTCAGTAAATAGTTACTCAATACATGAGTGAAATAAAGGCAGGTAAGATTTGGGATTAATGGTAAGCTTGAAATTTTATTGGGACCCCAAATTAATACCCTGATTAAAGTGTGATACATAAGACAGGTGTCTTTTTGAGAACCATTTATTATCAGTCTATGGTGAAATAAGTACAGTAGTACAGAAGCCTCTAGAAGAACTTCTTAGTGCTTTTTAAAAAATATCACTGATGAAGAAAATAACATAGTTGATAAAAAGCTACTGTAAATTTGATGTTTTTCAATGAATTTGTATTTTTATTAATTACAACATATTTACCACCTTTCATTTTTTTTAAGTATAGTTGATTTACATTATTGTGTTAGTTTCAGAATATATATATTCTTTTTTTATTCTTTTCCACTATAGTTTTTTTTTAACATCTTTATTGGAGTATAATTGCTTCACAATGTTGTGCTAGTTTCCACTGCACAACAAAGTGAATCAGCCATATGCATACGTATATCCCCATATCCCCTACCTCTTGTGTCTCCCTGCCACCCTCCCTATCCCACCCCTCTAGGTGGTCACAAAGCACCGAGCTGATCTCCCTGTGCTATGCAGCTGCTTCCCACTAGCTATCTATTTTACATTTGGTAGTGTGTATATGTCAGTGCTACTCTCTTACTTCGTCCCAGCTTACCCTGAGTGGGCAACCTTGTCTTGTTCCTGATCTTAGAGGAGAAGGTTTCAGTTTTTCACCATTGAGAACGATATTTACTGTGGGTTTGTCATTTATGGCATTTATTATGTTGAGGTAGGTTCCCTCTATGCCTACTTTCTGGAGAGTTTTTTATCATAAATGGATGTTGAATTTGGTCGAAAGCTTTTTCTGCATCTATTGAGATTATTGTATAGTTTTTATCCTTCAGTTTGTTAATATGGTATATCACATTGATTGGTTTGCCTATACTGAAGAATCCTTGCATTCCTGGAATAAACCCCACTTGATCATGGTGTATGATCCTTTTAATGTGCTGTTGGATTCTGTTTGCTAGTATTTTGTTGAGGATTTTTGCATCTATGTTCATCAGTGATATTGACCTTTAGTTTTCTTTTTTTGTGACATCATTGCCTGGTTTTGATATCAGGATGATGGTGGCCTCGTAGAATGAGTTTGGGAGTGTTCCTCACTCTGCTATATTTTGGAAGAGTTTGAGAAAGATAGGTGTTAGCTCTTCTCTAAATGTTTGATAGAATTTGCCTGTGAAGACATCTGGTCCTGGGCTTTTGTTTATTGGAAGATTTTTAATCACTGTTTAAATAACAGTGCTTGTGATTGGTCTGTTTATATTTCCTATTTCTTCCTGGTTCAGTCTCAGAAGGTTGTACTTTTCTAAGAATTGTCCATTTCTTCCAGGTTGTCCCTTTTATCATGTAGTTGCATGTCGTAATCTCTCATGATCCTTTGTATTTCTGCAGTGTCAGTTGTTACTTCTCCTTTTTCATTTCTAATTCTGTTGATTTGAGTCTTCTCCCATTTTTTCCTGATGAGTCTGGCTAATGGTTTATCAGTTTTGTTTATCTTCTCAAAGAAGCAGCTTTTAGTTTTATTGATCTTTGCTATTATTTCCTTCATTTCTTTTTCATTTATTTTTGATCTGATATTTATGATTTCTTTCCTTCTGCTAACTTTGGGGGTTTTTTGTTCTATTTTCTCTGATTGTTTTAGTTGTAAAGTTAGGTTGTTTATTTGAGATGTTTCTTGTTTGTTGAGGTAGGTTTGTATTGCTATAAACTTCCCTCTTAGAACTACTTTTGGTGCAATCCATAGGATTTGGGTTGTCGTGTTTTCATTGTCATTTGTTTCTAGGTATTTTTTTATTTTCTCTTTGATTTCTTCAGTGATCTCTTGGTTATTTAGTAGTGTATTGTTTAGCCTCCATTTGTTTGTATTTTGTACAGTTTTTTTCCTGTAATTGATATCTAGTCTCATAGCATTGTGGTCAAAAAAGATACTTGATATGATTTCAATTTTCTTAAATTTACCAAGGCTTGAATTGTGACCCAAGATATAGTCTATCCTGGAGGATGTTCCATGAGCACTTGAAAAGAAAGTATGTTCTGTTGTTTTTGGATGGAATGTCCTATAAATATCAATTAAGTCCATCTTGTTTAATGTGTCATTTAAAGCTTGAGTTTCCTTTTTTATTTTCATTTTGGATGACCTGTCCATTGATGAAAGTGGGGTGTTAAAGTCCCCTACTATGATTGTGTTACTGTCGATTTCCCCTCTTATGGCTGATAGCATTTGCCTTATGTATTGAGGTGCTCCTGTGTTCGGGGCATAAATATTTACTATTGTTATATCTTCTTCTTGAATTGATCCCCTGATCATTATGTAGTGTCCTTCTTTTGTCTCTTGTAATAGTCTTTATTTTAAAGTCTATTTTGTCTGATATGAGAATTGCTACTCCAGCTTTCTTTTGATTTCCATTTGCATGGAATATCTTTTTCCATCCCCTCACTTGTAGTCTGTATGTGTCCCTAGGTCTGAAGTGGGTCTCTTGTAGACAGCATATATATGGGTCTTGTTTTTGTGTCCATTCAGCTAGTCTATGTCTTTTGGTTGGAGCATTTAATCCATTTATATTTAAGGTAGTTATCGAAATGTATGTTCCTATTACTGTTTTCTTAATTGTTTTGGGTTTGTTATTGTAGGTCTTTTCCTTCTCTTGTGTTTCCTGCCTAGAGAAGTTCCTTTTGCATTTGTTGTAAAGCTGGTTTGGTGATGCTGAATTCTCTTAGCTTTTGCTTGTCTATAAAGGTTTTAATTTCTATGTTGAATCTGAATGAGATCCTTGCTGGGTAGAGTAATCTTGGTTGTAGGTATTTACCTTTCATCACTTTAAATATGTCCTGCCAGTCCCTTCTGGCTTGCAGAGTTTCTGCTGAAAGATCAGCATTTAACCTTATGGAGATCCCCTTGTGTGTTATTTGTTGCTTTTCCCTTGCTGCTTTTAATATTTTTTCTTTGTATTTAGTTTTTGGTAGTTTGATTAATATGTGTCTCAGTGTGTTTCTCTTTGGATTCATCCTTTATGGGACTTTCTGGACTTGATTGACTCTTTCATTTCCCATGTTAGGGGAGTTTTCAACTATAATCTCTTCAAATATTTTCTCAGACCCTTTCTTTTTCTCTTCTTCTTCTGGAACCCCTATAATTCGAATGTTGGTGCGTTTAATGTTGTCCCAGAGGTCTCCGAGACTGTCTTCAATTCTTTTCATTCCTTTTTCTTTATTCTGCTCCCTGGCAGTTATTTCCACAATTTTATCTTCTAGCTCACT
Source organism: Delphinus delphis (assembly GCF_949987515.2). Lineage (NCBI taxonomy): Eukaryota > Metazoa > Chordata > Mammalia > Artiodactyla > Delphinidae > Delphinus > Delphinus delphis. Next base: position 60,782,186 of record NC_082691.1, read on the forward strand.
TATCTATTCTGCTTCAGTTATTCTGCTACTGATTCCTTCTAGAGTATTTTTTTTAATTTATCATTTTTTTTAATATGTATTTATTTGGCTGCATCAGAGTTTCGTTGTAGCATGTGGGATCTTTAGTTGCAGCATATGAACTCTTAGTTGCGGCATGTGGGATCTAGTTCCTGACCAGGGATCGAACCCAGGCCCCCTGCGTTGGGAGTGTGGAGTCTTAACCACTGGACCACCAGGGAAGTCCCTAGAGTATTTTTAATTTCAGTTATTGTGTTGCTCATCACTGTTTGTTTGCTCTTTAGTTCTTCTCGATCCTTGTTAAATGTTTCTTGTATTTCCTCCATTCTGTTTCTGAGATTTTGGGTCATCTTTACTCTCATTACTCTGAATTCTTTTTCACGTAAGTTGCCTATTTCGTCTTCATTTATTTGGTCTTGTAGGTTTTTACCTTGCTCCTTCGTCTGTAACATATTTTTTGTCGTTTCATTTTTTTTTTTTTTTGATGGGTGGGGCTGTTTTCCTATCTTACTGGTTGTTTGGCCTGAGGCATCCAGCACTGGAGTTTGTAGGCAGTTGGATAGAGCTGGGTCTTGGGCTGAGATTAGGACCTTCGGGAGGCCTCACTCTGATTAATATTCCCTGGGGTCTGAGGTTCTCTGTTAGTCCAGCGGTTTGGACTCAGAGCTCCCACCACAGGAGCTCGGACCTGACCTCTGGCCTGGGAAGCAAGATCCCACAAGCCGGTCACTGGGGTTTCCTCCCATCCCCTTAGGTGTCTGTGGTCCCCCACTCGTGCCTGGTAGGTACCCTAGTTGTGCGGAGACATAAATTCTGTGTCCTTCTATTCCGCCGTCTTGACTCTGCCCTCCTCCATTATAGTTTATTGTAAGATATTGAGTATAGTTCCCTGTGCTCTACAGTAAATCTTTGCTGTTTATTTTATATATGGTAGTGTGCATCTGTTAATCCCATACTCCCAATTTATCTCTCCCCAACTTCCTTTTTGGTAACCATAAGTTTGTTAGTTTGTTTTCTATGTCTGTGAGTCTGTTTCTGTTTTGTAAATAAGTTCATAAGTACTGTTTTTTAAATTCTATTTATAAGTGATATCATATGGTGTTTGTTTTTCTCTGTCTGACTTACTTCACTTAGTATGATAATCTCTCGGTCCATCCACATTGTTGTAAATAGCATTATATCATTCTTTTTTATGGCTGAGTAACATCCTATATATATATAGAATATATATATATTCTATATTCTATAGAATATAGAATATATTCTATATATATACCACATATTCTTTATCTTTTCATTTATTGATGGACACTTAGATTGCTTCCATGCCTTAGCTATTGAAAATAGTGCTGCTATGAACATAGGGTTCATATATCTTTTCAACTTAGTGTTTTAGTTTTTTCTGGATATATACCCAGGAGTGGGATTGCTGGATCATATGGTAACCTATTTTTAGTTTTTTAAGGAACCTCTATACTGTTTTCCATAGTGGTTGCACCAATATTTACCTCCTTTTAAAATGGCCGTAGACACGAGAAAGAGACAGATACTTGGAAAGGGGTGTATTTATTCCAAATAAAGATAATTCTCCAACCACATAGAGTAACGATGAACCATTAGGACTCCATAGCCTAAAGTTTCAGAGTTATAAGCCAACCCCAACAAGGAAACCAGAGGGTAAAGCCATTCTGTGATTATGACCTAATTAGCATCTGAAACAGGCCCAAACCCAGGATCCTAACTTCTGAATCCCATCCTGTGCTATTTCAGTGGCCACTGATGAAACATCTTCCTGGACTTCCTAAAGGTCATCTCCTAGGTGACTGGGAGCGTGCTTATAAACCTGAATCTGGCTAACGGAGGATGGTATGAGGGCCATGCCTCTGATGGAGGACAGCAGGACAGTTAGGACATGCCTGGGCACAGGGCCAGCTGCATGAGCATGAAGCCTCACAGAGCCTGGTGCTTGGAAAGCCCTTGCTTGATTTAATGCTCTGCCATCACCTTCTTGAGATTCTTCATAATTTTTGAAAAAGAAGCACACCTTTTCATTTTGCACTGGGCCCTGCAAATTATGCAGCCAGTCCTGTCTGGGTAAGACAACTTGGCTTTAACTGCATTTTATCCCTAGTTTGCTTCCAGTCTCCTTCTGGAGATAGAGCCTTCATTATTGCGTCTGAGGATTTGACAGACCATTCGCTCTGGGATGAGGAGACTTGGTATACCAAGGCTGGGACGTGGGTGAAGCAAGGCAGGAGCTGAGAGCCCAAAATGTAAGGAAGTGCTGACTCTCAGGACTGTGCCAATACAGGGTCAGCACCTGAGAGTGAGTGCCCCTTAAATTTTGCACCTCATTTGTCTCACTGACGTCCTACTCTGCAGTACACCTGCAACGTACCTGTACCACACCTGCACTACACCTACCATATACTATTCTCTCCTGCTGCCTTTATCTTTGGAAATGAGTGTGTGCCTCTATGGTGGCTGAAGTTTCATCAGCCAGATCAGGTGGCACACAGAAACCTACACTATTGACTTTTTCTTAGATTTTTCTCAAAGTGTTCTTTATTTGTCCAGTCTTCGTTGAGGGAGAAGTATATTTCCCCTTTCTCTGCAAGACTGGCCACGGTCGGCAGGTGAATGCTCTATTGTGTAAATGTGATTTGATATAAAGCTGAATTGTCAATAGCATAAGACATTTTATAGGAAGGGTGAAAGAGTCGATGGCACCAGTAGTCACATTCCTTGAGTCACCAGAGACTGAGAATGGCGTAATGTGAAGTCAGAAAACCTTGGTTTTTGTCCCGAGTTCCCTGCTTACTTGCTGAGTGACCTGCGGAATTGCTTCACGCCCTCTCAGCCTCAGTTTCCTCACCTATAAGATAGGGATAATAAAGCTATCTCTGTCTCCCATGATTATTATGATGGGATGATGAACTGATGCTTCTGAACATGCTCTGCAAATTATAAAATGCTAGCTGGTTATTGACACTATTATTCAGTTTTTGGAGGGCAGTGGTTTTGCAGGATGGGTCCCTTCTGAGTTGCCACCTGCCATCCACCAAGGTTAGGGGTGAATTCCACAACATCAAACAATATGAGCCAGGCCTTGGAATAGGCTTTATTGAGGAAAAGAAGACATTTCCAAAGCCAGGGTCAGCCAGGTAAGAGAAGATGGAAAGTCCTGCTGAGGCTATAGGCTCTTCTAGATGGATTTGTGTTCCAGGGGAAGAAACCCCACCCACCCCCATTTATTTCCCTTTTCCTGGGGCAAGTACGAGAGCAGTTGTTAGTGGGGAGATAATGAAACTACTCTGGCACCAGGCAGTCTGGATTTGGGTGCCAGCGTTTACAGGAATTATCAAGCTCTCAGCACCTGGGGACCTTGGAACCCAAGTAATGGTACCCTGGAAGGAGAACACGGCTTGTCCTGTGGTAAGGGGACCTTGGGCACAGCCTCTGCAGCTCGGAGGGGGAGTTAGGATCCCACCCCCATGGCTCTTTAACCAAATCACCTAGGCTGAGCACCTAGGGGTATTTTCAGACACTCCTGCGCCTTCTGTCACGGGAACACCAAGGACACCATGCTAACCCCAGTGCTAAACTCTAACTAGGTCACATAGGGGGTTTTTGGTGGTTGCTTGAGAATTGATAGAGAGATCAGGGTCCACCTAGGCTAACTCCAGATCCATCGATTAATAAACTATTTAAAGAGGATTCTCTACAATTTTCTACAATTTTACTATTTAAAGAGGAATCTCTACAAAGATTCACTTGGACTTTTTAGTTTAAAATGCAGTTACAGTTGATTCCTTTAACCAGCCTTGTTTTTGCTTTTTCGTGATTGATGTTGAGACCTTACCCACCCAAAATGCTGCCCTGGCTCATCCTTTCGTCCCTGGCCTGAAATCCCACCCTATATAAGTGACACAGCAAGTACATGGTCCACTTGAGGGAACAGGGTGAGGGGAACCACAGTAGACAAATAATAATAGCACAATATCAGTTTTGCACCAAATGCTCAGGGAAGCTTAGTAGTGGAATAATTAATTTTATCAGAGAGAGGGTCAGGGACACTTCAAAAAAGAGATGATATTTGAACTGTATCATAAAGGGTAAGTAGGATATTGTAGGACAAAGAAAGAGGGACATGCATAGTAGAGAAAACAGGGAGAAAGGTGTGGTGCCTCAGATGAGCTGATACCTGTGAAGTGTTTAGAACAGTATGTGGCACATAGTAGGTACTCAATAAATAGTAATAGGAGCAGTAGTGGTAGTTATATGTTTAAGGGATTTCAAATACCCAGTATGGCTAGAATATAGGAAGGGAAGTTCTGGAAATGAAACTGGAGAGGTAGTTTGAAATTTTTTTGTGAACGGCCTTGAACTGTATGCTACGGGAGATAGATTTTTATTTGCAGCACATTTTAGCAAACTAATCCATCTGCTTTGTCATTCATTGGTAATCATAGGTGTGTCAGTGGGGATGGTCTAGGTTGGGTTGCATTAACGAACAACCCCCAAATGTCAGTGGCTTAAGACATCAAACATTTATTTCTTACCCACATTACATACCCGTCACAGTATTTGCCTTTTTCTGTGACCTGCTTCTTCAGCCTTCTACCTGAAAGTGACACCTATCACTATTTCCATCTCATTGGCCAAAGCAAGTCGCATGGCCACACTTAACTTCAGAGGGACCAGGGCATTGCAGTCGTACCATACGGTGATGGATGCAAGACGCTGTACATTTGTCAATACTCATAGAACTGTGTGCTTAAAATGAGGGAATTTTACCGTATGTAAATAATATGCCAACAATTCTGATTTAAAAAAACAGTGCATTTTTTTTAAACAGCCAGCTTTTAAAAACTTTGAAAATCACGATCCAAACAGTCACTTAAATTATTATTTGATCCCTAAAAAGTAATTTTATGGATCCTTTTTAAAAATCATAACCTGTGATATGCTGATTAAATGTCTAGCAACCGGGAATGTTTTCCCTCTGGGAGAGGGAGGGAATAGTGATATTTGCCTATTTCCATGGCGTAAATACCCCTACCATGGCAGATTTCAAGCTACCAGTGTGATGTCACTGAACTGAGCTAGGAAGAGATGCACACATTTTAAGCCAATCCCTGCACACCACTAAAAATATTAAAATATGCCATAATTTGACATTATAATAAGCAGGAAGATAATGATTGACTTCCTAATGTCCCAGGATTGCCTTGTACGACTTCCCAGTTTGCTAGTAATGCAGAATTAGTAGTAGTAGTAATAATAATAACGCCCACCAGATACTGCAGTTTTAAAAAATAATCTGGCAGAATCATACATTTAAAGCTAGATGGGGTCTTGGAGATTATCTAGTCACTCGACAGTTGAAGACTCTCAGAAATGTAAAAGATGCGCCCGAAGTCGCCCAGCTGACTGGTGACAAAATCGGAACCAGAACCCGAGTTTCCTGACTTCCTATTTAATGTATGTGTGTGGTTTTCCCCACCACTGCAGGAACTGTGGGATTCCAGGTTTTGAATGTGTACCATTGTTCCTAGTCTACTTTCTGACATCCATCTTACAAGTATTGTTTTTAAAAGGTCAACATTCAGCTAAACCATGCCTGTGGTGAACGAGTGGCAGGGAACAGAGGGTGCAGAGGGGTGCCAGATGTTACTTGATAGCTATTTGATCCAAATAATGCATTTCGTTTCGCCCTGGGAGAGCAGAGGATAAGCTGGCACCTTATCTGAGGACTGTGGTTCACCCCCAACCCCCATGGGAACCAGTTTGCATGGGCTCCCTGGCCTTTTGCTGCCAACTTCCCAGCTCACCCCACGTTAAGAACAGCAACGGCAGCCATGTGTTCAGAACCAGACCACCAAGCGTTTTCCCATCTCAACCAAACTTTGAGGTAGCTGGGAAGAGTCTTTGGGGAGAATGAGTGCATTCTACAAGTCTCAGGGTAGAGTCAAAACGAATAATAACTCTACCATAATCACGACTGACTGGAGACCAAGCCAGACTTGTCCCCAAATATATTTCAAGCTTGTGTGACTCTCTTTGGTCGTACCATTTAAGTGCCTTTTTCTTCTTTCTCACTCTAACAAATTCTTGCTCTTCCTTCAAGGCCCATCCCAATGTCATTTCTTTTTTGCGGTACGCGGGCCTCTCACTGCTGCGGCCTCTCCTGTTGCGGAGCACAGGCTCCGGACGCACGGGCTCAGCAGCCATGGCTTACGGGCCCAGCCGCTCCGCGGCATGTGGGATCCTCCCGGACCGGGGCACAAACCCGCGTCCCCTGCATTGGCAGGCGGACTCTCAACCACTGCGCCACCAGGGAAGCCCGCAATGTCATTTCCTCTTTGAAGACTTTTCTGACCTTGATCTGACCTTGATGGCAGTACCTCCCTTCCCCGCCTCTAAATTTATTGCTTCTTCTACCCTGTTCCTGGAACACTTTGCTTCTGCCTTTACTACGGCTCATATCACAGTGTTTTGGGATTGTTTGTTCAGCTGTATGTCTCCTCAACCAGACCGAATATTTGCCCCTTGAAGTCAAGGCCCGTGTCTTACTCATTTTTAGTTTCCTGAACCCACCATAGTGCCTGGCCTAGCCTGTGATTGACACCAAAGAGAGAGGGTGAGGAGAGAGGAATAGAGGAGAGAGGAAGGACCATTCTGGAATGAGAGCAAACTTGGAGAAAAGTGAAGTCTCCCTGTGCCCGTCATGCTCTGAGTTACCAGGTGACTGTGTACACCCCAGGGCAACAAGTCTCAGCTGTACTGTGTAGGAAAGTCACCAAGTCATACTTGTTTAAAAGGTAGATTTCTACCTCCCTGCCCTTACCCTTATTCCCATTTTTAAGGGTGGCAGGGCAGAAATCTGTGTTTTCACAAGCATTCCTGGAGATATTCTGCTCAGATGGCCTGCCCAACACTTTTGCGAAGCATTGGTCAGATGGTTCCAGGAATGCAGACAAGATAAGAGCCAGGAGGAGGGTACGGACTCAAGTCCAACGTACCCACCGGGCTGTAGAGGATGATCTACTGCCTGCAGTGTTTCCCCAAAATCACAGGGAGCTGGAAGGTCCTAGGGGAGTCCACCCAGAACCCTGCCTGACTCACTCAGGCCACTGTCACACAGCAGAAATGCTGGTAGACCTCTTGTACTTCTTGTTTCAGAATATTTGGCAGAATTTTGGCACGTTAAGGACACATCTGAATATTTCCAATTCTAGTCCGTTATTTGATTATTCTGGGCTGTGGGATAGCCACGTGGGATCCTGGTACTAGCCATGGTCTGACTCAAGAACGTGAGCCATGACCCTGGGCTCAGAGACCTCCAGCAAAGCTGCGACTGTAGCCAGTGCAGCCACTGTCAGAGCACTTCCCAGGCTGACCTGGGCGTCCTTCAGGCCCTCCTACCCCAGCCTCAGCAATAGCAGTGTCCTCTGGTCAAGTCCTGCACCCACCACCAAGGCTGCCACATGCACGGCTCCAGCAGCTGCTTCTGTCTTCAAGGCTGAGCCACGACAGGGCTGTCACCTCCTTGGAAAGGTCTGGTTACCAACATCTTCAGCCTCCGAGCCCTTCTCCAGGCACCTCACGCCCCTCCAGACCCCCACCTGAGCCCATCTCAGAACTGAGCCCTAGAAAAGGTCTGACAAGTGCCAAGCAGCGCATGTCACACTCATTCACCTCCCAGAGTACAGTCGTCTCCCAGAAGACGATTGTTTTATACTCCCTGTCAGTAAGTGACTCTAATTATACCCACATGGGGTGTAATTGATTTTAATTTTCACTCTGAGGTAGCTCCAGGTTACAACCATGAGTCTCTTGCCTAGTAGAACTCTCTCCCTTTATTTAGCATTTAAATGAGTATCCGGAGGGAAACAAGAAGTAATTATAAGGAGAAACCAAGTGTTGAAAGGGGCAGCTTTTGAAGCGCTTGGACATCCTGACATGGCAGTGCGCGGTTCCAATTCACTACTTGGGAAGTCAGCTGGGTGGCCTTGGGTGGCCCGGGGAGCCTGACACCCTGATGTTAATGAATCGTGCAGCCGTGCTGGGGACCCAACCTTTTGTTTGGTGCTGGAGTTACTCTCATGCAATGCTTGTCCATGACTCACAACTTCTGTTTATCAATTAGCACGTATTTTTAAAATCTTATACATTGCTCTACCTAAAGTTTACAGATAGTAGCAGTGCCACAATTTCAGTTGCCCACTCTTTGTTTTTTTTTTAACAATGTTAGTGCCTTATATTCATAGATCCCTTATTAACCTTTCAGAGCCCAGGTTCCTGTTATTATATGTCACAAAAAGCAGTGAATAATTTTTTCATTGGTGCTTAATTTCAGACTTTCCCAATGGAATGCAGATACAATGATTTGTGATTAGGAGTGTTTTTTGTATAATTGAAGCTTAAGTCTCCATTTATTTTCAGATGGTGAAGATTCTAGAAATAGTGGGATGTATTGGTTCTATTGGAGTTTCTAAACTATGGGGCAAGTTACACAACTAAATAATTGGTTTACTAAGGGAATACCACTGGAGCTGTTTGTATAACACACCCACACACCCATCACAAATAGACCTAGAATTCGAACGTTAGCTGTCCCATCTCTGTTCTCCCATGACTCCAGTATTATATAATTATCCTTGTTAGTTGTCTCTGCCATCCCCAACTTCTTTTTTTTTTAATTAATTTATTAATTAATTTATTTTTGGCTGTGTTGGGTCTTCGTTTCTGTGCGAGGGCTTTCTCTAGTTGCGGCGAGCAGGGGCCACTCTTCATCGCGGTGTGCGGGCCTCTCACTGTCGCGGCCTCTCCCGTTGTGGAGCACAGGATCCAGTAGTTGTGGCTCACGGGCCCAGTTGCTCCGCGACATGTGGGATCTTCCCAGACCAGGGCTCGAAGCCGTGTCCCCTGCATTGGCAGGCAGATTCTCAACCACTGCGCCACCAGGGAAGCCCCCTGCCATCCCCAACTTCTGACTTCTCAAGGACATCTGTATTCCTAGGGCCTGGAATTAATGTTTATTGAACATTTGCAGATGGAAAGTGGTCTCGGCTGAGCCTTCATTTGGAAGAGATAAAACCAAGGCCCAAATACATCAGATTATTTAGCCAAGATCACAGCAGTTGGGACAAAAAATGAAACACACAAAAAACAAGTGCATGAGTAATGAGCAGGAGAATTTTTAATCAAATCAAAATATTTATCAAATGTCCCCTATCAAAATTCTTAGTTTCCCTCAATCACTTGGATATGTGAAAGGATGTGCTTTTAGTATGGCAAATACACCCAAGGAGATAAGACATTTCCTTTGCCTATCTCATCTGCAAAGTGCTTTGTGTAATGATCCAAGGGCGTGACGAAATATCAGAATTCAGGAATGGACAGATGTAATGCCCAGAAAACACATTTGTGAAATTCAACCAGTTAAGAACTCTGTTGCCTTGAATTTGACAGTGATTCTTTCACAAAAAGTCTCCCCTGGTTTTGAATTAAGTTACACTAAACCAGGAGAGACCAGTTTCTTGTTCCCTTTCATGTAGTCTCAAGTTTTCTCAGGAATCCTTCAATCTCTCCCATAACCATGCTCCTTGCCAGGAACGTGGTAGATCAGGGGTCACAATCTCTCCTTCTGAAGGCTGTGAAGGGCTCACATCCACACCTTTTAATTATTTTTAAAATTTATTCTTAAATGTCTTTTCAAAGACTTTCAGGGTTTGGGGAAGAATTGTCATATTTCTTTCCTCATGTGTTTTTATCCTCACTTCTTTTTCATGTGGCACTAATTCTCTTTCTCTCACGATACTTCCCCTTCTGTGGTTTCCCATGTAATTTGGAATTTTCTTTTTCTTTTTCCATTGAAAGGGGAAGGTAGCCTTAGAGAAATCAGGGTGAGGTTAACCTGGCTAATCCTTCTCCCCACACAGCTCAAACGTGTCCAGTTCATCTCCCGTTCCAAGTTCTTCATTAGGTGAGACCTCCATGGACCAGCCAGAGAGGCCCCAATTGCCTCAGGACACAATAAAACATCTGGTTATGTGTGCAATGGGAGAGGAAACAAAGAATTCCTTTCTGAGGTCAATAAGCCAATTGCAGGAGCTAACCCAACCTCACAAAGCAGCCCACAGCAACAGGTGGGAGCCTCTGCTGGGACAGCTGTGCACACCCACTGGCCAGGTGTGACATCAGCCTGCAGCCCAGGAGGGCTCCATCTCACCCCTCCTTCCCCTGCCTGCGTGCCAAGCTCTCAGATATCCAGAAAAGCAAGAACAAAGCTCCAGCAAATTCGCGAGCGACATGGGAGAAGCCTCTAGAAGCTTGTATATCCTGCATTCGAAAGTCCTTAGATTTTACTGCTACCAGTAGAAACCAGGCAGCCAATGAGGCAGCGGCAAGAGGAAGAGGCCAGGAGGAAAGGAAAGTGGAGGAGGAGAGAGAGGAGACATCAACACATAAAGTGCGATCAGCCGGGCTTCCCTGGTGGCGCAGTGGTTAAGAATCCGCCTGCCAATGCAGGGGACACGGGGTCGAGCCCTGATCCGGGAAGATCCCACATGCTGCGGAGCAACTAAGCCTTTGAGCCACAACTACTGAGCCTGCGCTCTAGAGCCTGCGAGTCACAACTATTGAGCCCACATGCCACAACTACTGAGCCTGTGTGCCACAACTACTGAGACCATGTGCCACAACTACTGAGCCCACGTGCCACAACTAATGAGCCTGTGTGCCACAACTACTGAAGCCCATGTGCCTAGAGCCGGTGCTCTGCAACAAGAGAAGCCACTGCAATGAGAAGCCCGCGCACCCTGACAAGTAGCCCCGGCTCGCCGCAACTAGAGAAAGCCCGCGCGCACAGCAACGAAGACCCAACGCAGCCAAAAATAAATTAATTAATTTAAAAAAATACAATCAGCCAATCAAATTTGCATCCACATGTCAACATCCGTTCGCCACCTCCTCCCTCTCAGTCACTAAGGCAAAGCACAGCTGCCCCTCTTCCAAACCAGCGGCCACAGTCTCGCTGTGACCCTTAGTGTTCTTCTGAAGAAAAACTTTTTTAGCACACACACATTGGAATCACCTGGGTATCTTTAAAAAATACTGATGCCTGGCTTCCGCCCCCAGACATTCTGATTTAATTGACCTGGGGTAGCAAGTAGACATCTGGATTTTTAAAGCTCCCCAGGCAATATTAACGTGTAACAAACTTTGGGAACCACTGAATTACTAGCCAGGTAGGTCCTAGGGTCCATGCCCTACACACTCTCAGAACAAATCTCTCAGAACAGGCTCCACTTCCTCCAGGGGACCCATCACCCTTTTGTAAGGGAAAAGTTCAGATCCAGCCTATATTTATTGCACACCTGTTACGTGCCGTGCCCTGTGGACAATACAGTATGCATTGTCTAGCTTAACCCAGCTTGGGGAGCGGGGTGCCGTTCCTGGCAAGTACCTGTTCCAAAGGCACAAAGCTGTCTTGTAAGTGTAAACTGTCTGATCTTTATGTTCTGTGGCTTCCTGCTTCCAAGATGCTCCTCAGACAGGGTGATTGACAGGTATCACTGTGTTCACATGTGAGAGAGGATGATTTGATAAGGCCACAGGTCATGAGGGGAGACTGGGAAGAAACAGAGATCCTAGAGGCTCATCCCATTGATACTGAACAGGTATACAAACTTTAAAGTGGCTAATTTTTTACGAAAAGTGCAAAAATCATGTAAAGGTTAAAGACATGGGCTCGTGAGCCATACAAATCTTGGCCTCAAAAACTAGCTATGTCCCTTATTAGCTGCGAACTGAGCAAATTATTTATCCACCCGAGCCTCAGTTTTTCCATCTCAGTATCTACTGCATGGGGTTGTTTTGAGGATAAAATGAAGTAATGCATGCAAAGTACAAAGCACGGTGTCTTGATAAGTGTGACCTTTTTTTTTTTTTGGCTGCGCCTCACGGCTTTTGGGATCTTAGTTCCCCAACCAGGGATTGAACTCGTGTCTCCAGCAGTGGAAGCGCAGAGTCCTAACCACTGGACCACTAGAGAAAGCCCGCCAGCAGCAACGAAGACCCAAGGCAGCCAAAAATAAAATAAACAAAATAAATTTTTTAAAAAAAGAATCATTTGAGCTAAAACAGACACAAAGGAAAGCTTCCTGCAGAAAGTGATGGGAAGCCAGGGACTGTTGGAAGGATGAATAGGAATTAGCAAGGTGAACAAAGAAGGATGATGTTGGGCGGGTTAGAGTATATCTTGGGGAGATCCAAGTTTACAGTGTGACCCCACCTTCCTGGGATTCTATGCATAGAGAGATATATAAACTCGAAGCTTAAGTTATATACTGGGCACAAAAATTTATTTTCAGGCAATGTAGGTTTGTATTCTCAGGACAATGCCAAGTATGGACATTAGTCAAGACTAAGCAATAGGCCTAGAGAAAGAGAGACTTTCAGGTATGAAATACAGCAGTGACGAGCAGCAAGGCACTGCACGTGTCACACTTCCTGGGCTATAAACACGTCTCCTAGTCTATGAACTGCCTGAAGTGAGAACAGGTACTGGATTTTATTTGCATTTTGATGCTCAGAGCCTAGCACAGTGCCTCACACTTAGGAGATGTTCACTTGATGTTGGTTGTTTGGTTTGTTGGCTCATTGGTTGGTTGATTGGTTGGGTGGGTGTATGGGTGGATGGATGGCTGGATGGTTGGATGGGAGAGAGGGAATGTAAAGTGTCTAGAGCAGTGTCTGACATAATAAATTGTAATTATATATTTCTATTGCCCTGCAGCATAAACACCTTAATTTTCATAAACACTAAAATAGTTGGGTCTATGAATTCCTACTCATTTAACCTATTTTAATACCGTTCTTGGAATAGCGTTTTTCTTATAATGGAAAAAATATAGCCATTGTTTCACGTATGTTTTGTTTGTGCAGAGAAACTAAAATACAAATGCATTCTGAATAAAACCTACCACCATAACACTGTAACACCGCTGAGCATTAATCCTTGAAAGAGGACCTGCTGATTTGTCATAAACCTGAATGAACAGATGTGCTTGGTCCCCAGGGCCATTACCTTTCTTACCTCGGGAGTGGAAGGGACTTTCACAGGCTATGTTACTAAAACCTTGTTTTAGATACTATTGCTGAGAAACAAACCATTTCAAAATTTTGTCGTGTAAAGTATCTGTTGTATTACGGTTACAGGTTCAGTGACTCAGGACTAGGACAGGATATAGTGGGGAAAACTTCCTCTGCTCCATGCTGTCAGGGGCCACATCTGGGAAGGTGCAAAGGCTGGGGGAATGTGATGGCTGGGGACTGGAATCATCGGGAAACTCCTTTGTTCTCATATGTGGTCCCTGACATGGGATGACTTGAGCACTGAACTTAGCAGGAGTGTAAATCAGTGTCTACGTGAGTCCTCTTCATGCAATGTGTTTCCCCCAAACTTGGCAGCCTCAGTATAGTTGAACTTCTTCTAAGACAGCTCACAGCTCCAGTGTATGGGTTTCCATGGACAAGGCAGAAGCTGCATTGCCTTTTATGACCCAGCCTTGGGAATCATGTCATGTTGCCATCATATATTCTACTGGCTGAAGTAAACACAAGTCCATCCAGCTTTCCTGGGAGAGGACATCCACCCCATATCTTGATAAGAGGAATGTTTTTGCAGGACTGTTTTGTTTTTGATAGGAGTTTTGCAGCCATTGTTAAAATACCACACCCCTAATTCTTAGAAACTGAACCCTAGAACCCAACAGAATGAAATCTTACCTTAACTCATTTCATCACCCTTTGAGACTCATTTTTCTTGACATGTATTATTCGCTTTTTGTGAGGGGAGAATTGGATCACCAGCACCCCCTCATGCCTGGAATATGCTGGCAACATGGTGGCAGGAAAACCTCACCCCCATTTTCCTGAATTCAGTGCTCACCTTAGATGATGCCAATTTTGAGAGAAGAGCCCTTGGCACCAGATTTCCGTTGGAGCAGTAGCAGGAGGCCTTCTTAACGCAGCAACAGAACCCATATTAGGAAGCCAGGGCCCAGCAGTTGAGCCTGGAGTAACAGCCGACGACCGAGCAAGCGTGCCCAGAGCAGTGACACCCCCCGAGCTTCCACCTGCCCCACAAATGCACTCCTTCTCCCTAGGATCTTGGCAGCCGGTTTTCGTGCTTTTGCAAGTGCAACGATTTTCTGGAAGGACTCAGGGCAACAGGCAAGTGGGCAGTTTCCTGTGGATTCAGATCGTTTAGGACATGTCATTTGGGACTAAGGGACTGTTTCTTATACATCAAGGAGTTTTGTAAAATAAGGTGGGTGGATGCCAGGACCTTGTGTCAGGGCCCAGAGATCTTGGGACTTCAGACTAACTGGCACCAGGGAGCTGAGAGGTCAAGATATGGAATGCTGGGATTCAGATGACACCCTGGGCTCTGTCCAGCGAGACATCACAGCAACTCTAAGGGACCCACAGGAACCAGCCACGTTGTGTCCCATTTCCACTGGTGTACACATCTTGGAATGAGTGCCCAGAGGTGGTTCTTCCTGCCCTACCCGCCTGGAACCGACGTCCTACAGTGCACTTTAGGCCATCAGCTATGGCCAGTCATCCTGTGCTTACCTTGCCTCATGCTACCTTGAATGACTTGCCATGTGGGAGAGAAAGAACCATCTCCACTCCCCACAGTGTCACTCAGGACCAGTTAGCAGAACCAGTACCAGCCTTCTTAAATGTACACCATTCAGGATACAGCAGGATCACTAGCTAAGCTTATTTAAAGAGTAGTTGTTGGGCTTCCCTGGTGGCACAGTGGTTGAGAATCCACCTGCCGATGCAGGGGACGCGGGTTCGTGCCCCGGTCCGGGAAGATCCCACATGCCGCGGAGCGGCTGGGCCTGTGAGCCGTGGCCGCTGAGCCTGCGCGTCCGGAGCCTGTGCTCCGCAACAGGAGAGGCCACAATGGTGAGAGGCCCAAGTACCACAAAAAAAAAAAAAAAGAGTAGTTGTTATTAATGATAATCATAGGTAACCTCTGTGAGCCCTCGTTGTTGTGCTTTGCTTACCGCAAACAATGTGGGTTATCTGTTTTAATCCTCAGAACAATCGTGAGTTTCGAGGATTAGTGTCCCAGACACTAGTACTTCTAGATACTCATTGGCCGTACATGGTTACAATTAAGTTTAGAAAATGCTGATCCTTCTAAATGGTAATATAAAAGGTAATTCTCCAAGAAGAGGATATATGTAGAATTTTACAAACTTCTTTAATCATAAAACAGCTGGGATAACTGATAGTTTAGAAACACCAGTTTGAAACCTGAGTGGGTCACCATAAAATGTATTTAGTGTTCTATGAGTTCAGTCTAAGAGCTATTTGGAAACAAATATAAGTCTAAATCATTATAGCTGGATTTAGTGTAACTGTCTTTGAAAATAGTTACTGGGGATATACCAAGGATGGCCTGGTGACTCCTGGAAGTAGCTGATGGTTTGTTTTTAGAAATCTGTTATCTGCTCCACAACTCTCCAAAAAAGCCTGCTGCATCCCAGGAGCAAGGAGCATCCTGTGCTCCCCACACCCAGTCATATTGTACAAGGTGAGGAAGCTGAGAGTGAAGATTTTGAGCCCATTCAGATGTTCACAGCCTGTCCTGCTGCTGATCACCCCATTCCCCAAGAGTCTTGAAGGCTCTTTCCTGAGTGCCATGCTGGAGCCCAGGACTAAGGTGACCAGCCATATTTTAATCCCCAAGATCAATATAAGCTCCAATTTCTTCCTTCATTCTGTTTGTTTTTTATAAACTCACATCCTAAAATACACTCCTGTTACCTTTGTTCCTTCGGATATCATCAAAATATTTCAGGAGACAAGCCTACTTTTGCAGCATTTACACATCTTCGGTGCAACCCGCTCTGTGTTCCACCATATGCCTTGAAGAAGTGCCATTTGTGGTTAGTATACTTCTAGGTTACACTTAGCTCTCTGTTGATTCTGCTTGAATTTAAATGACCATGCGTTTTTTAACTGTGGCAGATCAGAAAAAGATTTTTTTCTCCATATCACATCAAGTAAAGGTAGTCTTAGTTAAACTCAGTTGTCAACACCTTCCTCAGATTAGGCTTTACTTTGAAAGCATCACCTGCATAATCGTTAACGTTAATTTATTCATTAAATTATATATACATATGCATATAAAATGATGCCAGGCATAGATCTGAGCAATTTACAACTCACAACTTAAATTGCACATTTAGTCATCTATGAGGCAGTACTATTATTATCCACATTTCATATTTGAGGGAAAGAGGCACAGAGAGGTTAAGTAACTTGGCATGAAGTCTCCCAGCTGGGAAGGGTTGGAGCAGGAATTTGAACACAGACAACTTAGCTCCAGAGTCTTTACTCTTACCAAGGAATTCTTAGCAAACAAACACAGTTGTATTTGCCCTTTCTATGACCAAGGGGTTTGATAAGCTCAAAGCATTTTCAACCAAAATAGTGCATGGTCAATTACTGTGTTAGTTTCTTACACAACTCTTCAGGAGATGGCTGGAAACCTTCCTTACTGATAAAAAGTAAAAACGGAGCCCTGTTTCATTTTTATTATTATAAGACTGAAGTGAAAAAATTAAACTAGAAAACATTTAAATTATTTAAAATAGAAGCTCCTCGATCCCAAATCATTATTGAAATATTACAAAAGCTAAAGTCTCATAGGTATATTATACGTGCTAGGATGTAATTTGGGGGGGTTGAATAAATTTATTTAGAGAAAAATCTATGTTACGCAAACCTGATATTTATTCCTTCTTTTTTTTTTTTTTTTTTTACCGTACGCGGGCCTCTCACTGCTGCGGTCTCTCCCGTTGCGGAGCACAGGCTCCGGACGCGCAGGCCCCGCGGCCATGGCTCGCGAGCCCAGCCGCTCTGCGGCATGCGGGATCCTCCCGGACCGGGGCACGAACCCACGTCCCCCCGCATCGGCAGGCGGACTCTCAACCACTGCGCCACCAGGGAAGCCCTCCTTCTTCTTTTAACTCCTGACTCTTACAAACAATAATATATAACAGAAACAGTATTTTTATTTGAAAACTTTTATTTCAAGGTCAAAATCTCTTCGGAGGTTTAAATTTTGTTTTTACATAAAATAGTGTTCTGTCTTGCATTTTGAAAAGATTTTAATTCATATCAAGAGATGCCATAAAATGGCAGGTATTAAGCCCCACCAAAAGTGAATCCTTTCTTAATACCTGCTAGGTTAAAAGTTTTCATGTCTAACAACATTTCTTAACCACTTTTTTTGTACATCTTAGTTTCTTTAAATATATTATAGCTGTGAGATCCAGACCACAGAAAACTCTAATATTTTAGATTTATTTGATTTCTAGTTATGCTTAAAACTTACCTAATTTTCCCTCTAAGGTAAAGACCTCCTAGTACAAAACAAAACTGATGCAAACTTGGGGGAAAAAAAGGTTTTTGTTTCTCTGTGGCAAGTTTTTCCTTTTTTTTCTCATTCCAATTATAACGGTAATTAATTAAAGAAATTATGAAAGATACAGAAAATATATACATTGGGCTATTTCCTTACATTGATTTCCTATGCATGGGGCTTTTTAAATATAGTTGTAATCATAGTACATTTATAATTTTGTATCCTGCTTTTTTCGCATACTATATTACAACCATGTTACTGTGCACTCTTCACAAACATTATTTTTTATTGCAGCATGAGCATCATACTTATTTAGCTATTTCCTAAGGTTAGGACATGCACAATATATTCCATTTTTAATATTAGAAATAATGCTGCCATGAATGCCTTTCTGTATTTAGGATCATTTCCTTAAGATAGATTCTTAGAATCGATAATTCTTGAATTACAGAATATTAAAGGATATTAGTATTTTGAAACTCTTGATACAGATGGCCAAATTACTTTCTGAGATGATTTTAACAGTGTACATTGCCTAGCAATTTCCTGCCTATATTTGATATGCTTTTTAGTGTGTCTGTATGTGTGTGTGTGTGTGTTAACTTGTGCAGCCTGGGAGAGCATGGATATTGACCAGATCCATTGCTGCACAGTGGAAAGAGCTTGAACCTGCCCTGCAAGGACCTGGCTCTTTGTCCTGACTCTACAACTAACTGCTGTGAGAACATGAGCAGCTAACTTACCTTAACGTTCCTTGTATAATGGGGAGATTGGGCCAGACCAGACACGTTCATTTATTTATAAATCTTTGCTGACCGCTTTTTGGTTCTTGATGCCAAAGAGATTAGAAAATATGAGTGCAGTGTCCTTTCTCAGGATATTACAACCTCCTGGGGGACAAATATGTGGAAGCAGAATCACATGAAGTTTAGGAGTATGAACTACAGAAGCAACTGATCAATCCTAGTTATTAGCTGTGTAAGCTTGAGCAGTGAGAGCCCTCTTAGCTTCGGTTTCCTCATCTATGAAAAGGGGATAATAATATCTTTGTCACAGGGCTATCGTGCAGATTGAATGAGACAATCGTTAGTGTGCCTGGTGCAGTATGTGTCCAGTAATTGTTAGGGTTGCTTTTTTCTCTTTTGTTGCTGATATGAATCTAATATATTTGGTAAGTCTTAAGTGGCAGGGAGCACATGTGCAGAGGCATGGCTTCACAAAAGAATATCATGTGTTCAAAGAATGGGTCCTGGGTTCTGAGCACTGAACAAATGTGGAAGAGCAGTAAGCAGCAGGTGCAAGGTCCGGGTCACGGGCCACAACGAAGGTGCTTTTCAGTTCTGATAGGCCGTGGTAGCCACTTCACAGAGGTGGATGGACCTCCCCCGCCCAAAATTTGCCTTGATGTTGATACTGATGATGCCACGTGCCCACCAAGAGGATATGAAGTTTTATTACTCACATAATGAGACTTGCTGGAGAGAGCAGGACAGGTTCCCCAGCAGGTCTGAAAATGGCCTGAGAGAGCTGGGAGGGACAACTGGCTTAGGGCTGTGCGGTGCTTGGTGGAGGGGGGGGAGGGGGGGTGGACTAGAGGAGGGAGCTGCACCCGCAGAGGCTTGTGCGGTTTTGACGTCCTGCTGGCACCAAGGGAGGAGGCACGTGGGCCTTCTGAGTGACATGAAAGCATCAGCAGTCATTAACCCAAATTGTTGTCGGACTTCACCACACGGGTTGTGGTTTTATGATGGACAGAGGGAATCACAGTGGCTTTCTTCCCTTCTTAAAAGTAAAAGCCTTCTCTCTGGACCCTACCTCTCCCCACCCCTTTTTGCTTTTTTCTCATTCCCACCTTCTCCAGTCCTAGGTTAACAACAGTCTCTGCTCCAAATGCTCTCTCCTCCTCCTGTTCTTTCTGCAATCAGGTTTCCCCCGCCGCTCCTTGGTAACCGCTCTTGTCAATGTGATCACTTGCCTAAAAGCTGCTAAATCCTATGGTCCTTTCTCAGTCCCCATCACACCTGACCTGTCAGCGGCACTGGGCACAATTGGTCATCTTTTCCCTCGGCTTCCAGGATATCAAATTTGCCTCCCCTTTCTCTTTGGCTAGTTCCTTCTCAATTTCCTGACCTCGTAATGCTTGGGGTGGCCCAGGGCTCAGTCCTGGGGCCTCTGCAGTCCTCTGTCTGCACTCACTCTCTTGCTGTAAATCCATCTGGGCATGACAGCTCTCAGGAGTGTGTCTCTAGCACCCACCCCTCCCTGGAACCCAGGTTTGTATGTCCAGCTACCTACTCAGAGTTCATACACTCCAAACGGAGTTCTGCACTTCCCCGTCACTCTTGCCTCTTCCACGGTCTTCTTCATCTCTCCTAATGGAAGTGTCATCTCTCTAGTTGCTCAGGGCCCGAACTGTGCCACTATCCTGGAGTCCTTCTGTTACCGACCAGGTTTCTTGGCCTTCCTTAAGCAGTAGAAATTGATCAGAAGCCAGACAAGAAATTCAGGCAAGGCTTTATTGGGGCCCCTGCTGCAGTAGGGGGCAGCGAGAACAAACAACAGGTTCGCTTGCTAGCTTGCTCGCTGATGGGGGGCAAGCTTGTTCCTTATATGGGGTGAGGGTAGGGGTGTGTCCAGAGGTCGGGCCAGAAGGCTGGCTTAGGTGGTCTGCCCATGCCTTTGGTGGTGTTGTGTGCAGGGGGCATGCGCAGTACCCTGCCTTTGCTCCCAGCTCTTCACAAGCGGCAGTTGGGCTTTTTGGTCTTTTCTTGTATTTTGTTCATAATTTGCCCCAACCGCAGGTGCACACAGTTATTTTTAGTCCCTTATAGTTTCTTTGTATTTTGTTGCTCCAGGAGACATTTGTCCAGGTACAAGCACTGCAGCAAAGGGTCACAGGCCCCAGCCTGGCTCACTTCCTCTTTTTCTCTCTCTCTCCACATCCAACCTGTCAGCTGATCCTCTGGGCTCCACCTTGAATTGATATCCAGAATCTGGCCCCTCCTCACCACCTCCGCTGCTCCCACCCCAGCCCAAGCCACTGTCTTCTCTTCCCCTGGATTTCTGTAACAGCCTCTAACTGGCTGGCCTCCCTGCCTCCACCCTTGCCCTCCTACAGTCCTCAACACAGCAGTCAGAGCGATGCTTTTGAAAAGTAATTCAGATCATACAACACATCTGTTCAGAGCCCTGCAGTGGCTGCTCGCGTCACTCAGAGTAAAAGCGAAGTCCTTCCTCTCTCCCGCCAGGCCCTTGGGAGCCTCACCTCTCCTCGTCCACGCAGCTCTAGCCACTCTTGATCTTTGCTATTTCCTGAACGTGCCAACCTTGCTCGTGTCTCAGGACCTTTGCATTTGCTGTCCCCTCTGCTTGCAATGCTCCCCCTCCAGATATCAACATGGCTCACCACCACCTCCTACCTGTCTTTGCCCAGGTGTCACCTTCTCAATGAGGCCTCTCCTGGCCATCCTGTTTTAAATTGCACCCTCCCTCCCCATCACTGTCTACCCTGTATTTTTTTTTTTTGCTTTTTAAAACTTTATTTCAACATAACTATACTTACAGAAATACACTCATATTGGTAATTAGAACACAATTTAACTTATGCTACACAATTTGGACCAGAAAACTTGGTACATGGTTTGCTTTAAAAAAGAAAGAAAAAGCATTTGCAATCTGGTTTATTTTTCATCTATTAAAACGTATATAAAAGATCCATCATCAAATGCTGCTAAAGCAAACAGCATGAACCTTGAGAAATTAAACTTTGGTTTGTCTCTGAAAAATAACACGTATTGCTGAAAAAAATAACACGTATTTACTGAAAGTTTTCTCTTTCAGTAAAAGTTTATAAACTGTAGAAGTTTATAAAATTGGTGCAACAAAACATTGTTGTAATGTTTCAATGCCAGTTCACAAATTTCGATTACTAATGTCTAGCCTGTGTTCTTGTTTATTTTTCTTTGTAGCATTTGTCACTTTCCAGAATAATATATAATGTACTTACTAGTTTTGTTTCTTGTCTGAGGGCAGAGATTTTTGTCAGTTGTCCGCTACTGTATCCCGTTGACCTAAAACAGTGCCTGACATATGATTGATACTTAGTAAATATTTGCTGAAAGAGGGAAAGAGGCAAAGAAGGAAGAAAGGAAAGAAGGAAGGGAGGGAGGGAGGAAGGAAGGAAAAAACTATATTTAAACATATTAAAGAATAATTTTATTGCATTAAAACATAGCTGAGGTCAAATTGGATGTGGTCATTTCAGACTGAACTGTCCTTCTGCAATATTCATGTATACACACTAGGATGACCGTGTCTCTTCCCAGGGCTGGCCAGTGGCTGGTA
The DNA here is from genome assembly GCF_949987515.2 of Delphinus delphis. Lineage (NCBI taxonomy): Eukaryota > Metazoa > Chordata > Mammalia > Artiodactyla > Delphinidae > Delphinus > Delphinus delphis. The sequence goes on from NC_082691.1 coordinate 60,804,012, forward strand.
GAAGTGTCTGCATCATCACACGTATTCTGACATTCCACCTGGGAACGGGCTACAGGGACATATACCTGGCAGAAGGCTGGTCTTCCCAACACACAAATACGAGGTTCAATTGCAGAATTTGAAAATCCCTGTCACCACTCACACAGGAGGCCAGAAATCATCTTAGGTTCACATTTGGAATGTGCAAGCATGTGTATTTCAGAACTCCTGAGTTGGTAAATATCGCAGGGAACTACATTGGGCAGGATCAGCTGCACAGCTGTGAGTGGCCTCAAGGACTGTTTTGTTTGGGTGATTGTTCACTGTAAAAAACACAGCGAAGGGGATTTGAGGTGTTTTGTGTGTGAAATTTTGAAAAAACCTTTAATAGGTGTCTCTTGTCATTCGCAACGTGGGACAGCTTGCACGCAGAAGACAGCTGGTTGATTTGATTTTTCTCTTTCAGTAAAGGTGCATCCTAATCCAACAGCTGACCAAAGAACCTGGTGGAGAAGCAGCTTGAGGCTCTGTGTGGCACATTATGCTCTACAAATTGCCAGGCTGCACCTTGGCAAGAAAGTGTAATTCAGCAAACTTCTAGCCGCTGGCAGAGATTTCTCAGGCTCTGTTGAGTGAGCGGCAGTGGCAGGGAGGGGGCAAGAGAGAAATACATTTGGATCCTACTATACTGTTGGGTGCCATAAGCCAGAAATTGAGCATCTTTGACTTTGGTAATGAAACCCCTACATCAGTCGTTGGGGGTACCTACTTCTTTGGCCAGAGATGGGAAGGTGCAAAGGAAGGAAAATGGAAAGCAAAAGATATAAATACTGAATAAGAGAAGAGAGTCACGTCAGGCAAGAAGCAAACTAGCAGCTGGGAACTTTGTCATAGCTGCTTCTCCCTTAAGGTTTGCATTGCCCGTTTGGGTCTTAGCTTTATAAAAGGTTACCTAACGTGTCGTAAGGCAGTGTTAGCAATTTGATTCCACAAATGCTCCCTTCTCTTGAAAATAACTTTACTGTCCTTTCTGAAACTCAGCATTTGAGAAATCTGACTACGATTTTTCAAGTTCTTGCGTAAGGAAATGGGTTACTACATTCTGATGGAAACCTCTTTTTTTCCTCATTCAAAAACTGTGCACAAAAAGAAAATACCGACAAGTACCTGTTGAAATGTGTGAAATGCTTAATGTAACCAGAAGTCTTTCTCTGTAACGGGGAGTAACTTTTGTGTCTACATCTAAGCAGACTGTGAAAAACAGCAGCCATTAGCCAAAACTGTTGACATCAGCCTCAATAAAACAGGTGGAGAAATGAAGTGGGAAGGACAGCAATGTCAACAGTTCACAGCCAATCACCCAAGAAGCATCAGATTATGTATGTGCTTCCAAACAAGGTGGTTTGGTCCATTTTGGAGACCGCACAGGCCTTCAGTTTGGGATGAACGCTGACTTTTGTGGATGAAGGGAAATGAGTTGTAAGAGAGGCGGCAGGACGGATCCTCCAGCCTTTTTGTGTCTCTCGTATTGAGAATGGCTATCTGTCCCTGGAGAACAATTAGAGCAGCAGCTGGGCCATCAGAGTCAAAGGTCTCTCCTCCTCGGACCAGGACACAGCAGATTTGGAGGTCACCGGGAGTTTTAGGAGGCAGCCAGGTCAGCCCTTGATACCTGATGCTTTGACAGACTCCAGTAAAGCCAGGATTATTCAGCTTCAACTGGCACGTTGGTGGGAAAGATGGCAGGGTTCCACCCTGGTCTCTCATTTCTTTTGCTGTCATGGGAATGAGTTTGCAGTTGAGTCATATCCCTCTGTCGTCTTTCTCCTCTTTCAGGACTGAAAACCACAAGCAAAGAGTATAGCAAACACTAATGGGGTGGTTCTTAGACAAAGCAACAGAGATTTGACAGTATTGGGGAAATGTTCAGAGTTCATAGGATCAAACAGGCTGGGCTTAGTAGTGTTGATAAAAGAAAACTACCACTTTGATTATCATTCAGCAATTTGGGATTTGGGCTTTTTCACTTAGTATTTCTAGTTTTTTCACTTGCAAACAAGAATAGAGAACCAGACGTAGGATGCCACAGCAAAAACCACAGTGAAAATCTCCGTGCCCCTCTCTCCACTGTCCTCTCATAAGCATTCTCTCCATCTCTCTCTCTCTCAATCACACACACACACACACACACACACACACACGGGTGTGTATTTCAAATACTGAAATAATAACTAGTAAGCATACATTTAATATACCAATATCCAGCAATTAAAAATATTTAAGTATGACCCAGAGAGAGTGAAAACAAAAGGAACAAACAGATTTCTCACCAGCATTCTGGGCGGAATGAATGACTGCAGCACATTGCTGGGCGTCTCTGAATCTGGGCTGGATTTCACATTTTGTAGCTTTGGGGAAATAATGTGCAGTTCAGACTCATCAGTCAACCCCAGAACCTCAGAAAGATGTGTGGGAAATACACTGATGGTCGAAGCAAGAAAATAAAAGCAACCTTTTCAAAGTAGAAGTCATTTTGATGGAAGGCAAGAAAAATAGACTGCAAAAAAAGTGGGTTTGTTTATTTTCATGAGACAAAACTTTCATGAGAGCTAACGTTGGCCTCATGCTAGTCACTGGAGGTATAGCTAGTAGAAGAACTCGGTGGGCGCCCCATTTTAAAAGTTTGTAATAAGTCCTCTAGGAAAAGAGAGGAAGAATGAGCCCCGTGTCAGCTGTGAGCGGTTTCCACTGCTGATCTGCTGTGACAGGAGGGCCAGGGATTTCTGTGGAAAGAAAATCAGGAGAGGGACTTCCCTGGTGGTCCAGTGGTTGGGACTTCACCTTCCAATGCAGGGGGTGCAGGTTCTATCCCTGGTCAGGGAGCTAAGATCCCCACATGCCTGCCACCAAAAACCAAAACATAAAACAGAAGCAATATTGTGGCAAATTCAGTAAAGACTCTAGGGCTTCCCTGGTGGCGCAGTGGTTGAGAGTCTGCCTGGCGATGCAGGGGATGCGGGTTCGTGCCCCGGTCCAGGAAGATCCCACATGCCACGGAGCGGCTGGGCCCGTGAGCCATGGCTGCTGGGCCTGCGCGTCCGGAGCCTCTGCTCCGCAACAGGAGAGGCCACAGCAGTGAGAGGCCCACGTACCGCCAAATAAATAAATAAATAAATAAATAAAAATAAAGACTCTAAAAATGGTCCACATCAAAAAAACTTTAAAAAAAAAAAAAAAGGAAGAAAATCAGGAGACCTGATTCCATTCCCCAGGACACACCTGTTAGGACCTCGGTTTCTTCATCTGTAAAAATGAGAATAATGATTCCCGCTTTACCTTCCTCATAGAATAGAGATGTTACCGAACCAAACTTGGGTCCACTCACCCACGCACCGTAAAGCCAATCTACTGACAGCAGGTTGTGGTGAAGGAAAGTGTGGCATTTATTGTAAGGCACCAGACAAGGAGTCCAGGGCAGCTAATGCTCAAGAGGCCAAACTCCCCAATGGGTTTCAGAGAAGCATTTTTAAAGGCAAGGTGAGGGAGGGATGTTGCAGGGTATATGATCAGCTCGTGCACAATTCTCTAATTGATTGATGGTGAGGTAACAGGGCAGTGTCACAGGGGTTAACATTATCAATCCTCACCCTCCAGCCGGACTGGGGGCTCCATGCTCATGGTCATCGTGTAGTTAACTTCTTTCATTTGGTAGGGGCTTCAGTATCTGTAAAGTGACTCAGGAATGTACATCAGATACTGTTATCTGTGTACTTCTGGGAGGAACTAAAGATTCTGTGACTGCCATATGGCCGATTTACTGTTTAAATTGTTTCCAGTTCTCCTAGCCCAACTGCTATTTTTGTCACTACATGTTCACATCCCTTCAATCATTAATTCTTGAGCCAGGCTTTTTTTGTGTGACTCAGGGGAAGCCTTGGAGACTACATCTTTTCTACAAACAAGAGGCAGGCAGAGGACATGGTGGGGGGGGGCGGGGTCTGTCCTGGGAAGGCCCCTAGGGTTCTGCTTGGTTACAGAGATACCATATAATATAGGCCACAAATATACAATGGTACTTTTAATATTATTCTAGTCCTGAACTTGGTTGTGACTCTTAGGGCCTCACCCTGGGGCAGAGTCCCCCTGTTTCCAGTACCCCTTCTTGTGATACCCAAAATCTGATAGCTTGGCCAAAAGAAAACCCCAAAGGGCATGGCCCCTGGATTTTATATCAGAGACTCAAAAGAGTAAATTGACTAGATGAAGAGGTAGTGATGATAATAAACCTCTATAGTGGTACTTTGGCTTCACGATATCTTATAGCCATGGACATTCATTCAGCAAAATTTAGCAAGCACCTACTTTGTGCCACGTTTGAGGTATGACACTGGGGTTTTAACTGTGACCTGAGCACACACAGTATCTGCTCTCATAAAGTTAGCAGTCTGGGGAGGGTTGAAGGTAACAATTTAAAAATCGTACTGCTAGGTCATGGTTATATATTCTTAAGGTGGTGGGAAGAAAGGGTAGAGGGTGAGGCTGGGAAGGTGGCAGGGGCTGGACCACGCAGGCCCCTATAGGCCATGGTGTGGATTTTTGCCTTTAAGAGTCTATGGAGTTCTAAGTGGCATGATGGGAGGTGAGGGAGGGGTGGGCGTGAATAGAAGCATTTTCACATTCTGTGTTTGAAAAGGTGTTGATTGCTATGGTGGGGTGGTTTTCAATAGCATTTACTCCATTCATACTTCCCTCTTCTCTGATAATCCCCCTGAATTGAAGCGCTCGAGATTAGTGCAGTGGTTTTCAATGTTAGGAGCACATTTGAATCCTGAGGGATTTTTTTTTTAAAGCCCAGGCCCATCCCCAGAAATTTGGATTTCATTGGTCTCAGGTGGAGCTTGAACGCGGCTTTTGTTTGGTCATTTCTGTTCCCCAGGTGATTCTAATGATCAGGTAAGGCTGAGACCCACAGGTACAGAGGAAAGCACAAAACGGGTCCTCAAAGCGTGGTCCCTGGAGCAGCAACGTCAGCGTCACCCGGGAACTTTTCTCAGGCAGATTCTTAAACCTGATCTCACACTGACTGAGCCGGAAACCCTGGAGCTAGGGCCCAGCAGTCTGTGTTTGAACCAGACCTCTGGGGGTCCTGAGATCCACCTAAGTGTGAGAAGCACACTCTGTCGAAGGTTGCAGGCAAGAGAACCTGGAGTCTGGACCTGGTTCTAGATCTAGTTGTAGAATAGCTCTGCGATGAGGGGAGGGAGGTGCAAATCATTGAACTTCTCTGACCCTCAGTCTCTTCAGCTGTGAAAAGAGTAGGTGGGATTAGGTGAGCTCAAAGGTTACCTATGACGTTAGTCTATCATCTGTGCACACGAAAGCTAACAACGTCTTTATAACATACTTTTTAAAAATCTGTATTTTTATATAATAGAACCAGAACATAATCACTGTAGGAGGCTCAAAATACACATGAAAGAATAAAGAAGAAAATAAATGTCAATTAAAATTTCTCCACCTGGAGAGAACTGTTGCCCCCTCCCCAGTTGTTTGGTGTGTTGGAGATATTTTGGTGTTTTTCCTTCTGATATTTCTGCATGCATCTACTTACAAAACTGAAACCATGGTTCAAGAGCCTGCTTCTCACCTACCATTATATCAGGGGCATATCCCTTCATCACTAAAAGTGATTTTAATCATCTTTGTTAGTGTCTACCTAACGTACAAACATTACATGTTTATACCATAATGTATTTAACCTTTCCCCTGTCATGGATGTTTAGGCCTTTTCTCATTTCTTATTATGATGATGATGAATATCTATCTACCTACCTATTAATTCTTTGTCTGAAGACCTTCTTAAGAGAATCCTAGAACTAGAATCATTGGATCGATGCACATGAGGCACTTGATACATTGCCAACTTTTTTCCCCAGCAATGGGCCACTTCTTAAAAACACCGTCAGTCTGCCGGCGAGCTGTCCTCATGACACCCTCACCAGCATCAATAATACTGATTTTCATTTCATATACTGCCACAAGGCATCAGATGCCTACATCTACAGGGTAGTATTGGTAGCAGGGGTATAGCTCAGGCTTTCAACACCCAAGGGGGGACTCAGACTCAAGAGATGGAAGTGAGAGGGGCCCCAGGAGGACTAGGAGACTGTCTTGGGGTTGATGATGACGCTTTCAAAAAGCCCTCCTTAAAATGTACCACAGGGGGCTTCCCTGGTGGCACAGTGGTTGAGAGTCTGCCTGCCAATGCAGGGGACACGGGTTCGTGCCCCGGTCCGGGAAGATCCCACATGCCGCGGAGCGGCTGGGCCCATGAGCCATGGCCGCTGAGCCTGCGCGTCCGGAGCCTGTGCTCCGCGATGGGAGAGGCCACAACAGTGAGAGGCCCACATTCTGGAAAAAAAAAAAAAAAGTACCACAGGAATTTACGTGAAGTCTATGGAAGGATTGCAGATGGATGGTAAATCACCTTTTCTAGAAATTGGTACTAAAAAGGCAGACTGTTGTGGTCCCCAGAGGCCAAGATGTGGGGCTGCCTGAAGCCAGGTGGAGAAGGGGCCTTTGATTAGACGAGCTTCTGAGGTCCCCTATGCCCTATGGATTTAAGATGCTAGATTACTAAAGTCAGAGAAGAGAGAAGGGTGTCCTTTCTTGCACCATCCTGGGCACTTTATACGTACACATGCACCCCAACGGGCTTCGTTTCCCCATGTTTTCCTGCCCAGTGACCCATTCGTGCTTCCTTGTCTTCATCTGACAAACTTCCACTGCCGTCTCATTACCTGATTCTTTCTTGGATCCAGGATCCTAATCATAGAGACAAAGAAGAGTGAGATGCCATGCATAGAAAATAGAATCCAACCCTTATTTATAGAAAAGGAAAAGGGAAGTGGTGAGCTTATGTCACCATTTATTTATAGCCCCACCTACTTCCAGAAGTATCTTAAGTCATGGCTGCTTTGGCAGAGGACTCAGGGAGAAAAAAAGTCTCCTCTTTAAAAACCAGACCAGGGAGCACCAGCCCTGAGTTGTTAACAGGTTAACAATGGGGAAGAGAGTAATTCTGGCATTTAATTCCTGAATATTTTTAAATGTGAACTTTATTTGGATGAGAGGTAGTTTAGAGGGTGGTTAAAAGCATAGATTTACTGTTATCCCCAAAAGAACTGGCACAGGTGTTCAAACAAAAACTTGTTCGAGAATATTCTTAGCAGCACTATTCACAATAGCCAACAGGTGAAAACAACCCAAAGGTGCATCAACTGGAGAACGGATAAACAAAATGTGGCACATGCATACGATGGATTATTATTAAGCAATAAAAAGTAATAAAGTACTGATAGATGCTACAGCATGGATGAATCTCGACAACAAGCTAACTGAAAGAAACCAGGCACGAGAGACCATAGACGGCACGATGGCATTTACATGAAGTATTCAGAATAGGCAAATCCACAGAGAAAGCAGATTAGCCATTGCCAGAGGCTGGAGGGGGAGGGGAATGGTGAGCGACTGCTTAATTGGGTAAAAGGTTTCATTTTGGGTGATGGAAATGTGCTGGAACTAGATAGTGGGAATGATTGCAGAACTTTGTGAATGTACGCAATGCCACTGAATTGCTGACTTACACACTTTTAAATTGTTAAAATGGTAAATTTTATGTTATGCATGTTTTATCACACACACACAAAATAAACTTATTCTTGGGCGGTGGTGGGGGGAAGCATAGACCTAGTCAGTTGTGCCCAGGTTCTAATCTCAGCTCTACCATTTACCAGCTGTGTGACCTTGGGCAAATCACTTAAACCCTCAGTTCCCATTTCCTTTCAAAGTGGGGGTAACTGTAACAGTACCTACCTCAGAGGGTTATAAATCTTAAATAAGCCAACATATGCACTTAGGCATATAAGCAATATAAGCATTTGCTTAGCATAATACCTGGCACAGAGGAAGCATGCTGTAAATATTTGTGGTATTAATCTAACCCCGGTATTCTCAACTGGGGGCAGTTTTGCCTCAGGAGAAAATGGCAGTGTCTGGCGAGATTTGTGATGTCACAATTGGGGGATGCGACTGGCATCTAGTGGGTGGAGGTCAGGGATGCTGCTACCTATCCTACAGTGCACAGGACAGCTCCTCCACAACTAAGAATTATCCGGCCCCAAATGTCAGTAGTTCCAAGGTGGACAATCCCTGATTTAAACGGAGCATGTCGGGACATGTGCTTCATCTAATGAATATATGAATAAAAATACGTCAGATAGAAATTTTTGTTCGAAAAAGACTGCCAGCCTGTCTCTGTGTATAGACAACATGTGTTAGACTTTGTGAGGATATAAAAGAAACCCAGCCTCAGTCCTGGAGGGGCTTGGATGAGAAGAGCTCTGTGTGGAGGGCTGTTTAAGAGGGAAGTTTTTACCAAGAGACTTTTGTCATCATTTTTCCTTTAATAAGAGGTGATCTGGGGTCCTCCACACTTCTCACAATAATGCTTACTCAAATGATAACACTTAACAGTTCCCTATAAAGACGCATCTTAAGTGAGTGAACAGTGTCTGTTCACATATCTGAATGTGTCTTGTGTTTGGGTAAATTCTATTGAACAAATATCTGAAAAAGAAATCACTGTCAGAAATAAAAATTACTTGTTATAAGTACAGGCACAGGCACACAAAAAAATATTAAATCTTCTTGTATTCAACCACCCACACACCAAAAGGTAAAGGAGACCCCTTTTGCCCACTTTCCATTTAAAGAGTTATTTTATCAGATTCCAAAACCATATATCCATATACTTAGTCTAGTTTGGATCACAGAATATCTTCTTACACAGAATGACTCGCCATCAAAAGGTCTGTCTTGATTTGCTAGCAGTGAGGTTTGGGAAAGGGACCCTTATTCCTCCTCTCTGTCCTTTTGCCTTTAGGCTAAGCATTGGAAGACTGTTAAAGGCATGCCAAACCTTCAGTCAATCCCTGTGCGTGGCAGATGTCCTTTAGGATTGGGCGATGGGAAGGAGGGCTAAGGAGTGTGGTGGAGACCATGAGGAGGGCAGGCCCCTGGAGGTTCACACCCTTGGAAGCTAAAGCATGGGGATGCATGGGGCAAGAGACCCCACTCCATGCACCACCTTTGCACACCTTCCTCCATAACTCTGGTTTCCTGTATGTATAAGTGCTTTCGACAGCTTATTTAGTGCTACTGTGGCAGGGAATCTTACTAGACTCTCTTGGAGGAGGAAACAAAGGTGAACCAGACATAGAACATGTCACACAGAGTTCTCAATACGGCAGACCATAAGACCTGTTATAAATCACTCTAGTAAAGTGATAAGTGCAATAAGAAAAATGTGAGGAAAACACTGTGGGATTCCAGAGGAAAGTGTTTGCCTACAGTGGGGAGTCTGGAGAAGTCTTTTTGGAGAGGGTGGCATCTGAGTTCAAATGTGAACATTGGTGGATATGTAGATGTGGAAATGATGCTAGAAAATGCTAAAGGACAGAGCAGACTACCAAGGTGGGAAGTTGACTATGTCGGAGAATAAGATTTGTAGCATTTGTGGCAGGGAGTATAGGGAAATAAATAAGATGGATAGATTGAGATGAGCTCATGAAAAACCCACAATGCTAGGACACGGTCAAGCCACGGGGAATCACTGACATTTTCTGAGCAGAGGTGGAGTGGTGACTGGACTAAGGCAGCTGTTGTGCAGCTGTGTATAAGGTGGACTGGGGAGATATCAAGGGTCTGAGTTATTGTGAGGCAAGAATAGTAAGGAGAGGCCAGACTTGGCCAATATTTCAGATAAAGCATTTGGCAAGACAAAGTGAAGGAGGCAGCCCTGCACGGCTTACCTAGGCGCTTGGACATGGGGTTCAGAAGCACGGGTGCTGGATGCAGATGTTTTGGGCTCTAGTCCTGGCTCTGCTGCTTAAACCCACTGCATGTCCCTGAGATACCTCTTGATGTCATCATCTCTTCATCCACAAAATGGAAATAAAAGTCTTGTTTTACATACTCATAAGAAGAGTAAATGAGTAAGTGCACTTAACACATTCTGAATCTCGTCTGGCGTAACATAAGTTAATGTGCTCAAAAGTCCAATGTAAAAGTTGGCTGTTATTTTTATTTATTTTTTTTTTTGCGGTACGCGGGCCTCTCACTGTTGTGGCCTCTCCCGTTTCGGAGCACAGGCTCCGGACGCGCAGGCTCAGCGGCCATGGCTCACGGGCCCAGCCGCTCCGCGGCATGTGGGATCTTCCCCGACCGGGGCACGAACCCGTGTCCCCTGCATCGGCAGGTGGACTCTCAACCACTGAGCCACCAGGGAAGCCCTTGGCTGTTATTATTATTGAAAGTAAAAAGAGGATGAAATGAGAGGATGGACTTCTGAACCAAGTTGGAATGACAGTAATTGCCAGGAATAAAGAATTACACAAGGAAAAGATTGATCTTTTATTACTCTCCCCAAGGCTGCTTGGAGGCACTGGAACATGGGGCCACACAGAGGATGGGGTGAGATTCGTGGACAGTCCCATCTACATCATGGTCCAACCATCTATGTCCTTGTTTTCTAGTTCCAAAAGCATTGCTCTTACTGTCTGGCACTAGCTGCATTAAACTTTGCCAACAGATTAGGAGTACTCCTAAGACATAATGATTTCCTCACTTCTATTAATGCAGAGACCTGGGACCAGAAAACCAGGGTCCCAAGGGAGACCATCAAACAGATGCTTTTAAGAGCAAGGAGAGCATTAGCTTGGATACTAACAGAATTAACACGGAAAAAATTTTTTTAAAGAAAAAAAACTATGATGTTTTGGTTTTAGTTAAGGAATCTTGTCTTTGTATGGAGGGAGCTGTTTGTGGTTGGGTCGGGGGAAGATGGGGGTATCCAAAATAAGAGGCAGGATGGGAGCAAGACATCCTGCCTCTTATTTTGAAACTCTGACTGCAGAAACCAGAACGAAATGCTATACCATTCTCTTATGCCTCATTCAGTGGTCAGACTGTTCTAATTTAATGCGTGCATAAGAATAAAAATTAAGCTTTCCAGTGCTGGGGCAGATTTTTTTTTTTTTAAAAAAAGAGACGCAGGCTTTATCCCCTATAAGATTAAACATTAGGGTTTAAAGGTTTAATCTGCTGGAATTCAGCCCAGGATGGGGTTCAGAGCCCCAGAATAATTGGATACAGCCTCAGGCTTTGAACATCAGAGCTGGTTGGGGGTTGTGTGTGTGTGTGTGTGTGTGTGTGCGCGCGCGCGTGCGTGCATGTGTGTGAAATATGCTAAGGAGTGTTTGAGGTCTCTCCTTGGCAATGAGCTGTGGCAGGAGGAATAAAGCTGCCTGCCCCTGCCTCCTGCATTGGTTCCTCTGTGGCTAACTGGATACAGCTTCTGGGGGGTGCCACGCTCATGAATGTGTGCTATTGTTCCAGGCACACGTCGGCCTTAAGAAATAGCACAAAACAAAACAGGCCCGTCCTTATTCAGATGCAGAGCCCCCTCCATCACTCAAAGCGGCCCTTCCAGGTCACATGCCCGAGGCCTCTGCAGACAGGACACAGCTGCCTCTAATCTGCTGCCTAACATTAGCCGCGGTTCAAAAAACCTGACAGCTCTGAGCTTCCCGAGGCTCCGCAGAGGAAGCTAGAAAGATCTGGGGTCCGGGCACTATGTTCTCCGAGGAACTGTGGCTGGAAAATGAGAAAAAGTGTGCTGTGGTTCGCAAGCCTAAGCAAGGCAGGAAACGCCAGGAGCTTCTGGCCGTGGCCTTGGGGGTGAAGGTGGGAGTCAAAGGCAGCTTTCTTTGGCCCCCTCTCAAACTCTTTGCCTGTCCACAGATCTCCTCCCTGGTCCGAAGGGCCGCCCTCTCACACAACGACAACCACTTCAACTATGAGAAGACACACAACTTTAAGGTAAGGGAGCCTCTGCTTTCTTTCTTCTGTTATAAAAGGGCAGGTAGAGAGCTCCAGTTTATGCTTTCCACCTGGTCTTTGATGGTAAAGTAACGAGACGGCAAACTCCTCTGCTTTCCACATTTAGTTACTTGCTTTGAATCAAATCAAACGGGAGATTTCAGAAAGCAGTTTTGCTCAATGCTGATGCTTAGAAACACCTATATGTATGTTAACTTAGCTCCGGAGAACTGGGCCCATTTCCTCCTCACATTCCCATGTCCAATGAAAGAAAAACAGAGCATGCCCAGTCTTTGGCATTTAGAGCTCATCTGGTGAATATCAAGCAGTACTTTTCCGCTGGGAGTAGCAGTAAAGAATATTGTTATCTCTGAGCAAGCGAAAACAGTTGCCCGTTTCACATTGTGTGTTTTGTCTTTTGTTTTCGGGGATGCTAGCTCTTTTGGTTTATGTGTAGACAGCTGTGAAAGCAAATGACGACAGGAGATACCATCCAGTAGCTTTTGTCTGTGCTCTGGGTGCAGGGGGCACCCTGGCAGCCTTACCAATCTCCTTCTGGTCACAGCCTTGGTCCTGCTCGCCAGCCCAAACAAAAAGATACGGAGAGCTGGTGGCGGTTTAAGTGGATTTTCCCATGTGAATTTATAAACTGGAAATACTGCTATCTTCATTTCAGACTAGCAGTTGTAGAAACGGCCTGCCGTCAGAAAATTACGCCTCTTTCCTTTGCCCTGATGTGTTTTCCAAGAAGCTCTGGGAGGAGATTCTGATGCCAAATTGCCTGGCTTGAGATGCCATTGAGTGCAGGAGAGACAGGACAGCGCTGGAGGTTTTACCCCAGCAAATGGGCTGACAGTCTGGAAGTTGGAGAGAGCGGAGATGAGGGATCCGGGAAGAAAAGAAGAGACAGGGGCAGCTAAATGTAAACTGTATTCTCTTTTCAAAACTCGTTTCCCTTAGGGCCGGTAGCCCGAGTAACAACTGGAACTAGATAACCCTTTGTCAGAAGTGACCGGGGAGACCTAGTTTTTTCTGTTGCTTTCCTATCCTTCCTACAGACAGATGTGTGTCTATTAAATATACATCTGTGTTAGTTTGGTCTGTTTGCCCTGCTTCTGTTTTTAGAAAGCAAGCAGCTCAGGCATTCGCATGCTATAATTGACCTGAGGCGTGGAATTTATTCGGCTCTCCATACTTAGCATGAGGGTGAAGAACTGCATTAGATAGGTCTTCATCCATGCCAAGGCTTTCGCTATGTCTCTCATCACTGAATAGTGACAGGTCTAATTTGGGGCATCACTGAGTAGAGACGGGTCTAATTTATGTTTTTTTCTCTTTCCTCTCTTTACCCTAATTTTTTTTTTTTTTTTTTTTGTATTGTTCTGACTTCTGGCAGAAATCCCTGACTTTTTGCGTCCTATAGATGCGCTACCATGAATGGTAGGAGGGATCTTGGCCTTGCAAATTTTTTTTCCTTCCTCTTGAAAATTCTGATTCTTTTGGCTTTGAGGTACAACTGGAATTGTGCCCTACGCAGTTATGTGTTTACACGGGCTAGCTTCTCTCTGTAGATACTCTGTCTGAGTTGGTGTGAAAAATACCCAAGTGTATTTAGTTGACTGATAGTTTCAAAACTAATTTCAGTCCTTTTAAATCTTAGATCTCTGCATGGGACATAAACACATTTAAAACAAAACGTTAGTTGAATCTTATTTTCTTAAATAGTTCTGTTGCTAACATGAACTATATTAATTATTTATCACTAAAAAACACCAACAGCTTTTTAAATGTTTGCTTTAAAAGTCAGTATCTATTAACTATATCTATTAACAATATCTCTTCTAACTTACTGCTATTAAAAGAAGAAAAGGCAGAGAACAGACAGGTCGTTAGAGGGGAATAGACAAGCCAGACAGGAGCGTTTCTCTTCCGTGTTTTAAATAGACATCTTTGAGACATAACAGACCCTTGAGTCGCTGTGTCAGTTGACTGTGGCTTTCAATGGTACTGCTCGTGCCACTGTCCTTAAGAATGAGTGGCTGAGGCAGGAGGAGGGATGGCTCTTTCTGTCACTCCTTTCCCCATCCCCGCCTCATTCAGCCCTCTCCTCACCCCCCAACCAACTTTAAGTGGGAACTCTGCATGGTCTGTAGAAGAACATTCTAAAAGCAGGTCCCTGCTATAAATAGAGCAGTGGGGTTTTAGTAACATGCCACTGACCTAACAGAAGAAAGAAAGGTCTTATCAAAGGCCCCTGACATCTGCTTGGAATCTGTTTTATATCTTAAATTTGCAGTAAGTTTTTATTTATATTAACTTCTAGTAGGCTTTGTTCTGAAACTTTCTTGATTTGTAATTTGGGTTATTATTGGAGGGTATTATGTGTCTGGCATAGAGAAAGTGTTTAAAAAGAACAAATAATCACATTTTCATGCTTATCAACAGATGAGCCTTGCAAGGCTCTGTCTGCACTCTCGCCTAGAGGCCTCCTACCAGAGAGTCAATCTGCCAGCAGATCTTGATGCCTCACTTCAGAAAAGGATTTTCTGCCCCAGTCAGGACTATTCCCCGGGTAAAAAGCCCTCTCCTCACTCTCCCCAGGAGCTTCATCACAAGCAATGAATAGATAACCTATAATGAAAAGGATCTGAAAAAGAATACATACATATATATACACACACATATATATATAAAATATAACCGAATCACTTTGCTGTACACCTGAAACTAACACATCTTTGTGAATCAACTATACTTCAAATTAAAAAAAAAAAATCCAATACTTACAATTTTAAAAAAGAGCAATGAATGGAAACTCCTGACACAGTACAGGTTGGAACCCCTCCCGCTGTGCTCTTTGAGAAGGCTTCCTGTCACTGCTCCTGAGGGCATATCTACTGCCCTTGCTTTCCAAACAAAGCGTGTCTAGGAAAAGCTGAAATTCAGCTCTGGAAACAAAAGGTTTCGGAAGCAAATTAAAGTTGCGCCTCATTTCATGCAGTAATTATATACTTTTCAACACCGTATACAAATGCGATTGTTGCTGATTTAAATCCTAAATTCTCAGGATTACTTGTACATACTAGGAACTAAGAGTAGTTGTTGAAGGAATGATGACATTAGCAGACTCCTCTCTAGAATGAAAACTGTTTGATATATAGAAAAGCCGTTTTGTTATTGAACGTGTTTTATGTCCGCATCTCTGTTTATCCATGGGACTGAAAGAGGCACTCTCCCATAGGTAGACTAGCTCTCTTTTTAGAGGATCTGCCCTAAGAACACCTTATGGCTGAGCTCTGAAACCCTCGAGAACTCTGCAGCCCCATGAGTCTGGATAACTGTCCTTCCTTCCCCACTTAGCACAGTGATGAGGTAGCTGTGGCCAGCTTGGTACTCCTGGCCACAAAGTGCTCTTTGGCAAGGACCTTAATTCTCTGAGCATCAGTTTCCTCATCTGTAAAATGGGAGTGCTGTAAGGTTTAAAGAATACATGTAAATCACTCAAGGTCACTGGCACCCAGTAAGGTTGGCTACTATTATTACTTTATTGTTCATCTTTTCGTGTCTCTCATTTTTCTTGAGTTTTGATGTTTAGCTTTCTCTGTCTCTGTATTTCTTATTTTCTACCTTCACTTCTTCCTGTCCTTTTTTTCTATCATCTCTTTCTTCTTCTCAGCACGATGTAATTAAAAAATGAAAGAACATTCCAGGCAGTGCAAAGGACATGAGTCAGAACTTGGAATTAGAAATGAGCCAAGGGTGAACAGGGTACAGGGAAGATACCATCCAGGAGAGAGAGTTGCTCACTGCACATCTGGAGAGTCAGCTGGGGCGGGGCGGGTGGCCACAGCCTGCTGACCCATTGGCACTCTGTGTGCTTAGCCCACTCACGCTCTCAGCCTTCCCAATCTGCATGTGTGTGTACATCACTCACTCCTTTTCCTGAATTCTCTCCCTCCACCCAGGTACTTCAGGGGCGCTCTTCTCTCCCTATATGCAATATGCACGGAGAGCAAAGGTCCAGAAAGTTCTAAACGTTAAAGAGCAGACCACCCGATCCCGACCTCACCTCACCCATCCCACCAATCCCTCCCCCAGCCCTCCCCCAGGCCTCCCCTGTCCATCTTCCCTTCAATCCTCTTCTATCCCCATCCATCCCTTTCCCAACCCTCTGCCAGCTTTACTTTCATCCATAGCATTGATCACCAGCTGACATTGTACACATGTATTTATGTGTTTGCCTTCCCCTATCAGAAAGAAAGACCCTGCTGGGTGGGGGAAAAGGGGTGGAGATAGAGACTTTTGTCTGTTGTACTTCCTGCAGAAATCCCAGTGTCTCAATCAGGGCCTGGCCCAGAGCCGACTGTCAGTGAATATGTTGACAGGATGTGTAGCAGGTATCTCCTGACCCTGCCTACCTAAGCTTGCACTTTCCCTCCTCACTCCCCGTCCCACAGTTTGCCCTCATTCGGGGCTTATTGTGCTCCAGTCCTTCCAGGTGGTGGGTAGCAGTCCTTGCCAGGGTCACCAACAGTGCTACCCGGTATCTTATATGCAGGCAAGCGGGGGAGACACGTGCCCAGTTTACTCCTATTGTCCCAGCTTCCTGTGTGGTGACTCTCAAAAGTGGCCTTGACTGGGCTTAAGTTAAATGGTTGCCAACTTGCCCTTTTACGTCCCCCCCCTCCATAGACGAGGCTGCACCAGCAGAATCCTTTTCCTGCGGTACACTGTGTGTACGTGTTTGCTCCTGCAGCACCTCCCACCCCTAAGATTCTGGGGGCCAGGACAAGAAGTCCAGGAGGCTGAGGCTGTGTGGCAGGGTGTGGCAGCACCACGACCTCCCAGTTTGGGTTTTGTGGCTCCTTGACGGTTTCTATGCCTATCATCAGCTTCTGCATTCTTATCAATCTGGTGGTCATTTGCCTTGCAACAAGCCATGTTTGCTTCCCACGTGCAAACCCCTTGCTTTTCCTCATCTTTGTTGGCCTCATAAAATGTGCCAGCACTTCACCCCCGATATCTTGCCCGCCCTGCATTCTCACGGGCATGCAGGGGTCCCTGCCTGTCCTGGTCCCGCTTCCGTGTGCCTGGGGAAAAGGGTGGTTGGATTTCGCACCTGCATTTTGGCACAGGCAGAAATCACTTCAGAAGTGGTTGTGAGTTTTATTTTGTTTCTTTTGTTTAATAATCAGAAGAGGCTGTTTTGGCAGAAGCAAGTCCGGAAGGAACAATTCAGGGAAAGGCTAACTTCATCACCTTGAATATAAAATGAGGGACTCAGAGTGAGACTGGAATAAATGGGCTTGGAAATACTGGGCTTTATGAAGAAAATAAGGCTTCTGCTCTCAAAGTGCTATGAAGATGAGTCATTTTTATCTACTGTAGCTTGGCTCCCCGTTATAGTTATTAGAAACCCCTTATTTTCAAATAATAGAACCCTTGGAAAC
This sequence comes from Delphinus delphis, assembly GCF_949987515.2. Lineage (NCBI taxonomy): Eukaryota > Metazoa > Chordata > Mammalia > Artiodactyla > Delphinidae > Delphinus > Delphinus delphis. The sequence continues at coordinate 60,821,381 of NC_082691.1, forward strand.
CATCTTAAGTGAAATAATAGGCAGGCCTCATAGAGCCCCCAAGGGACTGCTCAGAACTCAGGCAGGGAGGAAGCAGGAGCTGGGGGTACACCTGGACCCACTGTCTCCTTCTCTACTCCCTCCCTCCCTCTCTTCCATTCTCTCCCTCCCTTCCCATCATTTCATTGCTTTCTACTCTCATTGTTCTCTCCCTGCACAAAAATATCTTAGTCCATATTGTCTGCAGGATATGGCTGATGGTAACTCCCTGGTTTACATATTACGAAGACCAGCCACAAAATCCCAATTCTAAATTTCCAGAGAGAGAATCGGAATAGCCTGACTCAGACCAGGTGTCTACTATGCTCAGATAAGTCTGGCCATGGAGGTCACCCCCTCCCCGTAAATACACGGATGGGGCTATAGGATGTCTGGAGGATGGATGGTTCCCAGGTTATGTGTGAATTGTAACTCCCAGCTAGATAGCCTGGAGATGTCAGCTGTAATCCTTTCCTCCTTGTTTTGAAGAATTCCACTTAAAGTTTCACATCAAAGTCCAAATCTTTCCACTGGGTTCTGCTTGAAGGAGGTCACGAAGCTACTCTGAGCCTCGATGTTATTATTAATATCAGTATCGGAGAGCCTGGGCATTCTGCAGCACAAGTTAGTCTTGTCATCTGTTTGGGTATAAGGAAGAGTCTCTCTCTATTCTTTTAGTTCCATCTTTTACAAAGTGTACCCATTGCTGTTGTGCCATTTTGGAGCTAGGACTAGCCCTCAGCAAACCTGGGAAGTAAATGAGGTTTGTGTCTGGCAAACTCTCCACCCTCTTCCCCTGGATTGGTTCTCCTGCCCCCCTTCCATTGCTCCTATCTGCCGAGTTACTCCATGGAACCTCCCTGCTGAGACCTGCCAGCCCTAGTTTCTAGATCTTAGCTTCTCCTTCTCCATGTCATCTGGAGGCTTTGCATTCTACAAATTGGCTACACATGAGGGTCAATTTGAACTATCACCTGTTTCCTGACAAAGCAACCTGGTAGGTTGCACGAAAACCCTTTCTTCTTTGATTCACCAAGATTTACTATTACTCCACAGATAGTATGTGCTCATTTTAAAAAGGGCTTGTTCATGAAAATGACAGCTAAATTAATCTAGTAGTCGTGTTTTAAATGAGTCCTCTTGAGACAAGCGGCACAATGCCTTTCTGCAATGGAATTTCATTCATGGCAGGGATTTTGGCCAAGTGAGGAAACAAGTTTTGGACGAGGCTCTCACATAGGTGAGTACCTTCTCTGCCTGCCAGGGTCTGACCTAAAGCTTATCTTATACCTCCTTGGCATGTTTTTATGTAAATACTGGGACACTGTCATTGTAAATCCTTTACAAACCAGCAGAGCCTGGTAGAAAGAAAATAGGCTTTGACAGCTAACCCAACAGAGACTCCTTGCTTAGGCCACACACCAGGCAAGTGGCTTGGCCAAGGTGTTCCACAAATGTAAATCATTTACTAACAAGTCTGGCCCATATAAAATGCTCAGTTGTTACTAATTTTATGTTGAGTTTTTTTTATGCCAAAGAACATTTCATTCCAAGGGACTATTCTAAATGACTAAATGGCTGATTCTGGCTTTTTAAGTCTAGAGAAATACTCCTTTTGTGTTTTGTGGAGAGAAAAAAAAACACCAGTGATCACTGTACGTATTAGTTGGGTATAAGTTCTTAGAAGAGCTAACTATTTAGACATTCTTTTTTTTATTCAGCAAATACAGACTGAGGGCCAATTATGTGCCAGGCACTGCCAGGTACAAGAAAGATGGTGGTGACGTAAGAATGTGAGCTCTTGGGCTTCCCTGGTGGCGCAGTGGTTGAGAGTCCGCCTGCCGATGCAGGGGACGTGGGTTTGTGCCCCGGTCCGGGAAGATCCCACATGCCGCGGAGCGGCTGGGCCCGTGAGCCATGGCCGCTGAGCCTGCGCGTCCGGAGCCTGTGCTCCGCAACGGGAGGGGCCGCGGTGGTGAGAGGCCCACTTACCACAAAAAAAAAAAAAAAAAAAAAAAAAAGAATGTGAGCTCTTCCCCTGCTAGGTGGTTCTCAACCAGAGCGGTTTTGCTCCCCAGGGGACATTTGGCAATGGAGACATTTCTCATTCTCATGACTGGCATCTAGCAGAGGCCAGGGATGCGGCGAAACATCCTACAAGGCCCAGGACAGTCCCCACCACAAAGAGTTATCGGCCCCAATGTCAATAGTACCAAGGTTGAGAAAACTTGCAGTTGACAGTGGGGGCCCTGGCGGTCTTTGAGCGGGGAAGTGTCAAAGGATGTTGGTGCTGATGCCCTCATCAACCTGAGAGGAAGTCAGCCAGCATAAGGATATCTCATCATATGCAATGGGGAGAATCCCAAAACGCTTTGTGGCAGTCAGTGTTTTAGAAATGAAATCCTGTTTTAAATGTACTAGAACAGCTGCTGAATAGACGCATCTGGTGGAGGGGTGGGGGAGGGGTCAGTGGTGCCACGGTGGAGAAACCCGGCTGTCCCACGGCGTCTGCTCAGCAGCCCTCACAGGAAAACCCAGAGTCTTCAGTCACAGGCCCAGTGATTCCCCTTGGCTATTTCCCTACATCTGAAAAGGTTCACTTCAAGGCCAGTATTTCATCTGATCTTGCAAGAGGGAAAAGTCCAAAGTTTAACCTAATTTCTCACACAAGTTCAATGTCACATGATGATGGGAAATGCAGTCGATTATAGGAAAAACCCTTGGCTGAGATCAGGAGGCCAAGTGCTGCTGACCATCTGGGTGACCGTGGACAAGCCACCTGTCCTCCAGCCGCCCAGGTAACTGGGCAAAAGCTAGACTAGATGAGCCCCAAACCCAGAGACTTGTAGCTGAAAATGACTTTAGCCATCTCCAGTCCCTTCTTCTCTGCATAGAAAGCAGCTAAGAAAAAATTGCCTTTGATCCAGAGTCCTTTTCATATCAAAGTAAAAGAATAAAGTTCTCATTTTATTAGGAGTAATAAAAATGACAAACTGAGGTGATGTGGTTTTAGTCTATACCCGTGACTCTCTATCAAGGTTACTTTGTCCCCAAGAGCATATTGGGCAATATCTGGAGACATTTGTGGTTGTTCCAGTTGAGGGGTTGCTACTGGCATCTAGTGGGTAAAGGCCAGGGCTGATGCTAACTGTCCTACAATGCGCAAGGACTTATCCAGCCCAAAATGTCAATAGTGCCAAGGTTGAGAAACGCTGATGTGCACTGATAAGGAAAAGCAAAATTTCTCAACTGTAGCACATCGTAAATAGCACTTTCTGTTTCTTATGGTCTAGAACCTGGGCTGAGCTGATTATACACTTGGGCGGTGTCTACACTGACCCATCAAAACATATTTGTTATGAAACCACCAGAGAATACTGCTTTCCAGATTCAGCAGATGTGAGACAAATAACATCCTGCTCACTTAGAAAGTCAAGTTGGGGGATACTTGCTAAACGCCTGAGATTTTTCTTGACAACTCTTCTTGCTCTTGTTTTTCCTAAGTGGCTATTCCTGGGCTATTTGTCAAACAGACTTTATCTCCTGTAATATCATCTTTTTCTGTTTGGTGTGGTTTTTGAATTCCAGGCAGACCAGGCCCAGTATAATAGTCTTGGACAGACATTCTTCCTGTCTGGGGTATTTTCTTCCTGTCTGGGGTATTTTAGTTACTGCCCTAAAGTTTGCAAAATGTTCTTTTTGCTGAAAAGATACTCTTGAAAATCAATAAACTTCAGAGAATGGAAAAAACTGATCAGTGACTTTTCAAGATATGGGGCATTTCATTGGGAGAGTAAACATAATAACTCAATCCGAAATAAAATGGATCCAGAGAGCGTACCCTCAGCATTTACATATAGCCTCCTGTCTAGAGATTGTCCTTGTGAACCCAAAAGAAAATTGAACGATATATCAGCTGTGAAAATAAACGTCGCATCACAAAGCGGAAATTAGGCAGTGGACCTAAAATAATGTTTAACTAACTTTACATTGCCTTGTGTCCCCATTTTGCTGTATTTCTGGGGAATGTGTATTTGTGGGGACAATAAGTGGAGCTATTTGCTATTCAGAAATGTCTGCCTGCATTTGTTTGGCTGAAGAAATGAGATGGAAGGCAGTGGGGAAACACTGATGGGAAAGGTTGTTGGTAAATATGAGCAGGGCTAATAAGCATTAAATGCAATCTTGATATGCTTAATTATTTTTTAAAATATGGCAAGAAGTGAAATTTTAGAAAATCTGTGATTAGCGTATCCTGTATTTCCTGAAGCATCCGGTAGACCAGTTTCCATTTTGTCAATGTATGGTAAACACTGTAGCTACTTTCCTAATTCCTAAATATTGCATTTTTATTTTTACCCCAAGGCATGTTATTTCCCATGTGATTTCTTCATCCATTGGAGGTGTTCCAGATAAGAATTTTGCCACTCCTTTTTTTTTTTTTTTTTTTTTTTTGCATGACCTACACGAAAAGAATGCCTTTAAAAAGCCAAACCCACCTTCACTGGCCTTTGGTTGTGCTGTTTCCTCTTCTTGGAATGTTCTCCCCGAGTATCTGCCTCTCCAGGTCAACATCATCAGCTCCCCATCAGCCTAATCTTTCCCAGTCTAGTGAACTCCTATCCATCCTTCAAAAACCCAGTTCAAATACCTCTTTCCCCAGCCTTCTCAGGAAGAATTGATTATTCTCTCCAGTATCCTACCATAGGATAATTATTTATGTTGCCTGTTTATTCTTGTAGATGAGATCCTTGAGTGCAGGAAGGTTTTACTCCCCTGATCTATTTTGACTTTGTTATCCAAGGACTAGTATAGTGCCAGGTTAAAAGTAGGCAATCAGCATGTAAGTATTGAATAAATGAGTGAATAATGAGTGGGTGAATGGGTGGATGAACTAGGAAATAGTTCCCCTCTCTGACATCCTTCCCGCACCAATTTGTAATGCCATTTCTGAGATATACCAAGTATCCATATATGTGTGATTTGGTTTCTGATCTTTCCACTGTGTACCCCTGGTCTGTTTGTCCATCCTGCATGGTGTTTTACTTTTTTTTTTAAACTATATAAGTCTTGATATATAGTCGGATGTGTTTTCTTATGTTCTTCTACTTACTTAAAATTATCGTCGCTATTTCTTTCTGCTCTATTCTTCCATATAGATTGTAGGGCCATCTTGTCAAGTTTTGTGAAAAGCACCATGGAGACTTTGCTTGAAATTGCATTGAATTTAAAGGTTCATTTGGAGGATAATTGATATATTTACAGTATCGAACGTTGCCATACATGAATATAGAATATCTCCTTACTTATGAATATGGAATATCTCCTTACTTACTTAATTTAATTATTTTATAATTAGATTATTGCTGATGCTATGAATGAAGTCTTTAATTTTTATGATTTAACAAAATGAGTTATTGCTGATGTATAACGATGCTACTGATTTCTTCTTATTGCTCTTATATTAAGTAAACTTGATGGGCTTGTTCTTTCTTCCAACCATATATGATGTATTTCTTTGTCTTGTTTTATTATGCTGGCTAAAACTCTGAAGGATAATGCCCAAGAGAAGCACTTATAGCAGGCAGCCTTTTCTTTCTGCTGACTCTAAAGGAAATTATTCTAATATTTTATCTTTAAATGTGATGTTTATTATATGTGTATCATAGATATCTTTAATCAACCATTTTTAGGAGAGTTCCCTCTATTTCTAGTATGCTAATAGCTATTACTATGAACAGGTGTTGAATTTTATTAACTGTTGGTATTCTAATTTTTTTAATGATTATGTGGTTTCTCTCTCTTGTTTTATTATTGTTATGAATTCTAGTAATATGTCAACTACCTTAAATCCCGGAAATAAACCCTCCTCGGCCATGACATTTAAATATAATGCTACACTCAGTAGGATTTTTATATTTATGTTCATATTTGAAATTGAGGTATAATTTTACTTTTATGTACCATTCTTGTATGGTTTTTGAATCAAGATTACATTACCTTCATTAAGTGAATTGTGGAGCTTTTTTTTTTCCTCTCTGCTCTGCAGTAGTCTGTATTGGCTAGAGATTGTTCTTTAAAAATTCGATTAAACCTAATAAGATCATTTGGGATCAATGACTATTTGAGGGTAGATGTTTTACTGCAGATTTAATTATTTAATGGGTATAATTGAATTTAGGTTTTCTATATTATTTTGAGTCATTCTGATAATTTATATTCTTTAAGAAAATCATCCATTTCATATAACTTTTAATTTTGTGGGTAGAAAGTTAGCATTCTCGAGGTTTTTGTTTTATATCATTACTGCATCTGCATTCATGTCCTCTCTTTTATTGTTTGTGCCTTTTTTCTTGATCAATTGCTCAAGGTTTGCCTATCTTATAAATCTTTTTAAAAATCACCTGTTAGTTTTTTAATCCTTTTTCTTTTATTTTTCTATTTCATTATATTCTACAATAATCTTTTTTGTTTCTTTGTTTTACAGTTTGAATCTTCCATATCCTTTTTTTCATCCTGTTTTTCAGTCCTCTGAAATTAGTCATCTTGTTATTGTTTCATAAACAGGCTTGATTAGATTGGCCTGTGTTTCCCAGTTTTCTTGCTCACCCTGGCTTCTTGAATCCTGTCCTTTTCCACTAGGTTCAATGTGCTTCTTACAGAACTATATTATCCCTAAGTGTATCTTTGAGTGGGACCTGTGAGTGGAAACTCTTGGCATTTGTCTGAAAATATCTTATTTCACCCTTGCTTTTGAATGGTAATTAGCTGTGTATAGAAGTTAGGTTGGCAGTAATTTTCTCTGAACACTTGGATGAAATCTGTAATCTACTTGTCTCGTTTTTGCTGAGGAGAAGTCTGTTTTCATCCTAATTGCTGTCCTTTCGCAGGTAACCTGTTTCTTCAGGATTTTGCTTGTCTCTTTGGTATTCTGCACTTTCACTCTAATCTGTATAGGTCTAAATTATTTTTTATTCATCAGGTTTGAGGCTCATTTAGCTTTTCTTAATCTGAGGGTTTTGTGTCTTTTAGCAATTCTGGAAAGATCTCAACTGTTTCTCTTTTTGAATATCGCTTCCATATATGCCCTTAACCCCATCATCTCTCAGCTTTTCAGGATCATCACTCCTTTGCTTCTCTCTCTTCTGCATCTCCAGTCTCTTCTACCTATTGTATCAATCTCATTGACAAGTCAACATGCCCTAATGTCTCCCATCTTTTATTTAAAAAAAAAAAAAATCCTCCCAGGGCCCACCCCTTATTTCCCTGGAGCTATCTTTGTTGCTCTGCTGGACATCACCACCAAACTTTTTGACGAATTTGCCTACACATTTCTCTACTTCCGTGCCTCCCAGTTATCCTTCAGTTCCCTCGAGTATGACTTCTGCCCTCAACAATCCAGAGACTGCTCTTGCCAAGGTTGCCAGTGACTTCCATGTGTCTGAATCACAGTTCAACCCTCATTTAACTGGACCTCTTTCCAGCATTCAACCTGGTTGGCCACTCCTTCCCTAAAACACGCTTCACCTCTTGACTTCTGAAACACTTTACTTTCTTGGTTCTCTCCAAATGTTGGAGCACCATGGGCTTGGAATTGAGCTCTATTTTCCTCATTTTCTATTCTCTATTGCTAATAGGTTTTTTAATTCCATTCACACGATTTTAAATACCATTTACTTGTCACAGATGGCCAAATGTATACCTCCAGTTCCACTCCTCCTCTGAGTTATTGAATTGTGTGTGAATTCCTGCTTGACCATAAAACTTGGAATCTCAGCAGTATTTTAACTTAAACTGCTCAAAGCTGAATTCTTGAATTTCTCCCAAAAGAATGTCTTCCATATCTCAGCAAGTGGCGTCACTATCCACCCGGTTTCTAAAGCTACAATCTAGGAGTCACTGTTGATTCCTCTCTCCTTCAAATACCCACATTTATTCTACTGTCAGGTCCTTTAAATTCAATCTTCAAAAGAGAACTCATCCATTCACCTTCTATCTCTTCCTCCAACATCCTGGTCATGGCCTCTATCATTTCCCAACTAGAAACCACTACCCAGTTCCTGACTCTTTTCTGCTATTAACACTCTCGCTTCCATTTTCAACACAGCGGTCAGAACATCTTTTTTAAAAAATCATCTTCCTACTTGAAGTCCTTCAAGAACTTCCTACTGGACCTAGATTACAACCAAATCCACACTCATTAATAAAGCCTTCAAGGCCCTGTCCTACCTTCAACCTCATCCCAATTTCTCTCCCCCTCACTCTGGTGTTCTGGCCACCCTGGCCTTCTAGTCCCTCAGTCACACCAAGCTCTTTTGCTCCTGCAGGACCTCCGTAGATTCCTTCTGCCTGAAATGCACGCCTCAATGCCCCCACCAGACTGGCTCCTTCTCTTCCTTCAAGCAGCTTGAGGTCACCTTTCAAAAGATGACTTCTTGACCCTCATGGATAACACAGGGGCCTTTCTTAAATCTCTCTAGTAACAGCCTCATTTTTTTCTTTTTTTTCTTTTTTTTTTTTTGTGTGGTACGCGGGCCTTTCACTGTTGTGGCCTCTCCCATTGCGGAGCACAGGCTCCGGACGCGCAGCCTCAGCGGCCATGTCTCACGGGCCCAGCCGCTCCGCGGCATGTGGGATCTTCTCGGACTGCGGCACGAACCCGCGTCCCCTGCATCGGCAGGCGGACTCTCAACCACTGCGCCACCAGGGAAGCCCTCATTTATTCTTTTATAGCCCTTTCCGCACCTTTTCTTTTTTTTTGAGATATATTATTTACATATTATTTTATCGACCTTGCAGTTTCAGCGGTATATTAGCAATCAACTTTGTTGCCATGATTAGCCAGCAGTCCCTTTAGAACACTTCTAGTAAAATATTAAGAAACCTTTGATCGCTGAATTTGTAAAATGTTCAGCTTTCAGTAGGACACTTTACTGAGGAATTCTTTTAGTACCACATTTAATGTGAATGGGCCTTTCAATGAATCATGGCATTTTGGCTCTGGGAGAATTCAAATGCTCCCTCGGATGGATTCTCTGCATTCCAGCAAGGGGTGCTTTGTCATATCTTAGTGTCATTTCCTTGCAGCACGATTCTCCATTTTAGTAAAAATAATTCTGAGAGGTTTTTTTCTCCCCCCCGATCATTTTTCAAAGGAGAAATTGTATAAGGGGGGCAGTTTGCATGTGACAAACTGAAATACCAAAAGACTATTATAACTTAGTTTTATTGCATAGAAACCGTGGTCAGAAGTTGCTCTTTTTGATGGGTTGATTGACTACTTTCTCTGCCTTGACAAATCTGTGAGTGCCATTAGGAGGGAACCAAGCTTGTTTCATTTGTCACTTTATGTATACCCAATTACTAGTATATATAAATAAATAAAGATCTCAAAGTGATGCCATTTTTTCTTAAGTAGAGCTCTGATGAACATCTTCCCAAATTGTGACCGTAGTTGTCATCCTGACTATACAGGCCTGTACAGGCCTCCCAGTCTCTTAAAAAAATAATATTGTCTGCATGTCTTTTATTTGTTAATGGAGGTTTAAAACTTTGAAGGTCCTTATAGGAGCCACACAGTCTCATAATATTTTAATTTTGTAAAAATTCAAGACCTCTTCACATAGATTGATATGCCCCCAAATAGACTGCCTGTGATGGTTTCTGGCTTACTTCAACCACATTTGCTTTCAAGGATTCCCCTAGCTCTGCTTCTTGCAGCTCATTGGTGCCCGGGAACATGTATTTTTGTTTTGTTTTATTTTTGTTTTAAATCATGACTTAATACATGGTCCTGTCACAGGTGGACCTGTACCTGAATAATGAGAGATAAGACCATCCTTACTTCATGATGTTCAAAATATTTAACAACTGACTTGGCCACCAACCAAGGAGACTGGCACCTTGGCCAATCAGAAGGGACTTTCAACCTACACACACCCAGAGGTCACACCGGGGCCTACTGAATGCAGACACCTCTCTGGGGAAGGCAATTCTATAGACCCTATTGGTAGCCTTCATTTTCAGCCAACTCCCTCACTTTTTTTTTTACGGTGTGCGGGCCTCTCACTGTTGTGGCCTCTCCCGTTGCGGAGCACAGGCTCCGGACACGCAGGCTCAGCGGCCATGGCTCACGGGCCTAGCCGCTCCGCGGCATGTGGGATCTTCCCGGACCGGGGCACGAACCCGTGTCCCCTGCATCGGCAGGCGGACTCTCAACCACTGCGCCACCAGGGAAGCCTGAACTCCCTCACTTTTTAAATGCCTCTTCTGAAAGTGGCTTAAAGCCTTGGAACCTTCTAATTTTCCCATAGTCATGTCTTATTTATACCTACCTGGATATTCTATAGATAGGGCAGCTTTGGTCAAAAGGCCACAGTAACTAAGGTCTGCCTTCCAGAACTTGCTGAGCTCAATGCAGGTTATAGCAACCAGCTCAGGCTCTCTTGGGTTTTTCCATACAGTGCCTTGTTTGGGGTAGGGAGAGTCTCATTCCTTAGCTGATGGCATGGCCCTGTCCTCTTACTGTTTCTCCACATTCCTTTCTGGCTCTGGTGTGGGGCATGGAGGCTCAGTGGAGGATTTTCAAAAATCAAAGCACATCTCTGTTTTTTCCAGGTCTGTTCACAACTCATCCCCACTGGAAAGACAACGCCCAGTGAGGGATGCTCACTCCCACTCAGGCCTTTGTTCCTTGGCGTCTGTTTGTTTCATGTCCAAGGCCACCTGCCTCCAGGTGACTGACTTCTCTAACGCTTTTCTTCGTCTTGGCTCACAGGTCCACACGTTCCGAGGCCCGCACTGGTGTGAATACTGCGCCAACTTCATGTGGGGGCTTATCGCCCAAGGAGTCCGATGCTCAGGTAGGCACGGAGCTTTCCTTCCCCTTTTCCATTTACATCAAGCGCCGCAATGATGAGCTGGAGGGCATCTCTCCAGAGCGGGGAAATAGGCCCAGATTAGCTCAGAAGTCTAGCTTTCTGGAAGATTCAAGGCATCTCTGTGCTTAATGGAGAAACTCCTCTAGGTGTTTGCTAGAATGAAAAGGATTATCTCTGTTTATACAAGAAAAGAAAAAAATCCAGGGGAGTATATTTTCTTAGGTACCTACCTGCCATCCAAACTAGGTAGCTGTCCTTAAAAGAAAAAACTAAATCAATTCCAATGGAATTGCATAGATAGAAAAGTTACATTGGTTTCCCATCTTCTATTTATCATGCCATTTAGCCTCACCAGTGAACCTTCGGGGAGATGCAGTTATTCTCCCCATTAAATAGATGAAGAAACTGAGCCTTAATGATCATCATTAATTTCCCCTGGCCACATAGTAGGTGGTGGAACATTGATTTGGCTCCAGAGCCCATCATGCCCAGTATTTTTCTGCCATCAGATTAGCAGTGAAAATACACACCTTGATTTGATATCACATATTTTCAAAGTGCTTTGAAACCCTAGGTGCTTTTCCACCTAGAACTAGACACACACACCCATTGCTAAGAGCACACAGCACACCTTATTAAGATACATCTAACAAAACAGCAAAGAATTGCCAAATTAATGTGTAACCAGGCTTCCTACTTCATCATGCCATGCTTTTTCTGGCGAACAGTTCCGGCCGGAAGCAAGGATAGCCTCCTGTGATACATTGACTGGGTTTCCACTGACAGCATGACTGATTTCTTTCTTGCTAGGGTATGATTTTAAAAAATAATTCTTATGAAGCTTTTAAAATAAGCTAATGACACTACATTAAGATGATCTGTTTCCCACAAATGAACTTATTTACAAAAAGAAACAGACTCACAGACACAGAAAACAAACTTACGTTTACCAAAGGGGAAAGGTGGCGGGGGAGATAAATTAGGAATTTGGGAGCAACGTATACACACTACTATATGTAAAATAGATAAACAAGAAGGACCTACTGTATAGCACAGAGAACTCTACTCAATATTTTGTAATAACCTATATGGGAAAAGAATCTGAAAAAGATAGATACATAACTGATCACTTTGCTGTATACCTGAAACTAACACAACACTGTAAATCAACTATACTTCCATAAAAATTTAAAAAATTAAAATTAAAAATGATGATCTATTTCCCCATACTGCCCATTTTGGTTCACAGGATCATGGGACCTTAAATCCTTTCTCTGCCTGGAAAGGGCTATTTCAGCTTCTACTATATAGATACAGCAATCACCTATGGTGATACCTGGACAGGTCCAAGCGTGCTCATGTATGTCAATTCCTCTACCTGCCCCCATCCCAGATCCATGAGGCAAGCAGTAAATGTAGGTTTGGAGGCAGACTCTCCAGAAATGATCTAGATACCCTGATTACCACAAAAGTTACAAAGTATCTCACAGTTCAACCACTGAGAAAAGTGGTGGAATATCTGAATTACTCAGTGGTCATTAGTTCAACCTGTTCAGATTATACCTACCAAAAATATCCCTAATTGCTTCTATTATCCAATTTCAGCAGGAAACTGGTCCAAAGTCAATATTATGAGAACAAAACTCGGGATTCAGATTAGCTGTGAACAGCAACTTGCTCTGGGATAAGAGAGTTTGGGTTTTTTGGGTTTTTTTTTCTGTGTTTGTTTTTTTTTTTAAATAAAACATAATTCTAAGGCTATGTTACTATTCTCCAATGGCCACTGTTTAACCTCATACTTCCTCTGAGCAGCAGGAGAACTGAAAACTGATCATTAAATGTTTGGAATATCCATCATTACCTCTCAACTCTCCATATTTTACATAATTTAAATATTTTTAAAATTAACTAGACTTTATTTATAGCATATAGAATTGTATTCGTTTGCAAAAACTGAATATTTTTATACTTGTTAGAAAACATCTTCATTTTAATGACATATCAGTATTTAACTCTACATAAAAACACTGTCATTTCAGACCTTAAAATGAAGTTTATAAAGAAATTAAAAATAGAATTATCCTATAATCCAGCAAGTCCACTTCTGGGTATATACCCAAAAGAACTGAAAGGAACAGCCCTTTGTACACCCACGTTGATAGCAACATTGTTCACAACAGCCAAAAGGTAGAAACAACCCAAGTATCCATCAGTGGATGAATGGATAAACAAAATGTGATATATACATAAAATGGAATATTATTCAGCCTTTAAATGGAATGTTCTTCAGGAACTTCTGTCATGGGCTACAATATGAATGAACCTTAAGGACATTATGCTAAGTGAAATAAGCCCGTCACAAAAGGACAGATACTGTGTGATTCCACTTCTATGAGGCATCTAACGTAGTCACATTCGTAGACGCAGAGGCAGAATGTGGTTGCCAGGGGCCGAGGGGAAGAGGGTCCAGGGAGTTACTGTTTTATGGGTACAAGTTTCAGCTTTGAAAGATGCAGAAAGCTTTGGAGATGGGTGGTGGTGGCTGCACACAGTGGGAAGGTACCTAACGCCCCTAAACTATACACTTAAAATGGCTAAAATGGTGAATTTTACGTATATTTTACCACATTTCTAAAAAATTGTTTTAAATGAAGTTTGTAAGAATTCAGTGAGTAAAAATGACGAATGAAATAACTTAAGCATAGCTGGGCAGGTATCCTTATATTTTCTATCACCGTATGTGCTGTTTCTTCTATTTAACGCTCACGTAGTGTTCCCACACTTCAGACTTCACATATAGTAATTTATTTGATCCTCATGATAACCCTAGGAGTAGGTGCTATTATATGCAAACAAGAAAACCAGCCTATTCTATTTAGTTCAGTTCACCAACATCTGTATTCACTAACTAGATCTATCAAATGTTATTGAAGTTTACCTGAGCTTTGCTGAACTTCTCATGTTGATAAAGCTAAGATAATTAGAACTGGTTTTGTCTTTGGAGGGGGATAGACAGAACTCAGCCAGTAAACATGACATGAAAACCATGTAATGACAAAAATCGTTTTCTGATGATTTTACAAAAGTTTAGATCCTCTCAAATCCTTGGTGTAGTTAAGTGCTTTTATTTAAAGCAACTGATTACAATATTCATTATCGTGTGTGTATAATATGTATATAAAATATAAAAATGATATTATTATTCTTTACACCTATAAAAACAATCAGTATTAGAAGGTACTTTGAATAGATACCAAATCAACTTTGAACATCTTCAGCATTAAATTTTTATTTTCCAGAACGTAGACTGTGCCTTGTTATTGTTAGAGAGATTCCATCAGTGGATGACAACTGCTAATAAGGCTTTTAATGGGCACATTGAACTTAAAAGCACCTTTTCAGCTTTGGATTTGATATGAGCTTTATAAATAATTAGTCTTATCATCACATTACATGGCATTGTTCTAAATTGTAAACTCTCGGGTACTCCCACCGGTGGCCAGTTAGACAGTATTTCCACTCAACAGGTGTCAAAATAAGGCAAGTAGAAAGGAGAACGGCCTACTGAAACTGCCCAGCAAGGAGGACAGGGGTGGAAAGTATGGGCAACTCTCCAGGAATGCGAAAGAGGATGCCAATGGTCATGGGTCTCTCAGACCAAAGATTAGAGATTCCTACAGAGACAGTCATCATGTCTTCCGTAAAAGGAGTGTCACGAACTTAAGGGAAACAACCTCGCAAAAGTCCTAGGTGCCCTTTATGAGACACAATTTGCTCTGGGAATCCAAACCCAAAAGCCCTCATATGGACCCAAAGTTTCCAGTTCCAAAAGGGAAAAAAAACATACAAACAACCTGGCTAATGACCAAAACTATCTCCATGAGATGTTCTATTCTTATGGTCCAGCCACAGAGAAGGCTTACTGAGAAAAATGGAATTATATAAGTTTCATGAGTAAAGATAGATTTCATACTCATCTTGTGGACAGCATCACCTCTAAGTGGGATGGATGTTTCAGAGAGATACAGCAAACTCCGGGTGTTTTCATTTTTATTTTTGGTAACATATAATTTGTGTTGAGCTTTCACAAAAGGGCCAGGCAAGCGTAATGTGGCTTCTTTGTTTACAGACTGTGGATTGAACGTACACAAACAGTGTTCCAAGCATGTTCCCAATGACTGCCAACCTGATCTCAAGAGGATCAAGAAGGTGTACTGTTGTGACCTGACAACACTCGTGAAGGCCCACAACATGCAGAGACCCATGGTGGTAGACATATGCATTCGGGAAATTGAAGCAAGAGGTTTGGAAAAAAAACACCTGCTTATTATAGTGATTTTATTTTTACTGTTGTCAAGGAGACTTTCTTATAATTGTTAAATTGACTCTCCAGTACTGATCTTGGGGAAATGGTCTGCCCAGGCCCATGCACGCGTGCATGCGTGCACACATGCTAAATCCAACCAACGACATCAATTTCTGTGTCACACATAAATCATGCATGTACGCATTTAACACACACTTGCTAAGCATTTAGCATGTGCTACACACTGGGGATATAAAAGTCACAGTTCACACCTTCAGGAAATTCATAGCATAATATGCAGAATCAGGGGTTGGGGGCAAATAAATAAATGCTGTGAGTACATATATTCAAAGCACTATTTAAAAAAACCACGGAGTCACAGAGGAAAACATTTTAATCTTATCTGAGGAGAGTTCAGAAAGGGTTTATGGCAGAGGTGAGGTTTGAATCGAGTCTTTGAAAGTGCTTCTGTTAAATAAGTAAAGAAATTTTTGGTCAACACATATATTTTCTACCATATAGAAATTCACTCCTAGTATTGGTTCTGTTTATTTCAAAGAGGAGAGTTAAAAAATTGAAAAGATCTATTCATTGAAAATTGAGAAGGCAAGGAAGATAGAAACATTTCAAAGAAGAGATTCTTTATATTATGCTTGAGTCATCTTTCCTTTATTTGTGTTTCGGCCACTTTTCAGTATCAAAATGCTCAGTGATATGGTGGATAGAGTCTGGTTAGGGAGAACTGGATTGTTGGATGTAATTTGGGTAATTGGAAAGGCTTTTACCATTGTTGCCATGTATTTACCCTGCTATAGTTGGTATCCATCATTGTGTCCAAGTTGGCTTAATATATTCTACAGGTATTTATGCATTCGCCAACCATCCCATTCTTTCCAAAACAAAGCAAAGGAGGATATTGTAACTTGTTATCCCAAAGCTTTTAGAGATAGGAAATTATTCCCTCTTCCATACAGGATGAAAACGATAGCTATTCTGTTCCCTTAAGACTTGCTCATTTCATCTCAAATTGTAAGAAATGCCTCCTGCCTTTTGACTGCTGTGTCTGTCAGATCTGAATGCGAGCTTTGGAACCTGGTGAAGCTGTTGATGCAGGGGCTGAGCTGAGTACGAGTTGAGGGGGGTGCCCTGACTCTGGATGAGTGGCTGGGAAGAGCAGCCCTGGGTCCTGCTGTTTAGAGGACTCCGCGACCCCAAAGGGTCAGATCGTCAGCCTCTCCAGAGCCTGCAATCAGTACCTGTGCTTCTCTGAAGAAGCTGGGATCATCCCATAGGGATCCTCATCAGAGACTACTAATCATTTGGGCAAAGTCACTACCACATCTGGTGTCTAATGTGTCCACGGGGAGCACAGCACTAAGCATGTCTAGTACAAGAGCTAGAATAGCACAAGTGAGGAATTTATACGGAAGTCACAGCAAAGGGACTGGAGCTACAGGCACTAGGGGCCTGTGCAGGTGAGCAGAACCAGAGGATGGGCTGGAAGAAATTCACATGATGCTGCCATTCCCAGCTTCATTGCCACCACTGCCAACATCTTACCCTGTCTTCCACCCATAGCAAACTTCTTATTGTTCTCCAAATGCTTCTACCACCACTTGTTTCTGCATGATATGGCAGAGTGAAAAGATCATGAACTTGAAGTTAGATTCCCAGCCCCTTCTCATATTAGCTATAGTATGACCTTGGGCAAGTTACTTACTCCATTTGAATATCTGTTTTCTCATCTTTAAAGTAACAGAATCAGTTGTACCTCCTAAGGTAGTTATGAGGGTTAAAATGAGTTGATCCATATAAATGACCTAGTACAGGGCCCAACATAATAGGACTCAACTGTGTTATTTCTTTTGGTTTTTTCCTGGAATGACCAACTCCCCTAACTCCACCTCCAAATCTGTGTGTCTAACCAATGTACTTAACCCATAGCTTTCAATGCTGTCACAGAGACTCCAAATAATAGTGTCTTCAAAAAGCTAGAAATCTCTCTCTCTGGCAGCAGCCCAGGGCTCATGGAGCAGCTGCCCAGGAACAGGCACCCAGGCCCTGCAGGCTGTTGCTGTGTCATCCTTGAGCGCTGTCCTCACCTGCATGGTCCCAGATGGTTATCACCATCTCACCTGCATTCCAGCCAACAGCAAGAGGGCATACCCTTTCTCTTCAAGTTCATGACCCAGGCACTATACACATCACTTCTGCTCTCTCCACACTGGCCAGGAGTTAATGGCCTCTGCGGTGGATGTTGTTCTAAAAACCAAGGGTTTTATCACAACAGAGGAAGTGGAGAACTAGTATGGGACGGGGAGCTGGCAGCCTCTGCTAACTCTGGCAAACTCCAGCCTGTCCTTCATGCTGTCCTTTAAAGATAGCTCCTCAGTAAGACCTTCCCCATGGCCTATTCTGTCAAAAGGCAGTGTTAGTGTCCACTGCACTGTACTCCCCTGTGCCACTGTGTCCTTGCCTCTGTTGCCGTGCAGGTTACAACTGGACTGGAGCATGCTTACATGCACCACCAACTAGAACAGGATGACACCGGGCCCCATCTTGTGGGCCCATTCAGTAGATCGGTAGTGGCATCCTAGACAACTGTCCTGAGACGGATTCTGAAACTGAGTGGGGCTCAGTGGGAGAAAATGCTGAGGTCAATTAAGAATGTCTCCTCTGGTCACAGGAGAGAGGAGGGGTAGGATTTATGCCATGCATTTGTTGTCTCTGATGCAGACCCCATGTCAGCCCTTACATATGGCAGATAGTACATGTGAAAAACAGAAATGCATGTCAGTTATCAGGAGTTTGACAGAGTATACTGCAGCAGCAGTAGAAGCTATTTATTTGCTTATTTATTATTGCTGTAGCTATAGTTTGATAGCAGCTAGTTTTTGACATAAAAGGTCTGAAATCTTGTCCTCTATCCCTTCAGATACTTTGGAAATATCTTAACAAATCAATGAGATCTAGGAGCAGAACCCACATCTTTTTTCTTAGACTAAATATACAGTGATCAAGTTTCCAGAATCATTCAATAGAATTTTATTTTCCTGCATCCGTTTGTATGATCATTTATTTGAAGGTATACCAATCAGATCAATCATGTGTAGTTAAACATTTAACATATTGTCATGTTTATGATGAAACATATAAGGCTATAAAATCTGGATAGTTCCAGTAAAATCAGGATAATAGGTACCACACACATGCATACTTGTACTGTGTACCTAGTACACTGCTACATGCAGTACGGCATATGGATTGAGATGCTGCTGCGAGGAAACTAGTTTGCTGCAGCGAAATCACATCCAGCTGTCAGATGAACAAAGGAAGCAGGAGACCACGGTTGACGAGAATCTTGACCACGGGTTCACTTCGCAAAGCCAGGCAGGAGGAATACCAGATTGCTGAGGTCTCCACTGCCACACAAGCAAATGAAGACAGACTTGCACAGAAACCAAGATGGACAAGTTCAAGTTCTGACATGACAGCATGTAATACATAAGAGCACTGACGGTGTTTGCTCATTTCCTGATGGTGCGCAGTGTAGACAGGAAATCAGATTCTCTTTTAGATGCTTTAGGAAGCTAAAGTTAAAATCTGTCTGTCCCTTTTTTTAACAGGATTAAAGTCAGAAGGGCTTTATAGAGTGTCCGGGTTTACTGAACACATCGAAGATGTCAAAATGGCATTTGACAGAGGTAGGTTTGCACGTTCTTGAGTGCCAAATGACTTATCCTTAGCGTCCTCTCTTTTGGAACCAGATTTTACTCATAACGGAAATGGGTTTTTAGAGCTACTGAGAGCTGTCCTTTAGGAAGCCAAGGAGTAACGGTTTACAAATATCATAGTTCTCTGCTTCTCTGGGGAAAGTGTTTTTTTAAAAGTCGTGGACAGTTGACCATATGGAGAAGTGAGTTTAAAATACTACTTGAAAATGATCAGACAGCATTCGGTGCCATTAAGGTTCTTGACTTGGTTGCCCGACATTTATGGTCAGTTCACATGGCACCAGGGCACCTTCTGCATCCTCCATCTCAGATCCCTTTGATTTCTTCTCCCAGAGCTCCAAAGAAGAGAGCATAGGGATGGGGTACCCCTGGCAGTGAAGCAGGGGAAGTTTAGGAGGTAACTCCTTTTGTTCTTTGTGACTGTGCCACACGTCCTCTGGGCCATATGCTTTCTTAGGTCAGATATCATGAGCCAACTTGGGAACTTATTAAAAATACAGATCACCAGGGCCCACCCTGGGGACTCATTCAGGAAGCTGAGTGAGCCCAAGAATCTGTATATCTGTTGAATGATCCAAATATTTCTGGTACAGCCAATCAGAGATGGAACATGTAGCCCACTAGCTAGGACCTGCACTCTGCAGAGTGGTAGACAAGGTCTCTGATGATCTAGCTGCCCTATCTGTCCAGGCTCATAGCAGTTCCTCCTGTCTGTATACTCTGTACCCCAGCAATACTGAAATACACCCTACCTCTTTTCACGAACAAGCACCTGGGTTCACGTTGCTCTGTCCATCTAGAATGTGTTCACATCTCTGCCTGGCAAGCACTTACCTATTCATCAGGTGTCAGCTCAAGTCTTTCCTCTGTCACGACTCCTCCCCAACCTCCCCAAGCTGACCTAAGAATTCCATTTCCTTTTCCTCTGCCCGCCCCCTTGTTTCCACGTCTCCAGCACAGCAGTCTTCTTATTTCCTTGTAATTGTTGAGTTGCAGGCCTGACTCCCAGTCTAACTAGAGTTATATCTGAAGGGAGTACAGTTGGCCTTCTGTATCTGCAGGTTCCATATCCATAGATTCAACCAATCATGGATCAAAAATTTTTTTTTGAATTCCAGAAAGTTCCAAAAAGCAGAACTTGAACTTGCCACATGCTGGCAACTCTTTATGTAGCATTTACACTGTATTAGGTATTGTAAGTAATCTAGAGATGAGTTAAAGTATACTGGAGGATGTGCCTAGGTTATATGCACATACTAAGCCATTTTACATAAGAGACTCGAGCATCCCTGGATTATGGTGTCCACACAGTGGGAAGTTCCTGGAACCAATCCCCCTTGGATACTGAGGGACAACCGTATGTCTTTTCTTCTCTGATGCACTAGGGCTTAATAGTGCCTGGCACGTGGTAGACTCTTAATAAATATTTGTTAAGTACATAAATAAGGGGATCAGATGGCATATCTGCTACACTCTTATTGTTTTCTGTACATTAGGAGCTTTTTTAATCCTCAGAACCAAATTTGCTGAGGCATTTGTTCTTTCAATTCTTTGTATAAAGGAAAATGCTAATAATCCCTATATGATTGAAACATTTTTCTATCCAAAAAGTTTTATAGACTGCAACAATTAAATTGGACTGGTATTTACTAATGGTAAAACAAAAAGTCAAAAAATGTCTTCAGAATGATTGTAAAAATAGTAAGAAATATAACATTACCTATACATGAGGGAAGGTTAAAGTTTCCCAGATTAAAGTCCTAGGGACTAGGGGAGAAATAATCAAGTGAAAAGAAACTTCAGGAAGCCTGAAAGAGACATTAGAAACTGAAGATATTCAACCATTATTTTCTGTATGTGATCTTCAAATCCAAGTCCAAAGACTACTAAATAAGAGATTCTTGATTTTTTTACTTCAAATTAGATTGTTATTCTGTTATGAACCTTGGTGTCTAGAATGTAAATTACTGTGCTAGATTTCTATTTAGCAAATTACCAGGGGCTGGGACCCAAAGAACTATTTTAAGTCTATTTCACTACTTTTTTGGCTGCACTTACCCTCAGACCCAAAATCCCTCTCACCAAACTTCTTTTGTTACTTCCTGCATCTCAGTGTTATTAGAAGCCAAAGTAGTCAGCTGAAACTTGTAAAGGAGCATTCATTGTTGGATCTTTTTTTTCTTTCTGGGCATGCTTTAACTTGGTGAAATAAGGTCCTAATTAGGAATTGGATCATTGATTGTTTTTCAGATGGTGAAAAGGCCGATATATCTGCCAACATCTATCCAGACATAAACATCATCACTGGAGCCCTTAAGCTGTATTTCAGAGACTTACCCATTCCTGTCATCACCTATGATACCTATTCCAAATTTATAGAAGCAGCTAGTAAGTATGGAGAACTAATTTTCTAATGGCACCAAAGTTTTAAGTGCAATGCTTTTGCCTTCAAGAAAATTAAAACTCAGACCTGATTAAATTATTGCATGAGGATTTGCTTTGCCAAGCGAGAGCACAATGGTACAGTTAAAAGAAAACCAGGCGTAGTTCACCAGCTGAGTTGACCCAGTACTAAGCCAGCTCTACTCAGCTGAAGCTAGGTGCCAGGCAGTTCTGTCTCTCCCCATCGTTTCTCCTATGCTGGGAACCAGCACAGTCAGGCTTACTCTTATATGTTGAAAGCAGAATGTTTCTGCAGCAAACAATCAGATGTTCTTCAATGAGGACTGTATAGATGAACTACTTTCATCTATTAGGCAGAATCCCATTGCTAATCAATTAAAGTCATACCCCAAGTTTTGCACGTGGATGCTGTTCAAAATTAGTAATAGGCCCAGAATATACTGTGTCAACTACTATACTAGGAACTCTCACCAATATCTTCTTGTTTAATCTTCCCATTTACCTGATGAATCACGTACTCTAATCCCATTGTACAGAGGAGGAAAGCTAGGCTTGGAGAGCTGAGCTCACAGGTCCAGGGATGGCACGTCAGCATTGGACTTCCATCAGTCCATAGCTGCTCATTCAGGGTTTGGCACTTGGGTCACCACCGTCAGGAGAGAGAACCATAGTGTGTATATGTGTGTTGGGGTGTGGGGGGAATTGCACTACACTTTGTCCAGGAGCACAGCGAGGAAGGGGAGATTTAGGTGCTAGAATGAATGACGTAGAAGTCAAGCACACCTCAAGGAACTTTTTATTAAAAAAATATATAACCTTTAAAGGTATGTGTTGCTAAATATAATAACAAGATGCCTGATGGGGAGAGATGGGGGCAGGCTGGGATTAGTGCAAGGTGTACTTTCCAGATGAGCTGTGGCCCTACTCCCTGGTGAGAGCATTCTTTCCTGGGTCCTGGTGGTCTTGGGGGAGAAGGTTCTGGAAGCAGGGTGCCCTCTGCCCCAGGAGGAGTGACCAGGGGAGCTTTCTTTGAGTGGCTGCCAATACCTACAGAGTCCTAAAAGGCAGAAGCATGCATGCTTCCTCCCATTGTTAATATACCTACTACCTACTTCCTAACCTGGACGGCACACTGGGCTTAACCGTGCCAACATTCTGGTGAAAAGTGCCATCAGTGCAGACTGAGCTGCCTGGCTCACCTGCCGGTGCCCTCGCATTGTAGAGTGTGTTCCGTCATGGAAGCCTGCCACGGAAAGAGCTGGTAGACAGCTTCAGGAGAACACTCCCAGGTGTGGTCCAATTTAAACTAAAGCTGGGGATAGTGAGTTTCCTAGCAAATCCAGTGTTCAGAAGATGGGCAAAACACAGTCGGTGCTTACGCCACCAGCAAGCATCTGCAGGTCTGCAGGTTTCTGGAGGGCAAGGGGCGTGGGCAGCCTCCTGCCACACAGCCAGTGGACGTTCAACACACACGTGGTTCCCAGCCTCAAAGCCTTTTCTGGAATACGGCAAGACACGGAACACATTGATTACTTTAAGTGAAATGTTAGTAGACTGCCCCTTTTTCTGCAACCTGAACAAACCAAACTTCCTGTTACTTCCCTGAAAACTTTAATGTTTCAACACTGCACGAATATTCATTACATGTGATCTTCACAGAAATCTCCAGTGCGGATGAGAGGCTGGAAGCGGTCCACGAAGTGCTGATGCTGCTTCCTCCTGCCCACTATGAGACCCTCCGGTACCTGATGATCCACCTAAAGAAGTAAGTTCACACCTCCTCGGCGCTGCTTCTGCAGTCCCTACCTGCCCTGGGCAGTTAACGCATCAGGAAAAGTTCATAGCCTCCCCAACCCGCTGCACAGACAGACCGCCCTTCAGAGTGAATTAGGCCGCCTTCTCCAGTCCAGCCCCATTCATAACTGCCAGCCACTCACTCTGTGGCAGGGGCTGCTCCGTGCTCTTTAGATGTGTTATCTCTATGAGGGGGGTACTGTTAGATGATATTGCTGAAACCTGGGGAGGTTCAATAAGTGATGCAGAGAGATGCAGTAAAGCCAGGACTGAAACCCAGTCTGAGCCGTGGCCCTTACTGTATCTTAACCATTTGCCTGCACTGCCTCCGCCTCTGCATCTTCCTCCCACACCAGCCTTGTGCTCTGTGTTCTGTTCGTCCTCCTGCTTATGAGAGTCCCAGATTCCTGAGGCTGCCTTCCTTCTGGACAAGCACATTCCCACTCTGATCTCTTGTTTTACTTGACATGTTAATTATCTATCACTGAGGGACAAATTGCCCCCAAACTTAGTGGCTTAAAACAATAACCATTTGTTATCGTGTAGTCTCTGTGATCAGGAATCCAGGTGGCTTCACTGGGTGCCTCTGGTTCAAGGTTTCTGATGAGGTCGCAGTCAAACTGACAGCCAGGCTACAACCTCCTCTGAGGCTTGAGTCGGGGAGCATCCACTTCCAAGGTCAGTCACATGGTGTTTCGCAGGATTCAGTTCTTCAGTGGCTATTAGACTGCAGGCCTCTCTTGCTGACTGTTCTCTGG
Source organism: Delphinus delphis (assembly GCF_949987515.2). Lineage (NCBI taxonomy): Eukaryota > Metazoa > Chordata > Mammalia > Artiodactyla > Delphinidae > Delphinus > Delphinus delphis. The sequence continues at coordinate 60,845,274 of NC_082691.1, forward strand.
AGGCCACCCTCAGTTCCCTGTCCTACGGGTCTCCCCATAGGCAGCTCACCCAAATGGCAGCTGGCCGCCCTTACAGCAAGCAAGCGCGAGCGCCCAAGATGAAAGATAGTCTTTCTGTAACCTAATCTCAGAAGTGATATCCCATTGCTTTTGCTATACCCTATGTGCTAGAAGCAAGTCACTAGGTCTAGCCCGTGCTCTAGGGGAAGGGGTTACAAGGGTATGAATTCCAGGAGGCAGGGATCACTGGGAACCATCTCAGAGGGTGCCTGCAACAGAGGGCTGCACACCAGGTTATCTGTGTGAGAGCACGCGAGACAGATGGAGATGGGTGTTCACACAAGATACGAAGTCTCTGGTTCCAGACTCTTACCTAAACCATCGATCTCTTTCCTTCACTGTACTTGTATAGTGAAGTCAATCAGTTGGTCTTTTAAAAAAAAATTGTCTATACCAACTTACAGATCCATTCAGTAAGTGAAAGGAAGCAAGTGGAGAACACTGTAGAAACAATAAGGTATTGAGGCTTTAACTCTTCTACCTTTAAAACATATAAACTCTTGCTCATATTCAACGTGATCAGGGGTGTAACATGTAGCTTAGAAGAGTCCCATTTTGACTAATTTATTTTTTAAAATTTATTTATTTTATTTATTTTTGGCTGCATTGGGTCTTTGTTGGTGCACGTGGGCTTTCTCCAGTTGCGGAGAATGGGGGCCACTCTTCGTGGCGGTCTGCGGGCTTCTCATTGCAGTGGCTTCTCTTGTTGTGGAGCACAGGGTGTAGGCGTGCGGGCTTCAGTAGTTGTGGCACGTGGGCTCAGTAGTTGTGACTCGTGGGCTCTAGAGCGCAGGCTCAGTAGTTGTGGCGCACGGGCTTAGTTGCTCCGCGGCATGTGGGATCTTCCCGGACCAGGGATTGAACCCATGATCCCTGCATTGGCAGGTGGATTCTTAACCACCGCACCACCAGGGAAGTCCCTGATTAATTTATTGAATTTAAGAGTACAAGTAATTTTGGGATTAAAAAAAGACTTGTATGACAGCATGGCTTTTAAATACCTCTAAGTTATTTCTTTCAGTGCCCAACTGTTACACTTTGGAAGGCAAAGTATCATTATCAGGAGAAATGCTGACGTGCCAATTATTTAGTATTTTTACTATGGTGGGTTTGCTAGCCATCTTGTTTGGTCAGGTGTGGTGCCTGACGTAGTGGGGAAATACGAGCACTTTGAAAGTGAAGTATGTCTTCTTTCTTACCTCCCTCTTAACTTTGCAAGGTGAAGGTAATGCAAGCTGAATTACCCTTCCTAAAATAATGCTAAATGGCTAGTCTTAATTAGCTTCAAGAGAATAAACACAAAGGGATGGCTTTCTGTGCAAAACCTAAGTTAATCCTATTTTGCTCTTCTTTGGAGAATGTAATCCTTTTTAGATCTGTTAGAAACGTCCTAAAACCTAAATCCTTAAACCAAAATATCAGAGAGATCATAGTTTTATTCTACTTGGAAGGTATTAAGCCAACTTTGGAGTTTGAACTTCATCTTTTAAAGGCTTTGCAGTTCTTGAACATGGATGTTGAAATGATGATTTTCTTTTTTTTTTTAATATTTATTGTAGTTTTTTAAAACATCTTTATTGGAGTATAATTGCTTTACAATGGTGTGTTAGTTTCTGCTGTATAACAAAGTGAATCAGTTTTACATATACATATGTTCCCATATCTCTTCCCTCTTGCGTCTCCCTCCCTCCCAACCTCCCTATCCCACCCCTCTAGGTGGTCACAAAGCACTGAGCTGATCTCCCTGTGCTATGCGGCTGCTTCCCACTAGCTATCTATTTTACATTTGGTAGTGTATATATGTCCATGCCACTCTCTCACTTTGTCACAGCTTACCCTTCCCCCTCCCTATATCCTCAAGCCCATTCTCTAGTAGGTCTGTGTCTTTATTCCTGTCTTAAACCTAGGTTCTTCATGACATTTTTTTCTTTTTCTTAAATTCCATATATATGTGTTAGCATACAGTATTTGTCTTTCTCTTTCTGACTTACTTCAGTCTGTATGACAGACTCTAGGTCTATCCACCTCATTACAAATAGCTCAATTTTGTTTCTTTTTATGGCTGAGTAATATTCCATTGTATATATGTGCCACATCTTCTTTATCCATTCATCCGATGATGGACACTTAGGTTGTTTCCATCTCCAGGCTATTGTAAATAGAGCTGCAATGAACATTTTGGTACATGACTCTTTTTGAATTATGGTTTTCTCAGGGTATATGCCCAGTAGTGGGACTGCTGGGTCATATGGTAGTTCTATTTGTAGTTTTATAAGGAACCTCCATACTGTTCTCCATAGTGGCTGTACCAATTCACATTCCCACCAGCAGTGCAAGAGTGTTACCTTTTCTCCACACCCTCTCCAGCATTTATTGTTTCTAGATTTTTTAATGATGGCCATTCTGACTGGTGTGATATGATATCTCATTGTAGTTTTGATTTGCATTTCTCTAACGATTAATGATGTTGAGCATTCTTTCATGTATTTGTTGGCAGTCTGTATATCTTCTTTGGAGAAATGTCTATTTAGGTCTTCTGCCCATTTTTGGATTGGGTTGTTTGTTTTTTTGTTATTGAGCTGCATGAGGTGCTTGTAAATCTTGGAGATTAATCCTTTGTCAGTTGCTTCATTTGCAAATATTTTCTTCCATTCTGACAGTCGTCTTCTGGTCTCGTTTATGGTTTCCCCTGCTGTGCAAAAGCTTTGAAGTTTCTTTAGGTCCCATTTGTTTATTTTTGTTTTTATTTCCATTTCTCTAGGAGGTGGGTCAAAAAGGACCTTGCTGTGATTTATGTCATAGAGTGTCCTGTCTATATTTTCCTCTAAGAGTTTCATAGTTTCTGGCCTTACATTTAGGTCTTTAATCCATTTTGAGCTTATTTTTGTGTATGGTGTTAGGGAGTGATTTAATTTCATACCTTTACATGTACCTGTCCAGTTTTCCCAGCACCACTTATTGAACAGGCTGTCCTTTCTCCACTGTACATTCCTGCCTCCTTTATCAAAGATAAGGTGACCATATGTGCATGGGTTTACCTCTGGGCTTTCTATCCTGTTCCATTGATCTATATTTCTGTTTTTGTGCCAGTACCATACTGTCTTGATTATTGTAGCTTTGTAGTATAGTCTGAAGTCAGGAAGCCTGATTCCCCCAGCTCCGTTTTTCGTTCTCAAGATTGCTTTGGCTATTCGGGGTCTTTGGTGTTTCCATACAAATTGTGAAATTTTTTGTTCTAGTTTTGTGTAAAATGCCAGTGGTAGTTTGATAGGGATTGCATTGAATCTGTAGATTGCTTTGGGTAGTAGAGTCATTTTCACAATGTTGATTCTTCCAATCCAAGAACATGGTATATCTCTCTATCTATTAAAACCAAGATACTTTATTCTATTTGTTGCGGTGGTAAATGGGAGTTTTCTTGATTTCACTTTCAGATATTTCATCATTAGTGTATAGGAATGCAAGAGATTTCTGTGCATTAATTTTGTATCCTGCTACTTTACCAAATTCATTGATGAGCTCTAGTAGTTTTCTGGTAGCATCTTTAGGATTCTCTATGTGTAGTATCATGTCATCTGCAAACAGTGACAGCTTTACTTCTTCTTTTCCGATTTGGATTCCTTTTATTTCCTTTTCTTCTCTGATTGCTGTGGCTAAAACTTCCAAAACTATGTTGAAGAAGAGTGGTGAGAGTGGGCAACCTTGTCTTGTTCCTGATCTTAGTGGAAATGCTTTTAGTTTTTCACCATTGAGGATGATGTTGGCTGTGGGTTTGTCACATATGACCTTTATTATGTTGAGGAAAGTTCCCTCTATGCCTACTTTCTGCAGGGTTTTTAACATAAATGGGTGTTGAATTTTTTCGAAAGCTTTCTCTGCATCTGTTGAGATGATCATATGGTTTTTCTCCTTCAGTTTGTTAATATGGTGTATCACGTTGATTGATTTGCGTATATTGAAGAATCCTTGCATTCATGTAATAAACCCCACTTGATCATGGTGTATGGTCCGTTTAATGTACTGTTGGATTCTGTTTGCTAGTATTTTGTTGAGGATTTTTGCATCTATGTTCATCAGTGATATTGGCCTGTAGTTTTCTTTCTTTGTGACATCCTTGTCTGGTTTTGATACCAGGGTGATGGTGGCCTCGTAGAATGAGTTTGGGAGTGTTCCTCCCTCTGCTATATTTTGGAAGAGTTTGAGAAGGATAGGTGTTAGCTCTTCTCTAAATGTTTGATAGAATTCGCCTGTGAAGCCATCTGGTCCTGGGCTTTTGTTTGTTGGAAGATTTTTAATCACAGTTTCAATTTCAGTGCTTGTGATTGGCCTGTTCATATTTTCTATTTCTTCCTGATTCAGTCTTGGCAGGTTGTGCATTTCTAAGAATTTGTCCATTTCTTCCAGGTTGTCCATTTTATTGGCATAGAGTTGCTTGTAGTAATCTCTCATGATCTTTTGTATTTCTGCAGTGTCAGTTGTTACTTCTCCTTTTTCATTTCTAATTCTATTGATTTGAGTCTTCTCCCATTTTTTCTTGATGAGTCTGGCTAATGGTTTATCAATTTTGTTTATCTTCTCAAAGAACCAGCTTTTAGTTTTATTGATCTTTGCTATTGTTTCCTTCATTTCTTTTTCATTTATTTCTGATCTGATCTTTATGATTTCTTTCCTTCTGTTAACTTTGGGGTTTTTTTGTTCTTCTTTCTCTAATTGCTTTAGGTGCAAGGTTAGGTTGTTTATTCCGTATGTTTCCTGTTTCTTAAGGCAGGATTGTATTGCTATAAACTTCCCTCTTAGAACTGATTTTGCTGCATCCCATAGATTTTGGGTGGTCGTGTCTCCATTGTCATTTGTTTCTAAGTATTTTTTAATTTCCTCTTTGATTTCTTCAGTGATCACTTCGTTATTAAGTAGTGTATTGTTTAGCCTCCATGTGTTTGTATTTTTTACAGATCTTTTTCTGTAATATCTAGTCTCATAGTGTTGTGGTCGGAAAAGATACTTCATACAATTTCGATTTTCTTAAATTTACCAAGGCTTGATTTGTGACCCAAGATATGATCTATCCTGGAGAATGTTCCATGGAACATTCTGAAATGTTCAGAACATGAAACATGTTCATGTTTCTCAAGGATACACTTGAGAAAAATGTGTATTCTTTTGTTTTTGGATGGAATGTCCTATAAATATCAATTAAGTCCATCTTGTTTAATGTATCATTTAAAGCTTGTGTTTCCCTATTTATTTTCATTTTGGATGATCTGTCCATTGGTGAAAGTGGGGTATTAAAGTCCCCTACTATGAATGTGTTACTGTCCATTTCCCCTTTTATGGCTGTTAGTATTTGCCTTATGTATTGAGGTGCTCCTATGTTGGGTGCATAAATATTTACAATTGTTGTATCTTCTTCTTGGATTGATCCCTTGTTCATCATGTAGTGTCTTCCATTGTCTCTTCTAATAGTCTTTATTTTAAAGTCTATTTTGTCTGATATGAGAATTGCTTCTCCAGCTTTCTTTTGGTTTCCATTCACATGAAATACCTTTTTCCATCCCCTTACTTTCAGTCTGTATGTGTCTCTAGGTCTGAAGTGGGTCTCTTGTAGACAGCAAATATATGGGTCTTGATTTTGTATCCATTCAGCCAATCTGTGTGTTTTGGTGGGAGCATTTAGTCCGTTTACATTTAAGGTAATTATCGATATGTATATTCCTATTCCCATTTTCTTAACTGTTTTGGGTTTGTTATTGTAGGTCTTTTCCTTCTCTTGTGTTTCTTGCCTAGAGAAGTTCCTTTGGCAGTTGTTGTAGAGCTGGTTTGGTAGTGCTGAACTCTCTCAGCTTTTGCTTGTCTGTAAAGGTTTTAATTTCTCCATCAAATCTGAATGAGATCCTTGCTGGGTAGAGTAATCTTGGTTGCAGGTTTTTCTCCTTCATCACTTTTAATATGTCCTGTCTGTCCCTTCTGGCTTGCAGAGTTTCTGCTGAATGACCAGCTGTTAACCTAATGGGGATTCCCTTGTGTGTTATTTGTTGTTTCTCCCTTGCTGCTTTTAATATGTTTTCTTTGTATTTAATTTTTGACAGTTTAATATGTGTCTTGGCATGTTTCTCCTTGGATTTATTCTGTATGGGACTCTCTGTGCTTCCTGGACTTGATTAACTATTTCCTTTCCCATATTAGGGAAGTTTTCAAGTATAAGCTCTTCAAATATTTTCTCAGTCCCTTTCTTTTCCTCTTCTTCTTCTGAAACCCTATTATTCGAATGTTGGTGTGTTTAATGTTGTCCCAGAGGTCTCTGAGACTGTCCTCAGTTCTTTTCATTCTTTTTTCTTTATTCTGCTCTGCAGTAGTTATTTCCACTATTTTATCTTCCAGGTCACTTATCCGTTCTTCTGCCTCAGTTATTCTGCTATTGATCCCATCTAGAGTATTTTTAATTTCATTATTGTGTTGTTCATCATTGCTTGTTTCATCTTTAGTTCTTCTAGGTCCTTGTTAAATGTTTCTTGCATTTTGTCTATTCTATTTCCAAGATTTTGGATCATCTTTACTATCATTATTCTGAATTCTTTTTTAGGTAGACTGGCTATTTCCTCTTCATTTGTTAGGTCTGGTGGGTTTTTATCTTGCTCTTTCATCTGCTGTGTGTTTTTCTGTCTTCTCATTTTGCTTATCTTACTGTGTTTGGGGTCTCCTTTTTGCAGGCTGCAGGTTCTTAGTTCCCGTTGTTTTCTGTGTCTGTCCCCAGTGGCTAAGGTTGGTTCAGTGGGTTGTGTAGGCTTCCTGGTGGAGGTGACTAGTGCCTGTGTTCTGGTGGATGAGGCTGGATATTGTCTTTCTGGTTGGCAGGTCCACGTCTGGTGGTGTGTTTTGGGTTGTCTGTGGACTTACTATGATTTTAGGCAGCCTCTCTGCTAATGGGTGGGGTTGTGTTCCTGTCTTGCTAGTTGTTTGGCATATGATGTCCAGCACTGTAGCTTGCTGGTCGTTGATTGGAGCTGGGTCTTGGCGTTGAGATGGAGATCTCTGGGAGATTTTCGCCGTTTGATATTACGTGGAGCTGGGAGGTCTCTTGTGGACCAGTGTCCTGAAGTTGGCTCTCCCACCTCAGAGGCACAGCACTGACTCCTGGCTGCAGCACCAAGAGCCTTTCATCCACACAGCGCAGAATAAAAGGGAGAAAAAGTAGAAAGAAAGAAAGAGGATAAAAGAAAAGAAAATAAGGTAAAATAAAGTTATTAAAATAAAAAAATAATTATTAAGAAAAAATACCTGTTCTTTGCTCAGACAGGACAGGGTTAAAGGAGCCACTGATTCGGGGGCTCCGGCTCACTCAGGCCGGGAGGAGGGATGTGTACGGAGTGTGGGGCGAGCCTGTGGTGGCAGAGGCCAGTGTGACATTGCACCAGCCTGAGGCGCGCCGTGCGTTCTCCCGGGGAAGTTGTCCATGGATCCTGGGACCCTGGCAGTGGCGGGCTGCACAGGCTCTCGGGAGGGGAGGTGTGGAGAGTGACCTGTGCTCGCACACAGGCTTCTTGGTGGCGGCAGCAGCAGCCTTAGCATCTCATGCCCGTCTCTGGGGTCCGCGCTGAGAGCCACGGCTCACGCCCGTCTCTGGAGCTCCTTTAAGCGGCACTCTTAATCCCCTCTCCTTGCGCACCTTTTGGGAGGTCTGAGGACTTCTGTCAGTGTTCATTAGGTGTTCTGTAGGAGTTGTTCCACATGTAGATGTATTTCTGATGTATCTGTGGGGAGGAAGGTGATCTCCGCGTCTTACCTTTCCACCATCTTCCCCTAGATCTTGGAGTATAGTTGATTTACAATGTTGTATTAGTTTCAGGTGTACAGCAAAGTGAATCAGTTACACATATACATCTGTCCACTCTTTTTTAGATTCTTTTCCCTTACAGGTCATTACACAGTATTGAGGAGAGTTCCCTGTGCTATACAGTAGGTCCTTATTAGTTATTTTATATAGTGTGTATATGTCAATCCCAATCTCCCAATTTATCCCACCCCCCTCACTTTCCCCTGGTAACCATAAGTTTATTTTCTACAACTGTCATTCTATTTCTGTTTTGTAAATAAGTTCATTTTACCATTTTTTTTTAGATTTCACATATAAGTGATATCATATGATATTTGTCTTTGACTTACTTCACTCATTATGACAGTCTCTAGGTCCATCCATGTTGCTGCAGATGGCATTATTTCATTCTTTTTTATGGCTGAGTAATATTCCGTTGTGTATATGTACCACATCTTCTTTCTCCACTCCTCTGTCAATGAACATTTAGGTTGATTCCAGGTCTTGGCTATTATAAATAGTGCTGCAATGAACATTGGGGTGCATGTTATCTTTTCGAATTATGGTTTTCTCCAGATATATGCCCAGGAGTGGGACTGCTGGATCATATGGTAGTTCTATATTTAGTTTTTAAGGAACTTCCATACTGTTCTCCACAGTGGCTGTACCAATTTACATTCCCACCAACAGTGTAGGAGGGTTCCCTTTTCTCCACACCCTCTCCAGCATTTATTGTTTGCAGATGTTTTGATGATGGCCATTCTGACCAGTGTGAGGTGATACCTCACTGCAGTTTTTATTTGCATTTCTCTAATGATTAGTGATGAAATGACAATTTTCAATTCCAACAATAATTACTGCTCCAGACCTCATCCTGTGGGAACTAGAAATAATATCCAACTGCTTTTTCGTTTGGCCACATTCCAGCTATTTCCCAGTCTCATGATGATGGCTTGACCTCTCTCCTCAGGCACTAGCCCTGCCAGCAGCCAGGGAATCTGCCCTCAGCTTCCTGGTTTGCCAGCATACAGACCAGTAGACAGCGACAAGAGGGAAAGAAAAGACATCCATACAAGCCTAGACTAAATCTGTATGCACTATGGGCCACCTAATAATCTACTGCCCCTTCAAACCAATATTCCCTCACTGAGAGTTCCACGTTTATTTAGTAAGAAGGACTGATTTTATAATTTTAAAAAGTGTGTCTACACCAGATTGACTTAGTAGTTCACTTCTACTGGCTGAAGGCAATGTCAATAATCTAAAACTTTTTTTAGTCAGAAAATTACCTTTTAAGAAATACTTCTGTATACTTCCAATTCTCAATTTTCTTTTGCAAATCCCCAAACCAGAGAAGTTCATAATCAGTATACAAATCCACCCTCGAGTCTGTATAATGCCTCTGTGTATATGTCTGTCTTGCAGGGTGACTCTGAATGAAAAGGACAATTTCATGAATGCTGAAAATCTGGGGATCGTATTTGGGCCCACCCTGATGAGGCCCCCTGAGGACAGTACCCTCACCACCCTCCATGACATGCGGTACCAAAAGCTGATTGTGCAGATTTTAATAGAAAACGAAGATGTTTTGTTTTAATCCACCAGGGAAGTGAGCTGAATGGCCCGAGCCCCATCTAAGTTGATAAGGCTAAAGAAATAAAAACATCTTTTACACCTGGTTTTCCAAACAAGTGGTGGAATTTCCTAGACCACAGAGGATCGCCATGTCGGCTACTGTGTCTCATAGACACTGGCCCCCTCCACAGGAGAACAGCAAGGATGAGGGTGAGAAAAAGCCCTCGCCTGGGTCTTTGCTGTGCCTCGTATGTCTGTTTTGCTGGAAGAGTGATTAATAAATCTTTCTTTAACTTATTAAAAAACAACGTAGACCTTTAAACTTCAGTCTTATCAGTAATAAAAGGGAACTTAATTCATAGAGGTACTTGATACAGTTATACATTTTCCACTTACAAAAAGAAGACAATTCTATATGTTAAATGTTAAATGAAACTTATATTGTAAAATGTATTTTTATTTTAGCTGCAAGAATGTTACTTTATTTTAGCAAATAGAACTCAATGCAGTGCATTGATTATTACCCTGTGTACCTTGTCCTGCCTTCTTGCTGCGATCCCTGAAAAGTTTACCATGAATGCAGTATTATCTTGACATACCTCTGTCCTTATCAGTGCTTTGCAATGAAATTTCACCTCCCACCTCTGTCCCTGCTTTTGATAGATTTGCTGTTAAGCACTGGCATTTTGCTGTCTTACGGTGTATGTTTATAGCAATTGTAGGATGGTCTGAAACATCCACAAATTTTCTTTCCATAAAAATTTTGTGAAATCCCAAAGTATGTTCTATGAATTGGTCATAGTCTTTCCATATCATGTGTGTACATCACAGAACATGCAGAACGTGGTCATTTTACATAAAATAATTTGGAAACACTGGTTATAGCTGGGCCATGTAAAAAGTTAGCACTTCTTTCTTTTCAGGCAAGCATTCTGAATTCATCTGTTAATGTCAAGTTGCATTTTTGCCACATTTCTATTTATGAGAAGTGAATCTGCAGAGTCATTGTTGATTTTTTTCATTTTTGTTTTATAAACAAGCCTGTTTTTTAAAGTAAGAATGAATGTTTGGTTTTTTACAAATATGTGTTCCTCCTTGATCAAAGTAACTCTGATGGATAATAATTTAATATGATTTGATTGCTACAGTCCTATCTTATTGGTTATATTTATCTTAGCATGAGCTTTCCACACCAAGATTTCTATATTTTGTAACATAGGTAAAATATTTAAAACGTCAAAAACTGTCAATCTAAATTTTTTTCTTAACCCCAACTACAAAGTCTTTTCCTCTCATTATCTGAGATGATTCATGTCATTACTCACTAGTCTTGTTTCGGAGTGACCAGAAGAGAATTACTGTGTGATGAGCCAGCTGAGAGGGGAGAGGGCAGTGCAGTTGTTATCCTAGAAAGTCCTGAGGGCTATGTGGATGGACTCCGCTGGCACACGGGGGTCAGAATGGTTCTGCTTGGTCCCTGCTAGTATCGTTCCTCCCAACTGTACAGATTTGTTTGTTGTAGCTTATGTACTTCTTGATACTGTCAAAAAACTATCTGGAAATGGTTTTATTTTGTGAAGTGAACAATACTTTGTAATTTATGATAGTGTAAATGGAAGGAAAAGCATTAAATGTATTAAATTCTTCTGTCTATCATTTTGGAAGACGTGTTGGGGGAAAGGGGGGCAGAATATTCAAAACACTGCTCCCAGATGGATTGTGGGCAATAAAGTGTCTACCATCACCAAGACACGATGAGAAAACAAACACCCCATGGAGTCCACACCTCCTGGCCCCTCTCCCTCCTCCAGCTTCCTCCTGAGGAGCCTGCCTGCAGTTAAGATTCCAATACTCCAGCTTCCCTTTCTATAAAGACCCATTGTGTTTGTCCTTCATTGAGAGATGTGGTGTTTAGAGCAGATCACCCTAGGCAGCTTGCAGGAGGGCAGAAAAAGAGTTTTGGAGCCAGAAAGACTTGACTTTGAATAGCAGATCTGCCTCTTATCAGCTGCATATGACCTTGGGAATGAGTTCGCTTACCTGAAAAACTGGGTTTGGAAATATTCTGATTGGGACACCTTAGATGAAATGATGATCTAAAGTAATTAGTCATAGTTACTTCTTATTATCATCATTATTTTAAGAATGATGACTTAGGAGGGGAAAGGAAGACACATGAGAGAAAAGGATTTGTCACGGGTTAAATCCAAGTCCGAGTAGTAATAAGGGGTATTATTATAACAGGGCTCTATAATGTGTAATGAGGTTCACTTGACTCCTTTTCTCGAATGTGATTACAACACCTGATCCCGTCTACCTGCCTTTAGTCTGAAGCCTGCTCTGATACCCATGCCTATCTTCCCCACCATCTGGCAGCCTGACGTGGCTTCTCTTACCTGGCTTGAAATTCCTGCCATTGGAATAACTCTAGTAGTTAGACCTGAAAGGAGGCAGTGTTGTTTCCAGAACCCACTGTTAAATTGCCCACAGGTGGGTTGTGGGAGACGGGACGGGGCAGTGTGGGTGGGGGAAGACCTTTTTCTCTCTCCCGTTAACATAAATGGGCACCTGGTCTCCAAGCTCAGAAGGGGCCTGGTGCAGAATTTCAAGGACAGCAGCCTGGAAGGGACGAGGGAGGGGAGATACGGGGAGTTGAGGAAAGTCACATACCACTACAGGTGTGCTGCCTGGGCCATCCTGCCTCCAACTGAAAACCCAACTCAGGTAGCTTACAAATTCCCAAGATCTATCAATCCACAAATTTACAGTCAATCTTTTGATATTTAAAAATGTAATGTTCATTAATTTTCAACCAACATTTATCAAGCACTTATTAATGGGCCAGACACTGAATACTGGCAAGGAAAAGGTTTGTCTCACTGGAAGAATTAAATAATAAGTTTAGTTTGGCTGGAGAGCAAAAGCTGGTCATGCTAAGGATTTTGGACTCTAACATAAAAGGCGATGGTGCTACAATTTTTTTTTTTAAATAAACTTAATTTTGGAGTAGTTTTATATTTACAGAAAAGTTGCAAAGATACTACAGAGAGTTCCTGTGTACTCCTCACCCACTGTCCCCTAATGTTAACATCTTATATAACCACAGTACATTTATTTAAACCAAGAAACCAACATTAGTACATTACTATTAACTGAACTCCAGGCTTTTTTCGGATTTTATGAGTCTTCCGCTAATGTCCTTTTTCTGTTCCAGGATACAATCTAGGACACCACATTGCCTTTAGCATTAATTGCTAAATTATTTATATTAATTTATAATATTTTTATTATGTTATTTTTTATTATATTTTTATTATAATATATAATATAGATAATATATATATATTATATGTGTATAAATATATATATTTATATATGCAAATGAAAAATATATATTTATATATATTATCTATATTATAATTATATATAATTATATATGATATTTTTTATTTTAATATAATATTATAAATTATAATTTATATTAATGCTATTATTAAATAGCATTAATAGCTAATTAATTTAGCATTGCCTTTTAGCAAGAAACAAATGACACAATCTTGTTTACATTTTTTAAAGATCACTTACTTGACTGTGGATCCATCAGAGAATATGCAGGCAGATGGGGGTAGTGAAGGTAGATGCAGGGAGTCACTTGGATGTTCGTTGTTGTCATTGTAAGTCTAAGGTGATGTAGCCTGGATCAGGTGGTAGCAAGGCAGAGAAAAACAGACAGAACTGAGTTATATTTAGGAGGCAGAGTTGAAAACGTCTGGTTATAGATTGGATTAGAGAATCAAGGACGACTCCCACACTGCTTAATTTGACAACTGGATAATATTTCTTGAAATGAACACAAAGAGAGCCAGAGGTTCTTGAGGGGTGGAAAAAGTAAGGAGGATGATGAGTTCCATGTTGGACATGATGAAATAGGGATACCTGTGAAATTTCCAGGAAGAGATATTTCATGAGCAATTGCACTAACAGACCCAAGCTGGAGGTAGGAATTTAGGAGCGACACCCGAGGTAATAATTGGAACCAAGGTAATAATTGAATAAGAGTGCCCAGGGACCCAGAACAGAGAAATACAGGAGAGGCCTGATTCAAAGTTCTCTACAGCACCAACATTCAGGAGAGGGGATGAGAAGGAGGAGAGGGCAAATGAAGTCCATTTTGATAAAATATAGAGGGTCTCATGAGTGTGGTTCAGAAAGACTCTTTCCTTGTCTTCAGGTTCGTTTCACAATGTCCTAGTCCATTTCGCTGTTCCACTTCCATGTATTTTGCTACACGCGAGGCACCATGTTAGACCCTATGCTTTGGAGCGGTTTGCTTCATTGGATGCTTTGTAAATGCAAATAAGCCAGGGTCATTTTTTTTCCTGAGTTGAAAAGATATTGTCACACTCAAGGACCTCCTTCACTGCCTTCTACTGCCATTTGTACATACGTCTAATCCCATCGGTTATCACAAAGTACTGCAATTGTGTGTCCATCTGTCTCCCACTGAAGTACAGGCTCCGTGGGATCAAGAATGGTGGACACCATCACCCTGATACCAAAACCAGACAAGGATGTCACAAAGGAAGAAAACTACAGGCCAATATCACTGATGAACATAGATGCAAAAATCCTCAACAAAATACTAGCAAACAGAATCCAACAGCACATTATACAGATCATACTCCATGATCAAGTGGGGTTTATTCCAGGAATGCAAGGATTCTTCAATATACGCAAATCAATCAATGTGATACACCATATTAACAAACTGAAGGAGAAAAACCATATGGTCATCTCAATAGATGCAGAGAAAGCTTTTGAAAAAATTCAACACCCATTTATGATAAAAAACCCTGCAGAAAGTAGGCATAGAGGGAACTTTCCTCAACATAATAAAGGCCATATATGACAAACCCACAGCCAACATTGTCCTCAATGGTGAAAAACTGAAACCATTTCCACTAAGATCAGGAACAAGACAAGGTTGCCCACTCTCACCACTCTTCTTCAACATAGTTTTGGAAGTTTTAGCCACAGCAATCAGAGAAGAAAAGGAAATAAAAGGAATCCAAATCGGAAAAGAAGAAGTAAAGCTGTCACTGTTTGCAGATGACATGATACTATACATAGAGAATCCTAAAGATGCTACCAGAAAACTACTAGAGCTAATCAGTGAATTTGGTAAAGTAGCAGGATACAAAATTAATGCACAGAAATCTCTGGCATTCCTAAAGAAAAGAATAAAATATCTAGGAATAAACCTATGTAAGGAGACAAAAGACCTGTATGCAGAAAACTATAAGACACTGATGAAAGAAATTAAAGATGATACAAATAGATGGAGAGATATACCATGTTCTTGGATTGGAAGGATCAACACTGTGAAAATGACTCTACTACCCAAAGCAATCTACAGACTCAATGCAATCCCTATCAAACTACCACTGGCATTTTTCACAGAAATAGAACAAAAAATTTCACAATTTGTATGGAAACACCAAAGACCCCGAATAGCCAAAGCAATCTTGAGATCGAAAAACGGAGCTGGAGGAATCAGGCGCCCTGACTTAAGGCTATACTACAAAGCTACAGTAATCAAGACAGTATGGTACTGGCACAAAAACAGAAATATAGATCAATGGAACAGGATAGGAAGCCCAGAGATAAACCCATGCACATATGGTCACCTTATCTTTGATAAAGGAGGCAGGAATGTACAGTTGAGAAAGGACAGCCTCTTCAGTAAGTGGTGCTGGAAAACTGGACAGCTACATGTAAAAGTATGAGATTAGATCACTCCCTAACACCATACACAAAAATAAGCTCAAAATGGAATAAAGACCTAAATGTAAGGCCAGAAACTATGAAACTCTTAGAGGAAAACATAGGCAGGACACTCTATGACATAAATCACAGCAAGGTCCTTCTTGACCCACCTCCTAGAGAAATGAAAATAAAAACAAAAATAAACAAATGGGACCTAATGAAACTTCAAAGCTTTTGCACAGCAAAGGAAACCATAAACAAGACCAAAAGACAACCCTCAGAATGGGAGAAAATGTTTGCAAATGAAGCAACTGACAAAGGATTAATCTCCAAAATTTATAAGCAGCTCATGCAGCTTAATAACAAAAAAACAAACAACCCAATCCAAAAATGGGCAGAAGACCTAAATAGGCATTTCTCCAAAGAAGATATACAGACTGCCAACAAACACATGAAAGAATGCTCAACATCACTAATCATTAGAGAAATGCAAATCAAAACTACAATGAGATATCATCTCACACCAGTCAGAATGGCCATCATCAAAAAACCTAGAAACAATAAATGCTGGAGAGGGTGTGGAGAAAAGGGAACCCTCTTGCACTGTTGGTAGGAATGTAAATTGATACAGCCACTGTGGAGAACAGTATGGAGGTTCCTTAAAAACTACAAATAGAACTACCATATGACCCAGCAATCCCACTACTGGGCATATACCCTGAGAAAACCATAATTCAAAAAGAGTCATGTACCAAAATGTTCATTGCAGCTCTATTTACAATAGCCCGGAGATGGAAACAACCTAAGTGTCCATCATCGGATGAATGGATAAAGAAGATGTGGCACATATATACAATGGAGTATTACTCAGCCATAAAAAGAAACGAAATTGAGCTATTTGTAATGAGGTGGATAGACCTAGAGTCTGTCATACAGAGTGAAGTAAGTCAGAAAGAGAGAGACAAATACCATATGCTAACACATATATATGGAATTTAAGAAAAAAAAAATGTCATGAAGAACCTAGGGGTAAAACAGGAATAAAGACACAGACCTACCAGAGAATGGACTTGAGGATATGGGGAGGGGGAAGGGTAAGCTGTGACAAAGCGAGAGAGTGGCATGGACATATATACACTACCAAACGTAAGGTAGATAGCTAGCGGGAAGCAGCCTCATAGCACAGGGAGATCAGCTCGGTGCTCTGTGACTGCCTGGAGGGGTGGGATAGGGAGGGTGGGAGGGAGTGAGAGCAAGGGGGAAGAGATATGGGAACATATGTATATATATAACTGATTCATTTTGTTGTGAAGCAGAAACTAACACACCATTGTAAAGCAATTATACTCCAATAAAGATGTTAAAAAAATAAATTAAAAAAAAGAATGGTGGACACCATATGCTGGTCAGGCACACTCCTACTCATCCTACAAGTCTCAACTCGAAATTTCCTCTCTGCTGAGACTTTCCCTGGCTTCCCCAGGCAGAGTACATAGATGCCAGCCGTAAACACATGAAAGCATGGAAAGTTCAGAGTACTCTCCAGAGCTGGGTTAACCAGCACATGGAATGTGAGGGAAGAGGAGGGGGAATGAGATTAAACAAGCAGGTCTGTGCCAGGGAATAAGGAACCTTGTGTGCCAAGTATGAGTCAAACTTAGAAAGATTGGTCTGGTGACACGTGGAGGATAGGCCAGAGGATGTAAGATTAGAAAGACAGAAGCTAATCAAGAAGATGTTATAGGCAATGACAAACTGAACTTGCCTCCCAGCAGGAGGGATGGAGAAGAGTCATGATAAGAGAGATATTTAGGGGGTTGTCAAGACTTACTGATTTGATGCCAAGATTGAACAGATGAAGTCACAAATGACACCCTCATTTCTGGTTTTTACAATTAAATGACTATTTAGGAAGATAAGAGAATACAGGAAGGAAAGGGGGTTCAGCAGGGAGAAATCATGGGTTCAGTTTGCAGGATGCATTTGGTGCTAATGGTTTACCCATGTAAAAATGTCTAGCACATGCCTGAATACATGGTTTTGGAGCTCAAGAAAGAAGGATGAGATCAGACTGTATAGTCAGCTGAAATAAAGAAGACCAATAATAGGTCCCTGGGTAACAATAAAGTCTAAGGAACATGCAAAGTTAGAGAACTTTGAAAGGAAGGTCAGAAATGGCCAGAGGAGGAAGCAGAGTCAGGAGTGTAAGAAGAAAGCAGAGAAAGATAGAACTTCAAGGATGGAGAAGTCATCAGGGTCAAATGCTGCTACAGATGATAAGGTGGGGCTTCCCTGGTGGTGCAGTGGTTAAGAATCTGCCTGCCAGTGCAGGGGACATAGGTTCAAGCCCTGGTCTGGGAAGATCCCACATACCGTGAAGCAACTAAGCCCGTGCGCCACAGCTACTGAGCCTGCACTCTAGAGCCCACAAGCCACAACTACTGAGCCCATGAGCCACAACTACTGAGCCCACGTGCCACAGCTACTGAAGCCCATACACCTAGAGCCCGTGCTCCACAACGAGAGAAGCCACCGCAATGAGAAGCCTGTGCACCGCAACACAGAGTAGCCCCTGCTCGCTGCAACTAGAGAAAGCCCGCTTGCAGCAATGAAGACCCAGCACAGCCAAAAATTTAAAAATAATAAAAAAAAATTTTTTAAATAAAGTGACTGTTATAGTTTGTTGGACTTATAAATTGAAAATAATTTTTAAAAAAAGATGATAAGGTGATGAGTCCCCTTTGGATATAGCAACTAAGGAGTCCCTGTAACTTAACAGGAGCTTTTCAGTGAGGACAATGTGGTGCATGGCACATTGCTAAACCTTTACAGTGAACGGAGTTAAAAAAAGAAGATAAAACCTGTATTTTTAAAGAAAAACCCATAAAGCTCTCCTTTCATAGGCTTATAAACCTCATATGTATGATAAATCATCCACGGGAGCAAATTTTTCATCGCTGCCAAAAATTTATAACCTTAACAGACTTTCTTGAAAAATTGTGTACTTCAAAATGTTCTTCAAGAGTTAAGCAAGTATTACTGGAATAGATGTTTGCTCACTTAAATTACCTGATTTCTTCTATGTCCTAATTTACACAATGGGTATAATCTTGGTTTGTTCTAGCTCCCTAATCTGAAAGTGGGCATAATAACAGAGTACCTGATCTCCCCTTCTTGTCAGAGTGCTTCTACGCAAGGATCCATTGAGATCCTGAATATAAAAACTAAAAGCTCAGTATAAACTGGACAGTAATGTACAAATGTTGATTATTGTACGCAGGACCATCCTTAGGGAGGGCAAACCCAGGTTAGTCCATTAATTGGCAGGTTTGGAGGATGTGGAGGCATGGGACTGGAGCAGGGCATTACTGTCAGGGGCAACGCAGGGCTGCAAGAATCAGAAGCTCAGGCCAAACAGCCCACCAAGGAGAGATACTCAGACTCCAAAGCAGAAAAGACGTGTGACGAGGCAAAAATAGACCTCTTTAGGCCAGGAATTCAGCAATTGAGCGCCACGGATCAAGTGAGGAATAAGCGTGTGTGTGTGTGTGTGTGTGTGTGTGTGTATGTGTGTGTGTGAGATGGGTTCTTTTCCACAGGGGTCACATGCTAAAACCCATCAGGTTTTATGGGCCAACAGGTTCTTGACTCTTGGAATGGTCAAGATGATCACCTTGGAACAAAATCAGGAACAGTCACAAAGTCCCAAGTCCCAAGTCCATGGAAAGGTCAATATAATACCAACAGCCCATACAGACCACTGCTTGAGCATGGATTACTGACTTCTAATAGTAAGGAGATGATCATTAACCTTTAAGAAGCACTAGATTCATCCATCAGGAAAGTATCTGTTGCACATAATATGAAACTATGATGCAAAGGGCTTCAACAATAGGGACATTAATTATCTCAACAAGAAATCCAAATGTAGGGCATCTCCAAGATTGGTGCTTTCTATTGGTTCTTTCTATTCCATCATGCTCCGTTTGTTGGCATTCCCCTCAGGCTTTGACAAACATCGTATAAGAAGGTGGCTTCAAGGAGAAGGACAATGTCTTTCTCATCCTGCATGTCCCATTTAATAGCTAAGAAATCCTTCCCTCGACATATATCCCCTCACAACACCTTGGCCAGAATTGCATAGCATGTTTATTGCTAAACCAGTCACTAGCAAGGGGAATGAGATTCCCATGATTAGTTCAGGTCAGTGTGGCACGAAGTATAGTCCCTTGGCCAGCAACACCGTGGCCTGGGACTTGTTAAAAATGCAATTTCTCAGGCCTGAATCACTGACTGGGGCTGGGGCCTCACAATCTGTTTTTTGTCCCAGTTTACTCTCCTTTTTATTTATGCATCATTCAAAAAAATATTTATTTTGTGCCTACTTTGTGCTAGGCACTATCAACACAATCATTATTAACATATCAGAGACAGTTTCTGCCCTCGCGGAGCTTACAACCAAAATAAAGAGACACCCACACATACCTCATCACAAATTCTTCATGATAAGCTGAGGTAAGCTACGAAGGAAAAGTACAGGGGTTTTCAAAGATCACAGGAACTTCAGACTAACTTGATATAGCCTGAAGGGTCTGGAAGAGTTTCCACAGGGAGAATGGTTCCCAGTGGGGAGCTAAAATTTTCTGTCCTAAATCCTATGAAACCAGGTTGTTAGAGAATCCTGGCTAAAATAGTCTAAGCAAAGGGAGCAGCATGGACAAAGCCCCTGAGAAGGGAAGAGATGTAACCAATTTGAAAAAAATGTAAGCAGCTCACTGTAGCTGAGGCACAGAGGTAGTGGAAAGAGGAAGCCAGACCACACAGGCCCTCCACAGCAGCAGACTTTTCCCGACCGGTAAGGCCAACTTTCAACACCCATCGGCGAGAACAGTCACATGGCAGTCAACGCCTAAAGAATTAACAAGTGAATAATGACACAGTACACCATAAATCAGAAAAAAAAAAAAAAGGATGTAAATAAACTTATCCTGAATAAGGAATGCACTTTCAAGCTGTTCTAAAACTTTTAAGCATACAGTGTTACACCATGTACTTCAAACTAAGACAGGCTGGGCCCTGGGCCCCTTTGCTGCAGCACTTGTACCTGGACACACGTTTCCTGGAGCAACAGAATACAAAGAAACTATAAGGGACTAAAAATAACTGTGTGCATGTGCAGTTGGGGCACATGATGGACAAGATACAAAAAGACCAAAAAAAAAAATCCCTTCTACTCCCTCAAAAGCTTTTTTTTTTTTTGCTTTAAGATAAAGAAAAGGCCATATTCCTATGATACTCTTTGTGAAAATTATCTCAATACGAGATCCAAAGATTTCCATTATTCAGTGTCCGTACTCGAAATCACCCACATGTACCAGGTACAGTTTTCTGAACTTCACCACTGATGAGCCTATCCCAAAGTAGAATTCTTCAGCAATACAAAAGACACAGGCTAAAACAGTCCTCAGAATTATACTTTAAAATAAGTGTATTCAAAATATAAATATAACAACTCTCCAGACCATTATTTTTCCTAACAACTAAACTCTAAATTTGAAAAAAAAAATAAAGGAGTTTTTCAGACTAATGATGTGTGCAGCCCATTCTCATGACACATTTAAACTTCTCATTCTGCATGAGAAAGTTTTGTTTCTTCCCTTTGTCTTGCAGAATAATTTAGGTTCCCACCTTGGATATGATTCAACAAGTGGAGTAAGACCACAGATAACAGTGACAAAGAAACACAGGCAATGAAGAAAACTTCCAAAAACAAATATCCCCGAGTATCCAATATCATGCCAGCAATGATGGAAATGATGGCCAACCCAAGATTCTGAATGGACTGCATGAAGCCATATGCGGTTCCCAGTTGATGTTCAGGAACTACAAATGCCACCATTGGCCACAATGCACAGGCAAGCAACGAATAGTAGAGTCCCAGGAGACACATAGCAATCCAAGTGTTCCACAGCATAAAGGTCAGCATCATGTGGGAAGCAAGCAGGGTCACCATTGCACACAGATGATGTTACTTCCCGTTTTATCCACCAGGAGCCCAAACACTATACTGCTAATATCACTCGCTGTCTGGGAGAAAAATCCAAATTTCTCTGTAAAGAAATCTTTGTGAAGTCCAATGAAAGGGAACACGGCAACATAATAGCAGACACAGGTGATAAATATAGCCACAGGGGTAAGGAGAAGTCCTTCACATCAGTCAACTTAATAACTTCACCTGTTTTGCTTTGTTCTTTATGAAGGATTCTTTCTGCTGTCTGATCCAAACAAGCAAGGGCCAAGGCACAGACTAGTGAAAGAATACATGTTATACCCCCAGTCATAAGTGTGACCCCAAGTGTCGTGTGACCAGCAGAACCCAAGGAAGCTTAAACCTTAGAATACAGCCATCTCATGAGGTTCACGTTTACTGTTCTTCCAATTCCAGCCATGCTAAGCTGGAGTCCAACTTACACCAAACACCAAGTTTAATTCTTTGCCTTTAAACCAACTCACAGCATACGTATTCTGGGCAACTGCTAAGGAGTCCCCACCCAGCCCAAACATAACCATCCAAACTCCATCAGCCAAAAAGCATTAAATATTCCACCCAGGGCAAAAACAAATAGCAACTAAAAATAATGGTGCCCCATCGTATTCCAAATGCTTGCTCTATCAAAAAGCCACCAAAGAGGGGCTTCCCTGGTGGGCGCAGTGGTTGAGAGTCCGCCTGCCGATGCAGGGGACACGGGTTCGTGCCCCGGGCCGGGAAGATCCCACATACCGCGGAGCGGCTGGGCCCGTGAGCCATGGCCGCTGAGCCTGCGCGTCCGGAGCCCGTGCTCCGCAACAGGAGAGGCCACAACACTGAGAGGCCCGCGTACCGCAAACAAACAAACAAAAAAGCCACAAAAGAAACACAAAACTACATTGGGCCAAGAATACCAGGCATACCGCAGCATGAATTTCGTGGTATTCACCTGCATATCCTTGTAACCTGAGTCTGAGGTCGGCAGGATTATCATAGCCGAAGCCAAGGAAGAAAGCAACAGCACCAAAAGCCTGTGCGCCAGGCACTGGGGTCGCAGAGGTCCGGCGGGGCAGCGGGGCGACGGGGGCTCTTGTGCTGGCGTCGTCTGGGCCGCCTGGCAGCGCCCTCGCTTCCTCCCCGCCTCCCCCGGGCCGGCGGCGGGAGACCGAGAGATGACCGTGACCGCAACTTACCAGAGGAAGCCGCCGCCAGAGCCCCGCGAAAACTGTGCTCACGTGACCGCGGTCGTTCATGTGATGCCTCACAATCTTTTTAACAAGCCCTCCAGGTGATTCCAATGCAGGATAAATTTGAGAAGAACTTGTTTAGAACAGAAAAGGTTTCACCTGAACTGCGGCTAAATCCACCCATTCCGAAGTGTTTGGATACCTGAAGAAACTCAGGATTTATTAATGAAGAAGGGGAAATAGTTTTGTAGCATTGGGAAGGATGTTCAAACTTTCAGAGGCTGAATAAGACCCTCCACATCCATAGACCAAGGTCCCCAAAGGCCTCTCACCTCCATAACTATGGAACCACCTCTATCTCTAAAATGACATTGTCTGACCTGTAAACTTCATGAAGGCAGGAATTGGTCTACTTGGCTCACCAGTCTACCCTTGTCCCTAAATGGAACTTTGCCTGGCATACAGTAGGCACTCAAACACTTTCTAAATTAATAGAATAATCCTTCTACAAATATTCAAATATCCTATAATATTTTGGTGTCATGGAGGAGGGGGTGATTCTAGAAGCAGAAGAATCTGAAAATGCATATTGACTCTTGTCCACCATTTAGAGTTCTGTCCAGTATCTGAACCCTTCAGTTACTGAAGCTTTCTTGGAACTAGTTATCCAAAACTCACCTAATCTTCACCATATTCTTTCTCCTTCTATCCAGTAGGTATGATTAAGCCTCAAAATAATTCAGGTTGGAGAATCTGAAGATTTAAGTCTCTAGTTCAATTGCCTGTTACACAAGTTCAATTGCAGGTTACAACCCCGTTGTTTCAATCTTGCCTCTTATCACTTTCTGATAGTATAATTTGGGAAAGTTACTTTACTTCTTAGGCCTCAGTTTCCTTGTCATTATAATGAACTAGTGTCGGTACATATTCCGTGAAGTAATTGTGAGGCTTAAGATAATCTATGTACAGCACTCAGTATAGTATTTGGGGCACACAGTAAGACAAATGTGTGTCTAAAAACTCAAGAGCTGTGGGAAACTTTTATGAGAATACTTACACTAAGTAAGCCTTAGTAAACTTTCTTCAGAGTTACAGGACATCACATTGCTGCCTAGCAAATTATAGGGGGATTCTAGCAGTTGACTGTCCAATGGGTTTTTGAAGCCAAGCCACACCTGCCCTGTGCTGTGATGTGGTGGAAAGCCATCATGGGAGCCCTACCAGAGCACTGAATTTAGAGCCACGAGACCTGGCTCGGTCACAGATCAAGGCTTCCAACATTTCTGAGCCCCAGGTTTCTCCCCTCTGAAACTTGAAAATTAATGCCTGCTTGTCTGCCCGACCCACCAACCTCATGGGTTATCACTGAGGCCAGATGGCACAGGAGCAGGTGTGGAGGTGCTGCGACACACCTTCATACCACCAGGTCAAGCTTCAGTGCTTGTGCTCCCCCCCCCCAGAGTGCTCTCCCTGGAGCCCCATCAACCTCACTGCAGCTTCGGGTCTCTGCTTACTTGGCTTCTCGTTTGCTGGCACAGTTGACCACTCCCTTCTTCTCCAACCCCCTCTCTCTCGGCTGCTGTGCCACCACCCTCGCCCCCATCCTCTGCCCAGGCTCCTCTGCCCATTCTCCCTCTAGAACTCTCCAAGCCCCTTGGAACACTCTCCAAGGCTGCCTTCTTGCCGTACTTTCTCTGTAGGCAATCACATCTACTCCGCCTTCCAATGCTATCCGTCAACAATTCCAAATGATTGCTAAGATTCAGTAAGCTATCCTTTACTATTGCTGAGAAACATTCCATGGTATGGATTTACCACAGTCTGTTTTGCCTTTCACCCACTGAAGGGCATCTGGATTGTTTCCAGTTTGGAAAGGGTGCAATTTCTGGGTCATATTTGCATGTTTAGTTTTTTTAAGAAACTATCAAGCTGTTTTCCAGAGCAGCTGGACCATTTCACATTCCCACCAGCAACGTGTAAGTGATTCAGTTTCTCCACAGCCTCACTAGCATTTGGTGTCATCGTTATTTTCTATTTTAGTCATTCTGATAAGTTCATGTTGATATCTCACTGTGGTTCGCATTTGCATTTCACTAATGGTTAATGATGCTGAACATCTTTTCATGTGGTTATTTGTCATCTGTGTCTCCAATTTAGTGAAACAACTGTTCAAGTCTTTTGCCCATTTCATAATTGATTCTTTTTCACTATAGAATTTTGAGAGTCCTTTATATATTTTAGGTATATATGGTTTGCAAATATTTTCTCCTAGTCTGTAGTTTGTCTTTACATCCTCTTAACAGAGTGTTTTTCAGAGCCAAAGTTTTTCTCCGTTTTGATGAAGCCCAACTTAGTTATTTTTCCTTTTATGGATCTTCGTTTTAGCCATGTCTATGAACTCTTCACTTAGCCCTAGGTCCCAAAGACATTCTATATTTTCTTCTAAAAGTTTTATATTTTTACATTTAAAATCCATGGTCTAATTATTAATTATACTGTGTGATGTTTACGTCAAGATTCACTTTGCACCTTTGGCACAAAGGGACTGTCCAGAATAAGGGTAGAAGGATCTCCCAGGAGGATGACGTGTGCGAGGCATGGGGGATAAACAGTCCAGATGGAACTGTGTGGCTAAAGAGACAGCCACGTTGAAGACGGCCACCATGACACCTTCTGCTGCTGCCCCATCTGACAATGTGCTCCAGCAAAACAAGCAACTCCACCAAGAAAGAAGGAGACTCAAGGCATCCCCAGGAGGAGACTGTGCAACAGACCGAGAGAGGTCAGTCCCTATGGAAGGAGAAGGAAGTGTCCAGGAGGGATTTTTTTTTTTTTTTGGCGGTATGCGGGCCTCTCACCGTTGTGGCCTCTCCCGTTGCGGAGCACAGGCTCTGGACGCGCAGGCTCAGTGGCCATGGCTTACGGGCCCAGCTGCTCCAGGGCATGTGGGATCTTCCCAGACCGGGGCACGAACCCGTGCCCCCTGCATCGGCAGGTGGACTCTCAACCACTGCGCCAGCAGGGATGCCCAGGAGGGATATTTTTAGGAAAAACAAAATGGAACACATATATACTGATATGATAGCACTTGTAGAAAAGTGCACCAAGAAGCCATTGGAAAGCGTAGAA
Organism: Delphinus delphis; assembly: GCF_949987515.2. Classification (NCBI taxonomy): domain Eukaryota; kingdom Metazoa; phylum Chordata; class Mammalia; order Artiodactyla; family Delphinidae; genus Delphinus; species Delphinus delphis. Next base: position 60,870,829 of record NC_082691.1, read on the forward strand.
AGAATTAGAAACAGGACTAAAAACAAGCAGATTGAAAGGGTTGAGGTGGGGGGAGGGTGGGCAGGGAGAGGCCATTATTAATTTTAGGAAAAGACAAAAAGTAGGAAAGCAAATATAATGTTCTGTACACTATAATGCTTAGCCTGAACAATATTTACAAAGGCACAATAATATCAACATGGAATTGTCAATTAAACAAAGGCTGTAATATGACCACTGTACTGGGATAGGAGAGAAAGGAAGCAGAAGGCATGGTGGTATAAGAGAACAAAAGGCTCAAATACCATAATAAGAAATTAATAGAGGTTAAATATCGAAAAATCAAAAGAGAGCATAATACACAAATTAATTAGAAATATAGAGATGTGCACATGTCGGAAACAAAAAGCAAAATTGTTGAAGGTGGTTGGGGAAGAGAACTAAGGGAAGGAATGAGATAAGAAACCCCTGTGATGTGCTATAATCACCTTAATAACATTTGACTTTTGAACTCTGTGTGCATAGATTACTTAAATAAAATAAAAACTAATTTTTTAAAATAATTAATCATGCCGTGTCTACATAGCAGAGACATGATGCTCCTGTTCTTTCCCTCCTTTGGGTCTGATTCAGTGATGTGGATTATATATTAAGATTCCAGGAGCTAAAGGGGCAACACATATTAAACATATTCCTTGGCTCGTGCCTCAGCCGCATTGTGGTAGTGACCTTACTTCTAAGGATTCTGCCTTACGATTTGTTAATCCTTTTCTGGTAACATTGCTTTCAAGCTTAACTGAGCACACTTCCTCCTTCAATGACAGGTAATGCAATTTCGGTGCCGAAAGGATGAAGAGCGTTCTTGAATCACATACAGAAAACTTCTGCTTGATTTGATTTAATCATTAAGTATGTTCCTGAAAAAAAAGTTAGATTCAGAGCAAATTGTTGTATATTAAATACTCTCCGGTAAATTTTAACCTGATGTTCTTGGGGGGGGGGGGAAGCAATGGGCCCTAACCAACAGTAATGACAGTGAACTTTAAGATTCTCTACCCATTATTTTCCAAAAGCACTTGTAAGTGATTGATCTGTGGAGTCTGTTTACATGATTTTCCTACGCAGCCAATGAAAGAAATCAGTCAAGGAGAAACTAACATTTACTGAGTGCCTATTGCGTGTCAGGCACTGTGCTGGGGACTTTAATAAATGTATTGTCTGCTTTAATCTTGGCAACGATCCAGAGAAGTAGATAGTATTATCCCCACTTTACATTTAAGGAAACCGGAGCCTAAAGATATTAAGCAATTTTCTCAAAGCCACACAGCTCGTAATTCAAACCAACCATCAAGTCTTTTCACAAGAAATGTATATAATTACAATTCCCAGTGTTAATTTGAGCTTTGAGTGCTCTGTGATTCCATAGGGCTTTAATATTTAAGCAACCACATATGATTTAGCATTATTCTAAGTGGGAAACTTAGAAGACGATGACCTAATTCGAATCTTTTAAGTATGACTACCTCTTTTGATGTAATAGCCTGGATACCAACAACTATTTATTGATCTAATGATTAACTAAAAGGCAATATGAGATTCAAATATCAATATTAAAAGAACATTGTACTAGGGAAAGAGTAACTCAAACCGAATCAAAATAACTGCACCTCTTCTGGTCCTGTGACTTGGAGCAACTTGCTTCAAATTTCTAGGATAAAACTGTAGAACTTGTAATATCTCTCTCTCAGGGTTGCTCTACCATTAAAACAGTAAGAACACTTTCCACTTTTGGATAAGCACATAGTAAAGTGAAAGCCCAGAGTAAGAATTTAAAATTTGCCATTATTATAAAAGTTTTATAGCTGCAGCTGAAGTAGTTTCCCCCAGTAGGTAAGTGAAATGACATCAAGTAGATGAAACTGAATGTTCACTGGAGTGTACAACGGGAGATTTACCTGTGTTGGCACCGAACAGAAAGCTGAGTGCCAAAACATTGGTGCACCTCCCCTGACAGCCTTTGACTTAGGAAAGCAGCTATTTCTTATGGATTTCTAACTATGTTTTGACACTGGCCTTGATGCAAATGATGAAACCAAAAGATTCCCTTCCTGCATCATGTTACCCTTCCATCAGATATCCACCTCCTCCCTGTGCACATGTGACGTAATGAGCTGACACATCGACAAACCATAAAGAGAAAATATAACCTGGCGAACGGAGCATAACCGAATCAACCCTTTGAAAATGGAAATGAACAACTGCAGATAGCAAGTCACCCTTTACAGGATCTAGTTTACCCTGGGCCTGACCTGGAACCAGGTGACCAGCCAGAGAACATTACCTTGTGTGGTAACACATGACTTTTATTTACATCAGTGATTTTCTAATAAACAATAAAGTAGAATTATCTTTGTTTCCTGAGAGAGTCAAGATGTGCTGTGGAGCCCTGTTCTGAAATGTCATGTCCTCTAGATCATTCATTTATTCCCCAAGTACAATATTTAATAAAATCTCATCAGCCATCCTCTGGTATTACTTTATTCTTCCCCATCCGCATTTACCACCTAACCACATCTCCTTCAAAGGGTATTGCAACATGATAGTGCTCTTACAATTTTAAGAAAAAAGCAAACATTTATCAGATAATTTGGTCCACCTACTGTACTCACTTCTCAGAATTAAAGAAAATCAGGCTATTATTACCTGTAATGACAGATTGAAATTTTATTTCATTGCCACTTTTAGTACATTTCTTTTTACAAGTTGGTCATATTTTAACCAAGAAAGCACACATTTCTGCATTGGATGGTCGTGCATTCAACAATAGTACGAACTGTTATTGTCAGGCAGATGCCAGGTCCTAAAGACTCATTAGTGACCTGTCCGAGTGCTCACGGAGAGACACAGCACAGAGAGGAGTTAGTCCCTGGACTCTGAAGCCAGTTTTCCTGGGGTCAAATGCTGGCTCTAATACTTACTGGCTGTGTCACCTTGGGCAAGTAACTTAAGTTCTTAGTGTCTCAGTTACCTCATCTATAATAATAATAGTACCTATTTCACAGGGCTTTCAGGAAGATTAAATGACTTAATATTTATAAAGCAATTAGAAATGTACCCAGTACACAGAAAGTGTTCTGTTAATGATCATTAAATAAAATGGAACTCATTTTCTAGTGAGGGAGTCAGACAATAAATAAATAAGAAAATTATAATCTAGTCGCAGGGACAAACATCAAGCAAACAATTGACAATAAAATTAAAACACACCCACTCCTGTCAGTGGCAGCTAGGTTATTTGGCTGAATTCTCTTGCTGGAAAAAATTGGGCACGAAAACAACTTCAGTTTTCATAGCCCTCTGGAGCATAAGGGACAGAATTATAAGTGAGTGTAGGGCTCATCCAAAAAAGAGCAATTAATAGAAGATTTTTCCCTTGATAAGTGTCAGACCCCAAAGGGCCATACCCTCAGGCTCCGGGCAGCCCAGAAGTAAACTATACCCATCCCCCCAACAGGTCTTCATGGACAATTAAGTTAATTTGGAGCAGAAAAGATGGGGAGGCGGGTAGGGAGGGAATGGACTTGTCCCTGGAGTGTGACTATAGGCTAATGGTCCTGTGGATCTCTTGTTTTTGGTTATCCCAAATCCTCAAGCCATGAACTGATTGTAAAGTGGTCCTGCCTGGTAGTGTCCCTAAACTCTTGAAAATCCTTTCTAGAAAAAGTGACTTTTGTCTTAGGTCTTAAATTTTCTTACAAATAATTTTTTAAGGAAAATGAGGAACATACAATGATATCCAAGAATACTAAAGGAACCAGATCCACAAAAGGAGGAGGTGTGGGAAGTTACAAAGAGTCAGCTGGTGTTGACTGAATTTTGGAGGGAGGTGGAACTGTACAAACCAGCCTTGCTTAGGTCAAGTGTGAAACTGACATGATTAGTCATATTTTGTGACTGTAATTTTGTTTGTTTTTGTTTTTTCTTTTTTTGCGGTACGAGGGCCTCTCACTGTTGTGGCCTCTCCCGTTGCGGAGCACCGGCTCCGGACACACAGGCTCAGCGGCCATGGCTCACGGGCCCAGCCGCTCTGCAGCATGTGGGATCTTCCCGGACCGGGGCACGAACCCGTGTCCCCTGAATCGTCAGGCGGACTCTCAACCACTGCGCCACCAGGGAAGCCCATGACTATAATTTTTATACTTCTAGGTATGCATTCATGTTAACCTGACAGGGCACAGGATGAGATGATGTGAACAGTGGAGTCCAAATTCAGGCACAGGTGCAACACCCTCTCTTTAAAAGTTTACAGACTAGGGACTTGCCTGGTGGTGCAGTGGTTAAGAATTTGCCTGCCAGTACAGCGGACACAGGTTCTAGCCCTGGTCCAGGAAGATCCCACATGCCCCAGAGCATCTAAGCCCGTGCCTCACAGCTACTGAAGCTCACACGCCTAGAGCCCGTGCTCTGCAGCAGGAGAAGCCACCACAATGAGAAGCTTGCGCACCACAATGAAGAGTAACCACCGCTCGCCAGCAACTAGAGAAAGCCCACGCAAAACAACGAAGACCCAAGGCAACCAAAAATAAATAAATAAATAAATTTATTTTTAAAAGTTTACAGACTACATCCAACAACACTGATGTGCATACACAGAAAGGAGAAAATAAATATTAAACTACAAGTACATGGGTGACTATAAAGGAAAAGGCCATAGGAGAGACAAATCTAATTTTCAAAGAATGGAAGAGTCCATAAAAGAAAGGGATGATGGAAGGGAGGGAAGGGGGATAGGGAAGGGGTAGGATGAATGGAGTAAATGTGAAAATGTGGGCCATAGTTATCCTTGGGTGAAAAGAATATCAATCACCTTTATTTTCTTCATTTTGATTAGCTGTATTTTTTTAACATCTTTATTGGAGTATAATTGCTTTACAGTGGTGTGTTTCTGCTTTATAACAAAGTGAATCAGCTATACATATACATATATCCCCATATCTCCTCCCTCTTGCGTCTCCCTCCCACCCTCCCTATCCCACCCCTCTAGGTGGTCACAAAGCACTGAGCCGAACTCCCTGTGCTATGCAGCTGCTTCCCACTAGCTATCTGTTTTACATTAGGTAGTGTATATATCTCCATGCCACTCCTTCACTTCGTCCCAGCTTACCCTTCCCCCTCCCCGTGTCCTCAAGTCCATTCTCTGCGTCTGTGTCTTTATTCCTGTCCTGCTCCTAGGTTTTTCAGAACTTTTTTCTTTTTTTTTTTTAGATTCCATATATATATGTGTTAGCATATGGTATTTGTTTTTCTCTTTCTTACTTCAGTCTGTATGACAGACTCTAGGTCCATCCACCTCACTACAAATAACTCAACTTCGTTTCTTTTTATGGCTGAGTAATACTCCATTGTATATATGTGCCACATCTTCTTTATCCATTCATATGTTGATGGACACTTAGGTTGCTTCCATGTCCTGTCTATTGTAAATAGAGCTGCAATGAACACTGTTGTACATGACACTTTTTGAATTATGGTTTTCTCAGGGTATGTGCCCGGTAGTGGGATTGCTGGATTGTATGGAAGTTCTATTTTTACTTTTTTAAGGAACCTCCATACTGTTCTCCATAGTGGCTGTATCAATTTACATTCCCACCGGTAGTGCAAGAGGGTTCCCTTTTCTCCACACCCTCTCCAGCGTTTATTGTTTGTAGACTTTTTGATGATGGCCATTCTGACTGGTGTGAGGTGATACCTCATTGTAGTTTTGATTTGCATTTCTCTAATTATTAGTGATGTTAAGCATCCTTTCATGTGTTTGTTGGCAATCTGTATATCTTCTTTGGAGAAATGTCTATTTAGGTCTTCTGCCCATTTTTGGATTGGGTTGTTTGTTTTTATGATATTGAGCTGCATGAGCTGCTTGTAAATTTTGGAGATTAACTCCTTGTCAGTTGCTTCATTTGCAGATATTTTCTCCCATTCTGAGGGTTGTCTTTTTGTCTTGTTTATGTTTTCCTTTGTTGTGCAAAACCTTTTAAGTTTCATTGGGTCCCATTTGTTTATTTTTGGTTTTATTTACATTTCTCTAGGAGGTGGGTCAAAAAGGATCTTGCTGTGATTTATGTCATAGAGTGTTCTGCCTATCTTTTCCGATTAGCTGTATTTCTTAACTTTTCTCATCATGTGTTTTCCTTTGCCTTGTTCCCACCATAAATGCTTTAAAGGAAGAGAATCAATTTCTCCGCCTCTGATACAATGCCAGGTTTGCTAGGATTGCAAATGCCAAGTTGAACTTCTAAAGTTCCTCTTTTAATTTCTAGTATGCAAATCCTGCTCTCTAGAAAGTCATTATCTATTGTCTTTTAGTGTAATCATTTATTGCACTTAAAGGGTCACCTGAGAAAGAAACAATTTAATTTTTTTTTTTTTTTTTTTTGCGGTACTTGGGCCTCTCACTGCTGTGGCCTCTCCCGTTGCGGAGCACAGGCTCCGGACGCACAGGCTCAGCGGCCATGGCTCACGGGCCCAGCTGCTCTGCAGCATGTGGGATCTTCCCGGACCAGGGCACGAACCCATGTCCCCTGCATCAGCAGGCGGACTCTCAACCACTGCGCCACCAGGGAAGCCCCAACAATTTAATTTTTTAAAAAAAGAAGAGAAGAAAGAAACTGTCCTTTCTCAAACCATCAACACATTTTTGAAAAGTAAAAAATGACAAGAAAAAAATATTATAAAGAAATGTACGCAATGCCCAATCTAAGCATATTTAAATTCTGTAACATTGAAAGTCACCTACTATTCACTGGGTAGATAAATCAACTTTTAAATGCATCTATACTGTATTCATAGCTTACCAACACAGAGGTTTAGGACAGTCCATGTTCTCCTTATAGAAGCAAACAGCAGGATTCCTAGATCAGTAGTTACAGAACACAACTATATTTGTTTAACACTAACTCTCTTTGTTGTTTTTTGGTTTGGGGTGGGTTTTTTTTTTATTTTTTTATTTTTTGGTACGCGGGCCTCTCACTGTTGTGGCCTCTCCCGTTGCAGAGCACAGGCTCCAGATGCGCAGGCTCAGCGGCCATGGCTCACGGGCCCAGCCACTCTGTGGCATGTGGGATCTTCCCCGACCGGGGCACGAACCCGTGTCCCCTGCATCAGCAGGCGGACCCCCAACCACTGCACCACCAGGGAAGCCCTGGGGTGGGTTTTTTTTTCATGAGATTGGTTATGAAAATTTTTATAGATTTAAACAGTTCTAGATTCAATAAATGGAGGAAAATAAGTCAATTGTTTTGATTTAAAATTCTATCTTTAAAAGTCAAACTACCATGAGATCTCAGATAATCCGATGCTCCTTGCCACCGTATGTTCACATGTACACATACCTTTATCCACTCATTCCCTTAACTCCAAGCCTCTTTTTTTTTTTTTTTTTTTTTTTGGCCTTGCCATGTGGCATCTTAGCTCCCTGGCCAGGGATTGAACGCATGCCCCCTACATTGAGAGTGTGGCGTCTTAACCATTGGACCTCCAGGGAAGTTCCAACTCCAAGCCTTTTCAGTGAAGTACCTTCTTTTGCAGATGCATTCGCCACCTCTAAAAACTTCTCCATCACTTAAACATTTCACTAAGCCCTTCTTCCAGGAAGAACTTTTCACATTGGTCAGGGAAAAAATGTGACAACACTACCTTTTTGCCTTTTGAACAATATATGTTTTTTCTATAACTCTGCTAGACTGTACCAAGAAGGAATGTTTGGGGCTGCAAGTAACAGAAAACTGTATTTAAAGCTGCGCTTAAATCATAGGAATCCACCTTATCTCACCGAACTAGTAGTCAAGAGATATGTCATCCCAGGGTTCTTCCAGGGGCTCACCAGTATCATGAAGGACCCAAACACTTGTCACACTCCCATGCCATCATCCTTAGTGTGCTGGGTTTTATTTCCATGTCTGTTGCCTCACTGTTGCACAATGGCTGCTGCACATCCTCACACTGTACTTAAACATAAGAATCAAGGGTATCGCAAAAGATGTTCTTCTTTCAGAAGGCTCTGTCCTGTATTTTTTTTTTCAAATTTATTTAGTTATATTTATTTTTGGCTGTGTTGCATCCTCGTTTCTGTGCGAGGGCTTTCTCTAGTTGCGGCAGGTGGGGGCCACTCTTCATTGCGGTGTGCGGGCCTCTCACTATCGCAGCCTCTCTTGTTGCCGAGAATAGGCTCCAGACGCACAGGCTCAGTAGTTGTGGCTCACGGGCCCAGTTGCTCCGTGGCACGTGGGACATTCCCAGACCAGGGCTCCAACCCGTGTCCCCTGCATTGGCAGGCAGATTCTCAACCACTGTGCCACCAGGCAAGCCCTCTGTCCTGTATTTAGGAAGAAACATTTCCAGAAGTCTTCCTTATAGCCCCATAAGTCAGAACTAGATCACATGCATGCTCCTAGTTACAAGGAAGACTGTAAAAGCATCTGTTTTAAGCCTCTAGTTAAACTCAGGCTCCTCTTTTGTATGAACTGAATGAAAGCGTGTCCTGTTGATTTTACCTCCTAACTCTCTTTTGCATACATCTAATTCTTCTCACCTCCCCCACTGCCAGCACCCTCCCACCAGCCATCAAAATATCCCACCTGAACTACCCCAACAGTTCCAAACTGGTTTTCCTGTAGCCCCACCTTGTCCACTCTACCATCCACTCTTTACAGTTTCCGTGATATTTTAAATGCAAATCTTACCATGTCACTTCCTCTATAATGGATTACGTTCAAAACTCCTACCAGGTCCTGAAGGGTCTGGTCGCGCCCACCTTTCTAACTTTGTCTCCTGCAGTGCTTCAGCTCACTTTGTACTCAGATCACACTGACCACCTCTTTGCTCCTTAAAAATCCTAAGCTCCTTCACAGCTCATGGCTTTTGCACGTGCTATTCCCTCTGTCTGGAGGGACACCCATTCTCCACCTCCCTAGTCCCTTCTGCCTCATTTCTCCTTAGTTTTCATGTCTCCATTTAAATGTTTTTACTGCATGCAACGGTTATTTATAAGGTGTTATCAAGTCAATGAAATACAGAAATATTCAAAGTTGTTAAATACAAACGGGAGGGATGGAAGAGAATGAATTTTTTAATTTCAGCAGTTAGCTGATGTTCATCTATTTAGAAAATGCTGGCCCTTTGTTAAATCATGCTAGATGAGAAGCCATTTGCAGGACTCATTTTCTTTTCCTAAATGTCTTCCTTCTTTCACCCATTTGATCAACAAACAACGTTTGGAACCCAGCTCCACCACTTTCTAGCGGTGAGGGTTCTTCAGACAGGACTTTCCTCCTTGGCACTATGACGATGTATCCCGTCCTCCTCTCATGGTTGGTGGCCTGTCTTTGTTCAGTTCTGGTGCTACGATTGCAAGTTTCCTCTCTAAAACGAATCCCAAGAAATATATGGAAATGTATCACTTTCAAATACACGCTGCTGTGCATATCATTTAAAAATCCAAGAATGCTAAACTAAGTTAAGGATATAAAATATTCATATTTTACCATATTTCATACATTGAAATACTCTATAAAAATTTCTTCCTATGAATTCCATATTGTAAGTTATGCAATAGGTAGGCATCATGTCTTTCACTACTTCACCACTTTAGAAAATCCTCAGAACAAAGATGCTGGGATGTCAGTTGCTCCATACGCAGTCCTTCAGAGGAGTTACACACGAGCTCAGTGAACATCAAAATAGTTCTTTGAAAAATAAAAGCATCCTAGAAGATGCAGCCGGTTGCACCTCTGCCTTATTAGTGAAAATGCCCTATGTCAAAACCTTTCTGTCCAGGTAATAAAAAGCACCCATATGTTCCTGGGAACAAAAGCCTCCTGAAACTTGACGCCATCCGCGGGTTCACTTGACTTCCAGCTCAGGGCTGGATCTGTACTCCTCAGGCGCGGTGGCTGTCCACGGACTTCTAGACCTGAGGGAAGGAAATTCACATCCTCACTGAGTCACGCTAAGAGACCGACACTGACTGGCAGGCTGCGGTATACGGTGCCGGTTAAGACCGCGGGAGCCGGAGTCAGGTCTCCAGGGTACAAATCCGGCTCTGCCACTCACCAGCCGTGCAACCTTGGGCAACCCTTTAGCCTTTCAGAGCTAAGTTATCCTCAAGTGAGGATAACAATAGTTCTTACCTCCTAGGGTTGCTGTGAGGAGGAGTAAATAAGTTAATCCACAGAAAGCGCTTGGAAGAGCGCCTGGCTGGCACATAACGAACTTGTTAATATTACAGTCTTTCAACTCAGGGCGCCTGCAACTCTGCAACATTGTGCCTGGGTATGGAACGGCTCCTGTAAGTTACAGAACTTGAGATTCTGGGAGCTGAGTGGCCACGGTTGGGGGCGCGGAGAGGAAAGGAAAAAAAGAAATTGGGGTAGGGGCAGAGGGAGAGAGAGCTGCGACGTTTATCCGCCGGAGCCCACCTGCAGCCTCGGTCTCCCGGCCTCCGGTCTCCTCTACCGTTTCTTCTTCAGGAGTCCGACTCGCGAGAGGCGCACGCAGCCTTTCTCCAATCAGACATCCCAAGGCTGGCGCCACGTAGGCGACCTGGTCCAATCTCGTCCCTGGAAGGCGGGAACGCGAACTTCCTACCTGCACCTGTGGCAGCAGTGGCCGCCTCCTGGGTTATTATTTTTTTCTTCCCGCTGCCCCGGGGCTCTGGTTTCTAGAATCACTTGGCGAATAACCAGCAGGTGAGCAGATGTCTTTCCCCGCGCGGAGGACCGACGCGGTAGGGAGCTTCAATGCATCAGAGTGAGCCCCTGAGATCCCATCTCCCTGCGGCTCCCGGGTGGCGCTATCAGGGAAAGGGAGAATGAAAGGCTACTAGGCGGGAGAGCCTGCCTGGCCATTCACCTGGGGCAGTGAGCCTGGCACCCACTCGCAGGGGCGGCCTCCGGTCGGAGCCAACAGCACTTCGAGCTCCGGGCTACTGCCGCCGCTGCGCCAGGAAGCTGGAGGAGCCAGGGGAGACCAGCAACAGCAATCGGCTTAGCTGGACTGCGGCGATTTCGGCTAGCACACCTTCCAGAAAGAAACCCGACCTCTCCAAGACCGCGCAGAGGGACGCCGCGCCCCGACTTCCAGATTAACCCAAGCGCACCCCCTCCCGACTCTGCGCGGGAAGAGAGGCGCGGAGCCGCGGGGTCCTGGGAAGCCTGAGCAGGTGAGCGATCAGGGTGATTCTCCGTCCGCCAAGACAGAGCCCATTCCGGGGTGTCACGCTGGGGCGCTCCCCCAGCGCCCGAGGAGAAGTTACTAGCTGCAGGCGTTCTGCGTAATTTGCAATCTTTCCCATGAGCAATTCGTGCAAAACCCTTCCGTGCATACAACGTTGATTGTGGAGAAGAAAGCGTAGGGTAGAAGACTGAAAGTAGCATCATAAACACCCACCACTATCACCACCACCACCACCACCAGTGAATAAGTTGGGGGTGCTTTTCCGATCTATAAAGCGGAGGGGGAATGGATGTTTGCAAACCCAACTGCAAACTGTGCCTGAGGGTGTGGGTGCCTTCTGTAAGGAAAGAACTTTTGGCCATTTTTTCTTCTATTGTTTTCAAGTCGAGTGTGCCCTCGGGGCGTTCTGGGGAGGAGCTGGTGCCAAGGTCTCCTTGCTCAGGGGAGGCCGCTGCGGCCGCCGGCGTAGGCCCTCCGGCTGTCTCCCCCCGGTTGGGGAAGGAGAACCTCCAAACCACAGACACCGCCGAATTTTCGCTCTCCAGAGCGGGCGAATCCCAGCAGCGCCGGGCGCGTGGGATGGGAAGGAGCCCAGCGGAAACCTGGAAATGAGCCGCGGCGCCAGCGAATCCTGCTCGTTCGTGGAGTTAGTGCCCAGCACAGAAAATGAGCAGAGGAGCCTCGCTTCCGATATTCGCACCTTAAGTGCTAACAAACAGCCTTTTCGCTCCGCAGTGCTATTTTAAAAGCTGGGAAGAGGCAAATTGGAGTTCTTGGTTGTGCGCTCTCTCCTTTGGAGGAGGGAATTGCGCAAGGAAAAGAACAGAAGCCTTTAATTTGTAACTAAAATCCCATGAGTTGAGTTGCCTAGTACAAACAGACGCGGTGCACATTTTAATACAGAACTAAGGGAAGGGGACTTGGGCTCATCTCAACCGCAGGCAGCGGGTGGCTTCAAAGAGACGCAAGATTGGTCTCTGGGGAATAAAAGGAAGCGTTAGGATGGCGGTTTTCAAGGGAAGTTAGGTCTAGACATGCTTCTCTGAAGGTCGTCAGGCAGAAGTTTTGTCGAAAGCAGAATTTAAAAGAAACAAACACCATGAGCTTGTCCCTCGCTCTTACTGGCCTGTAAATCCGCCCCCCACGCCCCGCCCCGCCCCGCCCCCGAAGAATCACATCAAAAAGGATCCCGGGACAGAAGTCCAGGGAACAAAAACCTTTGAGGGAAATTTCGGAACTGTTTGACAGGGATCTAATGTTCATGGCTCACCTATAGCGGGGGCGCGCTTGCTTCCGGGCGCCCTCCTCGCAGGTGCCCTTCTGGACCCGGTGGGTCACCTTTGGGCTTCGTCCACAAACGGGCGGAGTGACAGGACAGGCCATTTTCCCTCTGGGGCCTGGTTAATCCAGAAGCCCCGGCACCCACCCCTGGGTGGCCCTCGCGCGCGGACCACTGCGCTATCCTGGAAGCCAGACTAAGGCTGAGGCCAGGGAGTGCCAAGACTCAGTCTCGAGACCAGAGGGTGGCGCCCCGGAAGCCCTTCGTCCGCCTGCGCCCTGGCGGGGGGCGGGGGGGGCGCGGCGGTACCCTCTGCGGCCCGCGCGGCTGCGGACCCTCGGACCCCAGCCGCCCCGGTGCCAGACGGAGCCAAGGGGAGGAAGTGGGATTGAGGGGCACGTGACTTCGACAAACCCAGTAACGAAGTTTTGTTTTCCTCCCCAGCACAAGCCTCTGCTTCGGCGGCTCCCAGCCCGCAGCCCGCTTGCGAGAAGCCGGGGCAGGGCCGAGGTGGACGAGAGAGGCGCCGCTGCCGCTGAGGCCCTTCCCCGCTCGCCGCGCCCCCCGCCACTTGGCCCGCTGGCCATGGCCGACGGCGGCGGCACAGGCAGCTCGGGCTCCTGGTGGAGTTCGTTAAAGAACAGCAGGAAGAAAAGCAAGGACGCCGCGGGGGGTGCGAAGCCTCCCACCCAGCCTGACCCCGGGGAACCCGCGGCGCCCGCCCCGCCTGGCCCCGACTGGACTAGCAGTTCCCGGGAGAATCAGCATCCCAATCTCCTCGGGGGCGCCGGCGAGCCCCACAAGCCAGACAAGTTGGGCGGGGAGAAATCGGGCAACAGCCGCCGAAATTTGAAGATCTCGCGCTCGGGCCGCTTTAAGGAGAAGAGGAAAGTGCGCGCCACTCTGCTCCCCGAGGGAGTCAGGTCCTCGGAGGAGGCGAGCTTCTCTGGTGACCCGCACGAGGACAAGCAGTAGCCCAAGCGCTCCGGGACTCTCTTCGCACCACGCCTCCCCAACCCCCAGGTCTAAACCCGAGAATTCTGCCCCGCCCCTGTTCTTGGAGTCTCATCCCACCAAATTCAGAATATTCGCACAAGGCCTCCAGAGTTTATTTTCCTAGAAATTGACGTGACAAAACAACGTGTTCCGTGTATCACGACTCAAGGATGCATTAAATATTTATTCGTGGTAAGAGAAGATACCGCAGAGGAAGTTGGCACAATTTTTTTCAAAAAACTTCAGTGGCCTCGTTTGCGTCGCCCGTGGGAGTGAGAAGGGTACTTTTGTAAGAGACCTTAGCTCAGCTGGAATTGCGCAGCCCTCCACTGAGAACGGCATGCTCTGATTCCGAACTTGCTATTGGAAAGCAAATCACAGTGCTATCTTTAATGCCTGAGAAATGCACTTTAGGAGTACTTTTGTAGACACACCTTAAGTGAAGGGATGGAAGAGAGCAGGAAGCATTCTTAAGTAGAAGCATTTTAATTAAGGCAGGATTGCTTTTAATGTTGAACTGCAAAACTGTACTTGCCTGTTGTAGCGTGGACTATTAAAACTGTTGCACTGTAAGACTTAAGGTGACTTTTGTATTTTTTTTTCCATTGCAAGACTGAAGCTCATCATACTTAAAAGCAGGCATGCAAAATCCAGGGTGACAGAGTTAATCATTTGCCACATAACCTGACAGTTCCTCTTGAAAAGCTGCAGGGAGGAGACCATGTCTACAAACTACCAACACCCAGATAGGAAACAGCTAGCTGGATATCCCTATTTACAAACCAAGTTCGAGGAAGAGAGGGAGAGGTACCAATTAATTATTCCTAAGTTTTCTTTTTTACTTCAGTGCATCTTCATAGAGTAAGTCACAATGCTAATAATAATTCTTTCTGTATTCATTATTCACCTGATTCAGAATTGTCTAAAAATACTTATTCAAACAGGTGGACTGAACTCTCAGTTTGTGCAAAGCTGGCTTTTTTCCCACCCTCTTTGCTTCAAAAGCTAATTTCCTTAGTCTGAAGTAAGAATTTATCTAGGTGCAAGGCCTTAAAGATCTACCAACCTGTAGATTTTTAACAAAAATCTACCTGTTTGCTTTTGTTATGAACTTCAAGTAAAAGAGTAAATCAGTACTGAAATCACTTGCTTTCAGCAAATTACAAGAGAGTTATTGTAGTTGTTAAGATCCCTGGGACCTCTTCCCACCACAATTCAGTTCATTTATAACCATTTAGAAATGCATAGCGGGGAAATTATAATGATCAAAGTGTGTGTGTGTGTGTATATATATATACACACACACATTGTACATATATATAATAGATATATATTATATTAATATATTAATAACATATATAGTTATAAAGCAGAAACTAACACACCACTGTAAAGCAATTATACTCCAATAAAGATGTTAAAGAAAATAACATATGTAATATATATAATATATATAAATATATAAAATTCTGATTTCACTGAGTTGGGATTAAATCAGTGCATTCCTCCCACTGCATAATTAGGACTGCTTTAAAACTATGTAACTACAAACCTCAACTGCCGATTGTGCATTGCACTCATATATATATATATAATATATATATAATTTATATATGTGATGTCTACATTATATATATATATAATTATTATATATATTATATATATATAATGTGGATAATGACAGGCCAGAACTTGATTGGAGCTCCTGAATTTGTTATATATAGTTTTTGGTTTCTCTTAAATTAGTAATTTATAACAAAGCATGTTGATTGTCCAAAGAGATTTAACAAAGAAACTTGATGAAAATGGCTAAAGTGGATTTAAATTAGTGAATCAAGCTTGGATACCAGCAAAATCATAGAGTTTACCATTTGATACATGCACTTCCACATACTAAAGGCTTACTCCAAAGGAAATTGTTTACGTGGGGATTATGAACACCTTAGTTTCTTAAAAAAGAGTTTGTGAGGGTTTTTTTTTTTTTTAAATCATGAAAAGTTTTTTTTTGCTTTGTATTCAGAATTAGGAAATACGTGACTGAAGTCTCATCAGGGTGAGCTTTCTGGATGAGGAAGACTTCACGTCAATTTTAAGTGGGTCTACCTACCATCTCTAGACTCTGATGAAGAAGAGGGAGTTGGGATCTTGGACTCAGAAGAGGTTCGTGCTAAGGGAGGGGACTGTGGGCTGACCAGCAGTGGGAGTGAATAGAGCAGACGCTGTCAAATCAGGCTTTGGAACACCTTCATACTATTTTAATTTCTGTAGAAGGTAATCAAAATTAGAGTAGATAACTACCCAAAATACTTCTCCCCTCCCAGGAAGACCAAGAGATTAGATCTGTACCCATTTATAAAAGTAAGCCAGCCATTGCATACTTTTAAAATCTTATACTAACCCTTTCATCCAGTTTTATTGTTTTAAAGAATTTTTTTTCTTAAAAATTCCTTTAGATGCACAAAACATTGGCATTTTCCTGGGTTGTGTGTCTAGTTTTGGATCCCATCCAAGTCTATAATTGCTGCAGATAATCAATAGCAGACATATAGCAGTGGAACTTATTAACATGACATCTTTCCCCACTGCTCTGAAAGAATTTAAAACCATGCTAATGGCAGTTATGACAATGAATGCAATGCACAATTGGCAGTTGAGGTTTGTAATTACATAGTTTTAAAGCAGTCCTAATTATGCAGTGGGAGGAATGCACTGACTTAATCCCAACTCAGTGAAATCAGAAACCAAGAAAAATTGGTGGGATAAAAGGATCATGAGTAAGATGAGATAATTTGACAAAGTGTCTTGCTGGGATTTATGTGCTCTGCAGATGATTAATTACATTCCCATAACATATATACAGATTTTGAAAATGTTTAAACCTCTTGATATTTTATAGTAAATAAAAGGAAAATGTTGAATTAAATTTGGAGTTAATTAGGTTGGAGACTTTTGTTTTCTTAAAATCCCTTACAAATGAAATTTCACTCACAAATTTGGAAACGATTAAAGAAATTCTTATGCCATGCTTCCAAATTATGTGAAAAAGGGACAAAAGTCTAGCAGCGTGTTTGCTCAATATTTTCATACCCATGATAATTATATGCACAGGGTGGTTTTTACCTCAGGGACTGTCCTTGCAGTCGGTGGCTGAGCAGTAACTCATATTACAGGTCACCTGAACGTCCCTTTGTGTTCGTGCTTCTGTTGTTCATCCCATTCTGATTTGCATTTCAAGAGCAGGGACTCTATTTTGTATACAGTTAGGACATTCTGCTTCATATAACACTGGGAAATATTTTTCTCTGCTTTGAAATGTAATGCAAACTCAGAACACTGATCTTGCCGAGTCCTTAGAAGGGAACTATAAACCTAATGAACGGTAGCATGGGCTGAAGCTCTGTCAGAAATAGTTCTTCTCATGGGATACACAGAAGAAAATCTGGGTGTCTTGAAATAAATAATAATAAAAGTGGGCACCTTTCAAATAAAAGGTGAACTGGAAAGGAATAAGGGGGAAAATAGGGCACTAATATCCAGTGATCACAAGGCACCTTTTATGAGAAAAAGAGATAGAGAATATTATTTTTCCTTAGTTGAGCAGTATCAGCCAGACTAGAAACAAACACTAAAAAAAAGCTAGCATGATAGAGATGTAGGGGTAACTGATCTTTAAAAACTCTTATTTTATTTGCAGAGCATCTTATGATAATTACCCAGAAATGTAAGAGATCCTTTCTTGGGATAAGCATGAGTTTATCTCCATGGCAAGTAGAGGGTGGGACCAGAGATATTTTATACCCTTGGGTGTCAACATAACCAGTACCTTAGGCTAGAAACAAGTGTGCAGCCCAGGGTACACTGTCACTGACAAGCTGGCTGTCCCATCAGAGCTTTGTTCTTCTCGCCTGTTTCCTGTACCCTCGGCCCCATTCTCACCTCGCCTCTGAGCGATTACATGTGTGTAATGTATATGTAAAGGCTGAGAGACGTGGAAGAGGGGCCGCCCGGAGGGAGGCACAGGGCCCTTCCCCAGCCTCCTGCAGGCACAGTGTATTAACAACCACTTTGTCAAAAGATGGCCCCGTACATCTGGAACATGGGATGAATAGCATTCGTGGCGACAGAAGATTATCATTAAGGATATAAATTGTAAGGAAACCGCACAGGTCTTGCCTGGCAGAGGACAATTGACCACAGTATAGAAGTGGTAGTAGCTAAAGATCACGATATATAAGACTGACAGAGGATATCATTGATCCTTCCAGGTATTCAAAACAAGGAATTCAGCCCTTCTTCCAAACCAAATTGTGCTGCGGATGACAAAGCGATGGATGCGTAACTGTCATGTCAGAGTTGTTGACATAACCTTGTGCAATAAAAAGATGGAGTATCTTCATCTCTGACATGTGTAACAAGACTGTTAACCCACGAGACAAAACTTTCCGGCCCTTAAACTAGAAACGTTCATGTTGAAGAAGATGAAGGTTCCTACCCCTGAAAGGAGTTGCTGACTCACCTGCCATTAAGTGGGGAATACGGGACCCATCCAGGACCTCCCTGTGCTTTTTCTGAAGGGATATTCCTTGAGTTACAAGTACCCTAGATTATTAATCTTTTTCTCGTGCCAGTCAACATGCATATCCTATAAAGATGGCAGCAAAGAGCTCCTGCAAAGTTTTCCAAGACACCCGGTCATAATTCTCTCTCTCCCTTGCTCTTAGATGAGTCTTAGATGATCCGGGTGTTGGTTTGCTCTTCTGTAAAATGATGGGATGGAGTCTATATTCCCACTTTAAAACTCTCTCTTAGGAATTTGCTATTTTGAACAACGGGCTGTGAAAGCTCATTCATAGAGTGCTCATTGTTTACTATAAAACACAAAGGCACCAACTGTCCAGTACTGATGGTCAGGTGGGAAGTTGGGAGGGAGGTAGAGAAGCATAAATTGCAATAAAGCTGCCACGTTATCCTATGGTGCTGTCACCACACTGTCATCTGGCCCAATAATCAGGGTAATTCTGCTGTATAGGAGCATGGAGCCTCATTATTCATGCCTAGAATCAAATTGCAGCAAGGCTATATAATTATATACATATTATTTAAAAAGTGTGTTTTCACAACTATAATCTCAGTTCCTCATAACTAGCCCTCGAGGGCCCCAAATCCCACCAATCTACCTGATTCTGTACTCTTGTTTAAACTCATCTTTTTCCATTCTCATTGGTGTTGTCCTTGGTCAAGAATTCATCCCCTCTAGGCCAGGGGCCTGGAAACGATCATTTTTTGACTCTTCTCTACACTGTCTTTAAAACTGTGAAGGATAAGGTCAGACTCCTTCACAAG
Organism: Delphinus delphis; assembly: GCF_949987515.2. NCBI lineage: Eukaryota > Metazoa > Chordata > Mammalia > Artiodactyla > Delphinidae > Delphinus > Delphinus delphis. The sequence goes on from NC_082691.1 coordinate 60,889,655, forward strand.
GGCTGCCACCCCTATCCAGCCATTCCATATTACTGACAATTCCCGAGAGTACCTTGCCATGCCTGCAGGCTTCTGTCTGTCCTGTTGCCTCTGCTTGGAATATTCTTTCTCCACTACCTGCCTGGCAAAGCCTCAATCAACCGTTAAAATTCAAGAGTCTCTTCCCACGCGCCTGTCATGGTCCTCCTTCACTCTGTTGGGAAACACCTATGCATAGGACATTCAAGTGCATGTTACCACTCCCACTGACCATATTATATGCATGTGATCACATGCCTCACTGCCCTTTTAGTCGAGGAGCTCAGGGAAATTCCAAGGGCAATGTTCATTCTTCACATCCCTTCATGAACTCCTGGCTAACCTACAAGGTCATGGGCCCTCCATGCTGTACTTGCATGTTATTCTTGGTAGGGTCATAATCTTTTCTCTTCTAGGAAAGCAGGCTGTGTCTGGCTGATAGAAAAATTTAAGAGGGTTGTAATCAGTCAGAGCCTGATCAGGAGAGAGAAACCACACAGTAATTTGAACAGGGAGCATTTACTGTACAGAACTATTACCTGTGATACGGATTGCAGTGAGAAGGGATTGCCTGCTAAGAAGTAACAGGAACCCAAAAGAACACAGTAATAATATAAGGTGCAACTACGACCCCGGAGCTGAGATTAAGCGCTCAAAGCAGACCCCCTGTTCGCTCCAAACCCCTGCACCTTGTTGGAAAGGGCACGGCTAAGACACACTTGTAGGCAGAGAAATCACACCAGTGAAACTTGTTTGGAAATCCTCCTACCAGAACTGGTTTTTTTGTGCCAGTGGGCACTAGAGCACTAATCACTAAATTATTTGAACAGCATGGGTAAAAATACAGGCAATATTGCTGTGTTAATACACTATGGGAGGGAACTGGTGTTTCTGTAGGCTGGGCTACATTCATTTCAAGAGGGCAATTGCTTGCCTATAAAGTGCCTGTGAGAGTGAGAAAAGGGGGCTACTTCCTCTGGGTGGGCTTCAGCCCCCCCCAACACTCCCATAGCAGGCACCCTTGTCCAGTAACAACCTACACGGCCTTATACAGCAGCTGTGAGTCCAGGAATAGATGGAACTATGCCCTGAAGGTGATGGGCTTTGGTAAAGGACAGACTGGCCTGCCTGAAAGGAAGCCCAGGTTCTAGACCCATTTTTCTAACTGGTAGTTGTGTGGTCTCAGGCAAATCACTTAACTGCTCTGGGCTTTCATTTTCTCACCTGTAAAACAAGAAGTTCAGACACTTCAAGTTCAAAAATTCTGTTATTATAGTGTCTATTAAGAGAAGCAGTGTTTACCTTTATATTCAAAACAGACCAGATCTCCAATTACATGCAATAAATTTTACAGTAGGATTGTGGTCAACGTCATGTCCCTCACCATTGACATGATATTTTTCTGGGCTGTGATCAGATCTACCAATACCAGCTCTTCCAGCTAACTTGAAATTTCCTCCTTTGCATATATATTATTTTTATATATTATAAATATATATATATTATAAATAGCCATAAACGCCTACTCTTCCACTAAGTTTTAACTGTGACATTGGTTGCTTCGCTCAGAGCCTCCAAGATAGAGTTAGATGCCCTCGTCTGTGTCCCTGCCGTGGACACACAGACTCCTGCCGCAGCCCATCCCATGGACAGTATTGTTACTGTCTCTACCACCAGATGGTAAACTCTTAAAGGGGAGGGACTCTAATTTATGCTGGCTCTGCTGTGGCCAGCGCAGCGCCTAGCACGTAGTACTCATTAAATATTTGTTGAGCGAATGAGGACTTAAATTTCTTGCAGGAGCAGTGAAGTAATATAGTAGTTAAGACAGAGGGTTCTAAAGTCAGATGAGTTAGATTTAAATCCTGGCTTTTCCATTTACTGTCTGTGAACCTATTTGAGTTATACAACCTGCCATGCTTTAATTTTTGTTGTTGTTATTTGTTAGTTTTGTTTGTGTTTGTGTTGGTTTTTTTTGGTCCCGATATTGAGATATAATTGACATATAACGTTGTATTAGTTTAAGGTGGACAACGTAATGGTTGGATAGATTTATATATTGTGAAATGGTTACCACAGTAACTTTAGTTAACATCCACCATCGCACATAGTTAGTTTTTTTTCCTGTGATGAGAACTTGTAAGATCTACTCTCTTAGCAACTTCCAAATATACAATGTGATATTGTTAACTGCAGTCACCATGCTGTACATTACATCCCCAGAACTTACTCATCTTACAACTGGAAGTTTGTACCTTTTGACCACCTTCACCCATTTCCCCCACCCCCTCTGGCAACCACCAGTCTGTTCTCTGTTTCTATTCAGTTTGTTTTAAATTCCACATATAAGTGAGATCATACAGTATTTGTCTTTGATTTATTTTACTTTTTCTTTGTTTTTTTTTTTTTTTGCGGTTCGCGGGCCTCTCACTGTTGTGGCCTCTCCCGTCGTGGAGCACAGGCTCCAGCCTGTTGCGGAGCACAGGCTCCAGATGCGCAGGCTCAGCGGCCATGGCTCACGGGCCCAGCCGCTCTGCGGCATGTGGGATCTTCCCGGACTGGGGCACAAACCCGCATCCCCTGCATTGGCAGGCGGACTCTCAACCACTGCGCCACCAGGGAAGCCCTCCTCCCCCTCTCTCGCTGTTCTTCCTTCAGTGCTCTTAATTGCTCAAACCAGAAAACTAGAAGTCATTCTTGGTTCCTCATTCTTCCCAACTCACTGGCTCTCTTCATTGAATTGATCAGTCTGTTCTGTATTTTTAATAAACTCTTTCAAATCTGTCCACCTCTCTCCATTTTCCCTGCCACAAAGAGAATCTAAGGCACCAGTTTCTCTCCCCTGGCCCAGCGCAGCAGCCTGCTCTCTGGTCCTCTCTTTGTATCCACTCCTGCCCCTACTATAATCTGTTCCCCAACCCACCACTGAACTGAACTTCGTAAAAAGTTAGATTTCAAAACTTTTTAACATAGAAAGCTAATCCAGTACCTCCTTCCCCTGGTTAACACTCTCTGATGTATGATGAGACAGCATCCTCCAGATAAAATCCTAAACCAATAAATGTGCTTTAAGCACCTCGCTGGGTCCAACCTCTGCCCACTCCTCCGTGTCTCTCTCCCTGCCATCCCTTCCAGCACCCTCTATTCCGGAGAAAGCAGGCTCCAGGTCTTGCACTATGTTCTCCCCTCCGCCTTGGAGGTCAGGTTTTCCAAGGTCCCAAGAGCTTGATGAACCTCTTTCGACAGACCCTTTCTTTGCAGACCTTCAGTGCTTTTGAGGACATTGCTGCTGCGTGAGCAGCCGTGTGGAATGGAACTGCAGTGGAGTCATCTACCTTCTCCAGCTCAGGTTTCCTTGTGAATAAATGCAAATACCACTTCATGGTGTTTTGCTTGAACTAAGCACACATAAAAGCATATCTCTTAGAGATAAACTGCATAGCCCAGAGGAAGCCCTCAGTAATATCAGCTGTTTTTATTCTTGTTCCTGAGTGATGGGTTGAGATTGGCCTGAAGGAATTATTTCAGCAGTTTCCTTTAAACCCTGTCTGGAATGTGAAGGCTCCATTCCTTGGGGAATGCCAAGAGGCATTTTGGAAAACTGTGGTCATGTTTTTGTTTCAAAAACTCAAGGGCAGTTGGACATCTAGGAGATGGAGAAAAAGAAAGAACCTCAGGTCCAAGAGGACAAAAAAAAGAGAATCGGATTCCGTGCTGTCATCTATATGTTTAAGAACATACCCTGAATCTGGGATTATATGACGAATGTATTTTAAGGTGTTGTCAGACCCCCCAAAAAGGGAAGTAAAATTGGGAAGAAGAGGCAATTAGCTTAGTAGGGAAATGCAATGCTAAGTTTCAGGAATGCCTGGGGGATGGCTTAGGGATGTGGTGACACCACATTGTCAATAATAAAATCTCTAAAGCCCTGGGAGTGACCATCCTCCCTGCATTTCTGATCCTAGAGACGGTGAAGGACGAGAAAGCAGCTTCATCGCCATGATCCACATGCTTCCCTCTAGCTGTCCACTGCTGTATTACTGCAGGTGGGGACTTCACATGGGACAACTTTTGCAGATAGTGGAAATCCAAGGCAGCCTTAGGTAGCTCACTGTCAGTTCCGAGGAATATGTCAACACCTATGAGCCCTGACAGACCACTCTTTGCAAGAAATCTCTCTCAGCCTGAGTTTGCAGAAGGGTATGTTTTGATTGAAGGAAGCCGCTCGCATCTTCACCCTTGGACATATTCTAAGTTTCTTTTACACTGAAGCCAATTCTCAGGAATTAGATGGAGAGATTGAGGCAGAGGGAGCACAGGGGGAGTAGGAGATGTAGCCTGGTGAGGCTCCCAACAGGCATGAGTTTTGAAAGAAAGTTCCCTGTCAGTCCCCCACTGATTGTAATGAGAACGAGGGGGCTGTAGGTGCCCCTGACCCTGGTATAGCCAAGGCTACAGGCACTAGGAATTTTTTGGAGGGAAGAAGGTAGTTCTTTCCAGTCTACAGGGGCACAGAGCTATGGCTTTTCAGGAATGAAGGGTAGAATTTTGCCCATTGCACCTTTTAATTGGGACACTTAGCTGTCTTATTTTTGTAATGTAATAATTAATTTGGGGACTAGGTAACTTCACTGCAAATCAACAAGTATTTATTGAGTACATAGTACAAGGGCCTTGGGACAAAAAATAAAGTAGATACTAATATTTTTAGTCCTTCATATACTTTATAAATTTAAACCCTGACTGTGTCCTTCATTTATTTTGTATTGATTTATCAATTTATTGAAAAAATATTTATTGAGTTCATTCATTCTTGTATTTATTCAGTGTGCCTATTAGGTACCAGGCAGTGAACTAAACTGCAGATGCAGAAGAAAGTAAGATCTTAATCTATACCTACTTATAATCTTACTGCAATACAGTGTAATACAAGCAATAATAGTTTGGAGACAGGCATTGGATCATTCAGGAACCGTTCAAGATGTTTTGATGAGTTAATTACATCTCAGGTATTGTGAGTGACCTGAAGGTGTTAAACGTGCTCCCAACCCCGGGGGGAAAATCACCCCCCCTGCTTCTGGACCAACATACCTGCCTACTTAAGCCAATACATAGGAGAGACTGCCAGCAGAGTGTGACGTTCTGCCTCTTAACTCCCCAAGTTTGCAGATTTCCAGAGGCTGAAGCCTCTCCCTTTATCCTCTCAACCCTTTTGACTTCTCAAGGTACACAGATCCACTTCCCAGGAACCACTACGTCTCCATTGCAGTCAGAGCGCCATGTCTATCCTCACCAATGAAAGAATGATGAAATATGCTATGCTGTATAATTTAACCTGTTCGCAGTTGGAACAGAAGCACCAGCTTGCCGGACTATCCGTTCTGACAGAATAACCTCTCTTTACCACAACTGTCAGTAGGATTTCTGCTTGTAACTCTGCGCAAGGACAGGAGATGATCGGGGAGATGATCAGGGCAAAGGCTTGTGAACCTGGACACAGTCTTCAGGACTCATGGGCAGGTCTTTCGATGAGAAAAGAGTCTGATGCTGTAGCCACAGATATTCCTCCCCGGCGGGCTGCCTCTTTGACTCAGCAGCCTCGTTTTTCCCTTGGTCTCTCAGGGAGGTGGTGAGCATGGACGACTAAGTTCACTAAATCTGACCTGATTTGCATCCTTCTTTTCTACTATTCATCCAGCCATCAAACTTCCTGTTCCTGAACTCACTGAGTGGGATACTCATTCAAATACTTATTTTCAGGCTTTTCTAGCTATGAAAATGCAGTCTTGCTTTCCGAAACCATGCTACTTCTCTGGTTAATTATAAAAATTATAGGACTTCAAAAAGGACAAAAATAAATACACAAAAATTTGTATAGAAGATTTATAGGACTTCATTCACTAGGCAGCGACTTTTACTAACTCCCTGGGAACAGTGTACTACCCAGACACATCTATACAACCACATCACCTGGTAGTTAAGAAATGGTCACAACTGCCACAAAGCGCGACAGGCTGCATGCCATAGTTAACATTGCTATAGGGCTTTATGATTAAGGATGTGCCTTCATATCTGTAATTTCATGTGATCCATAGAAAAACTATGTGTGGCAGATGCTTTAGATTATTACTGCTATATCCATGACCCTTTGACAGGGGACTTTGCGGCTCCTCCCATCAAGATGTAGAGTCTATTTCCTAACGCTTTGTCTTTGAGCTCATTTCTAGTGTCTTGCTTTGGCCAATGGAATGCGGTAGAAGTGATATTTTGCCAACTCCAATTGTATTAGTCTGCTCAGGCTGTTATAACACCACAGACTGGGTGGCTTAACCAACAGAAATTTATTTGTTCACAGTTCTGGAGGCTAGAAGTTCAAGATCAAGGTACCATCAGGGTTGGTGTCTGGTGAGACCTCTCTTCCTGGCTTACAGAGCTTCTCACCTTAACCCCACATGGCCTTTCCTCTGTGCTTGTGCAAAGAGAGAGAGATCTCTGGTGTCTCTTCCTCTTCTTATAAGGACACGTCCTGTTAGATTAAGACCCCTCCTTTATGGTTTCATTTAACCTTTATTACCTCCTTATAGGTCTTGTCCCCAGATACAGTCACAGTGGGGATTGGGGCTTCAACATATGAATTTGGGGGAGGGGGACACAATTTGGTCCATAGCACCAAATCTAGACTCCAAGGGGCCTTATGAGCTTTGAGTCTCTCTCAGAAGCTGTCTCCCACTTAAGACAAGTCCAGGCTAGTCAACTGGAGAAGAGTCCTCAGGAGCAGAGATAAGCTGTCTTCCTGAGGCTACCTGAGACCAGCTGGCTTGGCTGCTCACTGCAGAAGCAGGAGAGAGCCTAGATGAAACCAGAGCCACCCAGTTAAGCCAGGTCAAATGGTGACCTGCAGAACTGTGCATGAAATTCATTGTTTTAAGCCACTACGTTTTGGGTGGTTTGTTAGGCATCAAAAGCTAATTAATGTTGCAGATATTACTTTGACCCCCATTTTGTTGATGAGAAATGGAATCTCAAAGAAATTAAGTGATTGTTCAAGGTTCTATGGTTAGTGAGTCCTAAAGAGCTGCATCTTCTGAATTCAAATATTTGCTTTTTCCATTGTCCTCTGATTCTACGCCAGGAAAGATGGACTCAGGGTCTGGAAACATAAACATATTGATGTGGGGCAATTTATGATCCTTTTCCTGGCAAATTAATTCCTAATGCACTGGACTTTAGATTGGGCGAGTGTGTATGTGCATGTGTGTGCATGTGTGTGTGTACGTGTACATGTGCCTGTATTTCCTCTGAAGGGTACAGACCCAGGGTTTATCAGGCTATTTTATTCCAAATGAATAGTTTTATTGGCTGTGATAGATCCAGGCCCTGCATGTTTATGTTAGCGTGACTGGACCAGCCTCCAGGTAAAAGTGGGCATGGGCTTCAATATGCCCCTTAGGTGTGGACCTCAATGAGAATGTTTCCCAAAACTTTGCATGAAATGCTGAACACAGTTGTAAAAACTAGGTCAGGAAGAAAGCAAGGCTGCAGAGAAACCCTTACTGGAATGGAAGATGATTGCTACTTGAGAAGAATGATAGACAAAGGCCAAGAAGGGGGGCTTGAGTCATGGGACCCCTGCTCCCCCATAATGACTTCCCTGGTACTGAGCCTCTACCTTCTTTAACAGTCATATTCCTCAGTTGCGCACTGCAAAATCTCTGGCTCATTTCCAATATTTTGCTCTTTAAGACAGTGCTATATAGAATAATTTGAACATAGATCATTTTGCACCTGTGTAAATTTTTTGGTAAAGTAACATCCTAGAAGCAGGCATGCTGGATCAAAGAATATATACTTCACAACATTTTTATAGATAAATTTTAGAGATATCATCAAATCGCCACTGTCAGGGTTGTACCAATTCACACTTCACCAGCAATGTATGAAAGTGACTCTCTCCATAGCCTCACCAGGAGAGTATTACCAAACTTTTGGATTTTTGCTACATAATAGGTAAGAAATAGTATATATCCAAGGTAGTTTTAGTTTGCATTTCTTTTCTTATGAGTAAGCTTGAGCATCTTTTGGAACATTTAATTTCTACGTCTTTTATATGAACTCTCTGTTCACATCCTTTGTCTGTTTTTCTATCACATTATTAGTTTAATTGCTCTTTAATCATGAGACATATGCTAGTCTTGTTTCTCTAACTAGATTACTCTTAATTATATTTTACATGGCATTATTGAACTATTGTGTTCTTTAACTTTCTTGTGTTATGTTTTATATGTGGGGGGTTGGGAGGAGAATTTATTGTGAATTTCCAACCACACTGTTGATTCTCTAAGTACAGGACCCATGAATTGCATTTACTTTTTACTTGCTCTGTTCTAGTGTGAGGCTAAGTAATAACTCATCGTCAGAACTACATGGCTTACTGAATGAGTGAGAACAGAAGAATCAAATGTTGTCTGGAGGTTGGAATCTCATTTGTCATGGGTTAAATGGTGCCCCTCCTCCCCAAAAAAGATATGTCCTAACCCTCAGAATCTATGAATATGATCTTATTTGGAAAAAAGGTCTTTGCAGATTCATAAATTAAGGATCTTAAAAACTGAGAAGAGGCCACGTGAAGAGGGGGGCAGAGATGGAGTCGGGCAGCCACAACCCAAGGAATGTCTGGAGAGGAAAGGAAGCATCCTCTCCTACAGCCTTCAGAGGGACTGCAGCCCTGCCAACACCTTGATTTCAAACTTTTGGCCTTCGGAATAAATTTGTGTTGATTTAAGCCACCAAGTTTATTGTAGTTTGTTATGGCAGCCACCAGAAGCTAATGGTCCTTCACGCCTTTGATCTTGTCTCTGCCGTGTTCACTGAATACGTGTTATTCAGTTGACTGTGAAGAGAGAGAGGAATGAAGGAGATACAAAAGCACAGGAGAGGAGGGAAAATACAGGTTTGGGGGTGTAGGGGTGGAGAATGAGAAGAGAAGAGAGAGGAGAAGAAGGAAGAGAGAAAGAAAAAAATGAAATAAAAAAAGAGAAAAATGAGGTAAGGATGGGTTGGCATCTGCTCAGACATTTGGCCTTTTTCTTGGTCCTCATCTTTCTCCACGTGGCATCTCTTCTACTCTCCCTCAGCCTCTCCGGGCCCCTCAGGCATTCGGCCACACTAAGCAAGTTTATTTTTATGCTCTTTACATTTTTTGTCCCATCCCACGTTTCTGGTTTCCAACCTGCAAGCACCAGTGGGCTGGTTAGAAGCCTGAGCAGAGACACACGCTCACCCAGAAAGCTCCCCTCCACTGTTCCATCAGTCACCCTTAGCAGAGGCCTGGGATCCCGGCCATTCTAGTATTCGGGGCCTCCCCAGCCCAGGCAGGGCATTGCAAATCTATAAGCACCCACTTGGAATGCTTCTGCGGTCACATCAGCCCACTATCTGCCGCCCACAATACAAGTGAGGGAACAAAGGAAGTAACCCAGAATTGCCAAGTGTGCCCTCTGAAAAATTCCAAAGGCGGGAAGAAGATTTTGATTAATTTGCCATTTATCTTCTGGGTTTGACTAAAGTGCTTTAGACATCTCTGTACTGCCCCTAGTGGTCGCCAGCCGTTGTGTTCTCCTAAAGGACCTCATGGTTTGTAAATTCCTCACCCACTTTTTGAAATTTTCTCTGTGTTTTAGTTAGGACCTTTATTTAGAATTATTTTTACATAGAGAAGATATCTAAATATTTTTAGAATCAATTCCATTTTTTTCTTTTATGATCTCTATTATTTTAAAAAAATATTTCAAAATATTCATTCTGTGAGTTTTGATAAATAATAGCATGGTATAACAACCATCACAGTCAGGATACAGACAGTTCCTTCACTCCAAAAATTCCTCCGTGTTGCAACTTTATAGTTAAACCCACTCCCCGCCACACACACACCCTTAAATCATAGTAAACAACTTTTGATCTTATTTCTACTCCTACAGTGTTGTTTTTTCCAGATTTTCATATAAATGGAATCATGCAATATGTAACTTTTTGAGCCTTGCCTCTTTCACTTAGCGTAATATATTTGGTAAACATAATGCATCAATGTTGTTGAGAATATCAATAATTCATTCCTTTTAATTCCTGAGTAGTATTTCATTTAATGGATGTACCTCTTTATCCATTTGCCCAGCTAAGGATACTTAGATTGTTGCAGGTTTTTGTAATTATGAATAATGCTGCTACGATGATTTGAATACAGGTTTTTGTGTGAACCTAAGTTTTCATTTCTCCAAGGTAAATACATAGAGGTAAGAGTGTACATTTATATGGCAAGTGCAAGTTTAACTTTACAAGAAACTGACAAACTGTTTTCCAGGGTAGCTGTACCATTTTCCTTCCCATCAGTAGTGTATGAGAATTCCAGATACTCCATATCCTTGTACTGTATTGGACTTGGTATTGTCAGTTTTTGTTTTTGTATTAAACATTTAAAAAGATGTGTAAAGGTATCATATTGTGGCTTTAATTTGCATTTCTCTAATGACTAATAACGTTGAGCATCATATCTTGTGTTTATTTACTATCTATATATCTTCTTTGGTGAAGTGTCTGTTCAAATCTTTGCCCAGGTTTTTAGGGGTTTTTTTTGTTGTTGAGTTGTGAAACTTTTTATATATTATGGATATAATTCCTTTGTCAGAAATATGATTTGCAGATATTTTTTCCCAGTCTGTATCTTATCTACCACTCTCTTAACAGTGTCTTTCACAGAGCAAAAGTTTCTAATTTTGTGAATTCCAAGGTAGCAAATTTTTCTTTTATGTCTTGGACCTTTAATGTCATATCTAAGAACTTTTTGCCAAACCCAAGGACATAGAGATTTTCTTTAAAGTTTTCTTCCAAACTTTTATAATTTTATATTTCATTACATTTATTTTTTGCATATGTATATTCAATTGTTCTAGTACCATTTGTTGAAAAAACTACGGTTTCTCCAGTGAGTTATCTTGGCACCCTTGTCAAAAAATATATTGGGCGTATTTGTATGCATCAATTTATGGACTCTGTATTCTGTTCATTCATCTTTGTGTCTATCCTTTTGCAAATACTTCACTGTCTCGATCGCTGTGACTTCACAGTAACTCTTAAGATCAAGCAACATGAATCTTCCAACCTGGTTTTTCTTTTTCCAAACCATTTTGTCTATTCTAATTATGTTGGCTTTCCATATAAAGTTTAGAATGATATTGTCAATAGCTACTGATAAAAAGAATCCTGCTGGGATTTTTATTGGGATTGTAATATATCTATAGATCAATTTGAGAATTATCATCTTAATATTGTCTTTCAGTACACAAACACAATAAATGTAGTTCTTTGATTTCTTTCACCTGTGTTTTGTGGTCTTTATCATGCAAATTCTGCTAATATTTTGTTGTTTCCACCTAAATATTTCATTTTGGGGGCCATTGTAAATGATACTTCAGTATCTTTTACTTTTCCTTGCCTTATTGCACTGAGTAGTATGCTGCTAGATAGGAGTGGTGAGCATCTTGTCTCAGTCTTGAATCTTATTCCCATATCAAGGCAAAAGTATTTATTCTTCACCATTATGTATAATTTACTACATATAATTTATAATGTCTAATTATGTCTAATTTAGCTTTAAGTTTTAGTAGATGTTTGTTATCATATTGAGAAAAATTGCTGCTATTCCTAGTTTATTGAGAGTTTCTATCATAAATATATTTTTTATTTGTCAAATGATTTTTCTATAGATATTGATATAATTATGTAGTTTCTCCTTTTCAGTCTTCTTTAGTCAATGTAATCCACATTAATTTTGGAATGCTGAACTAGCCTTGCTTCTTGGTGTTCACCCCATTTTCTCATGATGTTATCTTTTGCATATGTTGCTGGATTTAACTTGCTAAAATCTTTTTGAGAATTGTTGAATCTATGTTCATGAGAATTATTGGTCTATAGTTTTCTTGTGTCTTTGTCTGGTTTTGGTATCAGGGTAATATGGGCCTTGTAAAATGAGTAGAGAGGTACTCTCTCCTCTTCAATTTTCCTAGAAGAGCGTTTGTAGAATTGGTATTATTTCTTCCTTAAATTTTTAGTAGAATTCACCAGAAAAGCCATATGAGTCTTGAATTGTCTTTGTTGGAAGGTTTGTTTTTTTTTTCTTTTTTGCGGTATGTGGGCCCCTCACTTTTGTGGCCTCTCCCGTTGCGGAGCACAGGCTCCGGACGCGCAGGCTCAGTGGCCATGGCTCACGGGCCTAGCCGCTCCCCGGCACGTGGGATCTTCCCGGACCAGGGCACGAACCCTTGTCCCCTGCATCGGCAGGCGGACTCTCAACCACTGCGCCACCAGGGAAGCCCTGTTGGAAGGTTTTTAACTACAAATTCAATTTCTTTAATAGATATATGACTAGTCAGATTACCTATTTTTGTGTATGTGAGCTTTGATAGTTTGTGTCTCTCAAGGAATTGGTCCTTTTCATTTAAGTTGTTGAATTTATGAGCATAACGTTGTTATAGTACTTCCTAATTATGCATTTAATGTTCACCCCTTCTTTGTCCAGCTTTTGCTTCTGGTATATTAATTTGTGTCTTCTATCTGTTTTTCTTAGCCATTCTTGCTAGAGCTTTATCAATTATATTGTTCTTTTTAAAGACCCAGTTTTTGGTTATGCTGACTTCCTCCATTGTTTTTTGTGTTTTCAGTTTCATTGACTTTCTATTCTTATCTTTATCCTTTTCTTTCTTTGCTTTGGGCTTAGTTTGCTCTGCTTTTTCTTATTATTTAAGGTGGAAGATTAGATTACTGATTTGAGACCTTTTTTTCCCCCCTAATATAAGCATTTATTGCTATAAATTTCTCTCTAAAAATGGCCATCATCAAAAAATCTAGAAACAATAAATGCTGGAGAGGGTGTGGAGAAAAGGGAACACTCTTGCACTGCTGGTGGGAATGTGAATTGGTACAGCCACTATGGAGAACAGTATGGAGGTTCCTTAAAAAACTACAAATAGAACTACCATATGACCCAGCAATCCCACTATTGGGCATATACCCTGAGAAAACCATAATTCAAAAAGAGTCATGTACCAAAATGTTCATTGCAGCTCTATTTACAATAACCCGGAGATGGAAACAACCTAAGTGTCCATCATTGGATGAATGGATAAAGAAGATGTGACACATATATACAATGGAATATTACTCAGCCATAAAAAGAAACGAAATTGAGCTATTTGTAATGAGGTGGATAGACCTAGAGTCTGTCATACAGAGTGAAGTAAGTCAGAAAGAGAAAGACAAATACCGTATGCTAACACATATATATGGAATTTAAGAAAAAAAATGTCATGAAAACCTAGGGGTAAGACAGGAATAAAGACACAGACCTACTAGAGAACAGACTTGAGGATATGGGGAGGGGGAAGGGTGAGCTGTGACAAAGCGAGAGAGAGGCATGGACATATATACACTACCAAACGTAAGGTAGATAGCTAGTGGGAAGCAGCAGCATAGCACAGGGAGATCAGCTCAGTGCTTTGTGACCGCCTGGAGGGGTGGGATAGGGAGGGTGGGAGGGAGGGAGACGCAAGAGGGAAGAGATATGGGAACATATGTATATATATAACTGATTCACTTTGTTATACAGCAGAAACTAACACACCATTGTAAAGCAATTATACCCCAATAAAGATGTTTAAAAAAAAAGAAACCAGTAAAAAAAAAAAAAAAAAAAAATTCTCTCTAAAAACTGTTTAGCTTCATTGTGCAAATTTGATGTGCTACATGTTTCTTTTCATTCAGTCCAAAATATTTTCTAATTTCCATTGAGACATTTTTTTGTCCCATGTGATATTTAGAAGTCTGTTGTTTAATTTCTAAATATGTGGGGATTTTCTAGATAAGTTTGCTATTAATTTTTGGTTTAATTTTATCATAGTCCTGATTTCAATTCATTTCAAAGTGTGCTAAGGTTTGCTTTATGGCCCAGAGTATTGTCTTTCTTGGTGAATGTTCTGTGTACACTTGAAAAGAATGTGTGTTCTGCTGTTGTTAGGTAGAGAAGTAGAGTTTGAAAATGAAAATATTTCAGTTCAATCAAGTTGCTTGATAGTGTTTAGGACTGCTATAGCTTTGGTGATTTTCTGTGTACAGTTACCCTTGAACAACATGGGGGTTAGAGGCACTGACACCCCACTGAGTCGAAAATATGAGTACTGCTATCTCTGCCTCAAAAACAAAGGAATTGATAAATGACTCACCCAAGGGCAGGAAGCTGAAACCGTGTATAGAATCAGGACTCAAACGCTAGTTCTTTTGATTCCACATATTGTGATCCTGTTGAACACAAACATTTCCCCACGTTAGTTAATTTAAGATCTGTAAAATGAAAATACAGGTACTATATTTATTTTCTTAAATCTGCGTATAAATGGACCTACACAGTTCAGCCTGTGCAAAAGCAAAGTTCATTATCTGTCCCTCCCTACCAGAATGCGAGTGTCCGAAGTACAGGACTTTGTCTTATTCGCTGCTATATCCCGAGCATCTACATGCCTGATCTGACCCATAGTAAGTACGCAGTAAACATATGGTGAATGAAAGAAGACCTAGTGAGAAAACAAGCAAAAACACTATTCTCTTGTATATTTTAAAGAAGTTGATTTGCAATGACAGAATTTTGAAATGTCTAAGAGCACATGAAAGACTTTGAGATCATCTTATCTGGAGGTTATCAATCTTTATTTCTCTGAGCATATCTGAAGGATACAGAACAAGCCAAAGCCATAGATCTCAACTTGAAGGGATGCCCTTGCTGGGGGGAATATCAGAATAGGAGGGAGGAGGAGGACCTAGGTAGAGTTTATGGTTTGAGGAACCTTTCCAGGTGATAGGCTTTTCTCGGGAGACATGTTTGTTCATGCTCTTCTTTTCTAAGCTCCTTCCACTCCTACTTCCAAAGCCCCTTTGAAAAATACCAGTCTGGTCCAACTCCTTCCTTAAAGACAGTGATTCTGAAAGGTTAATGATTTGCCCAGAGTCAAGAAGCTAGTGGAACAGCTGAAGTAGAAACCAGTATCCTGACACTGTCCTATAGGATCAAATAAGGAGCACTGAGAGTCCAGATTGTCAAAATCCATATCTCTAGAGAAGAGTTTGGCACAAAGATTTGAGAAGGGTTAACGGAATTTGGAGCCAGACCGTCATGACTCCAAATGAAGTTATTAACTTCATTCAGTTTCATTTCCTCATATGTAAATTCTGGATTTACTTGAATATCCAATAGCCACCTAAAACTCAGCACATCAAAAGTAAGTGCTCTCTTTTTCCTCACTCCAAAACCACCTCCTCCTCCTCTGTTCCGAATTTCATTAAATGCCAACTGCCTCTCCACAGAATCCCTTTCTCTTTCAACCTCCCTCACTCCCACCTTTGAGACCTACCAAATCTACGTCCTAAACGTCTCTCAAATCAAGTCACATTTTATCCATTCACATTGTCACTCCCCTGGTGTCAGACAATCATTTTTTGTTTTGTTTTTGCCAAATGACTGCAACCTTTCTAATTCATTTTGTTGCCAACAGTCTTGCCTCTGCCCCCATCATTCAACCACATGGTTGATTATGTTTTATTTTGTCCATGTTGGTCCTCTCTGCTCCCACCATATTGAAAATTTTTTCAGTCCTTTTGGAAATGTCATGCATATTCCACCCTTTGGATATTTCTTCATGCTCATTTTTATTCTGGGATTTTTTTTTTTTTTTTGGTGGCCAATTCATCCTTTTATATCTGTTTGTGTGTGTGTGTGTGTGTGACACATACCTTCTCTTTATGCCTCAATAAAATGTGGGTCAGACACCCCTCCAGTGTGCTTCTGTAACACCCATACTTCTCCCACACAGCCCTCACCACTCTATATCATAACTGTTGATCTGTTTACACCTTGTCACTAATCTTAATCTCTATAAGGTCAGGGATTGTGCCTCCCATGTACACTATTATACCTCAGGTGCCTAGCAGGTACTAGGTACATAATGGCTGCTTAACAAATGATATCCATTGTCATCATCTTCCTTATCTTCATCACCATCATGATTGAATAGAGTCGTGATTTACGTAAAATGCTAAGCATGATGACTGGTTGACAGCAATACAGAGTAGTTTTAATTATTTAATATTCTTATTTTCTTCACCAAAAGTTAATATTTCTGAGCACATATAATAAAACTCAAAGCAAAACACAATTACATCCGTTTGGTATTTTATCATAAGGTAACAAGTAATAAAAATATAAAATACTTAGCATTTACATGTATACGTGGACGTACTAGTGATATTTTCTCCCCAAATTCACTGACGTTCTTGAGGAAGAGCAAAAACATGACTGGAAGTTCTCTTGCACTCTGCTGACTCACATAGTAAAGGTCAAATATTACTCTATGCGTTTAAAAAATCCTTTCTGTAAACAAATCATTTAAACTTTAGCCACACCTCAACTATTCCAAGAACAGATACATTCTTAGTAGATGAACAGCTTGTAATAGGCAGCCTTATCTTTCCTAATTCTCTAACTTACTTTTAACACAGTATTGAATGGCAAAGGTCTTATAATAAGAATTGTTCCCTCTTGTATAAAGTTGGGAGGAGCAAGTTAATTATAATTGAGTTTTCAGATAATACAAGATCACTAAGGGACTCAATTTAAAATACTGACTAGCTGAAACAGAAAAAAAATCAGTTTAATCGTTTAGCAAAATTTTATTTTCCTTAGACTAATTCTAGAAATATACTTAAGGAAAATAATTTTCTTTCTATGGGGAATTAAAACTTGAAAGAAGTATTAATTTTCCCTCTGTTTGGGTAGATTCTAGGAGGAATTGTAGGTTTTAGATTCACAGTGAGCACCATAGTGGTTTTTTTTCCTAACTAGCAAAATTAAATGATAAGGGAATTCCCTGGTGGTCCAGTGGTTAGGGCTGGCTCTGCGCTCTCACTGCCGAGGGCTCAGGTCTGATAAAATCCCACAAGCCTCACAGTGCGGCCAAAAAAATAAAAATGTCATAAAAACCACTATTCTATACAAAACTTAGTTTATTTCACAACAAACATAGCATGTTGAATATTAACAAAAATTTTGGGTTTTATTAGTTTGATTCCGTGAAGTAAAGTTATTTACATAGATATTTCTACAGTGAAATCTCAACCTCTATATTTCAGGATTCACAGAGAACATTACTTATCAAAATCTTATATTTTTAGGTATGTCCCAGTGTAATAAACTGTAAGTTAAGAGAAGTTTGAATAGATAGAACAGATGACTTAGGGACAGAAGGCTTTTTTCATTACCAAAATTTTCTGCCAAAAGATTTGCCAAAAATATTCTTGAATTCAGAACCACCATAGTGCTTGTAGGTGCAGAAAAGACAAAAGGGAGAAATTCCCAAAATGAGACTAATGAAGCCCCAAATTGAAGATAAATTTATCAGCAAACAAAAATGGCTTGACTTTTAATGTAAGCTAATAGATAAATCTGATTTGCTTTGCCAAACATTGATTTATATAGGAGATAGTATAAAATCTATAAAAGGAAATACAGTGCTTTACGTAGCAGATTGTATGTTTGGAAGATTCTGCACCTTAAAACAAACAAACAAAAAACCTTTAGTTAGGGTTAAATATTAGCTAAATTGGTACATAGAAATGTCACAATGTTAATTAAGCCAATAGTTTATTTCTACCTTACCTTGTTTCACAGAGTGTTGAAGAGCTTACAAAAATAACAAAAACAATAAAATAAATATTTAGACACCCAGAAATCATGGTCTTATAGTAAGTTACTTAATAAACACTTTCTGATTTTATTTGATAACTGATTATCAAATGGAACAAAAAACAAAGGTTGTAATCTCCAGTGGGGGAGATGCAGCGGTGGGCAAGTGGGCCAGAGGTAGCCGCTTAGAAGGAGAGGGAAGAGGGGGGTTTTTTGGTGTTTTTTGTTTGTTTGTTGCTTTTGGCCACTGCCGTGAGGCATATAGGATCTTAGTTCCCCGACCAGGGAACAACCCGTGCCCCTTGCTTTGGGAGCACAGAGTCTTAACCACTGGACCACCAGGGAAGTCCTGGGAGCAGTTTTTATGGTTCCTAAAATATCTCTAGGATAACTATAAAACATGATGCCAATTAATTCGGCTTGCCATACACAATTTCTCTTATGGCAAAATATAAATTACTTTTATACCTTTGAGTTAAATAGAAAAACATTTCTCTTTGGTGCTGACATTTCCCCTTCTCATTTCTTAAAATGTTGAGCGTATTTTAAAAGACTAGGATATCAAATTATTGACCTACTTTGAGCACCAAGTTTTTATCAAACTGGGTTTGCACACATCTTGGTTTGGCTTAAGGATGGGGACCATATCTTGTTTTCAATGTGCTACAGCATTATAGGGGCCCAATAATATGTGTCGAATGCATGAATTAACAAATTAATGGTATTTGTAATCTCTGAAGATGACATGGAAAAAACTAACATATTCTTCAGCCAACCAGGACTGGATGGGACTATTGTCAGATTCAATATGATGTGTTATACTCATTCATTTCCATTTTCAGGCTCTAAAGCACATTAGAAGTCTTTCTAATGACAAGATGATCTGGGAAACCTCAAGATTATCTTGAGCAGTCCAGCTAGAAGCATAGAGTGTAGGAAGTTTTCACCTAAAAGGGACTCTAAAGGATATTTTGTCCAACTTCAACCTTTTCAGATAAGGACATTAAGGCCTAGTTGAGTCACTTGCCTAGATGACATAGGTAATTAACATTATCGATGAAAATAATACCCTGTTTCCCAGTCTAGGGCTTTTTCCACCATACAGGCTGCTTTTCCTAATTCAATTATGGAGATGATCAAATAAGGAAGAAAAATTTTGCCTTGCTTTTTACCATTTTATAAAATTTGATTTCTTTCCCAAAATCAAGATATGTTGAAACTGGATCTAGTCAAGGAGAGCCAAAGATGCTGGGAAGTTCCTGGAAGGCACTGCTGCAGAGAAATAAATGGACAGGAACTATCTTGCTCCACTCTCTGTGGTAGCTGGGAGGGGAGTGGATTGGGGAGGATTCAGGTCTGGCTTTCACAGAAGGGTAGCGCCCATCTCTGGCAAGATCTGACTCAGTTTGAGCGGTCGTTTGAGGGTATTGACTATGTTGACATGGCCAAAGAGATCTGAACAGAATATTATGTCCAAAAGTCGACTTACCAACTAGATAACAAACTCTTGGACAGATTTCTGGAGTGAAAATGTTGCTTGGAATGCAGTCGTATTCCAAGTAAGTGTTTTTGCAATAATATTCACAATTTTAGCCCACATACACCCACTCTTCCAAGCAGTAGTTAAGCAACATTATCATGCTGGTACAATCAAATGATTGCTGATCAAAAATATTGCTAGTGAAACAAAAGATGAATTGTAATATCTTTAAGCCCTAATTTTTAAAAATGTACATTTTGGAATGGTAATAGTTTTCTCTAAAAATCATTTATCACTGAATAACAGAATTACAATTCCAGGGCCTCACTGAATTAGCATATAAGGCGCTACACAAATACACATATGCATACATGCACATGCACAATACACCTATAAACACACAGTTGATTCGTACAGTTATTCATGGTAGTTATGTCCTATAAAGGTGCCACAAACACCGAATTGGCAAATATTGAACCACTGATGCTAGGGGAAATATAGAGTTAGGTCCTGTGAGTCTCTTGTTGCAATGCTTAAGTCCAACTGATGAATACATAACCTTATTTTGTGTGTTTTTGTGTTTAAAAGACCCCTTATTTAATATACACTGGTGTTTCATTAACACTGAACTCATGGCCAACAACACTATAAGTCACGCCTGAACGAAGCTCATCTAACACACATTTTCTCCATAAGGCACATCATAGCCTTCTGTGCTCAGGAACACTGCAGACACTTGGAGACCATTTGAACTAGGGAAATCACCAACAAACAGCACAAAAATGTGAGTAACATGGCATGATAGAGACCACGAAAAGGACACTGTTTATAGTATGAGAGTTGAGACAGGAAGCTAGAGAGTCACTTTGACCTCAGCGGGGAAAGTGCACATCTGGCAACTCAAATTTTCCACTGCTCTGTGCCTGTCTGTGAACGACACCAAGGTGCCCTGAGTGTGAATTTGAGGGATTACAAATAAATTTTTGCAAGTAGGCAAATTCACAAATATGGATTCTATGAGTAACGAGGACTGAGTAAACACATATCCTGTGTGTACATGCCTGTGTCTGTGTGTTCACATGGGCATCTCTCCAATGACCGAATAAGTCAGGCCAGTGTTGTTGGCAGCTGTGACTATTTGCAGTCTCAGTGTCATTTCTAAAATGTAACACGAGCCTGTTATTCCTTCACAGCAGGTTGACTATGTAAGTCCCCTGCGTTTTGGGGGTGTTTAGATAGCTATAAAATTTCCTTTCTTCTTATTCCTGCAGTCTTAGAACTGCACCTTTTCTTGAACCTTTTTCTCATTGCTATGCTTGAAATGAGACAATACTAAGGTTCCTCTTTTTTGAAAGTAGAAGGAAATCTGAAACTTAAAAACTTCCTCTATCTTTCCGGAGTTGGGAAGCGTGCGAGCCTACACCCTTGCCCCGGTCAAGAGCTACCAGGGCTTTTTATGTTACTTGGCATAAATCCATGTAAAGAGGGAGGGGTCTACAGACTTTAGATCTATTTATTGACTGGCTTTTCTTATTTCCTGAGTGGTCTTCATCTGTGAAATGAGAATAATAATGTCCACGTCCTGGTGGTGTTGTAACAAATAGAAAGATGTATGTTAAGTACTTTGCATTTTGTTCTCATTATCATTAACAAGAGCAACAAAAATCATACCCATACTAAACATGGAGAATATTGCAAATTCAGCTCCAAAAGGGATTCAAAGGCAATTTAACAAGATAAACATCTCCCTCCGTCACAGTAAGGCTACTCTATGTCCCTATAAACCTTGTCGTGATTAGCTTGGACCTCTGGCAGGACTGCTCTCTCCAGCACACTCAAGTGCCAATAATTCCAGGCTGTCAAAGCCGTCGGCTCTTCCAAGAGCAGTAATTGTTGCCCCACCCTCTGAAGAGCTCCAGTGTTCAAGGTCCATGTAAATGATTCCACCAAAGACAGCTGATCTTAGCTTAAGGCCACAGGAAGGAATGCTCAGTGCTAGTGAGGTTTCTTCTATGCCCCTTCTGTCTGTCCCTCACCCTTTGGTTTTGTCCTTCACCCTTTGGTCTTGCATCCACATCACCACCTCCCAGCTAGTAATTGTCATCTGCTATTGCTAAAGCATAAAGAATAGAAAATGTTGAAGAAAAAAAAAAAAAAGAATAGAAAATGTTGAGACTAAGGAATATGATAGGAAAAGAAGGTTTTCTGAAAAGAGGTAGAAATCAGAAGAGAAATATATATGCTAGACAAATGTTAATATATATTTCACATTTAATATATGTATAATATACAAAGAGAAGTCCAGATATTTGCTGTAAACATTTATCAGAAAACAAAAGAAGAGTAAAATTATTTGAAATCAAAATTTTCCTATGCAAAAAATGGGAGGGATTCACAAACAAAATCACCAGCAGCCTTGCATGATAACGAGTTTCCTATCACTTGAGATAATCAGAAAAGACCAGTGACAACTTGCGAAGTGCACAGCAGTTGAGGGCTGGCTCATTCCCTCATTGAACCAGTCATCAGTCATGGAGCATCTGTGGTGTGGCTGTCACTGTGGGAAGCACGTGGTCTTTGCTTTTTGAGGAATTCATTGTCTGGAGGCATCACTTAGATGATTTCTTTAGAGACTTCCAGTATCTCCCAACTCAGGGATTCTATAATTCTCTATCTTTACTTTCAGCACTGACACTTAGCAGGTACGCACTGATAAGACCCCGTTGACTATTAAAATATTAAAATACTTCCATACTGGTTGGTAAACAGCCACTGTAGACCCTACCATGTGCTCCCATCCCCCAGGAGCCCTGGATCTCTCCAGGACCCAGTAACTAAAGAGTTAACTCTGTCCCAGGATTCGAACTCTAGGATTTGGCTCCACCCTAACAGCTAGAGTCCTCCCAATTGATCTGTGCCCACGTTTTACCAATTGCTAAGTAGCTTTTTCTTAAGATTTATTTTTATTTGTTTATTTATTTTGGTTGCACCAGGTCTCAGTTGCAGCATGTGGGATCCTTGCTGATGCATGCAGGATCTTTAGTTGCGGCATGCATGTGGGATCTAGTTCCCCGACCTGGGCCCCCTGCATTGGGAGTGCAGAGCCCTACCCACTGTACCACCAGGGAAGTCCCTACCAATTGCTAAGTAGTTTTAACATCACTTGTCCCTACATCAGTGTCTCTCAAACTTGTTAGACTTTGCAAAAGATCCCCTGCTCTTCTAGGCCACCTACTTCCACATCCTTTAGGAAAGGAAATCAATGAAAACAATGGAGTGTTTTATATGAACAAATGAGAGGGAGAACAATCATGTGTCTATCTATCTACTCTAACAGTAGAGGATTAGATGATTCTTACATGAAACACAATATAAGGTATCTCAAAAATCAAGTTATTGAAATATGATGGACCCCAACATTACTGATAAGAATATTCACCACTACCCACCGTTGAGTTAAACTACCTACAACAAAGTAAACCTTGAAGTTAAACTAAAAGTAATGTATAATTAAAAAGAAAAACATCAGTCAAAAATTACAATCACCTAAGACAGCAAGATGCTCACAAAGAATTCTCCCCCAGTTTGCTGAAATCACAGTATCTAGGTGTCCACATCCACAAGAGAAGCCTTTTATCTTTACAAGCCTTGTATGGCAGCAACTTTAACAGAGAAGTGAATGAGAGAACTCAGCAAACTCTAGAGTAGGAGGGGAAACCCTGCTGCTTTAAGGACCCTTTGCTGTTTATGCTCCTTACTTTGAGTGACTGCAGAATTCTTCTTTGGAAGAGATTTTATTTTTTTTAAACATCTAGATCAACATAACTCTTTTTCTTAATATAAATTTATTTATTTATTTATTTATTTTTGGCTGTGTTCGGTCTTTGTTGCTGTGCACAGGCCTTCTCTAGTCGCGGTGAGCTGGGGCTACTCTCGGTTGTGGTGCACGGGCTTCCCATTGCGGTGGCTTCTCTTGTGGAGCATGGGCTCTAGGTGTGTGGGCTTCAGTAGTTGTGACTCGCAGGCTCTAGAGCACAGGTTCAATAGTTGTGGCGCATGGGCTTAGTTGCTCCGCGGCATGTGGGATCTTCCTGGACCAGGGCTCGAACCCGTCCCCTGCACTGACAGGCGGATTCTTAACCACTGTGCCACCAGGGAAGTCCAGAACAGATTTTTTTTTTTTAATTGGGAAAACACGTTAATGGGTGTTCTACTTACACTTAAGTAGAAAGGGCAGGAGTGGTTTGGACAAAACAAGGCTAAAACTTCTCTGTGTTAAAAAAGCTACTTTCTTTGGACAGAGATACACATCTGTTGTGCTGAGAGCTCCTAGGGTGTCCCCGGACTGGGTAGGAGGAAGCACTGGGGACCAAGGGGTGGGGACTCCCCATGGAGCAAAGATGGGAGAAGAGGCTCTGATTTGCAGAGAGTAGATGCCAGCCAGGGACAGGAGAGAGGCAGTATTCATGATGCTCATATGCCGTCACCCTCCCCCAAGCTTTCCTTTTCTGCACTGTGAAGCCTCCAATATTCAGTCTGTTAAGCCAGCAGCCTTGCTTGGTGATCCTGGGGAATTAGGAAGCGGCTGGGAGAGAAATCTTCAGTTTGCAGAGTGATGGCAAGAACGCCAGAGGTAACCAGTGGGAAACCAGGAACCGCCAAGCAAAACAAGATGGGATGGACGACAACCAGAAGGCGTTGGTAAGACCTTCCAAGATGAGGGCTGAGGCACTTATTTGGATTTGAAAGGCTGGAAAATGTGTGGAAACTTGAATTGCCCTAGAAACACTGCAATTTCCTTTATAAATATCAAATTGTAATCATCCTTAATAATTTATTTAGGAGGTTACCTGTGGTACATAACTAAATCTTACATAAAAATGAAATCCTTGGATGTACATTTGAGTCACTCACAAGTACCAAAACCAAAACCAAAACCAAGACCAAGGAACTTGCTTTTGGTTTTATCGGTCAGTGGGCGGCAGAGGACACTTATGGCCCACCAGTGTGGCACGGACCCCATTTGGACTACACAGGGACAGTTAGTTGCCTTTTTTCTACTCACTCAGTCATCTTACAGACAGTTCCATCCTTCCTTTTTTTTTAATGGCTATATATTTTTTTAATTTTTATTTTATATTGGAGTACAGTTGATTTACAACATTGTGCTAGTTTCAGGTGTACCGCAAAGTGATTTAGCCATACACATATCTAGTTTTTTCCAGATTCTTTTCCCATATAGATTATTACAGATTATTGAGTAGAGTTCCCTGTGCTATACAGTAGGTCCTTGTTGATTATCTATTTTATATATAGTAGTGTGTGTATTTGTTAATCCCAAACTCCTGATTTATCCCTCCCCACCCCCTCCTTTCCCCTTTGGTAACCATAAGTTTGTTTTCTATGTCTGTTAGTCTATTTCTGTTTTGTAAATCAGTTCATTTGTATCTTTTTTTAGATCCCACATATAGGTGGTATCATATGATATTTCTCTGACTTACTTCATTTAGTATGATAATCTCTAGGTCCGTCCATGTTGCTACAAATGGCATTATTTCATTCTTTTTTATGACTGAGTAATATTCCATTGTATATATGTACCACATCTTCTTTATCCGTTCATCTGTCGATGGACATTAGGTTGCTGCACCAATAGTGGCTGCACCAATTTACATCCCCACCAACAGTGTAAGAGGGTTCCCTTTTCTCCACACCCTCTTCAGCATTTTTTGTTTCTAGACTTTTTGAAGTTGGCCATTCTGACGGGTGTGAGGTGATACCTCCTTGTAGGTTTGATTTGCATTTCTCTAATAATTAACGATGTTGAGCATCTTTTCATGTGCTTTTTGGCCATCTGTGTGTCTTCCTTGGAGAAATGTCTATTTAGATCTTCAGCCCATTTTTTGATTGGGTTCCGTCCTTCCTTAAAGAGCCCCTGTGATAATAATCTCAGGTGCTGAGCACCGGTGCCCTTGAAGCACAGAAGAGTACAAGTGTTCGACGTCAGTCATATCACAAAACTATAGCATTTTTGTTCATTCTGACCACGTGAGTAAATGTGCTTTGTAGTAACTTTGGAAAATAACAAAATTTATGAAAAGAGTTTTAACATTACCTATAATTTCTCTCCAAATCACATGAATATATGTAGGCATTTTCTCCCAGGCTTTTTTTCTATGTATTTTTAAAAACAAAACAAGTATGATACATTACGTATGATTCTATATTCCATTTTATTTATGTATGACTTTATATTCCACTTACCATATAATGAATGTTTCCATCATTTAAAAATCCTTTGAAAATATAGTTTTTAATGACTACATAGTATTCTATTGCATGAAATATATTAAATATATTCAACAACTTAGTTACTTCCAAGTTTTTAGTGTTATAAATACACCTAAAAGAAAAATGGGTAAATAACATGAAACAGGAGCTCACAGAATTTGAAGTGCAAATATCCTACAAACATACGAAGATATCCAAGTTTATTAATATTAAAGAACTGCAAATTAAACAATAAGATGTTAGTTTCACTTATAAATCACAACACATTTAAAACACTTGATAATTCCTCACGCTGGTGAGGACATAGAGAAAGAAAACATTCTCCAAAACCAGATAGCGGTGTAAATTAGTATAGAATCTTCTAAGGGCATTATGGCAATTGCAGTATTGTTTGTAATATAGAAACTTTAAAACAACCCAGATGTCCATAGAGGACTAACCAGGAAAATTACAGTAAATTAATACAAAGGAATATTATCGAGTGTTAGGAAAGAATGAGGTAGATTATATATATGCTGACATGGAGAGATATCCAGAATATATTGATTTTAAAGTTAAAAATTAAAAGGATAATGCCAACATACTTTGTACTCTATACACATACTCTATTTAGTGTAAGGGACTAATCAGTTCCTGGAAATGGGAGATGTAGCTGAGTCAGCTGCTTATGCACGTCCTTACAGCCCTGCCCGTAGGGAGCTGAATTTCTTAGATTCTACATTGGCAACTGCTTTTCCCTGCTCCTCCTTACATTCCTTGAAATAATCGAATGATTCCAGCTACAGTTTATGTAATTGTAGGTCCATTCTTCCAGTCTAAGCTGTTGTTTATGATGACCTTTACGATGTCAAGAGCTCCTACAATCACTAATTGCCTATTAATCTTTAGCCTCTGTTTCCTTGACTGTTTTCATGGAAGTACCTTGAAGTTTCATAACACTTTTCATTTTAACTTCTAAGCATAATTGTCTTCTGTCTCTTTGGGCCGGGTGTAGCACCACGAAACCCCAGCAAGTGTTCAAGCACTCCCTGTAAGCAGTAACCCACCAGTAAACCCTCTGCTAGTAATAGTAGGTGAAACTGTCTTCCAGAATTCAAGATAAATAGCAGAAAAAGAAGCCATAGGTATTAAAGAAAACCTTAGGCTGTGATACACACCAAGGGTCCACGGCACTGTGTTGCATAAATTAGTTACATTCTTGATTAGTTAGTTTGGGTGGAGATAACGGGAGCTATCAATATTTAGATCCAGTTCCATGATTGAGAAACTAAGGCTTCAGAAAATAATCCTGTGAAATTAGCAGTTTTACCACTACTTCTCATAGTTTCCATTTATCGAGCTCTTGCTAAGTATCAGGTATGTGCTAAACACATTTACATACGTCATTTAACCCTCAAAATAAATCCATCAGATTTGTGTTACTGTCTCCAGTTAAACGTAACGAAACAAAGGATCAAATCAGTTAAGTATTTTTGCAAGTCATCCAGCCTATAAGTAGCAGAGGGGGAATTTGAGCTGTTCGAAGCATGACATCTCATAGGTTCTCTCTGGGAGACTACGGAAGCTCCTTAAACTATACTCCTACTTAATTATGGGGGAAACGATCTGTAATGGGGGCTCCGTTTTATGTCTGGGTCCAAATACAGTTGAATAAAATATAGTGCTTCCTAAAAGTTTGTCCACGTCAGGCTACTTTGCCACAATGGATCCAAGTAAGGACCACACCTGAGGGGCTCAGTCAGACACAGCGCAAAGGCCTTCACTTTCCCTTATTCCGTTCGAGAACTGCATTCAACCGCTGACTCTCCAGACAGATGTTTTGAATTATAGAACTGGGAGCAAATTTAGAGTGCCTCAGATGGAGCCATTTCATTTAATGGATAAGAAAACTCAGGGGCAGAAATATTAAGGAGCATGTCCAAGGCCACAGGATGGTCAGCAAAAGAGCTAAGACAAGAATTCAGGCCTCCTGACCCTCACCAGGACTTACTCCACAACACCACATTCACAGTTATGAAAAGGAACCTTTTGCTTTGCTCTACCTTTGACATTTTCATAAAATCTTTGTGCCAAATTAACGACTAACGACTTACTTCCTCTTTGCTTTAGTGAGAAAGATTCTACCAGGACTGCTTTCCAAGCTCAGGAAAAGTGTGAAGCAATATAAATTGCATGCACTATTTAAAATGAGATATGGGTAGAAGAAAAGAAATTTCATACAAAACTCTGAAAAGTAACACAGGCCTACAGCAGCACGCAGGGTGAGTCAGAGGGCGCGGTGAGAGAGCAGAAACAGAAAACTGATGATCACCCAGCCAGCTAAAGTGAATGCCATAAGATCTCCGTTCTTCTTGCTCAGGGACAAAGGCTAATAGGCATCTGGTGCTTGGAGGCTGGTATTTCATCCTCTGTAAAGAACAGGTCATGAATGGAAGAGCTAAGTGCACAGTGCTGAGAAACAGCTGCCCTTCCTCACCTCCGTCACTGCAGCAGCCTCGGAAATGGCCTCCACACCACATCACTGACAGCAGGCAGGGATTTGTCAGATTAATGCTGATTTGTCGGGTCAAGCCAGGCGGTCAATATCTCCTTGCATCTTACAGGGCAAAGTCTAAGCTCCTTAGCCAGCACCTAGGCCCTGCAGTCATCCAGGCCTCAGCCCGGCTGGCTGATCTGTTTTCCTCTCATTCTGTCGATTGGCTGTCTCACCATGCCCCAAGTATGCATTATCTATTCCTACTTTTACTCCCTCTACCCGAAATTCTCATACCTTCCCAGTCTCTCTTCTCCATGTTTCCCTGCCCTTTCTAAACCTTCAGACCCTTCATGAAGCTTCCTTGAGCATCCTAATACTCCATGTTAGTGACTCCTGGGGCTGCTGTGGCTGGTGGAGGTGGGTAAGGCGCATTGAGCTCCCCTACGCCAGACACTGTGCTGAGTGCTTCCTCCTGGATTATCTCATTAATCTACACAACAGTCCTGTGTGATAAGCATTGATTTCTTGGTGGCAAGTGATAGAAACTCCAACTCAAACTGGATTAACGCATGGAAAAGTTATTGTCTCACTTAAAAAGTCTAGGTTAAGAGATGGCTCCAAAGAGGTCACCAGGAACCAGTCTTTCCTCATGTCTTCGCTCAGCTTCTCCAGAGCAGCTCCCTTCTAAGGCTCAGGGAGGGGATGCTCAATTTCAGGTTCTCATCTCTCAACACTCAGTCCAGCAGGAGGCAACGGGAATCTTTCCCAGAATTCCCAGCAAAGGCCTCATTCTATCTCCAAGCTCTGAATAGGTGATTTGACCATCTCTGAGTTAACCATTGTGACCAGAGGAATGGAACTTGTGATTGCTTTCACCCAGATTCATGTGTCCTGCCTGCCCTTGCCACTTCTTCCAAGCACAAAGGCCAAAAGTCCTGTAACAAGGATATATTGTACAACACAGAGAATCTAGCCAATATTTTCTAATACCTATAAGTGGAACATAACATTTAAAAATTGCAAATCACTATGTTGTACACCTGAAGCTTATATAATGTTAGATATAAACTATACCTTAATAAAAAAAAAGAAAGGAAGAAATGGTCCTGTGAAAGGAAACAAAGTTGCTGGAAAGCCAAAACCCACACATATCACATGAGAGTCCCTGAAACATTTTAACAGTGAAAGAATTTCTGCACACTAAAAATAAAATGAGTCCTGCTTGTCTAGACAGCATGGGGAAGAGCTTTATTAATAAGTTTGAATGACAGATTACCATTTGGAGATTGGCCACCAGCAAGTATTTTCCAGTAAGCCTTTTCCAGAGTTGCCTTTGGTTGAATCAAAAGATGAAAAATGTGAACTCAGTTTCCAAGTCAAATCACAAAGCATTGTTTGAAATCTGCTAAAATAAGATTACATTTTATTGTTGGAGCTAGTGTGGAAATGGACTTAAAATTTATTCATTTTTCTCAAAGAATTATTAGACCATTAATCTGAGTAAGTTTTCCTTTATTAGTTCCAATTGACTGAGACATTGTGGTATCCACGTGCCTGCTGAACACATATTTTCATGGGGAGCATGGCTACTTAGCAAGTGTAGTAAAGCAAATCTCATTAATCTGTCTAGGGCTTGGTGGTCATTCTTGCCATGAGGTAGCAGTTCTTCCTCTTCTTCTGGTGTGTGCTCCAGCTTCCACTAACTCTGTACTTTTGTAGTTCTTGAGTCAGTTTTCATCACACTGTATAATTTCTTGTGTCTGCTTTGTAAATCGCCTTTCAAAAATCAATAGTAAATTGACCTCTACAAGAAAGCATGCAAATAAATTCATATGTTCATGGTATATTCATTAAGGCTCCTTTTGAAATATTGCAGAAATGCAAAAAGAAAAGTTGTCTATGTTATAATAATTGTTTCATTGATAAGTCTGTATCAGGCACTAGAGTGACTGTCTTTTAGACTACCTCATCTACTTCTTACAGGGCTCTACGAGGCATGAAGATAACCTGGCTCCACCTAACAGATGGAGAAACTGAGGTTTGTAGAGATCAAGTCAATTACCCAAGGCCACTGGGCCAAGATGCAACCCAGACTGTTTGCCTTCAAGCTCCTTAACAAATGTTCTAGAAAATTCATTATTGACAACTAAGCAGGCTTTAGCAGCAATGAACATGCACTAAAACAATAGCATCAATGGTGAGGATAAAGGCGAAGCAAAGAAGCACGTTGATTAATCATGCACTGGCACAGGGGGGCATGTTTCCCTCCAGTCTCAGGAGAACATGTACTTCATGCTCTTAGACTGAGTCAACTGCAAATATTTAGTGAGATATCGCAATGGCATCGCATTCCCAAAGTGGCAAGTTCACATGTTGACTCCTTTTTAGATTTTCCCGTCTCAGGGACTGCTCAGTACATGCTCAACCCCTCCTCTCCTCTCCCTCCCCCAGCACAGAGGAGGTGAAACCTGCAAAAGTGACCTCAGAGGCAAGAAGACTTATCTCTTACCTTGAATGGTTGCTGCCTCTTTCCCCTGTACCCACCTGCAGCCCCAGATTCAGACCCAATGGATGGGGCGTAGGCAAAGAAGGCCAGTGAGTGTCCCACCACTACAGTCCTGTTTTTCATGTTTTGGGGACAACAGAACTCTGGGAGACCTTCTTGCTCAGTGCACGACTCCCACACCCACACCCCCATCATCCTAAAAACCCCAGCCTGCCTCCGTCCCAGTGACAGGCAGCTCATTGTCTTGAAGAATTAACCTTAAGCCTAAAATGTTCTCACATCTCATGAATAGCTTCTCCTTCAGAATTAACAGAGTTAATTCTGAATTAACAGTGGACGCATACCTGCCCTCACACTCCAAACTTCCTAGTAACCCTAAGCTATGTTCTCACTTATCCCATCTCTGCAACTCAGGGAGGAGAAGATATCTCTGACAGTTGAAAAGTAACCAGGTGTGGGTTCAGTCTTGGCCCAGGTGTGTATGGCTCAGCATTCAGAGGCTGCTCCCTGGACACAGCCCTCAAAGCCTCTTGGCCTACAAAGGAGAGGAGGCATCTCTTTTGGCTTCACAGCATGTGAAACAAAAATAAAGCCCTCCCCTTTTCAGTCAAATGTGAATCACTTCCCCTTTCCTTCTCCCAGGTTCTTGTTCTGTCCTTTGCCTCTCTCTGTCCCTCTCTCTCTCTCTGCCTCTCTGTCTCTGTCTCTCTCTTTCCCTCTTGACCTTTCCTTTTTGCTTCTCTTTCACTCTCCTTGTCTTTCTTTCCTCCTCTTTCTACCTCACTCTTTCCATGGACTACATTCCATACTACAGGTCTAGATGGAGTATGTGCCTGGCTAATGGAGTAGTATCAGTCCAAGTAATTCATCCCTCAATGACTGGGCTTAAGTTAGGAGGTACAGAACCTAGTGATGGGCTCACCAACACTTAGGTAAACATTGAGGAGTTGGGATGGTGCTATTAATAAATTCTGATGCTTTTAGGTGGTAGATGAAGGCGTCTCCAAATAGTGCCATCTAGTGGTTCATTGGAGTAAGGTCGGCCTCCCAGGGTTCTTCCCAGTGTCAAAGGTCAACAAGGGAAGGGAAGGTAAAGATCTTGTTCACTCACGTGGCAGCAGGTACTCAGCCAAGCAAGATGCTATTTGTCATCGCCTTACTGAGTGCTGACAACCATCTTGTGTTGTAGGCGGTATAATCTCTCCCGGTGAGGCACCAAGAGATTAAGTACCATGTGGGGCAGGGATCCTAACCCTCCCTTGACACCAAAACCAAGACCTTCTCCATAACACACCAAGGAAACTACAGAGCTGCATAGATGTGGTTTACAGGATTTGCACACCAGAATTTAGTAGGGGTGATATTGGCTTTTCCACGATTTTTAGTAGACTTTTTAGTTTATAGATTTTTTTTTTTTTTTTAGTTTAGACTTAGTAGATTTTTAATTTAGAAGAGGAAGATTTCATAAATTTAAGGTTGAATGTTTAGGCACATTTTAGATATGTGGCTTTCTATTTCTATAGAACTTTATAAGATCCACTTCTGATTATAAAAAGACATACTTCGCCTAATTCTTTAGTTTTCAAGACAGAGGAGTATTTACATTTCTGTTCCCAGAATTGTGTTAAATTCATTTTTTTCATCAATGGTAAAAGAATATACCATCTCTACCATTGTGTTCAATTAAATATCAAGTTTTACCACAAAATAACAAACCTCCTCTTCTTCAAAAAAAAAGATTGGCATTTTTTTAAGAAATCTCATTAAAATTTATTAAATTGAAACAGCAGAAGTATCTCATGTAAATCCACACAAACAAAACTAGAGGCCACTTCAGGAGACCCTCACCCCATGTGCTGGTGGAGTCCAAGGTCACAGCAGTCACTGAACTAAACCCAAGATGCACTGCTCTTGGGGACCGGCCTGAGGAGAAGAGGTTGAGGGTGGACACTGTACACTTTCTAGTTGTCATCATGGTCTCTCCAGGGCCTTTGCCTTGAGGGCCTGTCTCTCCATAGCTGTGTGGAGAAGCAGCGTTCTGTGCAGCTGCCAAAAAAGTGATGCTGGGGACTTCCCTGGTGGCGCAGTGGTTAGGAATCCGCCTGCCAATGCAGGAGACATGGGTTCGAGCCCTGGTCCGGGAAGATGCCACATGCCGCGGAGCAACTAAGCCCATGTGCCACAACTACTGACCCTGCGCTCTAGAACCCTCGAGCCACAACTAATGAGCCCACATTCTGCACCTACTGAAGCCTGGGCACCTAGAGCCCGTGCTCTGCAACAAGAGGAGCCACCGCAGTGAGAAGCCAGTGTACCAAAACTAAGAGTAGCCCCAGCTCACCGCAACTAGAGAAAGTCGACGCGCAGCAACAAAGACCCAAAGCAGTCAAAAAAAAAAAAAAAAAAAAAAAAAAGTGATGCTTACAGGCCCAGCCCTGGGGAGACGGCAGAAATGGTTGTTTCTCCCACCCAGGATTGCAGCAAGCCCTACTGGGCTCCCAGTGCATATTCACCACTATACCCTCTCCCACTGTGAGGGAAGAGAAGTCTTCCTCATTGTACCTGTGTCAATAAAGTACAGCACTGGGGCCCAGCTCTGTGGCTTTACTTGGAAAAGAGATTCATTGTTGGTCATGTGAAAAAGTCCTTGCAGATGAACTTCTTTGGGGCTCTAAGTTTTTTAGGACTCCCTACCTTAGTGAGGAGAAGGGTCTTAGAGAAGACTTCTGTATGTCATTCCGTGGAGGTTACTGGCTAACTTTCTTTTTTTCTAAATCCCTGTGAAATTGAGCCCTGACTTAGTAACGATCCCACCGTGCATCACTTCAGATTAAGTATGATATTTGAAACAAAGCCCTCCAACACCTCACTAGAGTATCAGACAGAAAGCAAGAGAGAGAATCCAAACACAATAATCCAACTGACTCATGAAGTCCCCAAAAAAAGTCTTTGCAGGAAGGAGCATAAAGAAAATGTCTCACACCTCGTCCAGTCCCCTAGGCAATGAGCGCTGAGTGTTTATATTGAGGAGTCATGGAGACAGGTGTGTCTACCTGGTGTGTCAGCAGCTAGTTGGGAACGCTTGCGTCACTCTTGGGTAAACCCTCCACGTTCAGAAGTGGCAGAGAAAGAGAGAGAAGAGGAGAAGGAGAAGCAAGGAGAGAACAAAAGCCCACAGCATCCATCTTTTCAGCCCCACTCGAGGAAGAGACAGTCTCTGTGCGCAAGAATGTTTGCAGCAGGCCCCAGAAAGCCCCAGTGCCCTAGTTACACAGTAATGAGTCGGGGTGGCCGAGAGTCTGCGGGGACTGGGTTGTCTCTTGTTTCACAGGCTGGCTGGCCACACCTGGCCACCAGGGGCTGCTGGGAGCAGGCAGTCGCCGGGCACCTGCTGTCCTGGCCTTGCCTTTTTCTCTCTGTGTGCTGACAGCCCTCCCAGGCTGCAGGATAGACAGTCGGTGGGAAGGCAGCAAGAAATCCCCCCAGGAGTGGGACTTGTTTTCCAGCTAAACTGTCAATGTCATGAGAACCTCGGTGGGAGTGTGGGGTGTAGCCCTTGGGAGGACAGCAAAGAAGGGGGAACACAATTGCGAGGCTGGCCAAAGAGAAGCTTCTGTGCTTTGCCGTCTCTGTTTTCTTCCAATCAATAAGACCTCCTTTCCCCTTTCATTTGCTTTGTCCAAATTGAGGACAGATGCTGCTCTGAGACGGTGTACCTGGAAACAAGAACGTTTTTCTTCCTTTCTTCCCACGCCCCCAACAGTTTACAAGAAAGGTTGGCTCAAGTCTTTTAAAGGGTCATAGAAACCCAAAGTTGACTGTGAATCAGAGAAAACAAAAGACATTAAAAAGGAGGAAGGTTAAATAGAAAGAGAGAGAAAGATTTTTTTAAAGGGTCAGAAGACACAGGTTACTTACATTTCAGGTACCAGCTTTAGCCACATAGAAAATAAAGAATAGAGGAGGCACATTTTCCTCCACCTATGTCTCCTTTAGGCACTAAATCCCAAGCAGCTCTCCCATCAGAATCTTAAAATTTCCAAGCTGGAAGAGACCTCAGAGATCATCCCTTTGCATCTTTCATTTTCAGGATATAAAAAATGAGGCCAGCAAATTAAATCCCTTGTCCCGGGCTGGGCAGCTTTTCCATGATGCCTGCACCTGAATGAGACACTCCTTGAGTTGCACTGACCCACGCAGCTGAATGGCTCAGCGCAGCAGTAACAATGGGCTTGAATTTCTACAGAGACCACTTTCTGCATTTTGATACAGGCAAAGGGAAGAAGGGAGGGGATGGCCTTTTCACCACCAGCTCTTTTATTGAATAGCAGAACATCATGGGAATCTGCCTGCACTTTTTTAGTTGAACCGTATTACTTTACCCAATACCATATCCTGTGCCAACAGAGGTTCAAGAAGAAAAGAGGAGGCATCCGTGGTTTGTAGACCCCTCTGTAGCACCACTTTCTTTACCATCTGACCTTGGGGACGCTGCCTAACATTTCTGGCCTCAATTTCCTTATCTGTAAAATGAGGCCATTGGAATTCCTACTTGGGCAGCACTTCTTTAAACTGACATTAATCCAGGACAGGGCATTATATTTGTCACATAAATACTACACGTTTAGGCTTGGTGTCATCCCTTTTATCAGTGTCATAGTGCCCATTTTTATTTCCTGTGATCAAAAAATGCTTGTTGAATGAATGAATTTATTTTTCTTCTTTTTGGCCTCACCATGCGCGATCTTAGTTCCCCAACCAGGGATTGAACCCACGCCCCCTGCATTGGGAACGTGGAGTCTTAACCACTGGACTGCCAGCAAGTCCCAAGAATGAATGAATGTTTAAATTCCTAAGGCCAAGTCATTACAAATTGCACCCGACTGTTTGCTTTTAGTGACTCTGAATATAACTAGCATTCTGTTTTTAGTGTTTCCTCACAGGAAAATTTGGCTTAACGAAAATTCTTATAAAATGGGAGGCAGGTGGAGGTCAATTAAACCTCCACCCACGCCTGTCTCTCTGGGAGTAAAAGCCAAAGTCAGGACGATGACTTATAAGGCCCCACAGGACCTGCAAGGCCCCCCTGCCCAGACCTCATTGCCTGCTGCTCTTCCCCTTCACTCACACTGCTCGAGTCACCCCAGCTTCTTGGGCACATCAAGCAGGCTTCCACCTCAGGGCCTTTGCACTTGCTGTTCCCTCTGCCAGGAATTCTACTCCCTCATTTGCTCTTCTACTTCACCTTCAAATGTCACCATGTAAGTAATGCTTCCCAAGAACATCAGATCAAAAATGTTTCCACCTTATCCCTGCCCCCAGCGCTTTATTTTCAGCTGTGGAAATCTCCTCTCTATCTGATATAGTATATATTTTACTTAATTATTTTGTTGATTGTCTGTACCTCCCTCACCTCACTAGAAGACATAGAATTCTGTCCATTTTGTCACTGCCATTTCCCCAGCACCCAGATCAGTGTTTAGCAGAGAGTAAGCACTCAGTACATATTTCTGGAATTAATGAATCTTGTCTCATTCAAATCCTTAGGGAATCAGGTTGTTAAATAAATAAAGAGGCTTACATTTATTAAGCACTTCCTAGGTGGTTCTAAGTATGTTACATGTGTTCATTTATCCCCTAACACCTACGAATTAAGAGCCCTATGAATAAGGACTTCCCTGGTGGCACAGTGGTTAAGAATCTGCCTGCCAATGCAGGGGACATGGGTTCGATCCCTGGTCCGGGAAGATCCCACATGCCATGGAGCAACTAAGTCCATGCACCACAACTACTGAGCCCATGAGCCACAACTACTGAAGCCCGCGTGCCTAGAGTCCGTGCTCCGTGACAAGACAAGCCACCACAATAAGAAGCCCACGCACCACAGCTAGAGAAAGCCCGCACGCAGCAATGAAGACCCAACACAGCTGAAAATAAATAAATAAAATTTAAAAAAAAGAGTTCTATGAATAAAGATCTGTTTTCCTTTCTTTGGCTGGTTCCTCTGTGCACTGGTGGGTCCCAGGATCAGTCTCAGAGGCTCTTCTCTTCTGCAGCTATACTCACTTCCTAGGGGATCTCATTCAGTCTTATGGCTTCAAATGCCTTCTATATCTTGACTATTACTAAAAGTATATCTTTCACCTGAGACCTCGCCCCTAAACTCCAGACTCATTTATATTGCCTATGCAATATTTCTCTTTGGATGTTTAATAAGTATTTCGATCTTAACATGTTTAAATTTGAACACTTAGATTATATCTTCCCCTCACTAAATATTTCCCTCTCTAAAAGGGGCAATTCCATTCTTGTGGTTTTTCACGCTAAAGTGTGGGAGTCGTCCTTGATTCCTGTCTTTTCTCAGGCCCACATCTAGGGTTGTCAGATTTAGCAAATAAAAATACAAGATTCCCAGTGAACTTTGAATTTCAGATAAACAATACATAGTGTTTTAGCATAAGTATGGCTCAAGCGAGATTTGGGACACACTAAAACATTATTTGCTAGTTATCTGAGATTCAAATTTCACTGGGCATCCTATATTTTATTCGGTATCCCTCCTCACAGCCAATCAATCAGAAAGCTCTCTGTATCTTCAAAATGTAACCCAGATCCACCCACTTTTCACCACTGCCATCTCTGCCACCTTTGCCCACCCTAGGATGATTGCAAGAGCTTCCCATCTGGTCTCTTTGCTCCTCCCTTTGTCCATTTCCTTGCAGCAATTGGAGCGATCATTTTAAAAGCAATGTCAAGTCATGTCACTCATCTGCTCAAACCCTCCAGTTGCCTCCCATCTGGTTGAGTTAAAATTTAAAATCCTTCTTTCCACAGCTTAAACAGCCATTGTGCTTTGCCCCACTTCTCTCTTCCCCTCTCGTCTCATTTCTTACTTCCTCTCTTGCTTCACTCGGCTTCAGCTACACAGGCCTCCTTTCCGCTTTTTGAATACAAGCACTCCCTACCTCAGAGCCTTTGCAGCAACTTTGCTGGTCCCTGTGCCCGAAACCCTCTGTCCCAGAAGTCTTCAGAACAAAGACCTTCGGAATGAAGGTTCTTGCCTTCATTTCACTCAAGTCTTCACTCAAATGTCAGCCTCTGACCACGCTCTTTAAAATAGCACCCTCCCAGCCATTCTTTTTCCTATTTTTTAAAAACTTTTATTATTAGCACATATCACCCCAGCATATATTTATTTGTCTCGTATCCCAGAATATAACTGTTTTGAGAAAAGGAATTCTGTCTGTTTTATTCACTGTTGTAACCCTGTGGCAAATGGGTGCTGGCACGTAGAAGATCCTCAATAAATCTCTGTTGAATGAATGAACCCTCATTTATAGGTGGAGAAACCGAGCCAAGGAGAGGCTAATTATTTTTCCTGAAGTCAAGAAATATTCAAGATGCTCCACTTTTGTCACAGCATTTTCAGTGTGAGACCTTGTTTGTTCTCAGGAACTCTGTGAGTTCAGAATGGACGGTCTTTAACCCCATATCACAGATGAGGACACTGAGGCCCAGAGTTCTGTGATCATCAGAAAAATGATCAAAAGTAAAAAGTAAAATAAAAGTAAATCTACTAAAAGTAAATCCCAGGTTGTCTCACGGGTCTCAATCCCGCTTGTGAACTTTTTTCACTTTCTTCAATCTCCGAACATGTTTTAGGTCTTGTGTTTTAAAATTATATTTTCAAACCATCTCCTTCATATGTCAAATATGGTGTTGTGGAGTTTCATAAATCCTTGCACCAGAGGAGTCAAGGAAATGTATGTCCTTTTTTCCTCAAATAACCTGAAATCCCTTCTCCCTATTCTGGGATTCCTTAAGCCTCAGATAATGAATAGATATTACCGGTGGGGACCTCCCTGGTAATATTGGCATTTGCATCGTGAAAGCAAAACTGCTCTTAGAAATGACATTTTAAGATTCCTTCTAAGTTAGTAAATTCATGGACTATTTGCTGTTAATTTACACATTCTATTAAACATTTACTGTGTCTACCAAGTAAGGTGAGCAACGACCACAGTTTACTGAGGCTTCAGGGACCTCCCGGGATGCAAGACTTCCAGGGCTGAAATCCAAGAAAGTTTAAGACAAACCAGGATGAGTTGGTCATCCTAATAAACTGGGGGGTTTCTGTTATTCGTTTGTCTGTTTGTTTGTTTTAATGTTACTATGGTGGGCTGAAGGATGGCCCTCCAAGGGTCACCATGTGTCACTTTCTTATTGGTAAACATATATGTACTATATGACCGAGTGTATTAGTTTTCTGTTGCTTCAGTAACAAACTATCACAAACTTAGTAGTGCAAAAACTATATAAATTTGTTCTGTAAGACGGAAGTCAAATACGAATCTCACGGAACCAAAATCAATGTGTCAGCCAAGTTGCATTCTTTCTGGAGGCTCCAGGGCAGAATCTGTTTTCTCTATTTTTCCAGGCCGCCTACTTTCCTTGGCTCATGGCCCCCTTCCTCCATCCTCAAAGCCAGGACCATCACATCTCTCTGACTCTTTTTTTCTCATCACATCTCCCACTCACCACATCCAGACAAGGTTCTCCACTTTTGAGGACTCATGTGGATTGGGCACACTAGATAATCCAGGGTAATCTCCCTATTTTAAGGTCAGCTGATTAGCTACTTTTCATCTGCAAACTTAACTCCTCTTGGCCATATAATATAACATATTCATAGGTTTTATAGACTAGGATGCGTTCATCTTTGGGGGATCAATATTACTTCCATGCCCAGCAATTCTACTCCTAAGTATTTACCCAAGTAAAATGAAAAATGATGTTCAGATATAGGTGAATGTTTATAGCATCTTTATTTGTAATTGCCTCAAACTGGAAACAACCCCAATGTCTTTCCATTGGCGAGTGGATAAACTGTACATCTATACCAGGGAATACTACTCGACACTAAAAAGGAATGAAATATTGATACACACAACAATGTAGATGAATCTCAAATACATATATGAAAGAAGCCAGATTCAAAAAGCTATGTATTGTATGATTCTATTTATATGGTATTCTGGAAAAGATAAGACTGTATAGACATAAATCAGTGGTTTACCAGTGGACAGAGAAGAGGGAAGGGTCTGACTACAAAGAGACATGAGCAAACATTTGACGGTGATGGAAATATCCTATAACTTGATAGTGGCTATAGGTTTACAAGTATATGTTATAAAAAATTCATAAACAGAAACCTAAATTAAATACAGTCAGGAGACCAGAAAGGGGAGCTCTCATGCCCTATGAAGATAGCAGAGCCATGGAAAAAGAAAAACTTCCTCTTCTTTCCTGGCAAGAGCTCAGCCAATGAGAGACCATCACAATTCAGCCAATGAAAAGCCATGGGCTCTTTGTTCACTCTAGCCCCTCCCAACTTCCTTTTCCCCTTTATAATAGAGTTCTCCTCTCCATTTTTGCTGTGAACTTGCACATGGCTCACCATGGTTGCAGACCCCAAATTGCAATTTTTTGTGGATCCCAAATAAACCCATTTTTTTGCTGGAGAAATAACTGGCAGTCTATTTATTTTTAGATCAACAATGTATTTGTCAAAACTCACAGAGCTGAACAGTAAAAAGAATGAATTTTACTGTATGTAAATGAGACCTCAATAAGCTTGAATTTTAAAATGGGGCATTTGGGGGAGGGGGAGAAACTCTGGTTGAAAGGTGTTATTTTTAAAAATTGGCTTCTGTCTTACACTGATGGTGGTGTCTGTTGTCCTGGAGAGGGGCACGCCAGTCTGTTTCCTTACTTATGTAGTAGGAGGTAGCTGTGATCAGGGCAGCATTATGACTTCGTGGGCCTCTTTCTCCATTAAAAAAATGTTGAAGATGATATTTTATGACTGTGTTGATATAACTTTTTAAAAAGTTATTTTAAAAGAAAGTATAATAAATCATTTTTTGTGGGCCTTTAAGTGTCATGAGACCCAGGCACTGTGACTAAGGGAAAAGTCAGCCATGGACGTGACCAAAGCCTGCCAAAAAGGCAAATCAGGCTAGTAATTTCCTACAAGTGAATGACCAGGAGTAGAAAGTATGCATTCAGTCCCTAGTGCTATCACTGATTTTCCAATAGTTTCAAAAAACCCAGTTAACCTCTCCGGGTCTCAGTTCTCCAGTGTGTGAAAAAAGAATAACAAATTCAGCCTTCACTTAAAACCTGCTCCTAGTGTCTTAGATGTTAAAATTTCATTCAAAAAAAATTTGCTCTGTACCAAGCACTGTGTGGTGGATGCGGAATCTGGGATAAATCCTACATAGTTCCTAACCTTAGTTTGCTGCTGCATTCCCTTGAAGGAACGTTCATCATTAAAAATGCACAAAATAGAGGATTCTTGAAAAGGCACTTGTTTTTCCTTTGTCTGCATTTTTTCATTGTTCATTCAAATATTGATTATTCTGCATATATATCCAGGCTTATAGCCACAAGGATTTAAGTATAAAAATAAATTCTGGAGAAATCATGCATTTCCAGTGGGAGATTTCCATCAACAATTTAAGTGAAAAAAAAAATTCAAGTATTCAAGTGAGATTTCCTACAATGTATGTGTCTATAAACTGTTTATGAATGTCTTCATAAGTCAATGCATTCGACTGTTAAATTTTCTTTGACTCTACTCTTTAAGAACTGAGTTGATGATGGTGGTAGTGGGCATATATAACATGGCATGATTAAAGGAAAGACCCTTTATCGAGAAACATCTCCCCTGCTAGCCTTCCCCTGACGACCCACTGCTAACTATTCTTTCCTTTGGGTAAATGTCTTTCCCCCATGAGATCTCTTTAAATTTTCAAATACTTCCTCTATCAAGTCAAATGGTTTTCCACTCTACTCCACTCCCATTACAATCGTACCCTAGTCTTGAGAGAGATTCCTTGTCAGTCAGTCAATAGATATTTATCCTGTAGCTCCTGTGCTGAAAGCCTAGGTTGAGAGGAAATATGTCTGTGTCAATTTCAATTAAAACTCTGTTGCCTTAATGACATCAACAACAAACTACCTCAGATGTCATCCATTACGTGTTGCTCTATTTTTAGAAATGAGCTGTGTATGCACTTCTTTCCCCATTTCTTTTCTGATTTTGTTCTAGCAACTGCAGATGCAGAAGCACCCTGAGTAGCACTGCTCATTTTCCCAAATAGGCAAGAGCTTGAATAATACTCATAGTTGACTTTCTCATTATCTTAGTTTTCTATTTAATTATGTTTCTTAAATAGAAAATTATGTTTCCCTTGATAACTGATCCCTTTTGAGATAATAAATGTAATCCATCAATCACTCAACCACTCATTTTAAAATTAGTCTTTTTTCTGCTCACCAGTTCCCCCTTCCTGGACTCCTAGAGGTGAAACAGAATGTGCTGGTGCCACATCTGAAGGTTTGTATATATTCATTACACTGGAAGGAGAGGTTGAAACTTTTACCGACAAATATTAAAAAGAATATTTCTCATCAAAAGAGTTTTATAACCCCAACAACTACAAGAGTTGAAAAACATTTCGCTTTCTCCTTAATATAACAACTCTCTTTCTCTATGGTCTTTCTGATCTCCAGTCACGTACATAGGTTTTACTTCTGTAACCTGAGTTTCTCAGGGTGCACAGGTCCAGGCAGACAATTAAGACGGTGTGACTTACTGTTACAGCAGCAACAATCACATCCCTGATTTGAGCTTGTCTCCTTCCCCTCTACAGCAGAATCACTCCCTAAATCTATTTGGTCTCTGAGAAGGGTCCGGGGGGAGGTCATCCAGTTCATGGGCATCTCACCAGTGAAGATTTCCTTCCTAGGGCTGGTGGCAGCCATATTTGTTCTCCCGGTCTGATAACTATGAAGGGGAGCAGATAATGGTACAATCAGCTGCCCTGAAGGGGCTCACTGTCTGTTGACTAAGACCAATATCTAGAGAATTAAGTACAGTCCATGTGTTAAAGGCTATACCACCTCCATCTGGAACAAAGCAATGATGGGTGGGAGTTTCAGGGAGGAAGGACATAATGGTTTATGGGATGCTGGAAGATTGAACTGAGGGGCCAGCTCATTGAATGGACTTCATCAAAAGGAC
Organism: Delphinus delphis; assembly: GCF_949987515.2. Taxonomy (NCBI): domain Eukaryota; kingdom Metazoa; phylum Chordata; class Mammalia; order Artiodactyla; family Delphinidae; genus Delphinus; species Delphinus delphis. The sequence continues at coordinate 60,932,293 of NC_082691.1, forward strand.
AAATGGGAAAGGCCACCCTAGACAGTAGTTCTCAATCCTGGTTGAACCATTAAAATCTTCTGGGGAGTTTCAAAAAAAAAACAACCAATGGAGGCAGGACATCCCAAGTTTCTGATTTAATTGGCCTGAGTTGAGGCCCAGACAAAGACATTTAAAAATGTTCCCCAGGGAAGGTTAGAATGTGGTGCTGGATTAGAATTGAAGATATTAGTATGAGTTTATGTTTATTTTAATATATATACAGGTAGACACATGAATAAATAATGTAAATATGTATGTATTCCTGGGGTAGTATGCACATGTTTCCTAGTTCTGTCCACTGAGAGGGCTTAGAGACAATGATAACCCAGCAATAAATGAACACACTTAACACCAGGTCTTAGTTTCTAGATACCAGTCTCCAATAAAAGGAAACAGGGCTCCCTGAAGAAATGACATATTCTCAGGCCTGAAGCAGGGAAAATATAAGACGACCCTGGAACATCTTTGTAGAAAATAAGGAAATGTTATTTAAAAGAAAGAGGAGGATAGGAGTAAGGGGAGCATGTCACAAGGACATAGGGGCCAGCCTGAAACAGCTCCCAATGGCCAAAGCTGGAATAATTTGAGCAAAAAAATAAATAAGGGTAGTACGGGTTTATAACCCAAAGCATAAAATAAATATCCATGAGTTCACACTGATAAATAACAATTAAATAAATGGGAAGGGGGTAGAAACTTCCTTACAGAAAAATTTCAGATTAATAAATGTAGAAGAAATGAAATAGAAAATCACCTTTAGAACACCACAGTAATAACTGCTGTAAGCAAAATCCACAGATAAATGTTAAAATCAGCAGACTAAACTTTAAGTAAAAAAAGGGATGTTTGCATAGCCCCAAAGTATTTCCTTCAAAATATTTATTTAACTTATGTTCACATTTTTAAAAATATGCTTCTCCCTACAAAGGGTGAGGCTTAATTCCCTTCCTTTTGAGTGTAGGCTGGACTTAGTGACTCGCTAACTAATATGTATTGTAAAAAAAAATTAATGAACGGAAGTCTCAATTAAATAGAGTGGGGAGACCAGCAGGAAGAAAAAAGATGACTCTTCTTTCCTGGCAAGGACTGGGCCAGTGAAAAGCCATGGACTCTGTTTACTATCCCAACTTCCTTTTCCTCCCCATAAAAGCATTCTCCTTCCCTTGCCGGGCAGGAACTTGCACGTGGTTGCAGACCCCGACTGCAATGCTCTGTAGATCCCAAATAAACCTTTGTTTGCTGGAGAAATATCTGGCAGGCTATTTATTTCAGCTCAGCAATATGGACCAAGAAAAACAGTAACTTTTCAGTAGAAAAACCTGTCAGATACCACCTGACCAAGTGATCAGGGTTAACATCACCAAAAATAAGTCCTGTTGCTATCACGTGTCCCCTGACATGAAGCAACAGAAGGGCACTTAGCCTCTATGGTTTTCTCCCCCAAAACCCATAACCCCAGTTCAATCATGAGAAAACATCAGACAACCGGAGGGACATTCTACCAAATACCTGACTAGTGTGAAGATCCTGAAAAACAAAGAAAGACGAAGATTTTCACAGATCAGAGGAGACTAAAGAGACATGTTAAGTAAATACAATATGATTTCCTAGTTTTGCCCTTTGAACAGACAGAAGACACTCGTGGAAAAACTGATGAAATCCAAATGAAGTCTGTAGTTTACTTACTGATGTGCCAATGTCAATTTCTCAGTTTTGGTAAATGTACCTGGTAATGTAAGATGTTAATATTAAGGGAAGCTGTGAAGGGTATATAGGAACTTTATATACTATCTTTATAACTTCTGTATATCTACAAGCATTTAAAATTTTTAAACATGAAATATAAATAAATAGAAATTGTTTAAATGTGCTCCAGATGGCGCTAATGGACGGCCAGGTTTGAGAAGCCCTACTCTAGGTAAAGGCAGACATTTGAGCTGAGTCACAAAGGGGTAATATATCCTGAGCCATTTGAGAGATATGATGAGAAGTTTGTTATCGTAGCACTTTTCTCTAGTGTACATAATAAGGTAGAAAATGAAGAAAGACGGGCAGTTGGTCAGATTATAAACAGTCTTCTTATCACACAGGATATGTTCTCTGCAGGCTTTGGGAAGCCATTATAATTTTTCAAGCAAAATGAAGTTGGAACTCATATTTGGGGTTAGTTTTTTTTTTTTTTTTTTTTGCGGTACGCGGACCTCTCACTGTTGTGGCCTCTCCCGTTGCGGAGCACAGGCTCTGGACGCACAGGCTCAGCGGCCATGGCTCACGGGCCCAGCCGCTCCGCAGCATGTGGGATCCTCCCAGACTGGGGCACGAACCCGTGTCCGCTGCGTCGGCGGGCAGACTCTCAACCACTGCGCCACCAGGGAAGCCCTGGGGTTAGTTTTTAAAGAACTCTACTGTTACTTAAATGCTTTATAACAATAGCAATCATTTTAAAACATCTTGCAAGTTTATTTTTTGAAGGGTGTGGATTTCTGTGTGGATGCCATAAGAAAAATATTTTTCTAAATGTCAATGTTCTTTCCTTGGTGCGTTTCTTTCTGCATTATGCCACCTTCTACCTAGTTGGGCATCCCTGGCAGGGACTAGCAAGTGTTAGGATTACAATAGCAGAAATGCAATGGGAGAGTAAGAGTTAAAGCTAAGCTTCCAACACACAAAGTAGGATTTTGCGAGAAGCAACTCGCAAGCTAGGCTGAGTCAAGCTGATCAGATAGACCACAGAGTTTGTGGTAAGGTAACTCCAGATCAGAAAGGAAGAAGCAAGGCAAGCTCAGCCCTCTAGCTCCAGGAGTGACCCCTGCGTCGTTTAAAATCTTTCCAGAAGCAGCTCTTTATTAGAAATGGGATCTTTCTCTGAGTCTTCAGGACAATGTTCCTGTGGAGAGAAACAGGCAGGATTGTCCAGTCAGCGACTCCATGTACCCAGTTGCCCCGGAATGGGCTTACTGGGGCCGGTAAACTCAGCTTCTCAAAGGAATGAGGGCTCCCTTCCCTCTGGCAGCTTGAATCCTGTTTCTTAAAGGGTTGCCAGGAGCTTGCAGTTGGTGATGTCCGACAACCCTCTGCACAGCTGGTGTATCACTGAGTCCTTGGTGCCTATGTTCTGAAAGCTTATCACCTACATACAAGATGTTCTCCTATTTACACCATAAGAAAATAGACTAGAAGGGGACAGAGACTCTCCCCTAAAAACAAGCTCACAGCTGCATTGCTCTAACCCTGTCTAATTGTTAAAAATATCCATCAATGGAAAACTAGTTAACTAAATTTTGGGACAAATATGAACTAGAATACTATGCAATCATTACAAATCATTATGGGGACATATAATTTTGAGTTGGAAAGAGGTTTATAAATATCTTGAATGAAAGGAAATAAAGCTAAATTCAGCTTGAGTATGCTGCAGTTCATGAAAATAGTGTTATATAAATTTGTGCATGAAGGTGTGTGCCTCTGTATAGGCACAGAGACCTATATGGAAGAATATTCATTAATTTAACATCTTTCATCTCTGAGAGATGGTGTTTTGATCCACTTTTTTCTTTGGGCCTTCTGTGTTGTTTTTTTTACTTTAATTTTACATTTTATTTTTTATAATCAGAAAAATAAACTATTTTCATTTTGAAATAAAGTTATTTGTTACACCTCAGAAAGCTCATGGTACTCTGAACATTCCTCATGTTGCTAATTATAATTTTAAATAACTATTAACACTTTTAAAAATTAAATTAATAATTAAATTAAAAATAATTAAAAATAATATTTTTATATGGCTGTACTATAGTTTAGACAAGATTTCTCTTTTCAAATTTGATGAATTAATGGATAAATATCTTGATATATAAATCCTTGAGTTTCTGACTAGTTCATTAGAATATAGAGGAAAATTTACTGAAGTAAAGTAAATTTTGACAATTATGGCCAAATTACTCTACCCAATAATTACAAGGTCTTTATCAGTTATATTTGTATACTATCTTTTAAAAAAAATTAGTTGCCATATGGTAATTTTTTTTAAATCTTTTTTTTTTTTTTTTTTCCGGTACATGGGCCCCTCTCTCGCTGCGGAGCACAGGCTCCGGACGCGCAGGCTCAGCGGCCATGGCTCACGGGCCCAGCCGCTCCGCGGCACGCGGAATCCTCCCAGACCGGGGCACGAACCCGCGTCCCCTGCATTGGCAGGCGGACTCTCAACCACTCACCACCAGGGAAGCCCCTAAATCTTGTTTTCATTTCGATTTGTTTAGTTACCAGGGAGGCTGGGCATCTTAATACATTATTTGCTATTTTCGTAAGAATTAAATTTTTGAATTGCCTTTTCATGTCCTGTGCTCATTTCATTTAAATTTTAATTTCTTATTAACTTCCATGAAATCTTTCTATAATAAGGCCATGAGCTCACTGCTATAATAATTTTATAAATATTTATTCAATTTTATATTTTGTTTGCAGTGGTTTTTTAAATACATATACAGAAGTAATATGTGTTTTATATGGTCAAATGTATTATAAATATTTGTTTTATAGTATTTTTCTATTGATTTTTATGCCTGAGAAGTTCTTTCCCATCTCAAACTCAGATGTTTCTTATTCTTAGTTATTTTATAGCTAAATCATACACATCTAATTCTTTAGTTCATCTGGATTTTGTTTTGATGTGAGACCCTATGAGGTGAAGGTCTGTTTTTTTCCCAAATGGTTAACCAACTAATGAGATCCTAAAATATTACAATCTAAGGTCAGCTTAGACTTTAGGGTCTGTTACGTAATGGTTGGACCAGTTAGAGGGTTCTTTCTTCCAGAATTATTTGAAGTAGTTTGTAGTTCATTGTTTGCTAGAAGCAGTGTATAGAAATGAAAACCACTGGCAACTCCACTCCCCTGAACTTTCCTGGATCTGCACCTGTATTACCTTCCTGCTCCTGGCTTTGGTGAGCCAATGATAAAGCGTGTCCTCCTCCAGGTGCATGCATTATGTTAAACTGCAGCCCTTGAACAGAAGTGGAGAGGGGAGGCTGGTCTGGAGTGAGATGGCCCTGGCTGCCTCTTAGAGCGGTCCCTGTGATAGAGAGATAACCGATGGTTGCTCATCTATAAAGACCCCACATCTCTGGAGCTTAGGGATGCAGGGAAACCTCTTACCATCCTGATGAGGAACCACTTAGACACTTAGGTTAATATAACTTCTCTTGGAATGTGACAGAGAGAACTAATGTGTTTAATCTGCAGGGCAGTTGCGATTTGCCACTGATTTCTTAAATTATTTTAGAAAGTATGTTGGGGATGCCCAGCATCCTTCTTAACCCAAAAGTCCAGTAATTATGTTCATACTTATTATTTACTTCATTTGAATCAGCCCTTTAGAGGAGACTTCATACTTGCTGACCCATTGATTATGTAATGAATTTGTAATGTATGTAAAATACGTAAAGCACCTTACAGTGCTTTGCTTCACTATTCATAAGCTTGGGGCTTTTTTATCCCGGTATTTTTGCTGAAAAGATAAGTATATTTTAATTCTTCCAGTCATTGTAACTTGTAACTAATTATAGCAAAGGGAAAAAAGAGAAGGTTTCCAAATCAAACCTTTATCCCCCATAGCCCTCTCTTATCCCCCCAAAAAACTCTTCACCATAAACTTTCCTAAAACTTTACTTTTTGTGAAAAAATCCGTGCTCTGTTTTAATGCAGGTCTAATTTGTTGTGTGTCTTCAATAACTGTATCCCATTCCAGAATATGTAGCCAAAAATAACCCACTGGCAGTGGCGGCAGCTTCATCGTCTCCTCAGGATCTCCTGTACTTTATGGTTACTTGCTTTCTGAAAATAGTACAATCTCTCCTTAGTGAATTAATCTTTTAACAGAATTTCTTCTGCACTATTTAGCAAAATAACTCCACTCAGCTCTACCCCACCCTCTATAAGTAATTAGAGATAAGTATGTTTTAATGCATTTCTGAATATTCTGCTCTAATACGCTCTTCAGTCACAAATAAGCCCTGAAGCTACGTGCCCCTGGCGCTGTTGAGTCTGGGTTTGCACACGTAATCATGCAGCACTTGATTCGTCTGACCGTGCCGTGACTCAAATTTGCCTTCCAAAGGGGCAGAAAATAAAATAGCTAACAGGCTATCCTGAAATCTCAGATCAGTGGTGTATTTCCTTCTCCCTTCCACCAAATGTTAAGAAACTTAGCTGAGTTAGAAAAGTCGCTTCCACTACTCCCTCTGTCAGTATGTTCTATCCTCCACGGCTCCTAATTAGGGTTCAGCTTGGTTTTTTTTCCTACTCTGGCTCAAGGTGCATCTCTGTGGCTCCATCCACCCCCACTTGCACATGTATCACTCCCTCTGTTCCCGAGTCTGGCTGTTCGTCCAACCATTATAGTTTAGTTCATCCAAGATCAGTCCAAGCACTGCTAGAAAGGCCAGAGATGAGGTTAACGGGCATACATGATTTCCAGACCACTAGGCACGTTGGAGCTCAGTGAGTCATTTTTCAAAAGTAGATACTATGTTTATTTTCCATTCTTTAGGAAAGAAAGAAAACTCAAAGTGCTTCTGAGACAAAAGGTAGACCCCAATGTTGGCATTAAAAGCAGAATCCATAAAATGCTATAGAACTAGACTTGCATAATTTTCATTCTCTTAATCCAAGGGGAGTTTTGCATTAGATCCTGTTGTTCTGGTTGTGACAATTTTTCAGATTCCATTTAGGATCATGGACATCTTCCCATGAAAGGCTTGGAGCAGTCCTGCTCTAAATATGGTCCACAACTTGGGGCTTGTCCACGACAAGACACGTACAGAAATCGGGGGCGATGCCCATTGTTGGCAAGGCTGTAGGACTCTCAGACATTGCTGGCTGGAGGGCGAAACTGTCTGGCCACTTTGGAAACAGTTTGATGGTTTCTTATAAAGTTAAGACACTTGGTACCCTTACCATACCACCTGGCAGTCCTACTCTGAGGTAGTTACTCAAGAGAAATATAATTTATGTCCACACAAAGACTTGTAGGTAGCAGCATTATTTACAATGGCGAGAAACTGGAGACAACCCAAATTTCTATCTGCCAGTAAGTGCATAAATAAACTGTGACATATCCGTATTATGGGCTATTATACAGCAAGAAAAAAGGAATGAAGTAATATACACAACCACATGGATGAGTTTCAAAAATATTATTTTAGGTGAAAGACACCAAACACAAAAGACTACATACAGTATGATTCCATTTATGTGAAGTTCTACTAAAGGTAAAACTATACTGACAGCAGATCGGTGGTTGTCTGGGGCTGGGAATCAGGGTGGAGGGAATCTACTGAAAAGGGACAAGAGAGAACTTTTTAGAATGATGGAATCATTCTATCTGATTTTAGTGGAGGTTAAATGACTGTATACAATCATCCAAATACACACTTAAAGTGAGTGAATTGTATTGTAGTTGTTTGAAAGGGAAGAAAAATTTCACTGGGTCCTAAAAGGGGAACAATTTTGGGCCACAACCAATAAGCCTGAGGTAGAGGTATCTTTTATTTTGTGTTAATCTCAATGAGTTCTGAGAGTCCTCTGTAACCCAGGTGCAGGCAAACAAGACTAACATCCACATTTCAGTCTTGCTACATCATGTCAGCTGCTGAGTCGGGAGCGTCACTAGACCTAGGGTCAAATCCCTGCAATAACGTGCTGTGTATACCTTCAGATCCAGCCTTGAAAGTGTGGGCCACTGACTCAAAACAAAATGTCATTCTTACTGTAACATTTATTTTGTGTTTTCCTTTTTACAAGCACCTCAAAGAATAGCATCAACAGCTTAATGTTTACCTCAATGAATCAAGGCTGTTTCCATAGCAACACCTCTAATTCTCTGGAACTGCAATTTTATATCAATTTACTATTAACGGAAGACAAAACAAAAGAAAGCAGACAGAACAGAGAAAACTTAATACCTAACACTGACAAGCAGAACAAGGAGGAAGGGAAGTAAACATGTCATTTGCAAGGTTTTTAATACTTAGTGGGCTATGATGTTATTCAGTAGTTAACCATTTCATGCTTAGATTCAGATAATGATTTCAAAGGACTATAAAGTCTTTGAATTAAAATGGCCTTGAGGGTTTCCCTAGTGGCCCAGTGGTTAAGAATCTGCCTGCCAGTGCAGGGGACACAGGTTCAAGCCTTGGTCCAGGAAGATCCCACATGCCACGGAGCAGCAAAGCCCATGCTCCACAACTACTGAGTCTGCGCTCTAGAGCCTGCGAGCCACAACTACTGAAGCCCACACGCCTAGAGCGCGTGCTCCGCAACAAGAGAAGCTACCACAATGAGAAGCCCGCACACCACAACGAAGAGTAGCCCCCGCTCGCTGCAACTAGAGAAAGCCCGTGCGCAGCAACAAAGACCCAACGCAGCCAAAAATAAATAAATAAAATATAAATAAATTAATAAATAAAATAAAATGGCCTTGAAAGCCATCTGGCACCTTTTATTTTAAAGTCTAGGAAACTCGTTCCCAGAAGAGGTAAGGGATTTAATTAAGGTCACTGGGCTGGTAAGGTGCAGAGCCAAGACCAGAGCACGGGCTACAGACTTGAAGCTTGGGGCTCTTTTTATGCACCACATGATACTGTCTCTGTCAGAATGTGATTTCTTTTGTGTTATGATTCCTACTCATCTTGTGTGAAAATTGTAGGATTCAACCTAAGCTGTGTTAAGTAGTTCAAAATGGAGTCACAGCGTCCTGTGTGAACTTCCATGGTAGCTGTTTTGAAACATCTGGTATAGGACTGAGTGTCTTAGAATGATAAACTAGGAGTGTTTGGTACTGATGAACCTAGTGGCAAGGCAGGAGTAAAGATGCAGATATAAAGAACAGACTTGAAAATACGGGAGAGAAGGGGAAGCTGGGATGAAGTGAGAGAGTAGCAATGACACGTATACACTATATACACTACCAAATGTAAAATGGATAGCTAGTGGGAAGCAGCTGCATAGAGCACAGGGAGATCAGCTCGTTGCTTTGGGACAACCTAGAGGGGTGGCATAGGGAGGGTGGGAGGGAGGCTCAAGAGGGAGGGGATATGGGGATATATGTATACATTTAGCTGATTCACTTTGCTGTACAGCAGAAAGTAACACAACATTGTAAAGCAATTATACTCCAATAAAGATATTTAAAAAAAGACACATGCACCCCAATGTTCATTGCAGCACTGTTTACAATAGCCAGGACATGGAAGCAACCTAAATGTCCTTCAACAGAGGAATAGATAAAGAAGATGTGGTACATATATACATGGATATTATTCAGCCATAAAAAGGAATGAAATTGGGTCATTTGTAGAGACGTGGATGAACCTAGAGACTGCCATACAGAGTGAAGTAAGTCAGAAAGAGAAAAACAAACATCATATATTAACGCATATATGTGGAATTTAGAACAATGTTATAGATGATCTTATCTGCAAAGCAGAATAGAGACACAGGCATAGAGATCAAAACGTATGGATACCAAGGAGGAAAGGGGGGTGGGATGCATTGGGAGATTGGGATTGACATATATACACTATTGATACTATGTATAAAATAGATAACTAATGAGAACCTACTGTATAGCACAGGGAACTCTACTCAGTGCTCTGCGGTGACCTAAATGGGAAGGAAATCCAAAAAAGAGTGGATATATGTGTACGTATAGCTGATTCACTTTGCTGTACAGCAGAAACTAACACAACATTGTAAAGCAGCTATACTCCAATAAAAATTAATTTAAAAAATAAAAAACAAGGGACTTACCTGGTGGCACAGTGGATAGGACTCTGTGCTCGCAGTGCAGGGGGCCCGGGTTCGATACCTGGTCAGGGAACTAGATCCCACATCATGCCGCAACTGGGGGTTTGCATGTCACAATTGAGGAGCCCATGAGCCGTAAATGAGACCTGGTACAACCAAATAAATAAATATTTTAAAAATAAAATAAATAAAAAATAAAAGTTAAAAAAAAAATCAGACACCATGTAGCAAGTATGTATTAGTCAGGATTCAATTACAGGAAGCAGAGACCACCATAGGGATTTTATGCAGAACGGGATTTAATAGTAGGAATTAGGTGCTCAGGAAATTGGTGGAAGGACGGCTGGACTGGGCTGTAGGCTAGGTCTCCAAGCATGATACTCAGAACACTACAGAACTGACCCACCAGGGAAGCTTTCACACCTGTCCCAACTAGGGAGGTGGAAAATCAAGGAGCTGCCATTGGAACTATTGAGTCCAAGAAAATGTCAGTGCACATAAAATCCAGGATCAAGTACTTGGTATCCAGAGGTCACTGGCGCTCTCACCATCTACAAATCTGGGGATTAGACACTGGACCACTTCTCAGGGGTGAAACCACTATATTCCATAATCATACACAACATCAGAAACAGCCCCTAAAGTAACAGGAGATGCCTCAACCTCATTTCCACCTTCAAATTTCCAATGAAAGCATCTTATTGGCAGGATCTAATTTGTACCCAGCACTTTGCCTGTAGGGAAGTGTAAAAATCTAGTTTGGTTTAAAAGTTTTCCAATTTCTGCTGTACTGGAAGGTGCACTAAAAGGAGGAGTAAATGAAGGCTGAATATCAGTCGACTGCTTTCAGGTGAAGGAATTCATCAATCCAGTTGGTTAATGGATATTAGTATAAACCCACAATAACTGGAGCATGATATGGGGAAGTAGAAGAATACCTGGACGGCTGAAAGTGGGGTAGACTATCCCAAAACACCGTCGATGGAGGGAATGGGAAGTGAGGCAGCCACGATACAGAGCAGTTGACCGAATCAGTTGAACATTTTAAAGCATGTAGCCTTTGACTCAGCAATCCAACCTACCTTTTTCTAACCAAGAGAAACAATTGCGCATGTGCACAAGGAGACCGGTATGAGAATGTTGACTTCAGCTCATTTGCAACAGCAAAATACTTAGAAGTACCATAATACTCATCATTAGGATAATAACTGAATGAAATATGGAGAATCTTTCCTAGGGAATTCACTATAGCAGTTACAAAAGTATAAGATAAGATGATATGCCCTGTCATTGAAGGATCTCTAGGACCCACTGTAGAGTGAAAGAAATCAGTTTTAGTATATGAGATATGATGCTATTTATACAAAGAAAAGAGAGCAACCATGAAACAATTAACAAAGTTGTATGGGTACACAATTCAGCTACTAGAGTGATTGTGAAACAACCCGACATGAAAATGCACAAAGGAAATGGTCAGCACCAATTCCTACGCTTCTGATCCCCTCAGACAGATCAAGGATATAAAAAGAGGTCAGAGTGATGAGAAGAGAATTCGTAAGATTTCTTTGGGAGAGATTCCCAGGGGAGGGGAGAATCCCTGTTACTTTCTACTCTGGTCTAATGAGAGAGGTCCCAGTAGAAAACCTGGTGCGTGGTCCCTGACGTTGAGGACGGGGTATAGAATGGGTGGTGTCTGAGTGCCGCCCAGGAAATCTAAAAGGGTGGACAATGGCTGACTAAGTGCTGAGGGGGAGCCAGAGAGCGCTACGATGCTGAGAAAGGCTCCCACTGTCAGCAGGAGAGATAAAGGATGGATGAGGGCATCTTGGGGCCAGGGCAGCCATGGGGGACAGAGAACCTTTGAAGTCCTGCCCAAGGGTACCCATCCACTGGGGTGAGGCTCCCAATTGCAGGAGACTATGTTAAATGGACTCTTGAGAACCACAGTTGGAGCAAGCAGCCCAGGGGAGCAAACACATCCCATGCCACAGAAGGGGAGCAGCCCCAGAGCTGGGAATGTCTGAACAAAGGTGCGCTCCTTTCTCAGGGCTGCTGTAACAAAGTGCCACAGACCTACAAAGTCCTGAGTTAAACAGTGAGTCGGTAGTGATAGAGAATGGCGAGAGCTCAGAAGCTGATTCCAGAAGCCATAAAATAGAGCCAGGGAACCTGAAGACTACAGAGAAGAAAGCAAGAATGAATTCATGGAAGAGATGGGAGTTACCAGGCTAACATGGGGGGCAGTGGTGCCACGCATGTCTATATTTAGTTTGCCCAGATGGGTCAGGTGTGGGTGGGCAGTCAGCATCTAGGGCCAATCCATTTCAAAATACAGCTTAGGGCTTCCCTGGTGGAGCAGTGGTTGAGAGTCCGCCTGCCGGTGCAGGGCACACGGGTTCGTGCCCCAGTCCAGGAAGATCCCACATGCCGCGGAGCGGCTGGGCCCATGAGCCATGGCCGCTGAGCCTGCGCGTCCGGAGCCTGTGCTCCGAGGCCGCAACAGTGAGAGAGGCCCGCGTACCGCAAAAAAAAAAAAAAAAAAAAAAAAAATACAGCTTAGTACAAATGCCGAGCAAATGCATCCTTTCTTTTCTTGAGTCGTTGTTGCCGTGGAATTGTTATAGATCTGCCCTCCCCCACCCCTTACTACTATCCCCAGAAATAGTCAGCTGAGCAGGTTGTAAAAGTCAGTGCCTTTACCTTTCCTGACTGCTCTGGAATAAATAAAGCCATCTCCTCCTGCCTATTATGATGAACTACTCCTGACGAGGAAATTGTGACTTCTCACCTACGAATTTGTGCACCTGGAGAAGGATTTACTTTATTTAGTTAAGAGTTTGGAAGAAATGCTTCTAATTGCATACTGCATAGTTATCCGATGTCTCTGTGTCTCAGTTTTATTTGCATTATAGTTACCGTTGAAAGAATAAAATCAAATTGAAAGATGTAGCAACATGGCCTTCTACAAGACAGAAAAAAAATCTTAAGGGTATTTGAAGATGCATAGGTATTATTTATTTAAATGTAAAGTCATTTTTTAAATATAATTTTATTTTTTGTTAGAGACAGCAGGCAGATAAGCCTAAGAGCCTTTTAACATATTTTTCTTGGTATTGCTAAACAGAAAATCTATTTTGTGTAAGTGGCAGCAGAGGGCGCTCTTCTTACAGATTCGTTTCTACCAGAACTTTTCTTAAAGGAAAACAGTTAAAATGCCTTTGTGTACGTACGTTAACAAGTTTATGACTCTTCTTAAACATATGCATATATTTTATATAATATTTATTAAATAAATATATTTATATATTTAAATTATATATAGGTATGTTATATAATATTTATTAATTTATATAAGTATATATAAATATATATTTTATATACATATACATTTATATATTTAAGTTGTATATATGGCCATAAACTTGTTAATATACTCAAATATATATGTATATTGATTACTTTTATGGGTTTTTTCTTCCCTATCTATTAATACTGAAACCTGAAACCACATGTGATTCTGTTCTCTTGAATAATTACCACTTTTTTCTCCTTAAGCATGTCAACTTCCTGTTTCATCATGGAAACTTTCAATCTTGAGCTCAGGAGGTTGGGGCTTTGGGTACTGCCCTTCCATTCTCCACTTTATGTGCTTCCTCCTGTCTTCCAGACAGGACCCCAAGCCATTTTTGGAGCACGTCCAGGAGAAGAGGTAAATCTACTCCTCTTGTACAGGCTTTGGTCATGCTCTCTGCTGTGGACACGCTGCAAACCCCTCCAACATTCCTTCCCCCCTTCTCTTTTCTTTGTCTCACCTCCTCTCCTATATCTTTACTCCTCCAAGCCTTTCTTCACTATCCCATGCTTCTATCATTCTCCGCCCCTTCCAAGTCATAGGCATCACTATCTAAGCTTCCCACTTGCGGTGGCCAGCCTCCAAGATGATCCAGTGATCCCTGCCTACTTGTATATATACCACTTGCATCAAGCAGGGCTGACCTGTGTGACTGCTAGGATATTGCAGGAATGGCGTTGTACGACTTGCAAAGTTAAGGTCATAAAAGACATGTGGCTTCCACTTTGCTGTCTCTTGGATTACTGAGGCAGATGCCATGTTGTGAAAAGGCTCAAGTAGTCCTAGGGAGGGTCCATGTTTCAAAGAACAGAGCTTTCCTGCCAACAGCCCGTAGGGCCTTATCAACCATGTGAGTGAAGCACTTTGCCTCCAGCCCTAATAAAGCCTTTAGATGACTGCAACCCTGGTGGACATCTTGACTACAGCCTCATAAGAAACCCTGAGCTAGAACCACCCAACTAAGTCACTTCTGAACTCTTGAACCACAGGAACTGTGAGATAATACATGTTTATTGTTTTAAGACATGAAGTTGGGGGTAATTTGTTATGCAGCAATAGAAACTAATACTCCCCTCATTATGCCTGATGACATGTTTAAAAAGGCTGCGTGTGGTTTCACATCCTTGTGGTTAAAGCTCTGCAATGGCTCAACATTAATTTCAGCATAAAATCCAGATCCCCTGACCTGGCATGAGGTCTTTCTTCTGATGCCTCCCAGCTTCACTCAGCTCACTTTCCCTTTCCTCTCCCATCTCTCCAGCTACCCTGAAACACCTTTCATTTCCCTAGATGTCGATAGATAAAAATGACAGATGAAACACAAGAGGCCCAGTTAAATTTGACTTTTAGATAAGCAAGTGATTTTTGCTGTTGCACAATATTTGGGGCCTATTTATATTAAAAATCTTGCATGGTACATATCTATTCCAAAAAGTTCTTTGTTGTTTATCTGAAATTCAAATTAAATGGGGCATTCTGTATTGTTAGTTGCTAAACCTGTCAACTCTACAGATGGGAAATGATTTCTCTCAGCTCCTTCCCCTGCCTGATCACTGCAGGTTCCCCTACCTTCCTGTCCTGCAAGACTTAGCCCAGACAGAGATGTCTCTAGAAAGCCTATGCTGTCTGACTCCACCACACACACCTAGGATGGCTCAGATGTGTCTGCTGCAGGCTCCCACCCCCACCCCACACCCGTCACGCCTCTTGCATACCACACACGTCACAATGATTAATTTGCTTATCTCTGTACTAGACTCCGAACTCCTGGAGGTCAGGTACTGTCTTAATCATCATGTAGCTTCACTGCCAAAAACATAGTATGATTATAGCTTACAATTATTGAACACTTACTGTAAGCTAATCATTGTTCTAAGATATTTGCATATATGACCTCATGAATCCTCACGTCAACCAGAAAGAAGTACCATTAATATCGCTTTTACTTTTACTGATGAGGAAACTGAGGCATGAAGAAGTTATGCAATGTCACTCAACAATTGCAGTGAGGTTGGAGTTCAAGCCCAGGAGTCTGACTCTAGAGCCTACTCCCTAATGACGAACTAGGGGCATTGCCTCTCTGTGGTGTTTGATGAGTATTTATCGAATGCATGCAAGAACTAATTATCAATCTAAGTGCCTCCAACTAGATAATTTCCTTTAAACAGGGACCATGTTGATCTTGGTCCTTTCTGCCTCTACGCTTCCTCACTCTCTCTCCATCACTGCCTAGCACAAAGCATGGGCCAATAGCAAAGAATCATTCTGGTCTGTTTTTTCCTCTTCACATCCTTGTCACATTCATACCAGATGAAGGGTACCACTCTGTACCACATTTCCCTAAGGAAGAATGGACACAGCATGTGCTTTAGGAATAGAAACTAATAAGCCCTCTGGTTAATAGCGTGAGTTCTAGAGGAAAACTACCCAGGTTCTGATCTCAGCCCTACTACTTATTAGCTGTGTGGCTTTGGATGAGGTCCTGATACTTAGATTCTTCATCTGCAAAATGGAGATAACGATAGTTTGTAACTCACAGGGTGATGAGGATTAAATGAGATTAAATGAATTCCAGTGCCTGGAACATAGCACGTACGCAATAATAAGATCCAGGATGTTAACAGGCTTGCTTCTGTTGCACCGTATCTGCCAAGCCAAACACCAAGTACAGTACATTCCTTAGTGACATAAATTCCACAAGCTGCTCGCAAATTAGGAATATGTGCTCGTATAAATTTGAGAAACTGCATTCTCTCTAACTCCAAACACTTCTGTTCCAGTTTACAGATTATTCTTGTCCAGTGTTTTGATTCTATCTTGTTTTATTATCTACATAATAATATTATCATGTATAATGTCTATTACATAATATATAATGTTATCTATATAACAAATATATATTTCAAATATTAGTTTTATACATAAACGTTTGTTTAGATTTATCACCTTTTGCAAATAATCTTTGTGCTCACCATTCCTTCTTATATCTCAGACCTTTCTCCTTTTCTTTTCCTAAAGGACAATCTTTTAGTGAAAAAGAACTAAAAGTTCCTTTTAGTGAAAGTCTGTTGGTGGCAAATTCCTAGTTTTTGTGTGTCTGAAATTGTCTTTATTTCTTAGAGGATAGTTTGATGAATATCAAATTCTATGTTGACAGTTACTTTTCCCCAGCATCCCACTCAACTTTCCACTGTTTTCCAGCGTTGGTGTTGTAAATAAGTCTGCTGTCATGCTATCAGATTAACAGACATTTCTCTGTATGGAATCTGCCTTTTACCTCTGACAAAATAAAAGATCTTTTCTGTCTTCATAGTTTCATTACAGTAGGTTTAGACATGAATTTATTTTTATTAGTTATACTTAGGGTTCATTGTGATTCCTAAATCTATGGATCTGTGCCTTTCTTAAATTCCATACTATTTCCTACCATTATCTATTCAGATATTATCTCTTTTCTTTCTCTCTATTCTCTCCTTCTGGAACTCCTATTGGACATAGTAACATCTGCACATTCTACCATTGCTTTTAAAATCTCCATATTTCTGCTTTTCTGTGCTGCCATCTGGACTTCTTCAGATTTATCTTCTAGTTTACAGATTTTTTTTTAGCAACATCTTATCTATTACTTAATGTGAACATTGCATTTGTTTGAAATATAGTTGCTGTACAATATTATGTAAGTTACAGGTATACAACATAGTGATTGACATTTCTTAAAGGTTATACTCCATTTATAGTTATTATAAAATATTGGCTATATTCCCCATGTTGTACAATATATCCCTGTAGCTTATTTTATACCTAAAAGTTTCTACCTCTTGCTCCCCTACCTCTGTATTGTCCCTCACCTCTTCCTTCTCCCCACTGGTAACTACTAGTTTGTTCTCTATATCTGTGAGTCTATTTCTTTTTTTGAACATTGAATTTTAATTTCAATAGCAATGTTTCTTATTCCTAGAAATTCTCTTTCTTTTTCAATTCTACTTGTTCTTTTAAAAAAGCACCTATCCTTGTTCATGTTTTCCATTTCCTCTTTCCTTTCTTTAAGTAATTTAAATACATTTATCTCAGACCCAATAATTTCAATATCTGAAATCCTTGGAGAAAAAATTCTGATGTTAATTGTTTCTGCAAACTCATGATAGTTTGTTTCTTTATGTGTTTTGTAATTTTGAATTTTAAACTTGTATTCAAAGGTGTAAGTGGAGAAAGGTCCCTCCAGAAAGGATTTTTGATTTCTTGTTCCAGGCGCATGCATGAGAGCATCATAATCTGAAACTACAGTAAGTTAATTTCTTCCTTTGTGGTTTCTCAGATGATGAAGGTGGCCTATTATTATGAAGTACAATGTGAGACTTCTCCCCACATAAATAACATAGCTCAAGATAGAAATACTCCTTGTCATCTCCTTTTTCTTTAATGAATTTTCCCCCCTAGTTTCCCCTTTTATCTAACAGAATAGACATTTGAGGATCCAAGCTTGGTGCAGGTGTCTCAGTTCCAATCCCTCTCTCTCATGCAGCTATTAAGCCTCTCAATGCTGGGTTCCCATTTTGGGAAATGTTCCCAGTTCAGACATGGCTTCAGCACTAGCTTATTGGTCTGGTTTCCTCCTTTTTATTTTTGCCTGTAGGCATTTCCCTAATTTTGCATAGCTGTGCATTTTATTTTTTTAATATTTATTTTATTTATTTATCTATCTAGTTAGTTAGTTAGTTGCACCAGGTCTTAGTTGCAGCAGGCGGGCTCCTTTGCTGCAGCTCACCAGCTCCTTAGTTGTGGTATGCGAACTCTTAGTTGTGGCATGCATGTGGGATCTAGTTCCCTGACCAGTGATCGAACCCAGGCCCCTGCATTGGGAGCATGGAGACTCAACTACTGCATCACCAAGGAAGTCCCTGTGCATTTTAAGTTACATAGTTTATCTAGAACTTCTATGTGTTTTGTGAAGAGAAGATTCTTCAGGATGTCTGGTTCACCATTTTATTGGAAAATGCATTCCCAAACTGCATTCTCTAGTTCACTCTTGATTCACCCTGAATATCAATCAGCATATTCTGAGGTCCTGAAATAAATATACTCATGAAGACTTGTTTGAAACAGTATTTCTTGACTCTGAAACCCTTTGTTCAAATAATACCTATCCTTTAGAGCTGGGACACTCGTCAAGAAACATGGTCTAATGATCTGAACAGTGATAGTAATTGAGAGAGTCTGTCTGCTAGTGAACAGAACCCTTCTTGATAAACTTGGGGAATGGCCAGGAAAACTTCGTAAACTAATTGTTTTTGCATTCCTGAGGAATTTTTTGTTTTTGTTTTTGGTCCTATATGAAATCCAGAAACACTGTGTACGTTTGCTCCCCTCTTTGCCAACACACAGAGTTAATGTTATCTCTCTTTGCACAAGGAAGGAAAGGAAGTACTTTCCATTCTGTCCCTTGTTTTCATGCCCAAAAGTTTCCATGATATTATTCTGGGTGTTGAAACTTTCCAAACCCAGTGTCACATGCAGTAAATTTGGTGCAACAGTTGTTTAAAATCTGTTCTGCCATTTTAGAATAAGGGAACTTATTATATTTATTTTTACACCATAAAATGTCTATTTTCCTGGCAGCTCAGGAACAACCAACACTGAAATAGAACTTCACATAGAGCTACTCCTGATTAAGGGACAGAAGTTAAGCTAGTTCTTCAAAAGTTGAGAAAAGTTTAAATGAGCTGCCTAAACAGAACATAATCCTACACGATGTTCAATTGAGTCACAGCAAATTAAATGGACGTGTCATAAAATTCTTTCACCCTGGAACACAGATAGTCCATGGACTTCTAGAACAAGAATTTTTTTAAATTGTGGAGTTGCATAGTTAGGGAAATTAATGCTGTGGATATTTTCAGGGACTTGGGGAGTAGGTCATTGTTATGGAAATTATAATAATGCATGTTAAAATTAAAATTTATATACAAAACAAACAGGAAAAACAAGATTTCTCTAGGGAATGGGTTTTTTTTAATAATAAATGGTGTACCATTTTTCAAAAATTTTATTGGAGTATAGTTGATTTACAATGTTGTGTTAGTTTCAGCTGTACAGCAAAGCGATTCAGTTATACATATACTACATTCATTCTTTTTCAGATTCTTTTCTCATATAGGTTAACACAGGATATTGAGTAGAGTTCCCTGTGTTACACCGTAGGTCCTTGTTGGTTATCTATCTTGTATATAGTAGTGTGTGTAATCTAGGGAATGTTTTTATTGTTTGGCTGGTTACAGTAAAAATTTATCAGAAGAACTGAGTCTCTTTCAGCCCTAAGGTCTGTCTGTAAATTTTCTTCACTGCACTTAGGAGTGCAGATTTACTAGACCGGCCTCTAAAACAAATAATCCAGAACAAAGAATGGCTGTCTTATTGGCAATATCTCCCTGTGGTTACTGGAAGAGGTTTCATCATGCACTTGGGAAGAAAATCTGGGTAAAATGGTTAACACTTTATCTTCATTCTTCCCATGGAAGTTCTGACATTGGAACCAGAGTCTAAGGACGTGGCTGCTGTCATCAAGGCTTGCGTCATTGTGAAGGGTCATATGTAACTCCCAAGGAACAAGCAGAATTAGGTTCAAGAAAAAGGCAAAGATGGGCCTGTCCACCGCATAGAGAAAGAGAAACCAGTCTTGGGGTCACACATTGCCAACCTGAGTCTGGTTCAAGGTGACCCTCTGCATCAATTTGGCATTGACATCAACTGCCCAGGGGACAGAAGCCCAATTGTGTAGGGCCAAGGTAAGCTGTTGTACCACTGTTACATGGAATCTGCTCCTGCGCCATTATCTGAGGGAGTAGAATATTGATAAAATCTCGTGTCCGGTTCAAGTTAAGGATGGCATACACAACAGACCATTGCCTGTGACACCCACAGAAGGCTGTTCTCCATTGCCTCCTCGTGTCTGGAATGGGAAAGAAGGAAAATAATTCATCCCTTTAGTTCCACCATCTTCCTGCTCAGATGTGTTCACTTGTAACCCTACCCTGGGTTGGTCCAGACCATCTAAACTTTCCCCGCAGTAAGAGCTCCATGGGGACAGGAGTGATCATTATGCAAACAGGCTACCTTCTCAAATGAAGGAGGGTCACTACAGAGAAGACGAGCCTTGCTACAAAGGCCTTATGTCAGAGGTATGTCCACTTCACAGAGGAAGAACAGGGTAGAAGCACAACAAATTCAACACAAAAAAAGTGTCAGACTTGCCTGCCTTGTGGCAATAACACAGAGATGATCTCACAGGAGCATAAAGCATCCAAATTTACATCCATGAAGCTGTTCCCAAACCAGCAGCCTCATCTGCCCGGTCACCCACAGAGGTCCAGGCAAGAATGAAAAAGGGAGGAAAGTGAGTAGGTATAGAGACTCTGCGGCTCTAACATGTCCAGTAGATTCTTCACCCCTGCATTGCTCCCTATACTCAGGCCCTGTGAAGTTTACCCACCACTTGTGAACTGGTCCTGATGTGCATGCTGTTATGCCACTTTCATCTCAAGCTCCCATGTAGGAGCTTGTGGTGGGTCCTGACTGCCTTGGACATATTCTAGTAATATGAGCTTACTGATCTCCTCTCCCTGGTTAAGAGCATACAGACCATTAAGGCCTTAACTGCTACCTGTGTCGTGTACTAGAAAATCTCACTCATATACTTTGTTTTAAGGCCCTGGGAACATCATGATTTTTCCATGTATCAGATGAATTTTTCAATGGGTACCACCATCCTTCATGGTGGTTTTGTGACATTTGGGGTTTGAGCATGGATTCAGCAGGCCACCATGGATATGAGAAGCACTTGGGTTTGGTAAATTTTTCATCCAACTATTTTATTTAGGATGTGATCTCTTCTTATGGACATGTGCACAGATGAAGCTCAGAGCTGAGTTGTTGAATTTGTTATCACAGAGAAATCTCATAAGTTTGGGCCCTTAATAGTCCAGTCCTGAATGACATAGTAGCCTGATTATACAACAAGTCCTCTAAGAATAACTCATGAGCCTGTGTACAAGTTGATTTCAGTCAATCCCAAGAAGGAGAATTCTATGGTTAGGAGCACCACTTGAAATTCCACCCATTTTCTAAGTCAGCCAATGCAGTACTCCATGGGACTTGTCCGCCTTGGAGGCAAGCTATACTATTGGTGAACAAGGCTTTCTTGTCAGGAGATAAATCTTGTATCTGGGACTTTTACTCAACCAGGAAGTCTAGCCATCAGGTGGGACTTTCAAAATACCTATTGGATGAACAACCACTTGCTCGTAAATTTGGATGAGAACTTGAGAACCAGATTTGACCTTCAGTTGGATGTATTGATACCATTTCTATATCATAATGGAATTTTCTTGGCATTTTCCCACCTCATGGGTCTTTGGCTCAGAGAGAGAATGAGGTGGGATGTCAGGTCAGCGAGTCATGAGCCATGGCCACTGAGCCTGTACATCCGGAGCCTGTGCTCCTCAACGGGAGAGGCCACAACAGTGAGAGGCCCATATACCGCCAAAAAAAAAAAAAAAAAAAAATCAAGTCCACTCCCCACCCTGAGATTTTTTGACCATCCAGACTGGACTGTTGAATGGTAGATAATGGGCATTTAATCTTTGCCTGCATTTACACTTATATGATAAGAATAATTCCTTTATACCCACCAAGTAAGTAATTCTGCTTCAATAGCACAATCCTTGTAGCATAAGAAGTGCAGGGAGCTCCCAGGAATACAAACAATTGTAATGGTTCCAGCAAAGGTTATAATGTGGATGCTCAGCTAGTGTCAGTGCCCCTTCATGGGGCTGATATTTAAGAATGTACATTCCAGTTAAGCAGTTCGACAAAGAAATCACAAGTACGGTCTGATCAAACAGGTCAAACACTCACATAGATGGTGACCCAGGGCTCTCAACTACAAGCAATATTTGTCCTGAATCCCGACAGAGGGGTTCATTTACCATGACTTAAGCCTTGAAATCTTTCTGAAGCTGTTGGGAAACAGGGTCTAGCCCTAGTCTTCTTTAAGTTTGAACAGGACTAAATTTGTATAGAGGGACTCTTTGGAGTTTGAACTCAGCCTCAGAAGGTAGTAACAAAGGCAGAAGCAGAGTATCTCTTTCTGTCTCTGTTTTCACTGTCATAGAATAAAAACAAAACAAGCAAACAAAAAAAACCACTGCCTTTTAAGGCCTCTTATTTCTATGTTCCATTTTAAGATGTGACATATATCTCCTAAGAATATTGTTCTAACCTTTAGGTACCCCCAGGTCAAAGGAGTAAAGATGGGGTCAGGTTCCAATTAGAAGGTTCTCCTCACTACTACCCATCCAGCATTCTCTCAATGGCATACAGTCAGAGTTTCTGCTGTCCTTGAATTTCATATATCCATGCTAAACTGTACACTATCTGAACATGGCTACTTCCTCAGCGAGGGCATTTCACTTTGTATGTGTGGTCCTGGGAAAGTCTCCTCTATGTGCATATGTGAATCAAATCTCAAGGGCAGGGCAGGGATGAAACCATTCCATTTCTATTAGTTCTATCATTTAAATGAATAGTCTGGACTTTCAGAGATTCTTTTGATTGTTACTTATATAATTCTCAAAACAAGCCCAGTTTCCTATTTGAACATAGTTTCTCTTCAATATGTACTTGATTTTCCCCCCAAAGGCATAAGAGCAGGTATCAGATCTAAAGGACTGGTCTATACTAGTCCCCCCACGGTGACCAGTAGTGGGAAGGGTGTGGTTTGTGTTCTCCCATCCTTCTGATCTGTAGGGCTCAAAACAACTTCTAAACTTGTGAAGAAGAGGCAAGGAGCAATCTTATTTCCTTTAGCTTCTATGTAATAGTAGAACCATCATTCCAGAGTTTCTGCTACTTCCAAAAGACTCTAACCAGAGCAAGCAAATTTTATCCACATTGGATGCCAGCCATGTGACATTTCTTCCTCTGCCTTGCTAGAGTGACCAACTGTCCTAGTTTGCCCAAGATGGAGGGATTTCCCAGGATGAAGAAATTTCAGTGCTAAAAAGAGGACAGTCACGAGGAAATCAAGATGGTTGGAGATAAAGGCAAATACCATATACATTGTTACAAGGTATGGGTAGATTATCAGTTTTATTGAGGAAACATACAAGCCAAGGACCAGCAAGGAGAGAAAGGAAGTGCCGTGTTCTCTTCATACCTAAGAGGTGTACCAGGGCCATGGCGATACAATTGGACATGCTGTGAGTTTGTTTTGGAGAGAGAACCTCCATCCCCTTGGTGTCTATTTTCTTATGGTACAAATATGTGAACACCTTACATGTAGGTAATAAGCTCTCAGAACACAGAAACCACTCTGGGTGATACACCAGCTATGCAAATGTTTGTCTGACATCACCAACTACAAGCTCCTAGTGACCCTTTAAGAAACAGGATTCAAGCTGCCAGAGGGAAGGGAGACCTCATTCCTTTGAGAAGCTGAGTTTACCTTCCCCAGTGAGCCCATTCTGGGCAACTGGGCACATGGAGTCGTCGACTGGACAATCCTGCCTGTTTCTCTCCACAGGAACATTGTCCTGAAGACTCAGAGGAAAATCCTACCTCTAATAAAGATCTGCTTCTGGAAAATTTTTAAAATTCTACCCTGTTGAAGAGGCCCTCAATAAGTTTCCAGAAGAAATAGCCTCTATGAAATAGAAACAGAAGTCACAGCCTGAATGAAAATACAGGAAGATAAATTTGAAATATAGATGGAAATATGAAGAAAAAATGCAAAGAAATGAAAACTATTAGTGAATAAAAATTCATACCAGAGGCCATAAAAATTTAGACAATCACTGAAGAAACTCTAACCAAGAACATAGAAAAAACTTGAGAGTATCTCCCCAAATTCAGAGGAAAAGACAAAGATTATGAGAAGATAAGAGAGAACAAAGATTCAAGCTAACTATACAAGGGTTTCAAAGTGAAAACATGAGCAGAAGGGATGTGCTAAACCAGGACGTCAATAAAAGAACTCAGTGAGAGTTGACGA
Source organism: Delphinus delphis (assembly GCF_949987515.2). Classification (NCBI taxonomy): domain Eukaryota; kingdom Metazoa; phylum Chordata; class Mammalia; order Artiodactyla; family Delphinidae; genus Delphinus; species Delphinus delphis. The sequence goes on from NC_082691.1 coordinate 60,956,514, forward strand.
CCACAGTCAATGATTAGAGACCTACAACTAGGTACTGGCAAAACTTTCAAATGACATAGATGAATTAAAGTCCTACAAGCAACGAAGCAGTAAAAAATTGGTAAAAATAAGTAATAAAAAGAAGGCTAACTTTTCTAAAAAAAAAAAAAAAAAAAGGTTAACTTGTTTGCAATTTTAATTCATGAGGCTAATGTAATAAAGTTGATTAAATTTTGTGAAGAAAAAACTCTGTAACTCCCAAATTTTATAGCCAATCAACAGAAAGTCATTTTTAAAAGCACTTCACAAGGACCTACTATATAGCACAGGGAACCATACTCAATATTTTGTGATATTCTATAAGGGAAAAGAATCTGAAAAAGAATAGATATATACACATGTATAACTGAATTACTTTGCTATACACCTGACACTAACACAACGTTGTAAATCAACTATACTTGAATTTAAAAAAATTTTAATTAAAATTTTTTTAATAAATTAAAAGATAAATTTTTAAAAAGCTAAAAATAAAAATTTAAAAAGCACTTCAAATTCAACATAGGCAAATGGAATTCATCACTTCCTCTCAAAATCCTGCCCTTCTTCATGGCTCACTCTTTCAGAGAATGGCATCACCATGTACTTATTTTCCTAGACCAAAGATCAGAAAAGATTCTTTGTCTCCTTCTCCTTCCTCATGCCCCACCTTCCAGTATAAGTTGCAGCACTTCTACATTCTAATAAACTCAGTCCTTTTTCTTTATCCCCGATTCCTCTTTCCTAGTTCAGGTCACCATCAGCTGCCACCTGGATACTAACACAGCCTGCTAGACTATCTCCCTGATTCTACCTTGCTTTCCTTCTACCCATCTATCAGTGTAACCAGGCTCTTTCCTTGCCAAAACAGGTCAATGGCTCCCTAACACCCTTTAAGGAGTGTCTAAACACTCTTTTTTGGCTTATCTGGCCCCTGCCTTCCTCTCTAGCTACTTCTCTTGCCCTTTCCTTCTCACATGCTGCATTGTGGCCGTACTATCTTTGAGTCTCCAAACACACCAGGCTCTCTTACATCTTTGCAAGTGATTTCTGGTTAGTTCCTATTCAACTTCTAGCCTCTGCTTAGATATTCCTTCTTTGAGGAAGATTCCTTGAGCCTATAAGTCTGGTTAGATGACATCCCATACAACTTCCTAGGATTCTGTGTGTCTATCACAGCACAGCATCTTTATTGCAGGTTACTTACTGGCCTATCTTTCCCACCAGAAAGTAAGTGCTGTATAGCTCCATATGGTCACTTCCATATGGTGACCTCAACAAATATTTTTGATGAATGAATGCATATAAGTTCAACTGCTCATAAGATATTCCTCTCATATACTTTTTGGGAAAAAAAATTATTTGAAGATATACTCTAGCCAAATGACAAATTAATAAAAATTAGCATGGGAAGAATGGGAAATTATAGTTGAAAAGGATAAGAAGACCTCCCCTTATTCAGCTTGCACCCCAACTTCAGGAATCTGGTTGAATTATATATTTTCAGATGGATCCCGTGGTCTCAGGATAAACTTTGACCTTGTGTCATTTCCACTAACCCAACTAATCAGATGGGATCTCTTGACTTTGATGACTATTTAAAACAATAACTTCTGTTGTTCTTCCTGAACTTGCTAACAGCGGTGGAGTGTTTTCTCCATTTCTCTTCTGGAACACTGTGCCAGAAGAAACACTTAACAGAAAGTCTTTTTCCCCCTTTATAAAAGCAGAATTACATAGAACAACACAGTGGACATTTTTACTGTGGACCAATCTGAATAATGGTATTTTGGATCTATAAAACTTATTTTAAATGATTCTGACGAGTCTTTTAAATTGGGAAAATGTAATAAGCTACCCAGGGGTAGGTATCCCCTCCTGCCATATCTCTCTTCAGAGCGTCAGGACCTGCTAATACTCCTGGGTTAACTGGAGTTGAGAATACATGTAGTATGATCTTGACAATATGCTCTTCTTTTTTTCTTTTTTTTTTGAATTTTATTTTGTTTATTTATTTTTTATACAGCAGGTTCTTGTTAGTTATCTATTTTATACATATTAGGGTATACATGTCAATCCCAATCTCCCAATTCATCACACACACCCCACCCCGCTTCCCCCCTTGGTGTCCATACGTTTGTTCTCTACATCTGTGTCTCTATTTCTGCCCTGCAAACCGGTTCATCTGTACCATTTTTCTAGATTCCATATACATGCATTAATATACGTCATTTGTTTTTCTCTTTCTGACTTACTTCACTCTATATGACAGTCTCTAGTTCCATCCACGTCTCTACAAATGACCCAATTTAGTTCCTTTTTATGGCTGAGTAATATTCCATTGTATACATGTACCACATTGTCTTTATCCATTCGTCTGTCGATGGGCATTTAGGTTGTTTCCATGACCTGGCTATTGTAAATAGTGCTGCAATGAACACTGGGGTGCATGTGTCTTTTTGAAATATGGTTTTCTCTGGGTATATGCCCCATAGTGGGATTGCTGGGTCATACGGTAGTTCTATTTTTAGTTTTATAAGGAACCTCCATACTGTTCTCCATAGTGGCTGTATCACTTTACATTCCCATCAACAGTGCAATAGGGTTCCCTTTTCTCCACACCCTCTCCAGCATTTGTTGTTGTAGATTTTCAGATGATACCCATTCTAACCAGTGTGAGGTGATACCTCATTGTACTTTTGATTTGCATTTCTCTAATAATTAGTGATGTTGAGCAACTTTTCATGTGCCTCTTGGCTACCTGTATGTCTTCTTTGGAGAAAAGTATATTTAGGTCTTCTGTGCATTTTTTGATTGGGTTGTTTGTTTGTTTAATATTGAGTTGCATGAGCTGTTTATATTTTTGGAGATTAATCCTTTGTCCATTGATTTGTTTGCAAATATTTTCTCCCATTCTGTGGGTTGTCTTTTCGTCTTGTTTATAGTTTCCTTTGCTGTGCAAAAGCTTTTAAGTTTCATTAGGTCCCATTTGTTTCATTTGGTTGTTATTTCCATTACTCTAGGAGGTGGGTCAAAAAAGATCTTGCTGTGATTTACATCAAAGAGTGTTCTTCCTATGTTTTCCTCTAAGAGTTTTATAGTGTCCAGACTTACACTTAGGTCTTTAATCCATTGTGAGTTTATTTTTGTGTATGGTGTTAGGGAGTTTTCTAATTTCATTCTTTTACATGTAGCTGTCCAGTTCTCCCAGCACCACTTGTTGAAGAGACTGTCTTTTCTCCATTGTATATCCTTGCCTCCTTTGTTACAGATTAGTTGACCATGGGTGCATGGGTTTATCTCTGGGCTTCCTATCCTGTCCCATTGATTTATATTTCTGTTTTCAGCCAGTACCATATTGTCTTGATTCCTGTAGCTTTGTAGTATAGTCTGAAGTCAGGGAGTATGATTCCTCCAGCTCCGTATTTTTCCCTCAAGACTGATTTGGCTATTCAGGGTCTTTGGTGTCTCCGTACAAAATTTAAGATTTTTTTGCTCTAGTTCTGTAAAAAATGCCATTGGTAATTTGATAGGGATTGCACTGAATCTGTAGGTTGCTTTGGGTAGTATAGTCATTTTCACATTATTGATTCTTCCAATCCAAGAACATGGTATATCTCTCCAACTGTTTGTGTCAGCTTTGATTTCTTTCATCAGGGTCTTATAGTTTTCTGCATACAGGTCTTTTACCTCCTTAAGTCGGTTTATTCCTAGGTATTTTATTCTTTTTGTTGCAGTGGTGAATGGGATTGTTTCCTTAATTTCTCTTTCTGATCTTCTGTTGTTAGTGTATAGGAATGCAAGAGATTTCTGTGCATTAATTTTGTATCCTGCAACTTTACCAAATTCATTGATTAGCTCTAGTAGTTTTCTGGTGGCATCTTTAGGATTCTCTATGTATAGTATCATGTCATCTGCAAACAGTGACAGTTTTACTTCTTCTTTTCCAATTTGTATTTCTTTTCCTTCTCTGACTGCCATGGCTAGGACTTCCAAAACTATGTTGAATAACAGTGGCAAGAGTGGACATCCTTGTCTTGCTCCTGATCTTAGAGGAAATACTTTCAGTTTTTCAGCATTGAGAATGACGTTTGCTGTACGTTTGTTGTATATGGCCTTTATTATGTTGAGGTAGGTTCCCTCTATGCCCACTTTCTGGAGATTTTTTATAATAAATGGGTGTTAAATTTTGTCAAAAGTTTTTTCTGCATATTGAGATGATCATGTGGTTTTTATTCTTCAATTTGTCAATATGTTATATCACATTGATTGGTTTGTGTATATTAAAGAATCCTTACATCCCTGGGATAAATCCCACTTGATCATGGTGATCCTTTTAATGTGTTGTTGGATTCTGTTTGCTAGTATTTTGTTGAGGATTTTTGCATCTATATTCATCAGTGATATTTGTCTGTAATTATCTTTTTTTGTAGTGTCTTTGTCTGGTTTTGGTATCAGGGTGATGATGGCCTTGCAGAATGCGTTTGGGAGTGTTCCTTTCTCTGCAACTTTTTGGAAGACTTTGAGAAGGATGGGTGTTAGCTCTTCTCTAAATGTTTGATGGAATTCACCTGTGAAGCCATCTGTTCCTGGATTTTTGTTTGTTGGAAAATTTTTAATCATGACAATATACTCTTGACCATAAAAAATATATAGGAAAAAGACTATAAAGAAATATATCAAAATGTATGGAGTGATTATTTCTATATATTGGGACTCTGGGAGATCTGATTTTTCTTTTTTTCTACTTTTCTATATTTTTGAATGAACTTTTTTTGTAATCATTAAAAGTGGATGTTATTTTTACAAAAATCAGAACATTTTACATATTTTGATTTCATATTCAGCTTTTACATATTCAGCTTCACAGTAGAATTCTGTCAAACATTTTTTTTTTGCGGTACGCGGGCCTCTCACTGTTGTGGCCTCTCCCGTTGTGGAGCACAGGCTCCGGACGCGCAGGCTCAGTGGCCATGGCTCATGGGCCTAGCCGCTCTGCAGAATGTGGGATCTTCCCGGACTGGGGCATGAACCCGTGTCCCCTGCATCAGCAGGTGGACTCTCAACCACTGCGCCACAAGGAAAGCCCTGTCAAACATTTAGAGAAGAACTAACACCTATCCTTCTCAAACTCTTCCCAAAAATTGCAGAGGAAGGAACACTCCTGAGCTCATTCTATGAGGCACCATCACCCTGATACCAAAACCAATCAGAACATATGTCCATAGTATTAACTAAGTGAAAAAGAAATGTATGAGGAAAAAAATGGCTGGAAGGAAGAATATCAGAATTTAACAGTTTCTGTTTGATTTCATTTCTGCTTTCTGGTTTTTTATGTTTCCCAATTTTTTGATAATTATCATAGCATATAGTAGCATAATTAGCATATAGCATAATTTTTAATGTAAAAAACACTTTATTTTCTTAAGTAAAAGGTAAATGATTAATGCAAGGCAATAAATGCCACACACACACAAAGTTCCAATAGTAAGCAAGATTATTAGAGGGGGAGTTCACTGTGGGCCGTGTGTTAAGAATTGCCTCATGGGAAAAAAAAAAAAAAGAATGGCCTAATCAGAGACAGAGCTTTTGCTGAGCCTTAAAGCATGGACAGGTGTGACTGGGCAAAGAGGAAGCGGGAAGACACTTCAGGCCAGGAAAGTGGTCTGCTCACAGAGTGGAGGTGGGACATTCTTACAGGGACAGAGAGCTCAGACGGGGCTGTGGTGGGTGATGAGCACAAAGTTGAGCTCCACTCAACTGGGGAGGGCTGTGGGTGTCCAGTGAAGTACCTTGAATTTATTTTGCAAGTGAAATATTGGAAGTTTATACCATACATGCCCAAAGCAGCCCAGGAGATGATTTGCAATTACATTCAGATAGTTGTTTCTACCAGCCATTGGCGCACTTTCAAAGTCAACAAGACTTTCATTGGTGACATCCCATCATACTTTGTGACCTGTATTCCACCTCCTGCCGCTTTCTCTTTAATATCTTCCCCTCCACTCAAAGCTCTTGATTTCGTGGCTCCACACGGGTTTTTCCCTCCTGTAGTGAGTTCCCTACTCTACAAAACCATCCCACATTCTTCCTCTCATCCTCCCCCAACCAAGAAAATGGTTCTTCCCTTAATGTTCTTGATGGCAGATAGGAAATTATCTAGCTATAATAATTCATAACAAAGGAAAATTACTCATAAATTTAACACTTACTTTCATGGGGTATTCACATTTTAAAAGAGGGGCTTGGCAACCCATTGGACTTAGAACAATGGAGGGAGGGAGGTTAATTTTTTGAGCGACTTGCCTCATCCTCAAACTAACAAAGCGGCCAATACAGCTTCCCAGAGCCAACAACTTTGAAAACCTGTCAATCCTTTTAAATCCTTGTAAGCTGAAGACTGAGAGCTGTAGGAAACAGGATCCAAGTGATCCTCTGAGTTCTGGCCAATGCCAGGGAGTGCTGGAGCTGACAGCTGGTGATATTCTTCTCTAATTACATGCTGATCAATGCAGGTGAGTAGTGGTTTGACAAAGAAATGCAATCTTGGGATCCCAGGCAGAGCCAGGACTTCCTTTGACCCCTGGAGTTGGGTCATGTACTTTCCTGTTTATCCTACTGCCCACCTATTCAGGGTACATTCCTCTTGAGCTCATACCCAAGGCCAGGAAGGAGGAGGAAGAGGGGAAGATATGCCTGGGACAGAACTCTGAGCTGGAGAGGGCGAGGTGGGGTGATACGTGGAACAGATGCAAGGGACGGTTATTATTAGTGCTCATGGTAAACAGGAGAGCTGCTTACACGGGGATGAAATCAGCTGGTTTTATACTGGGACAAGTTCCAAAGATACCTCTGCTCTCTTCCCAACCTGATTTGACTCTCTGAAACTTGGAAACTGCATCCCCTGCTTCTAGTTTCTCCACCCTCAGTGGACTTGCTGAAGCTAGATGCATAATAACAATAATAACAACAACTATTGTAAGCAACCATCCAGGAACAGTTCTAAGACTTGACATAGGTAAGCTCAATTTTCCTTACAACCACTCTCCGATGGAGGTGTTGTGGTTGTCAGTTTTACAGATGGTGAGCTTGAAGGCCAAAGAGTTTAAGTCATTGCCCAAGGGCCCCCAGCTGGTGAGTGGCAGGGCTGGGACTTGAACTATCCCTAACCATTCTGCTGCACTGCTTCATTTACCTGTCAGGAGAACCTATCCAATCATTTTGGTCTCTGGCTTCTTCTGGTAATGGTTCTCGCTGTCTCACTGTGACCCACATTACCAGCCCCTCTGCCACCTGCCTGGGTGTTCCCTTGGTCAGGACTTCTCATGCTAGTCCATGGGTCAAACTTTGATGTGCAAACTCAATGTAACACCTGATTCTGGATAACAGATACCAGCTCTGTTTCCCTCTCTGACAGTGGCGAACACTTACAGGGCTGCCTCCAAGACAGGATCCCTCCTGGATCTACTGAAACACCTATGGAAATGCTCTCATTTGCCAAAACGCTACAATCCCAGTTGCTGCCCTGTGCCTTCTTCTTCCACTGCTTATTTCCCCTTTCTCTGCCTCTCCCCCGCCCCTTCCCCTCCCCTTTCTATATCTCCTTTCTCTGACCTATAACAGCTTCATTGAATAACCTTCACTACAGTTCTTGTTATTGGGCTTCTCACTAAACAAATGCAGCTAGTGTCTCTTGCTACCCAGAGATTCTGTAATTATAATAATAATGTCTACACACAATTTTGAACCAGTCTGAAGGCTGCTCACTACTGTGGGTTGTGTGTACAACACAAAAGAGGAGAAACATGTGGGAAGGGAATCAGGAAATAAGCTTGGAAGAACATTCTGTACTCTATATTTTATTTACAAGGGGCCTTGATTATTTATTATGAGCATTACTATTCTTCCCTGTAATCACAAGAGAAAAGAAAGCATATTGTTGAAGGTGAGGGATATTAACGGAAAGCTGGGAGGCCTCTGGGGTTTTGCAAATAGCACAAACAGGATAACCAGGAGATGAGGACCGCACCAAACACTTCCACTGTCTCCAAGGGGGCTGCCCATGCCCGACGGCCAATAAGCCACCTCATGGGTGTTTCCTTCATCACCATCCAACACGGTGACTCCTCTTTGTGTTTTTCATTTCATGGAACCTTTTGATAATGGGAATCTGATGAATGGGAGGCCTCTGTGTGCATAATCACACAAGCAAACATCACCTTCTTAAAATTTCAGGAGTTCACAGACTTCCCACAGATATGAGAAGGGGACCCTAGATTAAAAATTACCCATCTGTACTTCCCTGGTGGTGCAGTGGTTAAGAATCCACCTGCCAACGCAGGGGACATGGGTTTGATCCCTGGTCTGGGAAGATCCCACATATGGCGGAGCAACTAAGCCCGTGCACCACAACTACTGAGTCCATATGCCGAACTACTGAAGCCCACTCACCTAGAGCCCGTGCTCCACAAGAAGAGAAGCCATTGCAATGAGAAGCCCACGCACCGCAATGAAGAGTAGCCCCCGCTCGCAGCAACTAGAGAAAGCCCACGCACAGCAACAAAGACTCAACACAGCCAAAAATAAATTAATTAATTAAATTTAAAAAATTACCCATCTTTTATGGACTATAAGTTTGTGTCACCCCTAAATTCATATGTTGATGCTTTAATCCTCAGTGCAATGGTATTTGGAGGTGGGGCCTTTGTGAGGTACTTAGGTTCAGATGATGTCATGGGGGTGGGGCCCCCATGATGGAATTGGTGCCCTTATAAGGGGATAAAGGGACCAGAGCTCTCTCTCTTTCCCGCATGTAAGGATACAACAGGAAGTCAGCTGTCTGCAACAACAGAACCCAACCATGTTGGCACCCTGATCATGGGATTTCGGCCTCCAGACTGGGAAAAGTAAATTGTTCTTTAAGCCATCCAGTCTATGGTCTTGTGTTATAGCAGCCTGAGGTGATTAAGACACTATCTAAAAGCATGTTAAGAAAGATTAGTGCTCAAGAAATTGTACAGAAATGAAAGGTAGAATTGTTTAGTGCAAAGGAGATTTGATGTAGGGTTAGGTATGGATTCACATGCCAGGTCTGCCATCACTAGGACTATGACTCTGGGCACCTTACTTAACCTCTCTGAAGGATTTATCACTCTGCCTTGGAATGCTGCAGGGGTTTCTAAAAGGGGTGATTCTTTCTCAGAACAAGAGAGATCTATGTGTCTGGGTCCAAGTAAGAGAGATTTTACCCTTGCCTGCTCCCAAGGCCTCTGGCCAGTTGATGAGAGGGGCTGTCTGCCTTACTGAACAGGGCCTAGGGTGTCCCAGAAAAATGCATTAGACTGTCCTCTAGAGCATCAAGAAGCTGAAGGAATCCAAGGAGCCAGAGAGGTTTGCTTATTTAAGTCCTTGGTGAAAGTGCAACCTAAGGGCAATTGTATTTCTACGTTGAAGGGTTTTTTGGTTTGTTTTTTTTTAATCAAATGGAAAGGTCAAGGCTTTAAACGGCATAATGATTGGTTTTTTATCTCCATTCTCCTCTGCTTCTGGTACTTCCGTGAACATGTTCTGACCTCAAACTGTGGGTGGGAAGGCAGGAAGGATGCTGTCTGTGCATTACTGTGAGCCTTGAAGCTTGCCCGAGTACTTCTGAAACTGCCAAGATGAAATAAATAGCACACAGCCTCCCTCTGCATCTCAACCTGAAAGTGACACTGTAAATTTTGAATTCAAAGATTTCAGAATGTTGTGAATCATTTGATAGGTATTACTAGAAAGAGAGGTTGTGGCAATTAAATGAGAAAAATTTATTGGAGGCGAATCGTAGACTTAAATATGAAAGCAAAACCAATCAAGCTTCCAAAAGAAACGAGAGACTATCTTCCCGACCTTGGGGTAAGCAAAGATTTCTTAAGCAGAGCATTAAGAGGACTAATCACAAAAGAAAAAGAATTGATAAAAACAATTCTCTTTGGTATTACAAAATTTCTGTCCATCAAAAGACACCATAAAGAGAGTTACAAGGTAACTTATGAAGTGAGAGAAGATATTTGCAGTACATGTATCTGTCTAAGAACTCCATGGTGAAAAAAGACCCTTACAAATTTTAAAAGACAAAACCAAAATTTTAAGTGATCAAGGGACTTGAGCAGGCACTTCATAGGGAAAGAAGCCCAAACGGCCCATGTGTGCATAAACAGGTACTCAACATCATTAGTCATCAGGGAAATGGTAATTAACAATCACAGTGGTAGACAACTACTCCCCCGCCAGAACGGCTAAAATAAAAGACTGACTGTACCAAGTGTGGGAGAGGATATGGAACAACTAACTGAACCCCCCCATACCCTACTGGTGGGAATGTAAATTGGTTCAAATGTATTCACAGGTGACCCCCATGAAGATGAGAGTCCTGAGACAGAAGAAGACACCTAGTGGTAGAAATAAAAATAAAGTGAGCCATGGTTGGGGAGGTGAGTATCAAGTCTTTCTTACCCTTGAGTCCACTTGAGGAAGCCCTTTGCTACTGATTGGTGCCCTGGGGGAATCCAGCTGGCCTTTACACAGTCCTCCTCTCCTTGTTCATGTTTCCTTCTTCCCTTTGGGTTTTGATCTCTAGGTCTGGGACCATTGATCTGGTTCCACCATCACCACCACCAATACCATTCCCAGTTCCAACAATTTATTTTTATTACTTCCAGGGGATAAACAAAGAAATAGACAGCAGGCTAATAGATTTACTCCCTATTGCTGCAAAATACATGCCTAAGCAACCCTTTCTCATGCTGGTACAGTTTTATTTGTCATAAGATTCTCAGGCTTAGTATAGACTGAAATATAGTCCTTCATGGCAATTATTCTTTATTAAGCATGAATGCCTGTGATTATCATCTTATTTAGTAAATTATCCTTGATCTTTCTTCACACCCACTACTTGGTTATTCTGTGTGCTTCTGGTGCCTGATTCCTACTACCCTTCCTGACACCCAACACTCCTGCTGTGGCCCTTACAACTGAACAATGCTCACAGTTCTATGAATTTCTCATTCAACCAATAGCATCATTTGCCAAGAAAAACTTGGGAATATTGGAACACAGCCTCCCTTCACAGTCTGTGAACATTTCTGTGCTTGAAGTTAGAGATATAGTTTTAGATAGTAAATGTTTAACTCCAGCCTAATCTCAATTTTCCTTAGATTCAGTGCACAGTGCACCAAAGTTCTTGTGGGTTATTTTCCTGGACGGTGTCTGATATTTGGGCCACTAAATGCTTCCATGTGTTTAATTCAAGTGGTCAAAGGAAGGACAGATTTGCATGCAAGACCATTTCTAGGAAATTTATCCCTGAGGCACTCACTAATTTTTTTCAGTGTCATAAACCCTGCTGACCTCCAACAATAGTTGGAACTTGCAGTACAAAATGGAAGTTTCTTTTGTTTTGTTTCTAGCCAGAATTATATGAGTGGGCTCTCCCTCTGTGGCAGACATGACTTACTGCCTACTCAATATTCATTTCCCACTACAACCATCCTACTCCTTCTCTGAATGCAGAACCCTGATTTTGCTCCAGGAAATATTGAGCAATGGATCTACACCAGGGATGGCATGCTCATCCCCTACCGTGGCCTATGATTGGTCTAGAGGTGGCCACATGACCCAGTTCTGCCAATGAGATATAAGCAGACACCTGCTAGGTGGAGCTTCTGGAGAAGTGGCTGCCTTCCTGATAAAAAGGTACAGGCTTACTTGTTGTGGCTCTTTGCCCCTTTGCTTTTACTTTCTTCTTTCCTCCTTTTTCCTACCTATAACACAAACATGATAGTTGAACAGCAGTAGCCACCTGTGATCAAAAGGAAACGGCCAAGAGAAATGCAGATATCAGCCTTAATGTTGTTGAGCTGTTGAATCAACATCAGGCAACTCCCACCTCCAACTTCTTATTATCTGAAAAAAATAAACCTCTAACAGTTGGAGCCTCTCTAGTTGGTCTTCTATTACTTGCAGCCAAAGGCACTCCTAGCAGATGCACTTTTTTTTATCACGGTGAGGTCAAGCAGAAGTAATACATATTGAGCAGTTTCTACACACTAGGGGTTGGGCTGTTTTAAATGTGCTAGCTCATTAGCCCCTCATATAACCCCATGAAGAAGCTCTTAGCCTCTGTCTACAGACGAGGACACTGAGTTCAAAGGGATTGAGGAAAAGGCAGATCTAAGATGAAACACAGGCCTGTCTGACTCCAGTGTCCAAGCGCTTTTCATCCCACCACATTGGCTGTCAACAGTTGGGTGGAGCAGATGGAGGCTTGCCCTGTTTTAGCTAAAATATGAACCTTCAGGCTGTGTGAAGTAGGGGCATCTGTTTGTTTGTTTGTGTTTGTTTTTATCTTTTTTGTTAATACCTTAAGACAGTGTTCTACAAAGCGCTGGTCTAGAAGAAGTTTACTATCCTACCCCTATCTTGGTTTTATGTTCAAAAGTCAGGTAGAGGAATGTATGCTCTTAAAAATAGGCAAAGGCACTTCAGATGGAAGAGTCAGAAAGGCTTCTTTGAGGAGGTAATATTTGAGCAGAGACCTCAACAATAAGAAAGAGCCCTCCATGCAAAGCTGGGGAGCGGGGGGCAGTGTTCCAAACAGCATGTGGCAATAGCATGTGCAAAGGCCCTGAGATGCAAATAAACCTGATGTGTGACCACGACTGGGCATAATGAGTCAGGAAGTAGGAGATGAAGTTGGAGAGGCAGAAAGGCCAGATTGTGTAGGGTTTTGTGGCCGTGGAAAAGTTTGCAAGGCACTGGAGGGCTTTACACAGGTGAGTGAACTGATCTGGCTTGCCTTTTAAAAAGGCCACTTTGGGGACTTCCCTGGTGGTCCAGTGGGTAAGACTCTGAGCTCCCAACGCAGGGGGCCTGGGTTCGATCCCTGGTTGGGGAACTAGATCGTACATGCTTGCCGCAACTAAGAGCCCGCATGCCAAAACAAAAACAAAACAACAAGCCACTTTGCAGCTCCGTGGAGAATGGACTGTAAGGAGGCCAAGAGTGGAGGCAGGGCGACCACTTGGAAGGCTGCTGCAGTAATATAGGCGAGAGATGATGGCGGCTCAGGGTGGTAGCCGTGGAGATAGAAAAAGCACTGGGATTTGGGGGACATTTTAAAGGCAGAACAGGCTTGACTTGGATCTGTTGTGGGTGCTAATGGAAAGAGGAATCAAGGATAATTCCCAAGCCTCTTGTGGGATGGTGGTACCTTTTGCTGGGACAGAGAAGGCTAAGACGGATCATTTGGGGGAGGACGCTGTGGAAGGGAACCAACTCTTGGGAACCAAGTGCTGCAACGCACCCCAAGGTTCACTGCAGCACTATTTACAATAGCCAAGACATGGAAGCAATCTACATGTCCATCAGCAGATGAATGGATAAAGAAGATGTGGTATATATACAATGGAATACTACTCAGCCATAAAAAAATGAAATAATGCCATTTGCAGCAACATGGATGCAACTAGAGATTATCATACTAAATGAAATGTCAGAAAGAGAAAGACAAATACCATATGGTATCACTTATAGGTGGAAACTAAAATATGACACAAATGAACCTATTTATGAAACAGAAACAGAATCATGGACATAGAGTTCCATTTTGGATATGCTACGTTTGAGATGATTACAAAACACCAATCAAGTTGTTGAATGGGCAGGTAAATAATACGGTAAGTAGCATAATGATAACCATGGTCATTGATTAGGCACCTGCTATCCACAAAGGTCCTCGTAAAGGTCACCACACTTCACACTCAATCTTATGAAATAGCTTTTACTACTGCCACTAAACCCAGAAATCCAGACAAGGAAAAATAGATTTTCCCAAAGGTCAGGCAACTTGCCCAAAATTCTACAAGGGAATGTGGAAGCCAAGGCATGAACTCAGGGCTTGTGATTCCAAAGCCCAATCCATGTTCTTCTCCCTGAGCCCACCCAGTGAGAGGAACCCTGGGGAGAGCTTTCCAAACCCTTTCTAAAGCTATTGTGTATATCCAGGGAAGTGGGACCTTCTTTGTAGGGCTGGGGCTTCCCTAGACCAGGCTACTAAGCTTCTCTAGGGCTCATTCTCTGGGCAACCTCAATCCCCTCTTAAGGAGACAGGGAGGAGATTTTTCATGGACCAATGAGATTTTTCACCTTCTGTCTAAGTTTTTTAAATCTGAAAAGCTCTCAGTTTTAGTCCAAAGATTGATGCTTTCCTATCACCTCTCTCAGGGCTTTTTAAAAGTTTGACATTACTTGACCACATAGAAAATATTCTCAGATGTACTTGTTGTGAAGGAGAGAGAGAACTTTTCAATTTCTGGGCTGGAGAAAGAGCAGCTGTCAATGAGAGTGCATTAAGATCTCTGCCTCTGATTATTTTAACCTTAACGATTTCTTTAAAAGCTCCTGCAAACCTGTGTGGTGGAAAATGGTGAATCCTGTCATTACTCAAACTGAAAATGAACCATGATTCCATCTTCTGAGGGCAGCCAAGCAGTAATATCAGCAAAATAAAGGTGGATGTCAGAGCTGGGAGTCTCTGCCAAGGTCAGAGCAAGTCCAGGTGATCTTACAGGTCCACAAAAGGACTCCAGGAGACACCTTATACCCAGATAGTGTAGTGGATGTTCCAATCTGAGGAATGGCAGACACCAAACTGAGCAGCATTTGAATCTCTGTCTCTAAGAAACATTTTCTTGTTCAAGTCCATTTGGGGACACAACCCAGATTTTCCTCCTCTTGGTGTGGAGAAAAGGGAACTTTCCTACACTGTTGGTGGGAATGTAAGTTGGTGCAGCCAATGTGGAAAATAGTGTGGAAGTTCCTCAAAAAACTAAAAATAGAACTACCACCTGATCCAGCAATCCCACTCCTGGGCATATATCTGGAGATACATGCACCCCAAGGTTCATTGCAGCACTATTTACAATAGCCAAGACATGGAAGCAATCTACATGTCCATCAGCAGATGAATGGATAAAGAAGATGTGGTATATATACAATGGAATACTACTCAGCCATAAAAAATGAAATAATGCCATTTGCAGCAACATGGATACAACTAGAGATTATCATACTAAATGAAATGTCAGAAAGAGAAAGATAAATACCATATGATATCACTTACAGGTGGAATCTAAAATATAACACAAATGAACCTATTTATGAAACAGAAACAGAATCATGGACATAGAGAACAAACTGGTGCTTGCCAAGGGAGAAGGGGTTGGGAGAGGGATGGAGTGGGAGGCTGGGGTTAGCAGATGTAAGCTTTTATATATAGAATGGATACACAACAAGGTCCTACTGTACAGCACAGAGAACTATATTCAATATCCCGTGATAAACCATAATGGAAAAGAATATATAAAAAGAATGTATATATATGTATAATGAATCACTTTGCTGTACAGCAGTAATTAACAACATTGTAAATCAACTATACTTCAATTTAAAAAAAAAAAACAGATTTCCATCCTCTTTCTCTGTTTTTCTCCCAGATAATTTCAAAGAGGAAAAAACCTGGCTCCTCCAACAGAATGCAATGAGTCGATGTCCTGAGATTGAACAAAGCTTGTTTTGCTTTTATCCCCCCGGCCTCTATCTTGTCTTTTGAGTCATATTAAACCTGACATTATCCAATGGCTTTTGCATTTACTGAGTTTTAAACTTGGTGCAATTTGTGGACAATTTCAATAATGTGTCTGATACATTTGTGCTGGAGTCATCAGAATCTGGTCCACCGGACAACCCTGAAGACATTGCTCTGTCAATCTTTTCTCTTCTCCCACCCTATTTCCTTAAGAAAAGAGATAAAGTATAATCCTGACTATTTACTGGGTCATATGCCATATTTCACCCCCAGTGAATTCAAAACCCAGGAACGGTCAAGCAACTTTACAAATATTCACTTGCCACTAAACCAAGTAAAACTTTATACTGGAGGGAGAGTGAGTGAGGAATAGAGAAGATTTCAGGACTAATTGATTTCCACTTCCTAAAGCAGCTAAGCATATGTGGGGTTTGAATTATTATTTGCAAATCTACACCCGTCCCCAAAAAACAACCATAATGCATAATTAAGATAGAAGCCCAGCAGTTTCAATCCTAAGTGAGCACTTGTGCTTCAGAAAGGAGAAGTGGGATTATTGGTTTGGTCAGCTAATTAGCTGTTGCTTGCTTACCTGCTTAGAATTCTCTCGTTCCACTAATTCAATGACCTCATCAACACAAAGACTGGATTGTTTCGACTTTCACATATAGTCTCTCATTTCTTTATCATAACTGTACAGGAGCTAGCTGTATTATTACCCTTATTTTCTAGATGGGGAAGACAGGGTTCAAGGAGGTACTACAAATTAAGACAGAGACCAAATATTTGGCTTTGATATTAAATTCCCCATGTGCTTATCCATTACATGGGATCAGCCAGATATGGTCTTAAACTTGTCTTAGAATTCCTTAATGAGAGATATTTTTAAGCTTCTTTTTAAAAGTTCAAACTAATAGCATGATGGTTCGTTTTATCCTTTAATAGGTAGAATCATCTGATTGCATGCCTATAACTATTAAATACTTAAAAGACTAAGGGAGAGGGAGTACTGTGGAGTTTATCCTACCCAGAGACAAAACAGTTCCCTGCACAGAGTAGGTGATCTATCAAGATTTAATGAACGCATGCACTTCTGGGCAGTTACTACAAAATATAAAATATGGTTAATTTATTTTAAAACATAGTTGGGATAAAATTATACCCCAATTTCAAAAATGTCAATATTAGCATATGCATAAGGAAAATAATCCGGAAAAATATATACCAAATGTTTAATATCTGACACAACGTGACTTAAAAAGAAAATTAATGCAAAATTATGTACACGTA
Organism: Delphinus delphis; assembly: GCF_949987515.2. NCBI lineage: Eukaryota > Metazoa > Chordata > Mammalia > Artiodactyla > Delphinidae > Delphinus > Delphinus delphis. The sequence continues at coordinate 60,973,447 of NC_082691.1, forward strand.
GTATATTTGTGCTACAGTTAGGAGTGGAGTCAAACAGACCTACTTATAAATTCCAGGCCCTTCACTGTCCACGGTAGGGTTCTGAGCAGGTTGTTTAACCCCACTGTATCTTCTTTTTCTCATTTGACAAGTGGGGGTAATAATAATGTGCACATCACTGTATTGCTGTAATGATTAAATCAGACAATGTGTGTGTGTGTGTGTGTATATATATATATATATATATATATATATATATATATATATACACACACACAGAGAGAGAGAGAGAGAGCGCCTAGGATCTTGAAGAGAAACAGTGCCAGAAACAGAAGAAAACTTCCCCCAAAAAAGTATAGAGATAAGAGATGATATCACATCCATGAAACAAGAACAATCACAGAACAAGAAAGAACTCTTGGAAATTATAAAAGTGAATGCTAAAATTAAAATGAAAATTTTGAGAAAGACTCCGAGACATTTCAACAAAAAGCAACTAAGAGAAAACAATATGAAAATTAAAGTATTAATCTATCAATAGAGGGTCTGTATCAGATTAGGTTTGACTACATATAACAGGAAATCTAAAACAATAGTGACTTAAATGTGCAAGGGTTTATTGTCTCTTAAATGGAGGTAGGCATGCTGAGGTTTGTATGGCAGCTCCAGAGAGACTCCTATTTTGTACTCTGTCTTTTAGAGCATGTAGCTTCTTATCTTCAAATTTGTATCATGGTCCAAGATAGCTGCTGGAGCTCTGGACATCATGTCTGCATTCCAGTATCAGGAAAGAGGAATCCAGGAAGGACAGAGGGCACTTCTTCCAGCTAAGTCAGCTCCAAGAGCCATTTTCCAAGAAATCCTATACCAACTTCCACTTAGATCTCATTGGCCAGAACTTAGTAACATGGTCCCATCTAGCTACAAATGAGTCTGGAAAATGTGTTCTTTCCTCTAGGTAGTTTACCATTAACAATGAATAAGTATTTTCCTACTAAGGAAGAAGGGGAGGATGTAAATATTTAGGTAGGCAACTAGCAGTCTTTATTACAGGGTCCAATTTCTGATTAATAGGAAGTCTACGAAGGGTGAATAGAGCAAAAGGATAGGAGGAAATTACAGAATTAGTACAAAGAAATCATATCTACCCATCGATGAACTGCCAATTATCAATCATAATGAATGAGAAAGGATCCCTCCAAAGCCCATCTCAAAAGATTTCAGATTACTGGACATAAAGAGAAGATCTGAGGGAATTCCCTGGTGGTCCAGTGGTTAGGACTCCATGCTTCCACTGCAGGGGTCCCAGGTTCTATCCCTGGTCAGGGGACTAAGATCCTGCAAGCTCAGCACGGCCGAAAAAATACCAAACAAACAAAGAAACAAACAAAGAAAAAAACCCAAAAACCAAAACAAACAAAAAACCACGAAGATCTGAGGCAAGTTCCCAAAAAAGTATCAGGGCTAAAAATAGGAATGGACTTGCCAATGGCAGCACTGGGAGCTGGAAGACAGTACATCAGTACCATCAGCATTTTGAAGAACACATCCTAGAATTCCATACCTGGCAAAACTAACAGTCAAGTATGTAAAGTCTCAACCACTGAAGAATGTGCTAGGGAAGAAACCAAGAAGGAAGAAAATGTGCTTCCCAGGAAACAGGACGTCCAGCACGGGAGGAAAGGTGAGAGTTTCCCAGGACGGCAGCTGCTTAGCAGGCCCAAGAGGCAACCAGCCCAGTTTGGAGTAGGAGGAAAGAATGGAGAGTTTATCTGAAATTTGTACTGAGAAACTAGAGAAGGGCATAAGAAAATTTAACAATAAATACAAAGAAACAAGTTTAAAAATAAAGCAATTACAAAAGCTAAATCCCCATCTACCATGATTGAAGTTAGAGGATAATGTCTAAAACAATAAATCGAGCAACAGTATTTTATGCATATTATTTAAAATATGGACATAGATAGAAAAAGAAAAAGCTAAAAGATTTGAGAGTGGTTGCCTCTGCAGAAGAGGAAAGTGGGAGGTGGAATAAGGAAATTCTATTTTTCATATAAGCTTTTTAGCATTATTTTAAAACTTATCCACATTAACACTTTGATTAAAAAAATCAATTTTAAAATATGAAAACAAATAACATGTTTTTGTCCTTTTACTAAATTATCCAAACTTTCTCAGTCGTGTCCTTCATTGAAATTATTGAGAGATAAAATAACAAATGAACTAAACTAATAGATTAATCTGGATTAATTTTATCCTTATTAGGAATTCAATACTGCTATCAGCTGATTCTGTGCCTCCTAGAAATCAAAGTTTCTCTGTTCTAAGTCTATCTATCTCAATCTCAGCACCTACAAGAAATGTCATTTTATCTCAGGAAGGTCGATACCAGACAGCAGACACACACACACACACACACACACACACACACACACACACACACACACACACGGCATTTCTGTCCCTGTTTCACTAATTCAATTTGAAGGTTTTAGAACAAAAGATCCACTGGAATGGTTTATCAAATATGAAACTATTAAATTCCTGGGTCCTTAGAACCCAGTTTAACTGCTGATGAAAAAAAAAAAGCAGCCAAAAGTCACTAATGAGATAAATTATGAATGGAAAGAATCTGTCAAACTGAATCGGGGAAGGAGACAACTAACAGAACATCTCTCCAAAGATAAGCATTATTAGAAAACTCATTGTGCAAGTTTGTCACTAACAAATCCAGCTACTGAAGCATTTTCCTGGGCTGATAAAGATAACAGAATGTGTATGTCCTGTGTTATTTTACATGTGCCAAAGTACCCAGACCTTCCTTTATGTTATTTCTCTCTGAAAGAGGAGTTGATTGAAGAGCCCCAGGAAGCTTTTCTCTCTTTGTGGGTAACAACTGGAAGACAGTTAATGGGCCTTTAAAGTGTGTGTGACAGAGGTGAGCAAAATAAGAGCCGCTTCAAGCCTCTCTCCTTGATTTCACTGGCTAAGTCGGGGTTCCGTGCTGTCCCCCAAGGAGAAAGAACAAGTGAGGCTCCATTCTGCCGGACCTGAGCTCCATGCCTTTCTTCTCTTTGCTCAGCTGTGATTTGATACCTAGCGAAATGCCTTTTCATTTTACAGATACATACTTTCCACATATGAGTGGCTGCTAGCCCTCAATCTTATTCCAGATAAAAGCTGGATTTTGAGACCCAGTTGCCCTTAAGAGTAATATCACTCCCAGGTTGACCCCTGAAATGAGGGGTGAACCACACCCAAGCTTCGGATGCCTAGGTCCCTCCATCTTACCACTGGACTACGTAATGACAAGGAAATTCGCTCATGAGGTAATGTTAAGTGAAAAAAGCAGAACATGTGTGTACACGTATGTTATATATATGGATGGGTATGTGTGTGTGTTTCAGAGAAATGCATTAAAATATCATCTGTGTCTGTGTTGTAGAATAATTATGGGTTATCTGCAAATTTTCTTCTTTGTAATTTTCTGTGTTTTCCAAATTCTCTCTACAGGGAGCCAAGAAAATATATTACTTTATCGTTAAAGACAAAATAAAAGAAACCTCAAATAGAACTTTTTTATGAAAGAAGACATATCGATGGCCTGCCTGGGAGAGAGGGGGAAAGGGGAGGAAACAGAGTCTGTTAACGGATTCACCACTGTGTGGTCTTTGCCCACACCTGGGAGATCTCAGTGAGCTCTGATGTCAGAGACAGTGTAGGGTGTCGGCTAAGAGGAGAGGCCAGAGGGTGGAACCCATTGTTCTTGTGAAAATGAGTGAATTGACACAAGTAAAGCACTTAGAATGGTGCTTGTTTAGTCACTGTTAGCTGTTTTGTTTTTTTTTTCCTCAGAGATTTTGGCTTCCCCATCATCCCTACAGCTCCTCTTCTCTTCAAGACAATGAACAATTATTTATTGCCCTGAAGGAACTTCCAGCATATTTTCCACCTGTTCGCATTTTCTCTGTTATAATGTGAATTTTGGATGTGTGGAGATATGCTGGAAGTTACACTCTGAAATTCCCATATGCATTTTTTCCTGGTCTGAGTCACATGGCCTTTGGTATCACAATTGGGCTTCCCTGCTGGGGTTTCAATCCTCAGCAGCCTTTTCCAGTGTCATTCCTTCCCCCATCCTCACTAAGTGCTTCCTGACTATTCGCTTGAATTGCCAAGAAGAAGGATAAATACTTTCAGCTGATGTACTTTGAGTCGTGATCATCTCTTTTCAAGTGTTTTCAGGATGCAGTCTTTTATTCTCATTAAGAATAAAACAGGGAAACACAACTAATCTGGTATTTGAACTTGTTACCCTATAGAAGTGAAAAGATGAAGACAGGTTTCTCTTTTTAAGAATTGACTAACCAAGGCCTGGCTGTGTCACCTGGTTGACTGACCTTTCAGACAGAGAAGCTGTCACTCTCCTTTGTTGCCATTAAATAGCAATTTAACACCATGTCACATACCATCCCTTGTTACCATCTTAATATGCAGAAGTCCAGGACCTTCAAAAGCAGTCAATTCTTGATCATCCTTGCAAATAGGGCGTCTCTGTTACGGCAGTATGAACACAGCCAGCCCAAAATGGCAGAAATTTTTAAAGCGTGTTTATTTAACCTTGGGCTACAATTTTAACATTTGAAATGTGTGAGGCTGCTGTTTAAAGGTTTGTACCACTTGAAACAAAAGCACAAAGCTACAAAGTTGAGATCTGATCCAGGAATTGCTCAGAAACTCTTTCTGATTCTATCATTCTGTTCCAAACTGCTCCACGATTTCACACAAAGCAGGTTTAGCCAGAGTCCTTTCTCACCAAAAAAAGAAATAAAACATCCCCGTTAGCTGACTTGTCACCTCTAAGCTGTTGTCTTTCGGGTGCAGAATCTTCCCTGGACAGGCGAGAAAAAGAGGGCTAGATATTTTTTTTTTCTTAAAGATTTATTATTTATTTATTTTTGGCTTTGTTGGGTCTTAGTAGCAGCACGTGGGATCTTTCACTGTGGCATATAGACTTATCTCTAGTTATGGCAGCAGGTTTTCTCTTCTCTAGTTGTGGCACACGGGCTCCAGAGTGCCTGGGCTCTGTAGCTGTGGAGCATGGGTTCCAGAGCCTGTGGGCTCTGTAGTTTGCGGCACGCAGGCTCTCTAGTTGAGGTGCGCAAGCTCAGTAGTTGTGGCACGCAGGCTTAGTTGCCCTGCGGCATGTGGGATCTTAGTTCCCTGACCAGGGATAGAACCCGTGTCCCCTGCATTGTAAGGCAGATTCTTTACCACTGGACCACTAGGGAAGTCCCTAGATTTTTTGTTTTGTTTTGTTAATTACTCAAACATATACTGAGTACTGACTTGTTATATGACACCTAATGTGCTAGGTGCTGGTGGTATTGGGACAATGACACCATTTCTGCCCTTAAGGGTATAGACAAATAAATCAATAGCTATGACAACATAATCTAAGTGCTGCAGTACAAATAGAGGAAGAGAGCGTTAAATATTCAGAAGAGGGCCTCCTGGTCTACCTCAAGGGTTCAGAAAGCTTCCCTAGAGTAAGGGAGCATTGATATTGAAGGATGAGGAGGAGTTCTCCAGGGAACAAGGAGGGAAAAGGTATTCCAAGACAAGGAAATGGCTTGGGGGAGGGCAGAGTCAGGAGAGCATAGGGTGAATCCATGGGGTCCCAAGTCCTTTGGGGATAGCTGGCACACATTGTAATATGGAGAGGGAAGATGAGGGATGGGAGATGATGTGGGAGGGGTAAATTTTGCAGGACTTTATATGCAATACTAAGTCATTTAGGCTTTACCTCAAAAGCATACAAGAGCAATTGAAGGATTTTAAGCAGGTGAATTAGGTAATTAAATTTTCACTTTAGGAAAATCACTGTGAATGCAGAGTAGAGAACAGTTGGGAGGATCTGGGAGAACATTGGAGCCAGAGACACCAGTTTGGAGATGATGGCAGTGGACCAGCCCTGAACCAAAGCAGCGACAGAAGGGAATGACCAGGAAAATAACGTGTCTGGAAGGCAGAATGGACATGGTTTTGTGATGGATCAGGTGGAAGTCAGGGAGAAGGGAAGGATTACCCAGGTTTTTGGCTTGAGAGAATCGGTTACTGTTAGTGCCATTAACAGAAGCAAGTAATCCCAGAAGGAGGATAAAAACCATTTTAAAAGGCTTCCAGTATGGCAATGATAGCTCTTACCATGATGGAGATTGCATTAGGCACAACTAAGCTGAGATGGGAATGAGCCATTCATCTAGCCATGTGTTCAAGGAATGTGTTCTACACCAGGCACTGTGCTGGGCAGTGACCTGAGAGTCCTGTACATGAGATCGGTTTCCATTCACAATTCTACTCCTCACCAGCCCTGAGACTTTCACAAGCCCATTAACTTTTGAGCTTCCATTTCATCAACTGAAATATGGTGACCAAACCCATAGCTTGTTAGGATGATCATTATAACAACACTGGGGAAAGCCCTTGGTAAATTGTAATCACTATAACCCAGACGATAATTTCAACAAAGAAGCTGAAAGCAGAGTTTGCCTTTAGGATAATGGACCATAGTGGCTACAGAAGAGCCAAGAAAACCAGGTGAAGAAAACTGTCACAGAGAAGTGTGACAGATCTGGATAGAAGTGAGGAGGGGACCCAGAAGGTCCATTACCCACTTCTTCCTACACCACATCGACTGTCCCTTTTACCCACAGCGTAAAGTAAGGTGACATTTTTTGTGGACAAAGGGAGATACTCTGAAACCACATAAGGGGGTTTGTAAAGCTGAGGACAGTTATCAGTAACATTTCTCATTTTAAATAATAATTTTCAGACATGGGGGTAAGATGGTGGAGTAGAAAGACATGTGCTTGCTCCCTCTTGTGAGAGCACCGGGATCACAACTAACTGCTGAACAACCATCTACAGGAAGACACTGGAACTCACCAAAAAAGATACCCCACATCCAAAGACAAAGGAGAAACCACAATGAGATAGTAGGAGGGGCGCAATCACAAGAAAATCAAATCCCATAACCGCTGGGTGGGCTACTCACAATCTGGAGAACAATTATACCACAGAAACCCACCCACTGGAGAGAAGGTTTTGAGCCCCATATCAGACTTCCCAACCTGGGGGTCCGGCAACAGGAGGAGGAATTCCAGAGAATCAGAATTTGAAGGCTAGTGGGATTTGATTGCAGGATTTTGACAGGACTGCAGAGAACAGAGACTCCACTCTTGGAGCGCACACACAAAGTAGTGTGCACACCAGGACCCAAGAGGAAGGAGCAGTGACCCCATAGGAGACTGAACAAGACCTACCTGTTAGTGTCGGAGGGTCTCCTGCAGAGGCGGGGGGTGGCTGTGTCTCACCATGGGGACAAGGACGCTGGCAGCAGAAGTTCTGGGAAGTACGCCTTGGTGTGAGCCTTCCCGGAGTCCACCATTAGCCCCACAAAAGAGACTGTAAGCTCCAGTGCTGGGTCACCTCAGGCCAAAAAACCAACAGGGAGGGAACCCAGCCTCACCCATCAGCAGACAAGTGGATTAAAGTTTTACTGAGCTCTGCCCACCAGAGCAACACCCAGCTCTATCCACCACCAGTCCCTCCCATCAGGAAGCTTGCACAAGCCTCTTAGATAGCCTCATCCACCAGAGGACAGACAGCAGAAGCAAAAAGAACTATAATTCTGCAGCCTGTGGAATGAAAACCACATTCACAGAAAGATAGACAAAATGAAAAGGCAGAGGACTATGTACCAGATCAAGGAACAAGATAAAACCCCAGAAAAACAACTAAATGAAGTAGAGATAGGCAACCTACCAGAAAAAGAATTCAGAACAATGATAGTGAAGATGATCCAGGACCTCAGTAAAAGAATGGAGGCAAAGATCAAGAAGATGCAAGAAATGTTTAACAAAGACCTAGAAGAATTAAAGAACAAACAAATAGAGATGAACAATACAATAACTTAGATGAAGAATATACTAGAAGGAATCAATAGCATAATAACTGAGGCAGAAGAACGGATAAGTGACCTGGAAAATAGAATGGTGGAAAGCACTGCCATGGAACAGAATAAAGAAAAAAGAATGAAAAGAAATGAAGACACACTAAGAAGACCTCTGGTACAATATTAAATGCACCAACATTCACATTATAGGTGTCCCAGAAGGATAAGAGAGAGAGAAAGGACCTGAGAAAATATCTGAAGAGATTATAGTCGAAACTTCCCTAACACGGGAAAGGAAATAGCCACCCAAGTCCAGGAAGCGCAGAGATTCCCAGGCAGGATAAACCCAAAGAGAAACATGCTGAGACACACAGTAATCAAACTGACCAAAATTAAAGAAAAAGAAAAATTATTAAAAGCAGCAAGGGAAAAATGACAAATAACATACAAGGGAACTCCCATAAGGTTAACAGCTGATTTCTCAGCAAAAACTCTACAAGCCAGAAGGGAGTGGCATGACATATTTAAAGTGATGAAAGTGAAGAACCTACAACCAAGATTACTCTACCCAGCAAGGATCTCATTCAGATTTGATGGCGAAATCAAGAGCTTTACAGACAAGCAAAAGCTAAGAGAATTCAGCATCACCAAACCAGCTCTACAACAAATGCTAAAGGAACTTCTCTAAGTGAGAAACACAAGAGAAGAAAAGGACCTACAAAAACAAACCCAAAACAATTAAGAAAATGATAATAGGAACATACATATCAATAATTACCTTAAATGTGAATGGATTAAATGCTCCAACCAAAAGACACAGCCTCGTTGAATGGATACAAAAAAAGAGCCATATATATGCTGTCTACAAGAGACCCACTTCAGACCTAAGGACACATACAGACTGAAAGTGAGGGGATGGAAAAAGACATTCCATGCAAATGGAAATCAAAAGAAAGCTGGAGTAGCAATACTCATATCAGATAAAGTAGATTTTAAAATAAAGAATGTTACAAGAGACAAGGAAGGACACTACATAATGATCAAGGGATCAATCCAAGAAGAAGATATAACAATTATAAATATATATGCACCCAACATAGGAGCACCTCAATACATAGGCAAATGCTAACAGCTATAAAAGAGGAAATTGACAGTAACACAGTAATAGTGGGGGACAATAACACCTCACTTCCACCAATGGACAGATCATCCAGATAGAAAATTAATAAGGAAACACAAGCTTTAAATGACACAATAGACCAGATAGATTTAATTGATATGTATAGAACATTCCATCCAAAACAACAGGATACACTTCCTTCTCAAGTGTACACATAACATTCTCCAGGATAGATCACATCTTAGGTCACAAATCAAGCCTCGGTAAGTTTAAGAAAATTGAAATCATATCAAGCATCTTTTCTGACCACAAAACTATGAGATTAGAAATAAATTACAGGGGAAAAAATACAAAAAACCCAAACATATGGAAGCTATACCATACATTATTAAATAACCAAGAGATCACTGAAGAAATCAGAAAATACCTATAGACAAATAACAATGAAAACACAACAATCCAAAACCTATGGGATGCAGCAAAAGCAGTTCTAAGAGGGAAGTTTATAGCAATACAATCCTACCTCAAGAAACAAGAAAAATGTCAAATAAACAATCTAACCTTACACATAAAGAAACTAGAGAAAGAAGAACAAACAAAACCCAAAGTTAGTAGAAGGAAAGAAATCATAAAGATCAGAGCAGAAATAAATGAAATAGAAACAAAGAAAACAATAGCAAAGATCAATAAAACTAAAAGCTAGTTTTTTGAGAAGATAAACAAAATTGATAAACCTATAGCTAGACTCATCAAGAACAACAGGGAGAGGACTCAAATCAATAAAATTAGAAATGAAAAAGAAGTTACAATGGACACTGCAGAAATACAAAGCATCCTAAGAGACTACTACAAGCAACTCTATGCCAATAAAATGGACAACCTGGAAGAAATGGTCAAATTCTTACAAAGGTATAACCTTCCAACACTGAACCAGGAAGAAATAGAAAATATGAAAAGACCAATCACAAGTAATGAAATTGAAACTGTGACTAAAAATCTTCCAACAAACAAAAGTCCAGGACCAGATGGCTTCACAGGTGAATTCCATCAAATATTTAGAGAAGAGCTAACACCCATCCTTCTCAAACTCTTCCAAAAAATTTCAGAGGAAGGAACACTCCCGAACTCATTCTGCAAGGCCATCATCACCCTGATACCAAAACCAGACAAAGACACTACAAAAAAAGAAAATTACAGACCAATATCACTGATGAATATAGATGCAAAAATCCTCAACAAAATACTAGCAAACAGATTCCAACAACACATTAAAAGGATCACCATGATCAAGTGGGATTTATCCCAGGGATGCAAGGATTCGTTAATATAGGCAAATCAATCAATGTGATACACCATATTAACAAATTGAAGAATAAAAACCACATGATCATCTCAATAGATGCAGAAAAAGCTTTTGACAAAATTCAACACCCATTTATTATAAAAAATCTCCAGAAAGTGGGCATAGAGGGAACCTACCTCAACATAATAAAGACCATATACGACGAACGCACTGCAAACATCATTCTCAATGGTGAAAAACTGAAAGTATTTCCTCTAAGATCAGGAACAAGACAAGGATGTCCACTCTTGCCACTATTATTCAACATAGTTTTGGAAGTCCTAGCCATGGCAGTCAGAGAAGGAAAAGAAATAAAAGGAATACAAATTGGAAAAGAAGAAGTAAAACTGTCACTGTTTGCAGATGACATGATACTATACATAGAGAATCCTAAAGATGCCACCAGAAAACTACTAGAGCTAATCAATGAATTTGGTAAAGTAGCAGGATACAAAATTAATGCACAGAAATCTCTTGCGTTCTTATACACTAACAACAGAAGATCAGAAAGAGAAATTAAGGAAACAATCCCATTCACCACTGCAACAAAAAGAATAAAATACCTAGGAATAAACCGACTTAAGGAGGTAAAAGACCTGTATGCAGAAAACTATAAGACCCTGATGAAAGAAATCAAAGCTGACACAAACAGTTGGAGAGATATACCATGTTCTTGGATTGGAAGAATCAATAATGTGAAAATGACTATACTACCCAAAGCAACCTACAGATTCAGTGCAATCCCTATCAAATTACCAATGGCATTTTTTATAGAACTAGAACAAAAAAATCTTAAAATTTGTATGGAGACACAAAAGACTCCAAATAGCCAAATCAGTCTTGGTAAAAAATGGAGCTGGAGGAATCATACTCCATGACTTCAGACTATACTACAAAGCTACAGGAATCAAGACAATATTGTACAGGCACAAAAATAGAAATATAGATCAACGGAACAGGATAGAAAGCCCAGAGATAAACCCACGCGCCCATGGTCAACTAATCTGTAACAAAGGAGGCAAGGATATACAATGGAGAAAAGACAGTCTCTTCAACAAGTGGTGCTGGGAAAACTGGACAGCTACATGTAAAGGAATGAAATTAGAAAACTCCCTAACACCATACACAAAAATAAACTCACAATGGATTAAAGACCTAAGTGTAATTCCGGACACTATAAAACTCTTAGAGGAAAACATAGGAAGAACACTCTTTGACATAAATCACTGCAAGATCTTTTTTGACCTACCTCCTAGAGTAATGGAAATAAAAGCAAAAACAAACAAATGGGACCTAATGAAACTTAAAAGCTTTTGCACAGCAAAGGAAACTATAAACAAGATGAAAAGACAACCCTCAGAATGGGAGAGAATATTTACAAATGAATCAATGGACAAAGGATTAATTTCCAAAATATATAAACAGCTCATACAGCTCAATATTAAAAAAAACAAACAACCCAATCAAAAAACGGGCAGAAGACCTAAGTAGACATTTCTGCAAAGAAGACATACATATGGCCAAGAAGCACATGAAAAGCTGCTCAACATCACTAATTATTAGAGAAATGCAAATCAAAACTGCAATGATGTATTACCTCACACCAGTCAGAATGGCCATCATCAAAAAGTCTACAAACAATAGATGCTGGAGAGGGTGTGGGAAAAGGGAACGCTGTTTCACTGTTGGTGGGAATGTAAATTGATACAGCCAGTATGGAGAACAGTATGGAGGTTCCTTAAAAAACTAAAAATAGAATTACTTTATGACTCAGCAATCCCGCTACTGGGCATATACCCAGAGAAAACCATAATTCAGAAAGACACATGCGGGGCTTCCCTGGTGGCGCAGTGGTTGAGAATCCGCCTGCCAATGCAGGGGACACGGGTTCAAGCCCTGGTCCGGGAAGATACCACATGCCGCAGAGCAACGAAGCCCGTGCGCCACAACTACTGAGCCCATGTGCCACAACTACTGAAGCCCACACGCCCAGAGCCCATGCTCCGCAACAAGAGAAGCCACCACAATGAGAAGCCCGTGCACCACAACAAAGAGTAGCCCCCGCTTGCAACTAGAGAAAAGCCCGAGCGCAGCAACGAAGACCCAACACAGCCAAAATAAATAAATAAATAAAATAATAAAAAAAAAAAAAAAAAAAAAGACACATGCATCCTAATGTTCATTGCAGCACTATTTACAATAGCCAGGTCATGGAAGCAACCTAAATGCTCATCAACAGACGAATGGATAAAGACAATGTCATACATGTATACAATGGAATATTACTCAGCCATAAAAAGAAATGAAATTGGGTCATTTGTAGAGATGTGGATGGACCTAGAGACAGTCATACAGAGTGAGGTAAGTCAGAAAGAGAAAAACAAATATCGTGTATTAACGCATATATGTAGAATCTAGAAAAATGGTACAGATGAACCAGTTTGTAAGGCAGAAATAGAGACACCGATGTGGATAACAAACATATGGACACCAAGGCAGGAAAGCGGGGCAGGGCAGTGGTGGTGGGATGAATTGGAAGACTGGGATTGATAGATATACATTAATATGTATAAAATACATAACTAATAATAAGACCTAAAAATGAAATAAAATAAATAATAATTTTCTTTTAGTTGGTGTTTCCAGTCAGTGCAGATTAATTTAAAATATGGTACAGTAGGGCTTCCCTGGTGGCGCAGTGGTTGAGAGTCCGCCTGCCGATGCAGGGGACATGGGTTCGTGCCCCGGTCCAGGAAGATCCCACATGCCGCGGAGCGGCTGGGCCCGTGAGCCATGACCGCTGAGCCTGCGCGTCCGGAGCCTGTGCTCCGCAGCGGGAGAGGCCACAACAGTGAGAGGCCCGCGTACCGCAAAAAAAAAAAAAAAAAAAAAAAATATGGTACAGTAATACAGGTAAAGTTCTTTACATTTCTGTGGCCCTAATAGTAAAACAAAGTGCTTTCAATTTTATGAATTTCATGGAATTCCCCTCTTGGTATTCTGATAATGACTCTGAGGCATGGCAGAAATCAATGCCCCCTTTTTGCAGATGAAAGAATTAAGATTTTGAAGCTCTAACAAGCTATTGAAATAGTGAACATCACACAGCTAGTTGATAATAGCTTGAATCCACATCTTTTGTCTCCAAGATCAAGGTTTTTTTATACTATTTTATGTTATGTACTTAGAAGGATTAAAGGTTTTGAAAACTTTGTGAAATATTGTTCAGCAAATCCCTTCTCAGTTTCTCAAAGAATGAGGCTAAAAAGGTACTTCAGAAAATACCTCGCTATATTTCCAACTCCCTCGCTTTCCTAAATCTTGAAATCATTTCTCTATTGGGTCTTTTCTCTTAACCTACAATATGATAGAGTCTCTACTCTCCCTTGATCCTTTCTTCTCTTCTAGATTTAATCCTCTCTCCCCTCTTCTTGGTTGAAGTTTCTGAAAAAATAATGCACACTCAAAGTATGGTCAATACTCCCTCAGCAACTTCTTATACTTCAACCCACTAAGATCAGGCTTCTGCTTGTTCTACTGCACTGAACTTGCAATTGCTAGAGTAACCGATGACCTCCTATTGTCATATTTCTTGGCCCTTGAATGGGAATTCCATGCAGCATGATGCTGTCGGCCACGTCTTCTCTCTCCTTGGTTTCTGTACCCCCTTCTCTCCAGGCTCTTTCCTCTCTCTTTTTCCCTTCTCTCCCTCTTCCTTCATCAGTTGGATCCTCTTTCTCTGCCTGTTCAGTAAAATCCTGTGTTCTGTATGGGCCTCGACCTTCCTCTATTCTTACTCTGGAAGCAAGAAAGGTAGACTGCAACCTCTGGGTGTTCGCAGCACATTTTGGAAGAACAGTATAATTTTGGGAGGCAGCACGATGGGATTAAACGGCATCCACAGGTAGTGAACTATTCCTTTGGGCACTCTTTGGCACAGTGTTGCTGTTTAAATAGAACTGCCTGCTCTCTTTTTCGTGCTGTGCTCATGAAGTCGTTTCTCAGCCATCCCAGGAACCTGCAGGAATCAGCCCCAGCCTGATGTTAAGCGATAGAATGCCATGCTTCTTAACTCTTACTCTCAGCAAGGTGGAGCCTCCTCCCTAGGCAGACACTTGCACGGAAGACTCATGGCTAAATTCTACCTGACAGGTAGCCCCACCCTCAGCCAGCTATGGGCTTGTGGTGCATGGGGTGATGCAGCAGTCTTTACAGAGGGTGGGAACCACTGCCCAAGACCCTCACACCCCTCTAAGGTTGTACCTATTTTTTAAAATTTATTTATTTTTGGCTGTGTTGGGTCTTCGTTGCTGCACATGGGGCTTTCTCTAGTTGCGGTGCACGGGCTTCTCATTGTGGTGGCTTCTCTTGTTGTAGAGTACGGGCTCTAGGCACACAGGCTTCAGCAGTTGTGGTTTGCAGGCTCTAGAGCGCAGGCTCAGTAGTTGCAGCGCAGGAGTTTAGTTGCTCCGTGGCATGTGGGACCTTCCCAGACCAGGGCTCGAACCTGTGTCCCCTGCATTGGCAGGCGGATTCTTAACCACTGCGCCACCAGGGAAGTCCGGTTGTAACTTTTATTATTATTATTATTACCATCATCATCATCATCATTATTGTGGTAAAGTATACATAGCATAAAATTTACTCTTTTAACCATGTTAAAGTACACCATTCAATGGCATTATTAAGTACATGCACAATGTTGTGCAATCATGACAACTATTTGGTTCCAGAACATTTTTACCCCCTAGTTGGAAACCCCGGTCACATTAAGCACCTATGCTCCATTCTCCCCTCTCCTCAGCCCCTGGAAACCGCTAATCTGCTTCCTGTCTCCATGGATTTGCCTATTCTGGGTAGTTCATATAAATGGAATTAAACAATATGCAGCCTTTTGTGTCTGCTTCTTTCACTTAGCCTAATGTTTTCAAGGCTCGTCCATGCTGTAGTATGTACCAGTATTTCATTCCTTTTTATTGTCAAATAATACTCCGTTATATGGATATATCACATTTTTTTACCCATTCATCTGTTGATGGACATCTGAGTGTTTACACCTTTTGGCTATTGTGAATAGTGCTGCTATGAACTTTCAGGTCCAAGTTTTATTCGAACTCTTGTGTTCCATTTTTTTCGGTATATGCCTAGGATTTGAATTTCTTGGTCTCATGGTAATTCTATGTTTAACTCTTTGAAGAAACATCAAACTGTTTTCCGCAGCAGCGGCACCATTTTACATTCCCACCATCAATGTATGAGGGTTCCAACTTCTCCACATCTTGTTGTTTTCCTTTTTTAAAAATTATGGCACCCTAGTGGGTGTGAAGTCGTTTGTCATTGTGATTCCAAGGTTTTATCTTTAAATGCTAATGATTCTTAAAACTATATCCCTAAGTATTTACCTAAAAGAAATAAAAACATTTATCTACAAAAAGACTTATACACAAATATTCAAAGCAGCTTTAACTGTAACATCCTAAAACTGGAATCAACCCAAATGTCCACCAACAGGTGAATGGATAAACAAATACTGGCATTGTGAAATACAGTGAAATACTAACCAGCAATAAACAGGAATAAATCACACAAAACACATAGATGAAGCTCAAATACATTATGCTGAACAAAAAAGCCAGACACAAAAGAGTATATCATGTATATACAAAGCTCTAGAAAAGACAAAGCTAATAGTTCTGTGGTCGCCTGGGACTGGGAGTAGGGACTGGTTGCAAAGGGGCACAAGGGACCTTTTTGGGTTGTTTGAAATATTTGATAAGGGTAGAGGTTACATCAGAGAACATATTTGTTGGCATTTAACATGAGTACATTTTTTCATATGTAAATTACTTTTCAATAAGGTTGATATTAAAAGTTAAAAAATATATAGACTCTCAAATACTTAGGTCAAGACTCCAAGCCTCATTTGTTCATTTCTTTCATAACTCAACAAACATGTGTTGAGTGCCTACTATGTAGTAGTCTGTGTTCTGTGAGATAAGGATACAATAGAGACAGAGACAGTTCCTGAAGTCATGGATACCATGGTCTAGTCTGGGGGACAGACATTAATCAAATCATCAAACCAATAATGGCATCATTACAACTGTAATGAATGCTGCAATAGAAAGTTACATGGGATGATGAGCTCTTATAGTGGAAGGTGACATTGTCGAATTCCAGGTAAGTGATGGCTGAGTTAAGTTGAGATCTGAACAATGAGGAGGAGTTCATTTTGGGGATGTTCTCTTCAAAGAGGGAAAAGCATGTGCAAAGGGCGAGTGACAATAAAGGGTATTACCTGTTCAAGGATCTGAAAGCAGGCCAACACGACTGGAGTAAAGAGATCAAGGGAGAGGGAAAAGGCTGAGTAAGTCATGCTGTAGACTGTGAGTGCCTTCAGACAAAGCTCAGGACTTTGGTTATTATCATCAGAGCAAAGCAAAAAGAATGAAATTACAGATAATGGGAGTTAAGATCAGCTTGGAGTTTCAAGACCATCTCTGGCCACACTGTGAGTACTGGTTTGGAAGAGAGAAGCAGCACGTTGCAGAATGACCAGCTAAGAGGCAACTGTGGAAGTGCTGGAGAGAGGTGACAGGCTCTGGTGGCAGGTGGCACTGGTGCAGAAGGGTAGAACCAGATGGGGCCAAGAGGCAAAATCCACCGAGGGGAGGTGCTATGAGGGAAAGGGAGCTGAGGGTTTGTTGGGTGGTTGGGTTGGATGGCTGGGGAGATGGGCAACACCAAGAATGGGTCAGGTTCAGTACAAAGACCGTGAGTTCAATTTCAGACATGTGGAGTTTGAGGCTCCTGGTCCACCAACCTCTTTCAGATTTTCTCTTCCCTGAAATGGCTTTCCTTCCCCAGTTTCTGATGGGAAACTCCAGTTCATCCACGAAAGCCCAGCTCAGGCATTACTGTCTCCCTTCTCCCTGCCATCAGGCAGTGTTCATCATTTCTTCTCCTGTATTATCCCTCTCTCCAGGGAACTGTAATACTCTATTTACAAGCCGTGTCCTCTGCTAAGCTGTCAGCTCCCTGGAGGCATGGCTGTGAATCCATTTTAGCACCCCCAGTACATTATCACCATCTAATAGCTGCTCTACAAATTCTTGAAGAATGGATGCTGATACCTGTATAAAACATTTAAGATTTCTACAGTGCTGTTCTCCTGAAGAGCTAATAAGTCATGGCAGATATAAATATAAGTTTACAAGGAGAAAGTGTGAAAGGTGAGCTATTGCAGGCATTTGGTGAGCAGGGGGAGAAGAGATGTTTGCCCTTTACCAGGCCACAGTATCAATACATTTGGCCACAGTAGAAATACATTTGGCCACAAGGAATAGAAAACTCAGTCTCAGTGGCTTAAACTAGCGAGGGCTATCTTAAAAGTTCACATAAAAAGTTCAGAGGTGGGCTGTTGCTGGATTTCATCTGAATGCCCAGAAGTACCATACACACTTGCTCTATTTTCCACTCTGCCACCCTGATTATATTGGCTTTTTGGTCTCATGTTCATTGTCTCTTGGTTGTAATCTGGTTGCAGCATCACTAGCCATCTCATTTGTGTTCAAGGCACAAAGAACATGAAAAATGGAAAGTCAGAGCCTGCAAAGGAGGTCTCAGGAGCCCCCCAGCCAACTCCCTCTTTCAACTCATTGGCCAGAACCGGGTCAATGACTTCCTTAGCCGCAAGAAAGACTGAGAAATCAGGAATGGGACTGTCATGGTAGTCTTGGACCAATCATAATCCTCAGTTCTGTTAATAGGGAGGAAAGGGAAAAGGGTTTGGCTATTGGGAAGGTGACTTACAGCACCTGTGACTAAACAAATACAGGCATATCTCGTTTTACTGCACTTCGAAGATCTTGCTTTTTTTTTTTTTAAATTGAAGGTTTGTGGTAACCTTGCTTTATCAGATGATGGTCAGTCATTTTTTTTGCAATAAAGTTTTTTTTTTTAAGTAAGGTGTGTACATTTTTTTAGATATAATGCTATTGCACACTTAATAGAGTACAGTATAGTGTAAACATATGTACTGGAAACCAAAAAATTCATGTGACTCACTTTAGTGCAATATTTGCTTTATTGCTGTGTTCTGGAACTGAACCCACAATATCTCCAAGGTATGCCTGTATCATCCACCTGGAATAGCTAGTGCTGTCCTGTAGTTATGTACATCCTGGTGCAGCCAGGGGGAATGGATCCTTCTCTAATGTCCATAAAAACAAGGCATCAATGGCACAGTTACGTCACATGGATATGAGACATTGGGCACCTGAAGCTTTCAGCACAAATGTCCCCACTTTCCAAATATTTTCCTCACTCACCATTTCTCTATCCTTTCCAACCAGTAGCCTTTTTGCACAAATTATTTGATCCACGCCAGCTCACAACTATCTCTTAAGATAACAGCCTCTCCATTCGACTAACTCCTGCTTGGGCCATTCAGCAGAAGACCTGGTGGGAACTCTGGGCTCATGCAAATGTCTTCTCTGCTCTTTTACCTTTCCTTCCTTTTGTATTAGAATACTAGTAGTTTTGTATTTAATGAGAATACACATTAGGGATCCCAAGAAGGAAACTGTCTGGTAATGTTTCAAATGTTTTTCTTTTAGTGATCACCTGTGCAAAACGGTTTATGAATTTTAGGTTGAGCACAGTTTTTCACATTTCATGCCCATGCCCATTTATTTTGGTTCTAAAGGAGGAACGGCGTGAGTTGCATAGGACAAACAGGTGGGAAGCAAGTACCTCATTGGCTTCCACTGACTACACCTTCTTCACCTAAGTCAAACAGAAGCCCATGCTCTTGACAACACAGGAGGAAAGGCATGAGTTGCACAGGACAAACAGGTGGGAAGCAAGTACCTCATTGGCTTCCACTGACTACACCTTCTTCACCTAAGTCAAACAGAAGCCCACGTTCTTGACAACACAGGAAGGAACAGCATCAGGAGTGAATTATTTATCCTTGCTGTAAATATAAGCCTACACATTGTCAGCCTGTAAACACTAGTAATTAAGAAACCAGCTAAGGTCTGCTTGGGCAACATACTTTGACAGCAGCTGCTACAGAACCTGAACCTGGAGACAGTTTGCTATCCATGTGTGAGATCCCCCTCCCTACCAGCATTAACTGCTCTCTCACCTGTGTTGCCATGCACCTCATCCAAGCGCTGAGTACAGGTCTCTCCCCCACTGTAGACTTGTAGCTCCTTTTGCACAGAGACACAGCCTCCTTCCACAGCACATGCTAAGGG
Source organism: Delphinus delphis (assembly GCF_949987515.2). Lineage (NCBI taxonomy): Eukaryota > Metazoa > Chordata > Mammalia > Artiodactyla > Delphinidae > Delphinus > Delphinus delphis. The sequence continues at coordinate 60,993,108 of NC_082691.1, forward strand.
TCCTGCAGAGGGCCTGGCTCACAGATGCTCGGGTAAATTGCAGTGAACGGTCCACGAGTATCCTCTTAGCTCCTCCATTAGCGGGAATGCGCAGCACGTGGGAGATTCGAAATCCTCACCAACCAATCATGCGCCTAGTGGAATACATCCAGCCTCAGACACAATCTTTCTGCATCTTTCCAGGGGTCTGAACGTGAAGTGTGGCAAGGATTTACTGGACATACCAAGTTCTTTCGGCTCCTTAGACCCTTCAGTTTTCCGGCAGTCGGCTCCCTCTCCCCTTCGGCTCCACCTGGGACAATCTATCTCCCCAGGTCACTCCAACCGGATAATTCATGCACATCCTTCAGTTCTTTTAGCCACCACCTCCTCCAGAAGCCTTCCCTGACTTCCCCAAGTCTGGATCAGGGCCCCCTCTATGACCGCTCCCTCTTGGTTCTGCGGTGTAGCTGTCCATTCGTTGTTTCCCTTTTTAGACCGTGAATTCCGCAAGGGCACGAGACGATCTCGTTCTCTCTTTTGTCCCGCTTATGACGCTGCCTGGAGCATAGGAGGGGCTCAGAATATTTTGGAATAAATTGATGAAGGAGTGGAGTGTCCCCAGCCTGGCGGTGCTGGGCCGGGTGTTGCTCGCGTCACAGCCCCTCCTATGTGGGGAACTCCAGTCTTGGGCCGCAAGCTTAGACTCTCTCCTCAGATTAGACTCGGGCCTCCGTCAGACAGAGGCGCGCCCGGAGGCTAGGACCCGCCTCCCGGGTTCCAGAGCGACCCCGCCCGCCCGGGCCGCGTCCCTGCTCGCGGGCCGGCTGCGGCTCCCCGGCAGGAGCCTGAGGAGCAGGTGGGGGCGACGGCCCCGCCTCCGCGTCCCGGCAGCCCCAGAGCTGGCGGCCGGGGAGTGAGCGGCGCTCACCGAGCGCAGCACCCAACGCAGCTTGGCCCCAGCGGCGCCGCCTGGAGCACGGACGCTGCGGGACGGAGCCCGGAGCCTAGAGGCGGCGGCGGCGGCGGCGGGGACGTCGGCCAGAGACGAATCCTGTCCTGTCCTCGGCACGACCAGCGGCAGGTAGCGGCTCCGCGCGCGTGCCCGGGTCGGTGCCGGAGGGAGGAGGGACGAGCCGCAGCTGCGGGCGCTCGGGCCGTCCCGGAGCTGAGTGAAACGCCGGCGGGTGCAGGAGTGCTGCGTGCGCGCATGCGGGTGTCCGGGCGCTCCCAGCCCGGGGCGACGCGCTGCGCTCCTCAGGAGCCTGCCGCCCGCTGCCCGGCGTCTCCGGGGCCCGGCCGTAACGGGACCGCGGAGGGAACGAGGTCACCGCGGGGTTGTCTGGTGACTTCCACCGACCCGACTATCCGGAGAGCGGCCCCTGGCGACAAGGCCGCCCGGGCCTGGTCTTCGCCAAGCTCTCCGTTCCTCCCTTCCCCTCTTCACCCCCAGAACAAAAGGCTGGGGTCTCGCTGGGGAGGGGGCTGTCGCGGGATGAGCGGGAGCGAAGTAAAGAGCAGCTAGGAAATTGTAGAACTGAAGGTGGCTTGGGGGATACAGAAGCCCTCGATGAGGAAGCCAATCTCGGAGATGTAAAGTGACTTACACAAGGTCACACAGCTCGTGGTGACTGAACTGGGGCCAGAGCGCAGGTCTCGGGACTCCCTTCCCAGTGCTCATCTCCAAGGCCCCAGAGGTCAGTAGTCTGTGCTCCAGCGATTTAATTCTGGCCATGCATGGGTTTTAAAGTCTCCTTTGGAGGAATAAGGGAGAAAGTGGCAGAGCCTATTCCCCGCCTTCCTCAGTACGCACCGGAGGCGGAGGTGGAGCGGGGATGCGGGAGCAGGGCTGGGGAAGAGGGCGCTCCGAATCTCCGGGTGGGGCTTGGAGGACAGGGAGCCTAGCCCTGTCCCCGTGGGCAGGCGGGCACTGGCTCGCAGGAACAGCGCCTTCTGAGCGTGGCTTGCTAGCCGCGTGGGTGTGCCTGCGACGGGAGCGGGGGCGGCGTGGGGACCCAGTGCGCGCTGCTCCCTAGAAAGAAGTTCTCTCCCGGGAGAGGCCGGCAGAGCTGTTCCGGCGCGCTGGGACGAGCTGACAACATCCCTGACGCTCGCGCTGTTTTGTGACGGGCTGTTTGGAAGGAAAGTTACTCTGCAGCAAGAAGGTGGGCTATCACTTCGCTTCTCCGAGCCTGGGGGTGTCCTTGGCTGCAAAATGAGGGCTTTGTTCTGCATAACCTGTGTGATTCAGAAAGTTCGTGCCTCTCTCCTCCTTTACAGAATCTTTATCTCTTTAGAGAGAAGAGAAGTACATGTCTTCTGGTCAGCAGTAGTAGTTATCGCAGGGACTCCAGCCTCCCCTGAAAAACAAAATTTTTTTTTTTTAATTTTAGGCAAAGCTATTAATGGGGACGAAGCTTAGAAGAGGGGTTGGGTTGCCTTTGGGCCTGGTAATGACTTGGACAGAAAAGGAGGCTTCACAGGTGCCGGAAATGCTCCCTACCTCGACCTAAGTAGTGGTAACACAGGTGTACATATATAGATATTTGTGAGGTTATTCCCTTGAGATTTGTGCACTAATGCTTTCCCTCAGTAAAAAAGTAAATAAAAATTTAATGCTAAAAATCCACTCATTATAGTAGCACACAGATTACTGCAGTTTTCCAGCCAAGGGATTTTAGAGATACATTTAAAAACCACAGAAGCCAAATCAGAAAAATAAATAAATAAATAAGAACAGGGAGCAAAGAAAGTTTAGCAATAACGGGAAATGAAATACACACTGCAGAGGGCCTTACCAAATGCCTTTACACGAATCACCTCACATGATTCACATTTCCTTAAGGGCAGTATTGTTATTGTGCCTTTTTTTTACAGACAAGAAAATAAAAGGTCACAGAGGTTAAATGCCTTACTCAGGGGAGCAGGGTTAAGAACCTGGGTACACAGATGTCAAATTCTATACGTGCAACCATAAACAAGCAATTTTCAGCCACCTGAATCAGGGCAGAGCCATCAGGGTGACAGAGACTTGAAGACTGGCTTCCTGCCGTGCCCCCTTTTAGTTCCTTTCCAGGAGCCTCTGTTGTTTTCATATAGCTGTGAGTGTGAGATTGTGTCACAGACTAAAGGTAGCCAGCAGTGGAAGGGATGGAGGAAGTGTGTGTGTGTGTGTGTGTGTGTGTGTGTGTGTGTGTGTGTGTTTAAGAACATACAGTTTTAGGAACAGGAGAAAGCCAGCTGGCCCAGCCTGGAAACACTGTTTTTAGGAGATTTATTGTTCAGAAATCATACAGTACAGGTTGTGATTTTGCAGTCACTTAAATACACACACAAAATAAATAATATAACCTAGAAAAGATCTGAGAAACCAAAATGTAATTTACTCTAGAGAACATGTAGGATTTTCACTAGGGAAAAACAGTCAACTTCCCTACGTTCTAGAATTTATAAATATGTTTATCAATGCTTATGTTTAAAAAAAACCTACAAAAATAACTCAGCAGAAGGACAGAAATTTGTTTTCCAGCAAACGTGTTGTAAATATACTTACATTTGGTGCAGAAACATTTGAAACTTTAGGGTACAGGAATATTTTATCTAGAGAGAAATCTTGAGAAATGTGTCCTGAAGTGTGTTCTTCTAGTGATTTTATCCTTCTGCCTAAAATTCAGAAGCCGGAGGAGTAGAATCGTGTTTGTTTTACCAGCTAATATCACATTGCAGAGTTGAATGTTTGTCTCGTTCTTAGAATTAGAAGGTTTGGGTTTGAAGAAGCTGGATTAAGTGGGGCAGGTAAAGAGGTAGCTGGCTGGATCTGCTCAGCTGAGTACCATTAAGCGTGATTATGCATCACAAAGTTATCTTTAGGCGAGTTTTGCCATGTCACAGTTAGTGTTCCTGCCATCTGGCTGCTGGAATATTTAGAAAGGAATCATAATGTTTGACTGACTCTGCTGAGAGCATGACAAAACAGACTTCAAGAGGGAACTATTAAATATGAGTTAGGGTTGGTGAGAAAATGATTAATTACTTCTTATTTAGCCACCGCACACAACCGAAGAGAGGGACGGTTCCCAGCTGATGCGGAGCAGGTGCAGCACATAAGTTTTCTCACTGACTTCAGCCAATAGTGCACTTGAAACTTCCCCTTTGCCCTTCTAGTTGGGTATTTCCTTAGGCCTGCCCAAGCAGGAACCCGACCCGTTTTGCAGCAGGGGAATCGTGTGGTGAACTGCCGTGCTGAAGTGCCAAAGAGATAGAGTGAAGCGGAGCAAATGTGGCAAAAATGCCAGGTGGGCATTATGTGGGCCAGGCTCTGTGAAAGATTTTCAAGTGCATCTTGAAGGAATATTCACCCTGTGTGGGCGATGTATTCCAGTGAGACACTGAATTTGAGATGGTGGCATCCAGAAAGGAAGTGGCAGGCCTGTCTATGGACTATAAGCCTGTCAGCTCCTGGGAGTATCTAAGAGGAGGCAGTAGGGAGCTTGTGAGGACTTGGGCCCATGTGTGTGCGGGTGTGTGTCAGAGCAAGGTGCCCAGGCTGCCATCCACTGTGCCTTAAGAGCCAAAGGCTACCTCATACTGAATACTTGTGCCTGACTAGGCTAAGAGCTTTCTACATATGAAATCAACCCAACAGCCCTATAAGGGAGCTGATTTTTCTTACTCCCATTATCAGATGGACAGAGAGGCCAAGGGCTAAACTGTTCTCAGAATGATCATGCCACACCCTGCCCTGGTCTGCTATCAGCCAACTCATAAGCCCAACGTGCCCTTTACCTGTCTGACTCTCCCTTATTGCACCTGAACTCCTGGAGGACAGGTACTATATCTGTTTCATCTCTCTTCCCAGCAGCTGCATCATAGGTGGCATGTGATGAGTAGTGAATGAATGAGTGAGTGAATGAATGAATACCTTCATATTTAAAGGTCAAAAGTCAGTTTGGATTAACTGTCCTTTTGACTTTTACTGTCTCATTCCCCTCTGTTAATATGGGTCATCGGGCATGATTGTATGGACAAGATGTGTAATAGATATCTCCTTTAAAGCTGAAGGATGCTAAGCTCAGCCTGTAAGATCAGAAGGCCTCTGCTTCTTTTAGAAATTAAATATTATTATTTCTTCTTTTGTAAAACGGTTGTCATTTGAAACACCTGGGTTGGAATCTTTCCTTCATCATTTATTTGTTGTATGACCTTGGACAAATTACTTCACCTTTCTGTGCCTCAGTTTTCTCATCTGTAAAGTGGGAATAGTAATAATACTACTTATCTCATATTTAGGGTAAATAACTTAAAATAGGTCCAGTGCCTAGGACAGTGCTTGGTTCATAGTAATGTTCAATAAATTAGCTCTTTTTAAAATTATTATCATCTGATGCTTTTAAAAATTGTTTGCCTTAAGTGTTTCTGGTTCCATAAAGCATTTGAGGCATAAACAACATAAAATTAATAATGAAACTGGGGTAAAGAGAACACACAGATAAGGAAGCAAGATAAAATCAAAGGTAATTTAGTGAACAAGACTATGTTATAAGGTGCAGGTAATTTCTAGAGATGAGTTTACTATAAGGTTTGGTGTAGTTTCGGGAGATGGGATTAAAAATTTGTCAGAGCTTCCCAGTAACCAAAACAAAGAGGAAAACACAAATAGTTACTCAATCCACAGTGACCATGAGATAAAATGAGATCAGTTACACAGCTTTTCCTGGTCCTGAAACTTGGGATGGCTTTCTCCTGGCGGTTCTTCAAAGCAGTCATTGTTGCCATAGAGATCTAAGTCTTCAACATGGTCCCTGCCATGAAGACAATGGAAGTTTTGTGGTAGAAGTTAATAATAAGTGTTTCTTAGAACGTCATTGACTGCAGTTCCAGAGACATACTCTCAGAGCACAGCCCAATAAAAGCTCTTCTGTGAAGGGCCAGAACACTGTGGTTTGGGGATGTTCTATTTCCTTAGCTACGCTGACTGAGTGCCTGGGAGAGTAGAAAGATTCTTCCAAAGATTATAATTCTTGTGAGAGTCAGGTGAACAATCCCATCTTTAAGAACATTTGTTCTGGCTGAAGCTATATACATGAGCCAGATCAGTTGACTTTATCCAGAAAAAGTCCAAAGGGTGTCATCATACACATAAACTCATTAATAGATGTGTTCATGAATTTTCTTAATACTGGTAGTCCCATAATCTCCCTTTAGCTGCAGATTTTATCACACTGTTTGGAAAAAGAAATATCCAGTGCTCTGTACTACCTTTTAAGCCCTTTAATACTTTCAGTACTTCTTGGTATTAAGAATAAATGATATTTGATTTTTAAACTTGTTTTTTAGTACTTGAAATAATGGTCATGTCTTTTTAGTCTCATTACATATACATTAGCCCAAGTATGATTTATATCAGTTAGGATTGCATTCAGCTGCCAAAACAAAACAAAAACAATGCACACATCAGAATCTGGCCTAAACAGATACGAGAGTGTCTTGTGGAGCTAGACTCCCAAGAAAGGCAGTCCAGGGGCGATGCAGGAGCTCAAACAGTACTATCAGAGAATCAGCCTTTCCCTGCTTCACCTTCTTCACCATGTAGGACATCATCCTAAATCTAGTTGCCTCATGGTCACAAGATGGCTGCTGTATCTCTAGGCTTACATCTTTAGGCAGGAAGAAAGGAAATGTGTAAATAGCTAAAGAGCGAGGGTCCTTCTATTAGGGAAGTTTTGCCTTTTTAGATAGAAAGTGATGCCCTCCCCAACTACTTCTGACGACATCTCATTGGCCAGGATGGTGTCACAATGTTGCTCTAAAATGTAAAGAGTCTGAGAAGTCAAATATTTTTAGCTGGGTAAACTGCAACTACCACCCCTCTCTCTAATTAGGGATTTTGCTCTAAGGAAGAAGAGGAAATGGTTATTGAGTAGGCAGCTAGAAGTATCAGCCACCTGACATAACTTCCATTATTAGCCATGTCCCTGACTTAATTAGAAATTACAGAAGTGACTCAGTAATTTAAAATGTTATACTTTTCTAGTTTTTCATACGATTAGCATTAGAGGATGAAACACACCCAACTGCCTTATGTAGATTCCTAAACCGCTGTCACCAGCCCTGCTTCTTTTCTAAATTTCAGATCTAAATTTCCATTTGCCAGAAGGACCTCATATGCTTCAAATTAAACTCACTTCTCCCCACCCATTCACCACCGCCCAACACCCACACATTTTCTCCTGCCTTCCTTAATTAATATTAGATTGCCTTGGCAAGGAGCCTTGGGGTTGTCCTGGACTCTTTCTTCTCCCCACATCCCAGGCATCCAAACTGCTGTCATCCTTGGCTCTGTCCCATTGCCATTACTCTAATTCAAATAAATATCCATCCTTGCTCATGTGAATCCCCAAATTGGTCTACGTATTTGCTGCTTCTTCATTGCCCTATAATTCATTTTCCACACATGCCCCAGGGTGCTATATTTAAAACACCAGTGTCTAACATCTCTCCTTTCTTTAGAAGCTTACAAACTAAAGCTCAACCTGGCTCTGTGAGCGCCATGCTTGCTGGGACTGGTTGCCACACACCCCAGACATTCCCACGTGGCAAAGTTTTGCTCACCCCCTCCCCACTCCCTTCAACTATAGAAGACCTCTCTCAGAGGTTTCTTATGCTTTTCATGGTCCATAAGCCATGGGAACAGTTAATTACCTTTGCATTTATGTTTCCAGAACATTTATAATTTCTATTAATATGTTTTGCCCTGGATTCTATTTTGCCTGATATTAATCATGCTGTACCAGTTTTTTAAAAAAAATAACAGCTTTATTGGAGTATAATTCACATACCATAAAATCCACTCTTTTAAAGTACGTAATTCAGTGATTATTAGAATATTCACAGAGTCACACAACTATAACCATCATCTTAATTCCAGAACATTTTCATCACCCCAAAAAGAAACCCATTAGCAGTCACTTCCTATCCCCCCTCTCCTCAGCCCTGACAACCACTGATCTACTTTTTATTTCTATGGATTTACCTATTCTGGAATTTTCTATGTGTGGAATCATGCAGTATGTGACCTTTTGGGACTGGCTTCTTTCACTTAACATAGTCTCTTTTGGGTTTATCCATGCTATAGCATCTATCAGTACTTCATTCCTTTAATTAATGAATTAGTTAATTAATGGCAGGGTTGGGTCTTCGTTGCTGCGCTCGGGCTTTCTGTAGTTGCATCGAGCGGGAGCTACTCTTCGTTGCGGTGGGCAGGCTTCTGATTGTGGTGGCTTCTCTTGTTGCGGAGCACAGGCTCTAGGTGTGCAGGCTTCAGTAGTTGTGGCACGTGGGCTCAGTAGTTGTGGCACGCGGGCTCTAGAGCACAGGCTCAGTAGTTGTGGCACACGGGCTTAGTTGCTCCGCGGCATGTGGGATCTTCCTGGACCAGGGCTTGAACCCGTGTCCCCTGCATTGGCAGGTGGATTCTTAACCACTGTGCCACCAGGGAAGTCCCCTTCATTACTTTTTATTGCTGAATAATATTACATTGCATGGCCCATACTACATTTTGTTAATCCACTCATAAGTTGATTGACGTTTGGGTTGTTTCTACATTTTGGCTGTAATGAGTAATGCTACTATAAACATTCATGTGTAAGTTTTTGTGTGGGCAAATGTTTTCATTTTTCTGGATAGATACCTTGGAGTGGAATTACTGAGTCTTGTGATAATTCTGTTTAACATTTTGAGGAACTTACAAACTCTTCCAAAGTGGCTGCACCATTTTACATTCCCACCAGCAAAGTATGAGGGTTCTATACCAGTTTTTCGTATCTACTTGGGTATTGTTTTCACTGTTTTATTTTCAAAGATTTAAACATCATTTTGTGTTAGCTGCATTTCTTATAAAGGAGATATAGTTAATTTTTAAAGCAATTAGAATATCTCTGTTCTTTAGCAAGAGAAGCTAATTATCTGTGTAACAATAGTTATTGTGGTTACTGATCTATTGGAACTTATTTTGTGCTTTTTATACCATATGCTTTATTGTTGCCTCTTTTTTTCTTCTTTTAGTCTGCCTTTTCCTAGCAAAGTGCCTGGCACATAGTAACTTTAAATATGTAAGTATTATAAGCTGTCATTTGTGGACATGCGCCATGTATCTATAGATTTATTTATTCATCAAGTATTTATTGATTACCTGCTCTTCATGTTTATAGTTTACTCAGTGGCTAGCATAGTGCCTAACATGTAGAAGAAGCTCAGTAAATATTTTCTGCATTGCATAGACTGTGCAAAGGCTGAGAAGCCTGTCAGAAGCTGGGTAGAGTAATGGAGAGTGCGGAGGCTTAGGGGCAGCTCACTTGGGTTGGATGCGGCTGTTTCACGTCCCAGCTATTTGATCTTGGACTATTACTTTACATCTTTGAGCCTTTGTTTCCTCGTCTGTGAAATGGGGATAATAATATCTTTCGTGCAGAGTTGTTTGGGGTGATGAAAGATGATTATGTAAATAACAATCACAATTGCTAGCACTGGGAATCCATGTAGTACATGTGAACTATTGTTTTTGTTAATGAATTGTTTAACAAAGAGCTCTCCCAACCACATATATCAGTATGAAATCATCAACCATGTCTGCCCAGGGAATAAACTTATAGTAAAAAATGATGCTGGCTCCTTTGCTATGTGTCTGACATAAATAATTACCAGAGAAATCTTTTCTCCTCATATGGTAGAACCAAGAAAAAGGACCAAAGATGGAATTGTACTTCCTCTTAATGACACAGAAATAGATTTTAAGTCTCCAGTATTCCTTAAAGCTGTCGTTTATTCTAATACTCTTCTAAACTTTTGAATGAAACGTGTTTTAGCCAATCGTCTTGCTCTCCAGTATTTCAGAGGAAGAATAAAGTAGCTTCAGAAATAGGTAAGATAACTGCCTAAAACAAGACAAGCAAGCAACATTTTCCCCTACATTTGAACAGCTTTTGCATGACTTCTTTTCTGGTTTTCACCTCTATGTGTATGTCCAAAGGTTTTAGAAATTCACCTGCAGACTTTTAGAAGGAAGGCTAAAACCGATCTGGGTTCATGCCTGGTGTTGTGTGTTCCTGGTGGTCATGGATGGTCAGTGAGTTTTAAGTGATAGTGGTTGACCTGTAGTCATTTTGACATTATCTGTATAAATTACGTATGCCTAAGAATGATACCTGTCAGGATACCTGTCCGTAAGATCTAGGGGTGCCTTATTCTGTGGCTGGAGAAAGAAAGCCACCATTGTCATTTCAGACCCTGTGCATCCCCTTATGGTGCTCTCTTGTTTTCTCCCATTTGACGAATGACTAGGATCGGTTACAAATGGAACCAACTCACAAATGATTCATGCCTAATGGGCAATCATGTTTTAAGGCTGTTCCTCATTGTGTAGTAACCATGTATTAACAGAAGAATTAAATCTTAGGGCTTATGGATTGGTTTGAGGAGAATTATTTTACTCTACTCTTGGTTGTTTACCGAGCCCACTTGGTCAGTCACCTTCGATGCTTGTGGCCGGCTGCAGGGGATGGTTTCAGCTGTCATGGAAGTCTGCCTGCAAGGCCAGCCCAGCGAAACCCATGGTCAGGTCTCAGTGCTGTTCTTTGTGGATCCAACTCACTTAGACCAAATTGTCAACACAAATTTATATTTTTCTTTATTCATTTATTCATTTGTATTTACCTTTTAGATGTAGAGGGGTCTCCTAACTCAGATGATGAAAAGCATTTAAAAAATTACTTCTTCACAATTGTCCCGAGTAAAGAAAGAAATCCAGAACTTTTATTTTTTAAGTTAGTTTTTCAAATGGGTAGTAATGCCCAGGATACATACTTCAAAAAGTGTAAAAAGGATATATAATATAAAGTAAGTCTTTCTCACACCCCAGTCTTGGACTACCTGGTTGTTATACATTCTTCCAGAGAGATTTCATATATGCATAAGCAGGTATGGGTATACCTATATTTACATATACCTGTATTTATAGGTATACACATATAATACAAATAAAGGCATATTCATTCTATATACATTTTCTGCTGCCTGCTTTTTTCACTTACTATAACCTGGAGATCATTCCATATTGGTACATACAGGGCTGCCATATTCCTTTAATGGCTACCTAGTATGCCATTTTAAGGTACAAACTGTAATTTAATAACCAGCTCCCAGTCAGTGTGTTTATAGGTTATTTCCAGCCTTTTGCTATTAAAAAGAATGCTGCAGTGAATGTCGCTGTATACATTATTTCTCGTAAGTGATACACTATGTGATAAGAAAAATTCCTAGAATTAGAAAGTATATTTTAAAAATTTGATAATTTGCTCATTGCCCTTTACAGAAAGTTGTACTAATTTATATTTCCACCAGTAATTATGAGCGTCTGATGCCTTGCACCCTCTCTAATACATATTTGCCAAACCTCTGATCTTTGTCAATCTAAGTGAAAAATTGTATCTTGGTGTGGTTCTGACCTGTATTGTCTCATTATCAATAAGGTTCAGCACCTTCAAATGTGTTTAAATGCCATTTGTATTTCTTCATCTGTGATATGTTTGGCCCATTGTCCATTTTTCTGTTGGGTCATTGCTTTCTTTTCCTGTTAAACAAAGAATTGCTTTATCAATACAAACTATTAATACATACACACAAACTATAAAGTGCTAAGAAATCTAAATATCTAAGTCATAGCAAACAGGTAATCATTTCACAGTGTATACATATATCAAATCATTATGTTGTATACCTAAAACTAATACAATGTTGTATGTCAATTATATCTCAATTTTAAAAGATTTTAAAAATAAAGATTTTTTTAGCCGCCTTTTGTCTGTAAGCTAAGGAACTTAATATATATATATATATATATTATCTCTTGCTTTATCTTCCCTTTTACCTGACAACTTTTGTTAGTTATATCTTTCTATTTTGCCATGATTAATAGTAGTTATAGTCATTTCTGTTACCATAATTTCATAGGCTCTTCTGCCTTGGTTCTATGGTTAATTCAATACTGTCTTCCTTTTTGCCCTAATTTCTCTCTTCAACTCTTAATTGGCTGAAGTTTTTCCTATGGTAGTATCTTCAATATATATTCAGGAAACATAATTCTTGCATGTTTAAAAACATCTGTCATACTTGCTTTTTGACCACAGTGACAGTTTGGCTGGGTATAAACTTTTGGATCATACATTATTTCTCTGGGATACTGCGGCACGTCTAATATGTCTCCAAAACTATATCATTTTTCTTCGGATATCATGTGCCTTTTAATCTATAGAATTAAACCTTATTTTTTATTTTTATTTTTTTGCGGTACGTGGACCTCTCACTGTTGTGGCCTCTCCCATTGCGGAGCACAGGCTCCAGATGCGCAGGCTCTGCGGCCATGGCTCACGAGCCTAGCCGCTCCACGGCATGTGGGATCTTCCCGGACCGGGGCACGAACCCGTGTCCCCCGCATCAGCAGGCGGACTCTCAACCACTGCACCACTAGGGAAGCTCTAAACCTTATTTTTGAAAATTTTTCTTACATTATATATTTGTGATTATGTATTTGAATATTTATTCTCTTCCATTCATTTGTGTCTTTTATTAAGTGAAACCATGTATCTTTTTTTGGTCTGTCTTCCACATCTATCATTTTCTTTCTAATACTTTTAAATTCTTTGTCCATTTCTGTTTCATTTTATTTATTTTTCTCAATTCTCCATGGTCCTCAGTGTGTTTTCAACAATACCTGTTTTTCTTTGGGCCCTTTGTAGTGTGCTCTTCATTTTTTTAAATGGAAGTATAGTTGATTTACAATATTGTGTTAGTTTCAGGTATTCAGCAAAGTGATTCAGTATATTCAGTGATATATATATGCAAATATATATTCTTTTTCAAATTCTTTTCCATTATAGGTTATTAAAAGATATTGAATATAGCTCTCTGTGCTATACAGTAGGACATTTTTTGGTCTTCATTTTTCTCTTTCACTTCTCCCACATTATATTTCATCTCCTATTGCCTTGCTACATCTTCTCAGAGTTCTTATATTTTTCCTTGGAGTCCTTAATTTAAAGGGATAACTGTTTCATAAAATTTTTTCAGTTAATAATTTTATGCCTTGTCACTGTTTTCATCTGCTTCACAGAAGTATATTTTCTGATAAGTGTTTTTCATCTATCATCTGTCCTTTGTCCTATTCCTTTTCCCACTTTTTTTTTCTAGTTTTCTTGTATAGATCTTGTGCTGGTTCTCTTCACCGTTTCCTTTTATTTAGTATTCATCTTAGAATGAGTTGAATTCTTCTTAGGCCAACTATTTGCAGGAGATTTGTTTAAGGAAAAGATCAGGGCAGGTTCTAGACCAGGAAGAGTTCTCTTTAGGTCAGAGAAGTGCTCCTTATGACAGAGAGAGAGAGAGAGAAGAGAGAGGGAGAGGGAGAGGGAGAGGGAGGATGAGAGGAAGAGAGAGAAAGTGAGAGGCTTTAGGCTGCTCATAATTTACTCTCTCCCTCACCCTTCCTCATTTCTAGCCATGCACCCACTGGAATGGCTTGTCTTTGCCTCCTTCCCTGCTCCCTCATGCGTCTAGGGTCCAGGGTCGCTCCTGTGCCGTCCTACATGCCCTTTTCCATTACTCTAAACAAGTGTTGGTGGGGCTTCCTCACTGAGGAGCCAGAGCTTCTTATTCTGGAGAATGACTCTGTGTGGACTTTGTCTGAGGTCTGCAGCCACAGGCTTACTCTCTACAACACCTTACCTAGACCCTGTATTTGATCGTCCTGGGCAGCAGGCAGCCCTGTCTCATTTATTGAAATTCAGGGTTACAGAAATCTAGTTTTTACTTTCTGCAGTTGAGTTTATATTTCTGAGATTCCCTTTCCTTCCTATTTTGAAATGGTTTCCAAGAAAAGGAAGGAACAGAGATATTTTCACTCCACCATCTGAAAACCAGAAGACCTCCTTGAACTCAACTTTATTTTGAAAAGTGTTTTCTAATTTAAAAGACTAAAGCCTCATCTCTGCTGTCCCTTAGGATAAGCGTTTCCATTTCCAGGAAGCCACCATATCCTTAATTTTAAAAATTACATTTGAAAGCACTTTGCTTTTTGGAGAGGATCATAAACTATTTTTGATTTGTTTAATAACTTATCTCAAAGCAATACTCATTTGGTCCTCACACTTATGCAAATCAGGAAAGAAGGAACATGCTTTACTTTTTTACAGATGGAGAAATAGATGACCATTAAAACCAGAACTAGAGACCAGTTCTCTCAACTGTCAAATTATTCCTCTTTGATGACAGCGTTTCTAACATGCCAGGTGAAGCTTTTCTAGTGAGCACTGGAAGCTTTGAGAATCCCACATCCAAAATACATTTTATTCCCACACTGATAATAAGGCCTACAGTTGGACAGGAATTTCTCCTGCCCTTTTCCTCCCTTCCTATTTTAGTTGGTAATATTTTTCTTTAAATATCATTAAGATAATTATTTAATCTGTAGACACACAATTTACATAATGTGCTGCTGCCAAGGTGTGTCTCCATCTTTTGCTTAAGTAGTTGGCATGACCCCTGATATATATGTTTTCTATTTCTTCCCCATAGCGACAGCAAAGCAAAGGTATTTGACACTACCTTTGGCCTTGGCAATACCAAGATACCTAAGACACAGTTCCTATCTTTGAACCTTCGAGGAGCCCGTGGTCCAGTGAAGGGAGACACACAGACATGTGAAAGGAAATTGCCAAAGTCCCTAGTGCCGTAATAAAATTGCGAACAAAGTACTATAGGAGGAGTTAGCTTTGGCATAGGAAGAAGAAAATCTGTGCAGAGAAGTTGGCACCTGAGTGTGTTTCAAAGGATTGGTAGAAATTTTCCAGGTGGTGAAGGCCATCACATGCAGCCTGCATAGCATGGACAAAGGCACAGAAATATAAAGAAAAGGTATGTAAGAAAACATCACAAGTGTGGTGTGGACAGAGGATAGGATACATAGAATAGAGTGGAGGATAAAATGGAGAACTTGACTCCATGACGAAGAGCCTTTAGGAAAGGAGTATATGTGAACTGGAGAGTGAAGCCCTGTAGTCTGAGAGGTAAGGCCTCCAGTCAGTGTATCAGGCTTGGCTGTCAGTGAACTGTGCTTGCTGCCACGGACAGAATGTGCCTGGTGACAGAGCTGAGGATGCCTCCTTGCCACAGGTTGTTTGAGATTCTAGCGAACTTCAAACTGGACAGGGAACTGGAGGCACCAGAACTTGGGCCAGCCATCCTGACCTGGCCCAGGCTGGCACAGTATCCCTACTGTGAAAATACTGAAACTAAAATCTAAAGTCTCAGGAGTGAAACTAGAAAAGAAAGAATTTGTCTTGTAGACTTGTTCCCTGTGCCCCCTCCAGTCTGAACATTATTTCCTCAGTGATTCTCAGAATAGCATTTTTAGGAGTATTCACAATCCTAAGTGCAAAATGACCACCTTAGCCTTAGAAAGGAAAAAATGCCCTCCTTATAAAATCCAACATCATAAAATAAATTAAAGAGGTGGTAATTTATTTTGTAGAATGACTTATTATTTTATAACATTGATTATGGGTTTCCATTGAATAATAAACTCCTTTTGTATGCTTAAAGCATACCTCGATTTTTCCAGAATTAGAGATGCCATTTTTCAGAAGCATAACTGTTATGTAAAATGAGACTTACTTATAAATGTCTGATTAGTATCATGTATTTTTTTAAAGATTTTTTTAAAAGATTTTTTTGATGTGGACCATTTTTAAAGTCTTTATTAGATTTGTTACAATATTGCTTCTGTTTTATGCTTTGGTTTTTTGGCCGTGAGGCATGTGGTATCTTAGCTCCCTGACCAGGGATGGAACCCACACCCACTACATTGGAAGAAGTCTTAACCGCTGGACCGCCAGGGAGGTCCCCCATCATGTCTTTTTTTTTTTTATCATATCTTTTTTTTTTTTTTTTCACTGTACGCAGGCCTCTCACTGCTGTGGCCTCTCCCATTGTGGAGCACAGGCTCCAGCCGCGCAGGTTCAGCAGCCATGGCTCACGGGCCCAGCCGCTCCGCGGCATGTGGGATCCTCCCGCACCGGGGCACGAACCCGTGTCCCCTGCATCGGCAGGCAGACTCTCAACCACTGCGCTGCCAGGGAAGCCCTATCATATCTTTTTAATAAGCCTCGTTCTTCTTTTAGCTAATTCAAAGGCAGAAAAAAAAAGACAGGAAATCAATATTTTCTCCTTTAACTCTTGGGAAACACACACACAACGATTTTTATGGCATTTAGCCATAATTTATTTTATTTTTATTTATTTTTGGCTGCGTTGGGTCTTAGTTGCAGCATGCAGGATCTTTGTTGTGGCATGAGGGATCTTTCGTTGCATTGCACGGGCTTCTCTTTAGTTGTGGCACACAGGCTCCTGGGCATGTGGGCTCTCTAGTTGAGGTGTGTGAACTCAGTAGTTGTGGTGCGCTGGCTTAGTTCCCCCACAGCATGTGGAATCTTAGTTCCCTGACCAGGGGTTGAACCCGCGTCCCCTGCATTGTAAGGTGCGTTCTTTACCACTGGACAACCAGGGAAATCCATAATTAAAATGCTTGAGTCAATGATAAATATTATCAATATCACTATTTATATCTTTTCACCTAATACTGTTCAAATATTATAATGAATTCAATGATCTGGGAACAAATTTGCATTTCAATAAGTCTTATAAAAGGAAACAATTTCTGAGCTCACTGTAGGTGTGACTTAGTGGCTTCCGTATTAGATTGTGGTTAAAGTGTATCTTGGTTTTAGAACACACATGGACAATCTTCATAAATCCTTTAAGCATTTCAGCAGATAATTAATTATCATATCTGGTCGGGCCTGAGCAGATTCAACTTCAGGAGCTGCTGTCGAGGCTGGTGTATCTCAGGTGTGGGAAACCTTCATATCACCTGTGGAAGAGGTGAATGGGCACTCAGCTCATGGGCACTCAGCTCAGTTTCTGTTTCCCTTGTGTGTCAATTCCAGTCCTAAGTACAGTGTGCCATTTTCATGGACCCAGACTGCTGAAATTAAACGGATCTACAGAAAAAAGAACCTTCTCAGTAGAGGACACAACTTCCAACTGTATGGGGCAGGGCATTTCATCATCCTGGTTGTTCTAGAGCAGGGCTTTTCAAACTTCAGTGGGCACAAAAATCACTTGCTGACAAGAGACTCCCAAAGATTCTGATTCAGTAGGTCTGGGGTGGAGATTGTGCCTTTCTTACAAGCTTCCACATTCTAGAGGTACTCAAGGTATGGATTCAGACCAACAGTATTGGCCTCGCCCAGGAGCTTGTTAGAAATGCAGGATCTCAGGCCCCACCCTAGAGCTACTGAATCAGAATCTGCATTTTAACAGGACCCCTTGGGTGATTCGTCCTCCATTAAAATTGGGGAAACACTGCTCTAGATCACTGTTCCCCAAAGCACCAAGGTTTAAGTATCACTATGGAAACCTGAAGTGAGTTTAGATGGTACATAGATGTATCTTAATAATCGTTAAGTTGATTTTTATTATTACCATCTATTTATGGCAAATAATATTGGTTTTCCATTTATGGTAATAATTTAAAGTTTCTTTCGCAAAATAAACAATTTTAAAGTAAGTTCAGGTGGTATGTGGATGTGACAAAAACTATAAAAAGTTGTATGTTTACAAGTGACTTAAGTTAACATGGTGCTTAAGAGCATGGACTCTGGAGCAAGACACCCCGCGTTTGAATGCCTGCCCCTCCAGTAATTCACTGTGTGACTTTGGGCAAGTTTCTTAACCTCAGTGGGCCTTGGTTTCCTCATCTGAAGAATTGGGATATTGTGGGGCTTAAATATGTTCATATATGAAAAGTTCTAAGGATAGTGCCTGACACATCGCAAGGGCTGTATCAGGGCTAACTTACCTTACTATAATCTAGAACACAAATGTTCAAAGACATTTTTATCCCGTGCTTTTTATTTCCCCCTACCTTATCCCCTACTTCCTTGCTTACTCAGATCGACATGCCCCACCTACCCCAAAAACCTAAATATTCCAGGAATTTTGTACCATTGAGGAGAGTGAGAGCAGCAACTTCCATTTGGCCAATAAGAGGATGGTCTTCACTTAACGAGGTGGTTGGTGGGGGGTGGGCATGAGAGCTTACAGGTGGGAAGTCCCAGGAGAGGACTGTGCCCAGAGAATTTGCTCTGAAACAATGAGGAAGTGACAAGAGAAAGTGACCACTCGTACATCATTTTCACCATAACCTGGAAAGAAGGTTTTTAAAAAATTCCTTTATTGTTTTACTTATAGCTTTGGCAACTTTACCACATGTTTTTCGAGAACATTTTGATGTGTGCCTTATATGCTCATGGGCTCTTGAGTTGTGACTTCCTGGTTGCAGGGCACCTTTGATAAATAAATGACTGATTGGTAGAGTGGCAGGACCCTGCTGAAACCACAGTGTGAGAAATGGACCGCCTCACGGGGTTCATTTGCCCGCATTAGTGCAGAGGTGAGAAATCTCTCTTCTCTTTTCCTGACTTCATAGGCAAAGAAACAAGGGACTCAGTAGGACAGTGTCATACAGAGTGAAGTAAGTCAGAAAGAGAAAGGCAAATAACGTATGCTAACACATATACGTGGAATCTAAGAAAAAAACCAAAATGTCATGAAGAACCTAGGGGTAAGATGGGAATAAAGACACAGACGTACTAGAGAATGGACTTGAGGATATGGGGAGGGGGAAGGGTAAGCTGTGACAAAGTGAGAGAGTGGCATGGACATATATACGCTACCAAATGTAAAATAGATAGCTAGTGGGAAGCAGCTGCATAGCACAGGGAGATCGGCTCGGTGCTTTGTGACCACCTAGAGGGGTGGGTTAGGGAGGGTGGGAGGGAGGGAGATGCAAGAGGGCAGAGATATGGGAACATATGTATATGTATAACTGATTCACTTTGTTATAAGGCAGAAACTAACACACCATTGTAAAGCAATTATACTCCAATAAAGATGTAAAAACAAAACAAAACAACAACAACAAAAACAAGACCATAAAGAGTTATGAGTGCCCAGAGAAGCTTATTTTCAGATTCCTATTCAAATGTATTTTTAGAACCAGCAAAAGATGCTTTTGTCAAATAGTAGCTTATATTTTAAAAATAGGCACATTTTCTGTTTGTGAACAGCTGTGATCTGACAAACTATACTTAGGGGAGAAAAGTGATGATGACAAGAGCAACTAGTGTGTAAAATTGTAGAACATGAATTATTTCTCTCTGAAATAACTCACAAAGCTCAGCATATTTAACTGTTTGTTTTTGGGGTTTTTTTTTTTGCGGTACGCGGGCCTCTCACTGCTGTGGCCTCTCCCATTGCGGAGCACAGGCTCCGGACGCGCAGGCTCAGCGGCCATGGCTCACGGGCCCAGCCGCTCCGCGGCATGTGGGATCTTCCCGGACCGGGGCACGAACCCGTGTCCCCTGCATTGGCAGACGGACTCTCAACCACTGCGCCACCAGGGAAGCCCCACCTTTTCTTATTGTTACTTGTGGCAGTGGAGAGGATGGTGGTATGATGCTGATAAATATAGCTTCAATTAAGTGTCTGCTTTGTGTCAGGACCTGTATTACGTTCTTCATCTACAGTCTTTGTTTTAATTCTGATAACAAACTAAGAGTTAAGCATGGTAGCTGTTTTACAAATAAAGAAAATGAGACTCAGTTAGGTTAAGTAACTTGACTAAGGCCACACAGCTGGGGAAAAGCAGCGGCAGAAGTAGAACCCAAGTCTGACTGTGAGACCAGCACTGTCCCCCACACTCGGGGTCTCACGTGGAAACAGTGTTAGTTCTGTTCCTCTTGCCACCCTCCCCTCTAATGGTGTTTGAAAACCTGCATCTCGATGCTGGTTTTCAGAGTTATTTCATGAGTTGGGAGAAAATATAAAAGCCTTTGAGAATCTGGCTTTTTTTATCCTAAGCATTTTTTAATACACTGCAGAGCAAAATGACATTTTTAAATGTACGGGAGAGCACAAAGCATCAAAGAGCTCATGGGTACAGCCTGTGACTTCCTGGAGCCCTGCATTCTTAACTGTCAGATTTTAACAAATACTTCTCTAGATAATTGCTTAATTACTGTATCTGTCAAGAAAAAGCCTTCACAGCCATCAAGTACTAAGTATAAAAATATGCTTTCATCCTGGAGTTTGAAAAATCATTCCTGAGATTTCAGCAAGACAGAAGCCCAGTGGCACATGGTCACTCTCAGATTTGTAAGGATAAAACTAGATGGAGAGTAAAGGATGCTGAGGTTAGGGGGAGCACATGGAAGAATTATATCGATACTTACCTGTAGGAGGTCCTTTTCACTCGAGGGTCTCTAAAATACTTTGCAAAATGGAAGTAGATAAGTAATATGATCTGAATTATACCAAGTTAGTAAAACAAAGAAATGAGGTTTTGGATCAGAAAGGCCAGGGCTTTTATGCAGCTCTGGTACTCCTGCTGAAACTTAGCAGAAACTACATAACCTCTCTGAGACAAAATTTGGTTTATCTCTACTATGGAAATGTCAGCATCTACCATCGAGTTGTTGAGAGGATTAAATAAAACAGTGTATTATAAATACTTAGTACAGTGCTGAATATATATAGGGGGTCCAAAAAGTTATACAGTCAATTCCCATTATTCATGGATTCCACAGTTTGCTAATCACCTACCCTCTAAACTTTATTTGTAACCCCAAAATCAATAGTCGGAGGTGACTTCACGGTTATTCACAGACATGCACAGGGAGGGGAAAAGCTCGAGTCGCGTCATGCACACGTTCCCAGCTGAGGCTGAACGAGCAGCACTCTGCCTTCTCATTCCAGCTCTCACACTGTAAACAAGTGTCCTTTTCATATTCTATTTAGTGCCATGTTTTTCAAATTATTGGGCTTATTGTTGGTGATTTCACTTCAGTGCCCCCCCCGCCCGCCCCAGGTATAGTGCTATAGTGCTGCCTAGTGTTCTTGAACACAGGAAGGCTGTGATTTGCCTTATGGAGAAAATATGTATGTTAGATAAGCTTTGTTCAGGCATGAGTTATAATATGAATGAATCAACAATCTATTAAACATAGTATCTTTAATCAGAAACACTAATATATAAAACAAAGTTATATATTAATCAGCTGACAAAAATCTTGTGACCAGCGGCTCACATGGGCCTAACCCTTTGGTCTCTCCTAGGAGCAATGGTTCAGGTATTTGCTAACTCAGTGTTCATGGCAACTGTAAAGAACTTAGCTACCATGAATAATGAAAATCAGCTCTAAACTTATGGCTACCAGGGGGTAAGGGGGTGAGGGATAAATTGGAAGATTGGGATTGACATAAACACACTACTATATATAAAATAGATAACTAATAAGGACCTACTGTATAGCACAGGGAACTCTACTCAATACTCTGTAATGGCCTATATGGGAAAAGAATCTAAAAAAGAGTGGATATATATATTTGTATAATTGATTCATTTGCTGTACATCTGAAACTAACACAACATTGTAAATCAACTATACTCCAAAAAATTTTTTTAAAAATTTGAAAAAAGAAAAGGAGAATCAGTTCTATTCAATTTAGTTCCATATTAGGTTGGTTAAATATTAGTGACTCTAACAAATTAACTCCAGACTCTCCATGGTTTAACACAGAAGTTTATTTTTCATGAATGTAAAGTCTAATCAGGTGTTTGGCAGATGGCCTTAAAATGGAGAGTCAGGGACCCAGACTCATTACATCCATGGCTCTGCCCACAGTAGAACCTTTGCTTCCAGCCAGTGGATGGAGGAAGACAGAAAAGTAGTGGATGGAAAGTCTTTATGGGCCAGCCTAGAGACAGAGCACATCACTTCTGCCTTCATTCTGTTGGCCAGAGCTTAGTCACATGGTCACACCTAACTGCAAAGGAGGCTGGAAAATATAATCTGTGTGCTGAGGGCTTACATGAATAGTTGTGCCACAATTCTCCTTAAAATTATTTCCTGCAGTCATTTTTCTTTGGATAAATGGCAAAACCCTTAGTAAGAGACATTTAAGTTTTGTAAGTTACTCTTCTGAACCCATTACCATTCTGCACCAAGGGAAGCAAGTCTGTCTGCTCTCATGTGTCTTAGTTAAAAGATAAAATCCTTATATAATGAGACCATATTTTCTCTTGTTCTGTTACTACTTCAGCCAACCCTTTATTCCCTGCTATAAATTTTTGACTGAAATTATTTTGCCACTGAATTAAGGATCATGTAAAGAATATACCCAACGCCTTCTATGAAAGAAAGTGTTGAAATACAAACAACTGATCATTTATATTTGTTTCAAGTAATTTGTGGGCTCACATCCAACCTGCTTTAGCATTCAGCCAGTAAAATGCCAACTCTGTCTGACCCTATGTTACTGTGTGTATTAGATTATATAATAAAATAATATTGATGCTACCTGGAAGAAGTATATACTGTCCTCTGGGATCTCTGCCCAATTCTACTATAGTTTTATGCTGTGGACTCTGATGAATATTTTTTTTTTCAGTCTTTCTGTCCTAGTTTTACTATCAAGGAAAGAGGCAGTGACATAGTAATTATCAAGCCCCTTTCAGGGGACTGCTTTATAGGACAATTGTGGTCTTCTATAATGATCAACTCATGCACCTCTTTGGAACTCTTAAGAAAACTATCATGGACTCTTTCTCCCCAGAATTGAACTTATACATATATTTTATACCATTCAAAATGTCTGTACCATTTTAGGGGATTCTAAAACAGGCCAGTACTGTATGATCCAGCAATTCCATTCCTAGGTATATGTCCAAACGAATTGACAGCAAGGTCTTGAAGAGATATTTGTACACCAGTGTTCATAGTAGTATTAGTCAAGATACCCAAAAGGTAGAAACAACCCAAGTGTCCATCGACAGATGAATGGATAAACAAAATGTGGCATATACATATAATTGAGTAATGAGGAATGAAATTCTGGTACATGCTACAACATGAATAAACTTTGAAGACATTATGTTAAGAGTAATAAGTCAGATACAAAAGGACAAATATTGTATGATTCCACTTACTTAAAGTACCTAGAATAAGCAAATTCACAGTAACAGAAAGTAGAGCAGAGGTTACCAGGGTTTGGAGGGAGTAGGAATGGGGAAGTATTGTTTAATGGGTGCAGAGTTTCTGTTTGGAATGATAAAAAAAAAGTTCTGAGAATGGATAGTGGTGATGACTGTACTTGATACCACTGAATTGCATACTTCAAAACTGTTAAAATAATAAATTTTATGTTATGTATATTTTACCATAATTTAAAAAAAAACAATCACGTTGAAAAGAGCCCGGACGTGAGAACCTGATAAGCCTGGCTGGGTTCCAATCCCAGGTCTACCAGTTACCAGCTGTGTATGACTTTGGGTAAACTACTTAGTGTCTCAGAATGTCATTTTCCCTACCTATAAAGTTGGGAATAAACTACCGACCTTAGAGGATTGTTGTGGAAATTAATGTGATTAGCCTGCCACATATAGCCACTATTTAAAAAGGTAAAGAAAACTAGTATATATTAAGCAAGCAAAATCCAGTGGACTGTGTTAAGAATAAAGTACCACGTTACATAATTGCTTTTTGCCTCTAGGAAATAAGAATATTAACACAGAATAATACAGGAGGGCAGCAACTGAGTCTATGGAGCTGCCCCAGGAGCCAGAGCTGTCATATCCCCTCCTCTTCCACCTCCTGTTGCAAACAGTAAAGGCCCTTCGTACAGTTAAAAAAAAAAAAGAATAATACAAAGGAGGTAGGATTTTAGCATTGAAGAAACAGAGGTGCAGGACTTGCTTGAGCTTTCCAGTGACTAGA
This sequence comes from Delphinus delphis, assembly GCF_949987515.2. NCBI lineage: Eukaryota > Metazoa > Chordata > Mammalia > Artiodactyla > Delphinidae > Delphinus > Delphinus delphis. The sequence goes on from NC_082691.1 coordinate 61,017,032, forward strand.
AGGACAGAAAGAACACAAAATTACCCTTGCCTAAGTCTGAGGTTTATTTCTGTTTCTGCTTAAATTGTTTTTAGATTCTCTAGGTTTTCCTCATTTTTGTAAACTGTTGGGGATTTTCTGCAGTATAGGTTTTAAGTCTTTGCAGTGGGTCTTGATATAGATTTGAAAACACAAATCCATATTCAAACCTATGCATGCAAACACACACTCTACAGAGCAATGCCATATTTATCTGGAGATCAGACATCCTACAATATTAACTCTTTGGGACATAACCATTTTTGCAGAAGCATGCCCCAAAGCCCTCCGTGTAGCAAATGCCAGATATTAAGTCTTTGCTGAGAAGTGTCATGACCCCACGCAGATGACTGTATAGAAACCACAACAGAAAAACAGCAAGCAAAGTTAAGAGTGACAGCAGAGAAGGAAGCAGGAAGATAGCTAATGCCCGTATAAGCCTGGCTGGAGGCTGGCAACATGAGTAACCGCTGAGCCTGCCACATTCAGAAAAGGTTAAATTTCATTCCATTTGCTCTGCTTAGGAAAATGGGGGTATGTGCAGAATATTTTTAAATTGCATCCAAAATGATAAAAGTTTAATGCTTAAAGAGGTAGAATCTGTTATTTGCAGTACTCATTATGGAGTGAAGTGTTGTTATTTATTAATACGCTCTGTTTACACTGAGACATAAATAGCTAAATTTTATCCGTTTTGTCACCTAATTCTTTCTAAAAATCTAGCTATTTCTTTCAGTCTCCAGCACTTGACACAATGCCTGCCTCACAGTGGGCACTCAGTATTTATTGAAAGAAGAATGAATGAATGAATGAGCGGGCAAGTGAAGGAATGAAACTACCTCTAACATTTGTATGCCTGCCTGACGTGTATTACCTGTGCGTGAATAAAGACATCCAAGTTTAAACTCACCCTTTTCTCCTTTTCAGAGCAGAGACCATTCTCCTGGGACCATTCCTAAGAAAGAAACACCCACGCTGTGACATATGCCACTGCCACCGCCACTGCCACCTCTGCCTCCGCCTCCCCCCCCATCAGCGCCCCCGGTAAGACCTGGGTTTTTCTTTTTCAGTCTGGTTTACTTGAATACACTTGAGCAGGTTTTAAATGTTCAGAATCAGCCACCACCCAGCTCTGCTATGGCAGGTGGCATCTTTGGTAGCTGGCTCTACGGCTCCAGGGTCTAATTCCAAACCAGCCTGGCCAGGTATTTCCCTTCCCCTTCCGTGGCAGCTCCCACCCTCTACCTCAGCGTCGTCTACATGATTTCTCTTCTAATTCCTGCTGCTCGATACAGGCTTCCCAGAGTCTCCCTAATCGACTGTTTCATCTCACGGGAAACCTCAGAGGGGAGGCCACGCTGAAGTGCATAGCCAAGGAGGCGTGTGCTCAGAGTCAAGTTCCAGTGTGTGATCTGGGTGGTGCTAACAGTAGCTTGGGCTTCAGTTGCCAGGTTCTGGGACCAAGTAAGAGGAGTGTCATGTGAAATGCACAACAAAATATAAATCTCTAAATGAAATCTCCCTATCTGTACAAGACTGAACTCAGTCTATTTCGCTTTGTGTTGTCTCCCTTGGAGTTTGGTTTGGGCTTAGGAGAGGCCCAGAGAGTGGTTATTTTGTTTTAGGACAGGGCTTCCCACCCTTACCACCACTGACACTTGGGGCCAGGAATAGAGCCTTACCCGCTATCCTGCCGCTGGGGTGCACACCTCTCCACAGATGCGTGGATGACATGACCGCGGGAGTATAGGTTATGAAAGGAGGGTCTGAGGCCCTGCTGCACGGTCACCAGCCTTGGTGAGAACGAGGGTATGCTTGAGGTCCTATGTCACCCCCATGACATTAGCGTGGCACACTGACCGTATCTGAAGCGCTGGGGCATACACCTTCCTGAAACTTGGCCCTTGCCCTTGAAGAGAGTGGAAGGAAAGCACATGATGTGAGTTATACCTGAAAGCTCTCTGGCCAATATATAGAAAGAATAGGAATCAGTACTGAATTTCCACTGCCGAATTTGACACAAAGAAGGCATGGAGATGAACAGTTTATAAGTGAAAGAAGCATACAGGAAACTATAATGTGGGTCTCACACAGACTTGCTGGGCCTGAAGAAGCACAACTTAAAGTAACTCCCAATACCACAGTATGTCCATAAACTTAGCCAGAATAAATAAACTTATCAAAACCCATATTGTTGGGGACTTGGGGAAATAAACTCTTTTAAACATTGCTGGTGACATACCTGGGACTCAACAAATGTTGAATGAGTCTTTCCGGAGTGTTCTCTGACAAAAAACAATAAGCCTGAATATATCGCTTTTTCCCCTGGTAATCAAGTAGTTTTATTTTTGAGACTGACTTAAGAATTTAACCCTAAAGGAACCAAAAAAAATTTATACAGTATGTGCACAGCAACGCTAGTTATTCTAGTGAAAAATTAGATCTTAAATGGTTTGTGAGAACTAAATGAACTGTATTGTCATGCTGTTAATTAAAAATTGCATTATGTTAAAGTGTTAATTAAAAATTACATTTATAACTGTGCTGATAATGGAAAGTAGATATGGAATGATGAATTAAAAACAATGCACATTTTGTGCATCATGAAATCAGCTATATATGTAATAAATAGGAAAGACCAGAAAAGAATTTTGAATGCTGATAATAAAATTTTAACTTTCATTAGGGAGTCTTTTTCTTTTAATATGCTTAAGTTCATAATAAACAAAAATAATTCTGCATTTGGATAATTCTTGCATTCCCTTCCCCATTCCTAAATTTTTTTTTTTTTTTTTGCTACCTATCTCATGGAGGAACTGATCAATTTAGGAGGAAAACAACCATGTAAATTTTAATTTTTTTGTTTTTGTAGATTTATTCATTTATTTATTTTTGGCTGCATTGGGTCTTCATTGCTGCATTCGGGCTTTCTCTGGTTGTGGCTAGCGGGGGCTGCTCTTCGTTGTGGTGCGCGGGCTTCTCATTGCGGTGGCTTCTCTTTGTTGCGGAGCATGGGCTCTAGGCATGTGGGCTTCAGTAGTTGTGGCACATGGGCTCAGTAGTTGTGGCTCGTGGGCTCTAGAGTGCAGGCTCAGTAGTTGTGGCTCATGGGGTTTAGTTGCTCCGCAGCATGTGGGATCTTCCTGGACCAGGGCTTGAACCCATGTCCCCTGCCAGGAGGATTCTTAACAACTGCCCCACCAGGGAAGTCCTTTAATATTTTGTTAAGACGCATTTTTCTACAATCTGGGAAAAATATTTACAGTGCATATTATAGGCAAAGAATGAACAACCTGAGCATATAAAGAGCTCTTAGGGATCAATATGGAAAGGATGAGTAGAAAATGGGCCCAGGATATGACCAGGCAGAAGAAATACAAATGTTTCAACCTCACTATAATTGAATAAACACAAATTAAAATAATGAGAAATCATTTTCATCTATCAGTTTGGTGGTGGTACTTTTTAAATGTTGCCTGGAGTGTTAGGAACCAGGCACTTATAACATTTTTTTTTAGTGGTTGATTTATTTATTTACTGCTACAGGCACATCCATTGCCCCCTTCCCATTTACCCATACCCACCGTACACAAGGTTGGATGATTTGATTTAAGAAGTCTGCGGCATATAGTCATTTGTTATACCAGGTACTTATACCTCTTAATAGGAGCAAATATTGGTATAATCCCCTAAAACACAATTTGTTAATATGGATTAAGTCCCTTTAAAAAGTGGTTGTACTCAATGACCTAGTTTCACTTCAAGTAATTTCCTTTCAGTAACTCATCATAGTGTACAGAGATTTTTAGCTATAGATTATTAATGAGAGCATTATTGTGATAGCAACCAAAAAAAAAAAGAAAGAAAGGAAACAATCTAAATATTTAAAACCAGAAGATTCAATAAAAAATGATTATGTAATCCACAAAACAGTATTCTAGGTAGCACTGAAAATCATATCAAAATTATTTTGTAACTCCCAGTATAATAATTGATTCAGGCAAGGATCATTCGTGAAACCTAAAACCACTTAGGGAAATGTTTTGGAGAACAGGATGTTCACAGGATCCCAAGTGGCACCCACAGATTACTTCTAATTACAAAGGGGAAATGTACCTTTAACAGGGATCAAAGTGTCACCTGTCATAGAATGACCTTTACACAGCCTTTTGCTGTGATGCAACAAGAAATACATAGTATCACCCTGCAGTGACCTGCCAAAAATTAGTGTTCTTTGAGCAAGCAACTAGGCACATCCAGAATGTGGGACCTTCTACGACAGAGGTTGGCAAACCAGAGCAGAACCCATGGTTCAGTTTTGGTACAGCCCTCGAGCTAAGAATGGTTTTTACATTTTCAAGTGATTGAAAGCAATCAAAAGAAAAATAATATTTTGTGCATATGAAAAATATATGAAATTCAAATTTTAGTCCATAAACAAAGTTTTATTGGATGACAGCAATGCTTATTCATTTGCATATTGTCTCTGGCTGCTTTTATGTTACAGTGACAGAGCACCAATTAAACAACTTGTCTCCCCCCAAAGAAGAATTCTTTTCATCTCACTAGTTGACCTGTGTTTTAAAAATTATATTCAGGGGCTTCCCTGGTGGCGCAGTGGTTGAGAGTCCGCCTGCCGATGCAGGGGACACGGGTTCGTGCCCCGGTCCGGGAAGATCCCACATGCCGTGGAGCGGCTGGGCCCGTGAGCCATGGCCGCTGAGCCTGCGCGTCCAGAGCCTGTGCTCCGCAACATGAGAGGCCTGCGTATCGCAAAAAAAAAAAAAAAAAAAATTATGTTCAATTATTATTATTTTGTTTTGAATTTCATCAATAAAAATTTTGTGGGAATTTGTTTTCTTTTTTCTTATATCGTACTTACAGAACATCCCTGATTTTGCCTCTTGGCCCACAAGGCCTAAAATACTTACTATCTGGCCCTTTACGGAAGAAGTTTTGCCAACACGTGTACCTACAAGATAGCTGGCTTCATTCAGCCTTCCTTTTGTCACCAGCAGCCAGTGATCTTGGTACACTTGCATCAGATCATGTCCCCTTCCCCATCACTTTTCAAGGGCTTCCCATCCCCCTCTTAACTGTGGGCCGCTCCACTTGCATGACCCGGCCCCTGCCTACCTCTCAGACCTCATATGGTGCCCCTCTCCCCATGTCTTCTACTCCAGGACTTTAGCATGGCTGTTTCTTCTGCTTGGAAAGCTCTTTCTGCTCAGCTCAGCCCAGGTGTCCCTTCCTTGAAGCATCATTTCCTCACACCCCACACTGGCATTCATAACATACTTTTAAACCCCTCCTTCATAGCAGTTATCAGTTTTTCAGTTAGTTTTTATTTGACTGGGGTCCACATTTTCTGTTTTGTGGTCTTTTCTGTCCCTAGTGCCTGGCTCACAATAGCTACTCATTGAATGAATGGATGGATGGATGCATGACTGAATGAATACCTGTGTAAATAGCATTAGGAAATGGAGTTAAACTCTTCATAAGCAGTGTTCAGGACTTTAAACATCTACGCTTATGGACCAGCATGGCAGATTTTATTATATGTAATCTTTGCAAGGAGGGGGCATTTTGTGTGATATGTCTGATCAGGCTTCACCTTAGCTCTGGAAGATCTGGGGATTAGACCAAGGCTAAAAGTGTTTTGATTTTTCCCTCCTAACCTCTCACCTTTCCCCTTCCTGCCCCTCCCATTCTCGTCTCCTCCTCTCCCTGATGTGCATCCTTTGGAACCGAGAAAAGGGCTGATGGGCCTTGCTGAAGTTCTGAAGCAGGCTCTAAGTGAAAGCCAGACAGCCCTCGTCATCTGGTTTCCCTTCTTTTCTTGCCCCTATTTCCCTGTCTTTTGAGCACTACTCCTTTGTCTCATCCCTTTGAAATCCAGAAACCATATAAAAATTGCCCACATGGTACATTGGTCCACTTATAATGAAATTATTGTTGCTTTGGTTACACAATGTAACTTTTTTAAAAAATCTGAAGAAAATACAATGGATTTGATTTTTGAAACGCAGCAAAATTTTTACTGAGCTTTTGTTTTCCAGTCTTCTTTGGCCCCTTGGTAGTGTCCAAGACGTGAGAAGGAACTCCTTGAGGGCCTGTGATTTGTCTTCTTTTTTGCCCCAATTGTGTAACATTATCTACAAAAGAGGAAGGGACTATATGGGTCTCTGACCAGATGATAAATTCTTTGGAGTTGGGTTGCCTAGGCAAAGCCTAAAAGAAGATTTGTAAAGTTTTATAGCATTATTTTTTAATGTTGCTGTTCAAGCTTAAATATCCCAAGGAGGCAACAGTACTCCTAGGGGGGGCCTATGTCTTATTATTTAAAATCAAAAGGAAAACTGGCTTGATAATCATTTCTTTTCCATGATAAGCAAAACTCTAAGTAGAAAGACACCATGGATCCAGGTACTCCTCTGCCTGCCTGTTCCAGGGGTAACATTTAATAAAGTGCTGGAGGGAAATTACAATGAGAAGCATATTGTTCTGTTCCCTCATTACTCTTTGCCAGAGTCTTTGTTTGCATTCAGGAAACTCAGTGAGATGATTTTTCTCCTTGCAGTGTAACGATTGCATGATTCATGGGTGGGGTAGACTTCCCAGTGTCAGGAAATACCAGCTGAGGCTTACATGGGGAGGTTTTCCCACCATCTCTAGGATGCAGGAGCTCATGTGGTATAAAAAACATGTCAATCTGTGAAAGAAAATGTGGAAAATGAAGTGGTATCTGAAGCCCCATAAGAGCCTCTTTTGGAGTTTTGCGTTTGCTGTGGTTAAAAAAAAAAAAAAAGACAGGGGTCGGGGGCCGTAGGTGGAAGGGGGCTCAGTAGAATTGCGTATTACCCTATATTCTGGAAACGGTAATTTGCATGTTGACTGGTGCATTTAGAAGAATGAGAGGCTTAAAAACTCTTAAATACTGTCACTCACTTAGATTCTCCTGACATTCTGGTGCTTTGATTAGTGTCACTAATGAGGGATTGGGGACGTTTACCCAGGGTTGACAGTGGCCACTGGGACAAGGAAAAGTCTTTTGCATTAGTCCAAGCTATTAGGAGAGTATTAAGTTGACATTTGGTCCTTGCTTAAAACAGTTTGCAAAAGTGCACGTCTGCCTTCAAGTAATTTTAAGAACGAGATCCTCCCTTTCTCCTCTGCCGGTTTGTACCTGCAAGCAGTAACAGGGCTTCAGTGAAAAAACGAGGCAGTCTGTAGCAGATTTACTTGGTCTGCAAGAGAGGTGTGTCAGGACCTGCCACTCATACTTCCAAAGGGCCATTCAGCACGATATTTAAATGTGTTTCTTTTTCACAGCTGTCAGGTAGGAGGCATGGCAGGAAAAAAAGGAGAAGCTTGCAGTGGTGTGCTGGGGGCAGCAATTGTGCACTCAGAACGCCTGGAACTTGGCAAGAAAAGCCTGCGAGCGCTTGTTAAAGGCCTTTATCAAATTGCATAGGAGCCCAGGAGCCTAAGCCGTTCACACAGCGTCTGAGCCGAGGGATATGGCAGGAAGCTGCCATGGGCCAGGAGGCCAAAGGGCAGCCGTTGAAAGCCTCAGCCATCTCGGTAGCCGCAGTTACTATCTGGAGCTTAATTTTACTCTGGAATCTGCTGGCTCTTTGCCTTTGAAATCTTTTACAATTACAGTGTAACTAACAATTCCTAGAAAAACTGCCAGTGAACTACTTCCCCTACCCAGGGTTGTCTTTTCATATATGCACGGTTATACTGAGGAGGGCCACGTTGATTTGGAGCCTGGGCTCTTTGGGGCTATGTACCCCTTCCCCCAGACTGCGCTTTCCTTTCTTGCCATAAAAGAGAAAAAATGACCAACATCAGGTTGTTGCTGGCAATCAGATATCCAGCCCTGACCCGGTCGAGAAAGCTGCAAGCGAGGGATGAGGGGTGCTGTGATCTTGGGAGCACGAGCATATCCTTGCAGTGGGGTATTGGCAGCTAGAAAAAGTCATGTTTCCTAGGATGCTTAATGAAAAGACAGGTAACGTGAAGTGGAAAAAGCAGGCTACATATGGGTAATGTGGTCCCAACTCTGTAAAACAAAACTCTGTGTACTGCTCATTTGTGTGCTCTCAGATCAAGACAGTAAGGAAATAGTACACATACAATGATAACATTGCTGGTTATCTGGGGGCCGTATGCATGATTTCTGTTTTCTCGTTTGTATGATTCCACATTTTCTCAAATATCTACATGGAGCATTTATTACTTTTATAAAGAGAAGAAAAGGTTTTAAGAAAGAAAAAGGAATGAATAATCATTTACCTACTGATCATATAATAATGATCTACAATAATAATAACAGGCATCTACTGAACAGCTATTGTATACCAGGTACTGTGCCAGGCGCTTAATGAGGATTATCTAAATTCATATTTACAGTAATCCAGTGAGGTGGGATGATAGTGCCCTTTTACAGATGAGGAAACGGAGGCACAGAGAGGTTACTAAGGTGCCCAGTGTCATACAGCCAGTAAGTGATGGAGGCTGGATTCCTCCCCAGGCTCTCTGAGAGCCTTACTGCTCTGTGTTCTACTGCTTCCAAATATATATACAGCTGGAATAAGCAGTGGATGACCACAGCATCAAACACTTATGTAGTGCTTACTGTATGCTTTGTGTTGTCCTAAGGTGCTTAGCGCATAATTGAATTAATCCTCACAGTAACCCTTTGAGGCAGGTACTGTTGTTATTCTCGAGGATGAGTTAACTGCGGCACGGAGGGGAAGTGACTTACACTGGATCACACAGCTAGTAACTGGCAGAGCCATGGTTTGCATTGCTGGCAGAATGGCGCCAGAGTCTCTGCTCTGAACCACTAAACCAGCTGCCCTTTGCTGTAGACCTTCTCAGATTCAAGGGGTAGGGGTAGATTACCCCTACCCCTTGAATCTAAGAGCCAGGAGATCAATGGTTCCCCTTTCTCACACCTAGGACAGAGCTCCCAGATTTCTTCCTGTATCCCCAAGCCTCCTCCTAAGATTGCTCTTTTCTTTTTTTTTTCTTTCCTTTTCTTTATGGTTCCACCATTTCCCCTCACTTGCTTATTGGTTTTTTTCTCCTTTTTTAATAGAAAAAAAAAACATCTTGCAAGACACCCTCTGAATAAAACCCATGGTTTAAAAGCAGAGAGTCAGCATTAAAGAAGCAGGTACAATGCCAAAAACCCCTCCGTTTTGTCTTGTCTTTAGTTTACAGCTGGGCTTTTTATGGACTCAAGAAAACAGGCTCTCTGCTAACAGTGCAGGGCACACAGTGGAGACAATAAGTGCCTTTGAGCTCAATGACTGCAGACTGTGTCCTTAAATTTGACCAAACCATCATGCTAATTTACTGAGCTTTTGCTGCACGGAATTACCCAGTTTCTGCCTCTGAAGAGTTTAGAACCTGAATCCAGGGAAGACTGGACTCAGTCATGGAAGTGCTGAAAGTATAGTTGATTATTCCCAGACCAGAACACTGTCCCTTGCATTGCTTCTTCATTACGTATTTCCTGCATATGGGACCCTTGAAGTCTTACCTTTAAAGAGCCCTCCTGTCCTCTGATTAGTCACCTTTCATCTTCCTAAGCTTACTTCTCTGAGCATCAGGCACTAGGTCTTGCTAATGCTTTGGGTTCTCTCCTAAACAGACGAGTCGAGGGATGAGAGGATCTTGGGGTCAGTGAACAATTAGTGAGTTACTCCGAGACAGGGATTCTGTGCCAAGGTTAGTACTAGGCACACAGTAGGCACCCAGTACCTAGCATGATTTCCTGAACTAGTGAGTTTAGTGAAGATATTGTAATTTACAAAGCAAACCCACTGTGAACTAACCAACCACTACTTTACATCTTCCACCTGTCTAAGCCCTGAAAGCCAGACACATTCTATGTTGTGTCCTGTCAGAACACCATTAACACGTTCACATTTTGCTGAGAATATTAGAAGTAACACATTCAGGGATAGCACAAGTTAACACCTGGGCTTTATTTCTAAAGCCATAAAATGTCCTTTGGTACAATCCTCCCCTTTCCAATTCATTATTGTTTCTAAGAGAATAGACTAATAGACTTTGTACCTTGGCTTTACATAAAGACATTTTAAAAAACCCAGGGAAAGCAACAGAGTGTACCCGCCTTGTACATGATAACAATAGATTCCCATTTGAATAAGGTCTGTTCACAGTGGAGGAGTGTGAATGTGTTTTCGAGCTGGTGAAAGCAGGATTCCACCTGTACCACATAAAGTATTTAAAACACAAAGGTGAAAAGCATGTCTGTTCCTATGTCACCATCTGTTCAGCACTCAGTGTACCAGGCCGTCGGTTTCAGTAGGGATCTCGTAATGATGCAGTGTGGTGTGTTCAAAAACAAAAACAAAGGCATGTGGGCTTTAAAGTCCAACAGACCGGAAACTGAATCCCTGCTGTGCCGTTTATTAGCTGTATGGTGTCAAGCAAATTACCTAGCAACTCTGAGCCTCAGTTTCCTCATCTGCAAATGGGAATAATAACCACCGCTTCCTAGGGCTCTGCCCTAGAGTGGAAGTTCCAGGAAGGGAGGGCTTTGTGTCTGTTTTGCTCAGTGTATCCTCGACACCTGAGCAGTGCCTGCATGTAGTAGGCATTCGCCGTGTATGTGTTGAATGCACGAATCATGGGGTTGTTGTGAGAGAAGCAGTTGTTTACCAAGTGTCTGCTTAGTCAATGGCAGCTACTCTTATCCCAGGGACCAGAAAACAACCGGGCAAGTAACCAGATATGGGACTAAGTTGAGGGCAAAACTCTTGCAGTCAGTGCTACAGGAGGTCAGACACCAGAAGTCAAGATTAAGGCTGGGAGCCCAAGTTTTTCAAAGTGGGGAGTCAGGCCAGCAGTCTGAAAATAGTCCCCAAATAGGAGGGCAGAGGTTATCACTTCTAGGCTTCAGGGCTTCCAAGTCCAGGGTGCCAGTACCTGCTCCTGTAGCATGATCTGAACAGCTGGGTGGTTTGCCTTTTCTCCTCTCACTGCCTTGCCCTGAGTGGAGCGGCCTGAGTCCATGGGGTACCAGTGGGAGGTACGTGGAGTCGACCACAGATGGGAGTAATGAGCCCTCAGCAGTGGGATCGCAGCTGTGATGGAGAAGTACATGGGGATCCACAGGCGTCCTTTAGGGTCCGCTCCAGTGAAACGGCAGCCTGATTCAAATATTTTAAACATTTAGAGGAGGCTCTGTTTTCTCAGCTGCTGTTTGGTTTGTCATTTTACAAGCAGCTTTGGCAGTATCAGGCCAAGAGGCTGCCTAGGGAAGGGGTACACGTTTGCCTGGAAGTTTTGTGTGTTTTTTTTAGTATCTTTATTGGAGTATAATTGCTTTACAATGTTGTGTTAGTTTGTGCTGTATAACAAAGTGAATCAGCTATGCGTAAACATATATCCTCATATCCCCTCCCTCTTGCGTCTCCCTCCCACCCTCCCTATCCCACCCCTCTAGGTGGTCACAAAGCACCCAGCTGATCTCCCTGTGCTATGCAGCTGCTTCCCACGAGCTATTTATTTTACATTTGGTAGTGTCTATATGTCCATGCTACTCTCTCACTTCACCCTCCCCATGTCCTCAAGTCCATTCTCTACCTCTGTGTCTTTATTCCTGTCCTGCCCCTAGGTTCATCAGAACCATTTAATGGTGATGCTTGTGCAAGAATTCTAGATCGCCTGGCTCTGAGCCCCTATCTAAAGCAGAGAAAGATGTTCTTTGGGCTTTGGGGAAGCTCAGGGATGCTGAGATTCAAATGCTATGGCTTGGTCTTTCTCTGCCTGGTCCAAACTTTCATTTAAAACTTTACTGTTAGACCAGGTGAATTTGAACACTGATGGGATATTGGTTGATATGAAGAAATTATAGTTAATTTTATTTAATAATATTTTAAGAGCTCTTTTCTTTGATATCATACAATGTTGCATATCTGTTTTTTTTTTTTGTTTTTTTTTTTTGCGGTACGCGGGCCTCTCACTGTTGTGGCCTCTTCCATTGCGGAGCACAGGCTCCGGACACGCAGGCTCAGCGGCCATGGCTCACGGGCCCAGCCGCTCTACGGCATGTGGGATCTTCCCGGACCGGGGCATGAACCCGTGTCCCCTGCATCGACAGGTGGACTCTCAACCACTGCGCCACCAGGGAAGCCCACATATCTGTTTTTTAATAAGCAGGGATTTGGAGGGGAAAAGCAGATCAGGGAAAAGAGAACAAGATTGGCTGTGAGTTGATAATTGTTGAAGCTGGATGATGGTACATGAGGACTGATTATACTACTCAACTTTTGTCTATGTTAATGTTACAAAATAAAAAATGTTAATGGACATCAACAACCTCAAAATATGCAAAATAAAGATGATTTAACAGAACCAAAGAGGGAATTATGTAGCATGCTTTCACTAATTCAAATGGAGTTTGAGACCAAATAGTACATGCTTTTTAATTAAAAAAAAAATAAGCGCTATGTAGGCATAGAATGTCTGCTTAAAATTATCTATGTTGCCTCCTTCCCCCACATAATCCGGCTCCTGGTTTTCTAGGGATTAATGTTAAGGTTTTTTGCGCCACTACCAGCAGAGGTGTCATCTCTAATCACTGAGTGGATTTATGGATTTTTTTTTTTCCTCCTAAGACTTAGAATTGCTGCAGGTGACTTTGAGTCGGAGTGTCAGGGAAACTGTGAAGCTGGCGGTCACAATCTCCCTTGCTACTTTTTATTTAAATAAACCTTGAGACCCAGTGCGAACACCAGATAACTAACAATGGTTTGTGAAACTGTTGCACGTACTGTCCTCTGCCTGGGTACAAGGACACCTCCCACTAGCTGGTGTTTTCTCCTCAGAGAAAGCACAGAGGACATAGTGGGAATTATTGAAGCAAAACTTTCCCAGCCGGCAACTCTTCTCAACACCAAGGTCACCCAGATATGGAAAAATTTTCACCTTCAGCATTCTTTCCTCTCTAACTCAATGCCTCTTGTGGTTGTTTGCCGAAGGATTGCTGAAGATGGTGAGGGGAAACAACCTTTAAAACCCACTCTGAGGCAAAACCTTTGGCCGTGGAGATAGCTTGGAAAGTGTGTTATGGCTTAAAACAGAAAACAAAAACAAAACAAACCCTTGTGGGTTCCTGAGCAGGTGAACAGCTATTCTTAAGAGGTCAGATCATAGGCACCCAGGGACTTTTTTAAACCTCGCAACTGTGAAATACAATTTTTTTTTAGCCCTTTTGGCATTGCAGACGATCAGATTTTCTGGAAGATATTATTGGTTTGACTAGAAGAAAAGAAATGTACAATAATGCTGAGGCTCAGATCTATGACAGCAAAGGAGTACAGCCGCCCCTGGAGGCTGGAGACTCAGCAAACAGGGCAAAAGGGCCCAGTACTACCCGGTCCTGTAGCTCAGGGGCCCCTTGTGCAAACACAACTGAGGGCTGGTAAATGAGTTGCGGTTTTTTGCCATTAATTCACAACTATTGCTAAAAAATGCTCACCGATAGCACACTGCTATATCCAATAGAAAGGATTTTTTGAAAAAAGGAGCCAGTTACTAAAGGAGAAGGCTCACTAGAAATATGGCCTATCTTTGCTCACTTCTGCAAAGGCTACCACGGAGATTTGGATGGACCCTGGGGAGCATGTCATCCTCCTTCCCCACCTTGAGAATCACTGCAGAGACCTAGAGTGGGGAAAAGTGGAGAGTCACCACCAATGATAATGGTGATTCCAGGGGGGCAGAGAGGACTGTGCCCAGTGGGCACAGCTGTGCCGCCCCTGAGCAGTGGGAGGACACCTGAGCTGGTGAGGGAGAGCCACAGGCTTCTGTGTCAGATGGACCTGGATCCAAGCATAGTGGGTACTGGAACCTGGCCAAATCCTTTTAGACCTGTTTCCTCACCTGTGACATGCAAGTAATAATACTCTATGGGGTGATAAAGTAATTAATGGACATGATACTTTGAAAACATCAGCCCAGTGCCTGACACAGACAAGTATGCAGCTCTGTTCGTGGCAGCCCCTCCCCCGTCCCCTGCACCCCGGGATAGAGCACGGGCTCTCTAGGTGTCACACTCTTCTCTCCAGGAGTACACGAAACCCTCCCTGGTCACATCCAGCTATGCCAGGCCCTGCCTTGTCAGTTCCATCCACCTTAGTGGAATTTGATCGAGGAGCCTTCAGTTTCTGTGCCAGGAAAGGCTGCCTCCCGAGGATACTAAGAAAGGGGACGGAGAGACAGAGATGGGCAATTTCCCTTTGCCCTAATGCCAGTAATTTCTCAGCATATGCAAACTCACACTGCAGCCCCTCTTTCCCTTCTTGGGTCCATCCCTTTAGGCCAGCACCCTCCTTTTTTTGACCAGATTATTTCATTGATACAGCTATTCCTGCCCTCATCTGGAAAAAGCCATGGCTGTTTCTCCTCACCAGGGCCATTCAAGACCACGGCCTCCCTCCACTGACTTATGTTAACATAAATAATATAGTTTTGTGTTCAAGGCACATAGATTTTCCACTAGTAACAGGGCCACACTTGGTCTGTTTGGCTTGGATAAGAGCAGCAGTCAAATGATTGACCTGGAAGGCTCAGTAAACTTTGTGAAGTTCAACGGTGTTCCTTCCTGCTGCACTTTGGCACACAGGGGCGCAGTCTGTGGGCAAGACCAGCCACATGCCCTTGCAGGTTAGGTGGCTCCAAGCAAGAGCCCCAGGAGCTGAGCTTCCTGCACATCTGCCTCACCCATGCCCTCTGTGTAACCTTGGACTTCTCTGCCCTTCACCTCTCAGGCCGCACAGTTGGGACAGTCCTATAGGGGAGAGAGGTGGGGCCACTGTTCATTTTATGTCATTTTGCTTTTGCTTTGTTTTATTTTAATTGTTGCTAGGTAACGCCTTAAGAGAAAACTCTTCTAAAGGTTTAAACATGCTCTTTAAAGACTGGATTCTCGGGTGCAAAATGGAGGGAGGTCAGGTAGGGGGAGAAAAAGGGACATGACCACACCTCACCAGCCTCCTAGGGAGAATACAAGGAACCAGTGAGATTCCAGATGAAAACTGTAAACTCACACGAAAGCACATGTACCCTTGGCTTAGCTCTTAGGCGAAATGAATGGATATATGGCAGCTGTATTAGGACACATCATTCTGGAATGTGTTACTTTTAAGGCCCGGACCCCAGGAAAACCGAGACCAGCAAGAATCGCCCAAGCACCCAATTCCCTAACTCTCTGCTTGGATGTCCAGAGCACCAACCCTCAGCCTCCACCCGGACCCACTGTAACTTTTTGTGTATTGTCATCTTCCAGGTGACAGGCCCCTTACCTTCTTTACTTCAGGAATCAATGCATTTCACCAAACCTCTGGTTCTCTTTGTTGCCAAATATAGTTGCCCACTACCCCATATTTGGGGTTTCTGCCACAGACCCGTGATGATGGCTGAGTTTCATGTTGGGAGGACAAACCTGGAAAAAAAGAGGGAGTACATTCGAAGTCACTTGTTGGCATGGACACTTTTCCACAGTAATTAAAATAGTGCCTGTGTATTATTACTCAAAACAGCTTGACAATTGAACAAACACCTTCCCCTGGAGTCGCATTTGACCTTTCCACACCCTCGTTGAGATGGATCAGATCATTGTCTAATTTGGGATTTCCCTCGAAGTAGACTGGAGGGCTTCCCTGGTGGCGCAGTGGTTGAGAGTCCGCCTGCCAATGCAGGGGATGCGGGTTCGTGCCCCAGTCCGGGAAGATCCCACATGCCGGGGAGCTGCTGGGCCCGTGAGCCATGGCCGTTGAGCCTGCGCGTCTGGAGCCTGTGCTCTGCAACGGGAGAGGCCGCAACATGAGAGGCCCGCGTACCGCAAAAAAAAAAAAAAAAAAAAAGTAGACTGGAGACAAGTGTTTGGGCCTAAAGTAGTTTATTTGGGAGGTGATTCCCAGAGGCTCTGGCAAGGGAGTGAGGAAGCCAGAGAGTGGAGGGAAGAAAGCCTTGAAGAATATGCAGAAAACCAGGCTGCTTCCTGCAGGTGGACACCGGAGAGCCTGCCTGGAGTTGAGCCACTGAGGGGCGAGGGGCTGGGGGTTTATCTACGGGCTCTTGTTCCTTTCAGTACTTCCAGCAGTCCTGCAGGGGCGAGCATTCCCATCTGGGGAACTCCTCCGGCAGAGACCAACAAGCAGTTAGCGCGTGTGGGAACTGTGAAGTCAGCCTCTGGGGTAGGCTGAGCGGATATGTGCAGGGCACCGGCAGCGTCTGCTTGTGGTATTTATCTCCGATTCATAGAGGAAGAATCTGAGGCACAGAGAGGTTCAATCTTTGCTCAGAGTCGCCCAGCTGGTGGTCTTTGGACTCTTTGGCCTGCATTCTGTCCCTTGTACCGCGTTGCCTCTGAGGCTGCGGTTATGGCAGAGATGGCTGGGGCAGCCCTGATGGCCTTCTCACGTTTTGATTTCTACAGCAGCCTTTGCATGACTGGTGTGGCCCTTCTTTTAGAGGCATAGTGGTTAAGACTTCTGAGCCAGACTTCCTGTGTGTCTTTTTTGGAAATTGTGTGGGCAAATTACTTAAACTTTCTGTGCCTTGGTTTTGTTCTCTGTTAAAATGCTCTCTACTTCACCATGTTGATGTGAAGACTAAATGAATTACTAATACATGCCAAGTGCTTAGCAGGGAATAAGAACCGTGGACGTGTTCGTTGGTGGTGGTGTTATTGTGCATATGGATACTCACATTTCCCTGGCTTTAGAATTCATGCGAAGTCATTGCAAAACAAAAGCTCCCATTTCATTGCCACATTCACGTCTGGGAAGCATCTCACCAAGTTTAAACATCATTACACTTCAGATGATTTGTTTGTCATCTGTCTTCACTGCCTGTTGATAAACTCCCTAAGGACAGAGATCACGCCAGCCTTGCCCTCCATGGAATGAGCGGTGCAGAGGGTGGTGCCTGGCCTTGGGTGCTGCTCTGGAAATTCACATTCAGTGAATGAGAGCACACCCTCCCCGGGTGCGATGGTGACAGCAAAGCTCATGTTACACAGCCAGGCCACCTGCTGGTGGTGACGTCAACATAAAAATAATTTTAAAAGTTGCACCAGAGATGTGCTCCTCCCAGAATTTTCTCTGTATTTATAGAACACTATTCTAAGGCTCTCAAAAGAATTTTCAGCTGAATTTTCAGAAAAATATTTCAACAGAATTCAACACCAATTTTGATAAAAAAAAGATAATAAACCACTCAGAAAGTTGGCATAGGGGAACCTACTCAACATATTAAAGGTCATGTATGACAAACCCATAGCGAACATCGTCCTCAAGGGTGAAAAATTGAAACCATTTCCTCTAAGAACACAAACAAGACAAGATTGCTGTCTCATCACAGTTATTCAACACAGGTTTGGAACTTTTAGCCTAAGCAACCAGAGAAAAAAAAGAAATGAAAATAATCCAAATCAGAAAGGAATAATAATCAGAAAAGAATAATTAAAATTCTAATGTTTTGCAGATGACATGATAGTATACTTAGAGAATGCAAAGGAGGCTATCCAAAATCTATGAGAGCTGATCAATGACTTTTGTGAAGAAGCACGATACATAATGAGTGCACAGTAATCTCTAGGGTTCCTATTCACTAACGATGAAAAATTTGACAGAGTCTTTGAACATTGCAACAAAGTGCATAAAATCCCTAAGAATAAACATACCCACGGAGACTAAAACCAAGATTAATTAATCTTAATGAATCTGATTAATCCAATTAATCTGATTAATCTTTAATCAGATTAAAGAACTGAGCCCCAAGTGACTAAAAGGTCACTTGGGGCTCAGTTCTTTAATCCTCAGTGAGATGAAATTGGAAGCTAAAATATGGAGTGTGGCATTCCGATGTCCAGTATTAACGTCTGCCAGTAATTATCAGTATTAATGTTTCATTATGGATAATGCTATGTGACAACAAGTGGGCTAATTTTAACATCCGTTTGACCATGACACACTGTTATAATGAGTCAGGGACACATTGGGTGTCCTGTTTTACAAACAAGGAACTCAGACCTACTGAGGCATTAAGAGGACCCTGAAGCAGAACAAGCAACTAAGCTGTGTTGCTTGTTCACAGTTACCAAGTTCTTCTCGGTAAATGTCAGAGGCACCCAGTAGTGGGATGTGGATGATGGTTATACAGCCTTGACACCATGTCATAGACCCAACACGTTATGGGCTGACTTGTGTCCCCCTCCAAACTCATATGTGACTTATAGGTCTTTAAAGAGGAAACTAAGGTTAAATAAGGTGATTAGGGTAGGCCTTAATCCAGGATGACCAATGTCTTTATAAGAAGAGATTAGGACACAGACACACACATGGGGAAGACCTTGTGAAGATGCAGGGAGGAGATGCTCATCTGCAAGCCAAGGAGAGAGGCCTCAGAAGAAACCAGCCCTACTGACCCCCAGCTCTTGGACTTCTAGCCTCCAGGACTGTGAGAAAATACATTTCTGTTGTTTAAGCCACCCAGGCTGTGATTCTTTCTTATGGCAGCCCTAGCAAACAAATACACAAGGCCTGTATTAGTAGGCAGGGGCAGAAACTGCTCACCGGCTCCCTTGGATCAGTGACACCCCTCCTCTGTCCTCTCTATTGCTCCACCACACTGGGAGGAAAGGTCACTTGGGGCAAATCTAGTTCCAGAGTCAGTTGTCCCCAGAGGACTCTCCACAGAATCTGCATCTTGCATCTTCCCTCCCTGTTGTGTATGCACATCCTTTCCCCCAAGGCTTTCCACTTTTTTTTTCTGTTCTGTTCTTACTTGTTCTGTTTTGTCTTATCGTGTCTGCTATTTAGAAAATGCAGAATCTCTGATTAGCAGGGGCCTTCTGTCTCTCAGACCTTGTTTAAAGGCCTTTGCTCCTAATGACATAAACGGCTGAGTGTGCTGCACAAGTAATGCATTTCAGAATCAATGAAGAGAGAACTTCTATTTCTAGAAGTTTATAGGGAGAACTGTGTCTAATCGTTGCCACCTTAGATGGTTTTAGCATCCATTATAGGTTGGTCTTTCAGCCATCAAAAAGCAAATCGCTCTGCTTGCAGGCCGCACAGCAGCTGTTGAATCCCTTCTTGGGACCTTGTTGTTATTGATTCTTGCTGGAGTAATGGGGCTCAGTTATGGCTGGAGTGGATGGGTAGACCCAGGGTAAGCCCTGCTGGCTCTTAATAGAAAATGGGATCACACCCTTGGACAGAAGGTAGATGGGGTGGGATTCATATCATGTAAAACCCTCATGGGCAGTATAAGAAGTTTGAGAAATACTTTTTTTTTTTTTTTTTTTTTACTTTAGTTACATTTCATTAGTAAATCTTAAAATCCACCAGTCAGTAGGCATGTTACTCTAATGTCTGGGGTGTTTTTTTCAAATCATTGTGCTAGGCTGCGCGATTCCCAAATCAGTGGAGCCTGTTGGTGTCTACCTTCAGATAAAACACATGAAAAGATAGGAATACAAAGTAATGTGTATTCATCGCAGCAAGGACAAAAGAGTGTAGGTTAACCAGAACTGAGTGATAACAGACCATAATCATTAAAGGATCGTGTTAAAATAGCTGCCTTCCTCACCAAAGTGGAAAACAGTGCAGGTAGCGCCCAGGCACTCACTCCAGGCACTTCCATACCCCCTCAGTTTTGCACTCTGGGAGCCTCTCCCACCCCACTCTTGTCCTGGCTCCGTGACATAGTGCAATTAAACTTTACTTCCTCATAACCTAGCATTTCAGAAGCTAAACCAAGTTGTTTCCTTTTCAAAAATAATCATGACACCAGTTTTCTCAATTGTTTGAGAAAAATATAAATAAATGAATTCTTCTTGATTTTTATTTCATTATGCTCCATCTCGTCCCACAAAGAGTTGACACAGCCACCTTTTAAAATTCTGCTTCCGCAAACGTTTCCTAAACCCTTTCCACAGTATTTGGCTTCTACAGATTTTTTTTCCTGGTTTATCAGGTATTTAATTCATTGGCTAACCAAACAAATCAAAAAGTTCTGTACAGGCATCTGCTAATTCAGTGGTAAAACACACCTTCCAGATCTCCAACTCCTGGGGACTAGCTGTTGCCATTGGTGTCATCTGAGGCATCCACTATTCCTTGACCCCCCTGTAGACCATGACTTTGATGACTAGAGTGATTTAATATGACGATTTTCTTTAAAATATTTCCATATAAGCACTGGAATGTATCTGTGTGTGTATGTATGTGACTTGATTTTTTTTAATAGACTTTTTTTAACGTCTTTATTGGAGTGTAATTGCTTTACAATGGTGTGTTAGTTTCTGCTATATAACAAAGTGAATCATCTATACGTATACCTATATCTCCATGTCCCCTCCCTCTTGCCTCTCCCTCCCACCCTCCCCATCCCACCCCTCTAGGTGGACACAAAGCACAGAGCTGATCTCCCTGTGCCATGTGGCTGCTTCCCACTAGCTATCTGTTTTACATTTGGTAGTGTGTATATGTCCATGCCACTCTCTCATTTCATCCCATCTTACACTTCCCCCTCCCCGTGTCCTCAAGTCCATTCTCTACATCTGCATCTTTATTCCTGACCTGCCCCTAGGTTTTTCAGAACCAGTTTATTTTTAGATTCCATATATATGCGTTAGCATACGGTATTTGTTTTCCTCTTTCTGACTTACTTCACTCTGTATGACAGACTCCAGGTCCATCCACCTCACTACAGATAACTCAGTTTCATTTCTTTTTATGGCTGAGTAATTTAATAGACTATTTTTTAAGCAGTCTTAGGTTCTCAGAAAATACAGAGAATTCCCTCATCCCTCCTGCCCCCCAGACACTCAGCCTCCCCTACTATCAACAGCTGATTTTTCATCAAGATTTAAATTCTGTGTTTCGTCCAACGTTCTTTATCTTGAAAACTATCCCTTTGATAGTGTTGTTACTCAAAATGAACAGAATAAGTACCAAAGATTAGTGGAATTTTAAAAACGTAGTTTACGTGTTAGTTTTTTACTGTCTTACATTCATGTAATGTAGTCATATTTTCTGCCAATAATACCAAGTATTATTGGTTCTTAAGATGGAATTAAATGTCTTAGAGATCAGAGTAGTAGCTGGCACATCAAAGGCAGTTAGTTTTTGTCGACTTCATTGATATTCTGTTCCTTAAAGAGTCTTGTGACTTCTAGATGGTTCATCATCTGAACAGACTTCAGCCTGGAAGAAGAATGGCTGCCATCACTGGTACCAGTAGCCTGGTGGTCTTTAAATGGCCTTTCCCCAAGCAGGACTGGAGCCCCTTCCTTGGGGTGAGGGGTTGACTTCACTGAGATGTCAATCCATCAGTGCAAAGGAAGGACAGTAGACGGGGAGATATCTCAGTTTGCAGAAGCAATGGTGCACCACTCTGACTGCATATAGCCTCAATCAGCAGGCCTAATTTTAGGAGATGTAAAACAAAAACTCAGTTGAGTGAAGTGAACTAAAAATAGACCCCGTTTATTCTGTTATAATTCACTTCCTCAGATGATAGGTCTGTTCCATTTAAGCAAAATGCTTTCCGTCATAATTGTCATAAAGATGTTTTGACGATTATTAAGAACAATGAAAGCCTACATTTCATCTTGATTCATTGCAGCTGTCGTGACCTTCTATCTATTTCTGCTCTCCTCTAGAATTGCTGGCATTCAGTGAAACAGATGCTACTGTATTTTTAAGGGAGGGTTTGAGGTGGCCCCATTTTATTAAAAATATACAAGGAGTGTCATTAATAAGAGTATGTTGTATGAGTCACACTTTGGTGCCCTGGCAGGCCCTCCTGTGATTCTTATGACAGAAATGCTTGTTTTATTTTAAATTCACAGTGTATTTTCACATTAAATAACTAAGTTTATTTTAGTGAATTTCGGGCAGCGTTTATTATATATAAGGCGTTGTGCTGAGCACTGGAAAGGTTAAGACATAATTTCTGCCTCAAGGAACTTACTTGGGGAGGACAGATGCCCATCAAGATGTGAAACATATGATCTCAGCAACTGGCACCAGAATCCTTCTTAAGGAGGGACCTGTCTTTGGGAACATACCTTTATAAACTATGAAGAGGTGGGGCGGGGCGTGGAACTTGAGGGCAGGAGTGAAGCAATAACAAGAATGACTAAATGGCACCACACGAAGCAAGGGGAAGAATTTGCTTTGTTCCTAAGAGGTTGAGCAGAGGGAAAAGATAGTTAAGAAGGGAGCGAGGGCTTCCCTGGTGGCGCAGTGGTTGAGAGTCCGCCTGCCGATGCAGGGGACACGGGTTCGTGCCCCGGTCCGGGAAGATCCCACATGCCGCGGAGTGGCTGGGCCCGTGAGCCACAACTACTGAGCCTGTGCTCTAGAGCCCACAAGTCAGAACTACTGAGCCTACGTGCCACAACTACTGAAGCCTGCGTACCTACAGCCCATGCTCTGCAACAAGAGAACCACTGCAATGAGAAGCCCGTGCACCGCAACAAAGAGGAGCCCCCGCGCGCCGCAAGTAGAGAAAGCCCACTCGCAGCAACAAAGACCCAACGCAGCCAAAAATAAATAAATAAAAAAAGGAAGAACACTTGATATACACAACATGGATGACTCTCAAGTGAAGAAGTTAGGCTCATATAATTGCATACCATATGTTTATGTTTCAAAGACATTCTGGAAAAGGCAAAACTATAGTGACAGAGAACAGATCAGTGTCTGCCAGGGGTAAAGGAAAAGGGGGGTGTGACTACAAAGGGTAGCACTGGGGAGTTTTTGGGTGATGGAACCACACTGTATCCTGATTGGGGTGGTGGTTACACAAATTTCTATGTGTGTTATACGTAATTCACAGGGATGTTGCCGTTCCCTGAACAAGTCAATCTTACTATATGCTAATTTAAAAAATAAAAACAAAATAAAAAATACAGCTGAGAAAATTTGGCAAGTGGAAGACAGAAAAGAGATGGAGCAAATGGTATGGGCACCAGTGACCGCATTTCACAAAACAGAGGGCCCAAACACAATGTCAAATGCTGACGCCAAACAACAGGAGTTCAAAGTGTATTCCTTAAAGTTACACAGTGTGATGGTAAATTTTGTGTGTCAGCTTACTGGGCTAAGGGATTCCCAGATAGCTGGTAAAACATTATTAGAACTACCATATGGCCCAGCAATTCCACTCCTGGGTATATATCTGAAAAAAACCAAAACATTAATTCAAAAAGATACATGCACCCCAACATTCACAGCAGCATTATTTATAATTGCCAAGATATGGAAGCAATCTAAGTGTCCATCAACAGATGAATGGATAAAGAAGATGTGAGATATATATACATGTATACACATACACACACACACACACACACACGCACTGGAATACTACCCAGCCATAAAAAAGAATGAAATTTTACCATTTGCAGCAACATGGATGGACCTGCAGTGCATTATGCTAAGTGAAATAAGTCAGACAAAGATAAATACTGTATAATATCACTTGTATGTGGAATCTAAAAAAATACAACAAACTAGTGAATATAATATAAAAGAAGCGGACTCCCAGATATACAGAACAAATTAGTGGTTACCAGTGGGGAGGGAGGGGAGGGGCAGGATAGGGGCAGGAGAGTGGGAGGTACAAGCTGTTGGGTGTAAGACAGGCTCAAGGATGTATTGTACAACATGAGAAATACAGCCAATATTCTGTAATAACTGTAAATGGAAAGTAACCTTTAAAAATTGTATTAAGATCTTTTTTTAAATTTAAAATTTTGAAAAAATTATGTGGAAATGTAAAGAATCAAATACACCTCCCCAAAAATGAAAAAACAGTAAACAATCAATATCTAACATAAATAAATAAATAACAGAGAAAGTAGTATAAAATACTATGTAATGTGTCAAAAGAAAGGATTAAGGCAGGATTAAGACTATATGGTTCTTTCACCTTTCTGTCTGCCTTTTTCCCTATGTATTTTTTAAACCTCTTTTGTAAAGTTATATTTTTGTTATTAGGAAAATATTTGTTACATCTAGATATATATGGACCAAACGTCAAATATAAGTAAATACTGGAAATTAGGTACTTCTATGCCATAATTTGCAAGAAAAGTATAACTCCTTAGTTCTAACATTGCCAAACTGAGACTGTTGCTCTCATGCATTCTACAGCAAAATTCATTGAACATCTCCTATGGGCAGGGACAGAGCAGGTGGAAGCCAGACACTTCGACATATGACTTGCTGGGTAAGGTTCAGGAACGTGCCAGCAGAGCAGAAACCCCTGGAATCGACTCAGTCTACCTTTGGGCCTTGCTGGCACTTAGGCAACATACATAGGTCACCTCAAAATGAGTTGAGTTTGCAGCCCCAGGCTTATGTTTCCAACTGACTCCTGAACATCTCCACGTAAGTGTCCCACTAGCACCTTAAACTCAACACATCCAAAACAAGCTCACTATCTCCCGCATATCATCCCCCAAATCACACACACACGTGCACACACCTGTGCACCTGTTACTCCTCTTGTGACATGGATCTCAGCAATATCCTTCATGTTAACCACCTCGAAACCAAGAACTCCCTGTATCACACTCTTGACTCCAGGCAGCATGTGGGATCTTCCCAGAGCAGAGCTCGAACCCATGTTCCCCACACTGGAAGGCAGACTCTTAACCACTGCGCCACAGGGAAGCCCAAGGGTTCTTCCTTTTTATTTTCTTACTTTTATTCCATTGCTGGGTAGGATTTTATACGTTTAATCCATTCACTCAATGAAGGACATGTGGGTTGTTTTCTGCTCTTGGAGATTGTGAATAAAGCAGATATAAACCTTCAGGTACAAGTTTTTGTACGAACATATGTCTTTGTTTGTCTAGGGTAAATACCCGGAAATGAGATTACTGGGTCATATGTTAAGTGTATGTTTAACTTCATATGAAACTGCGAAACTGTTTGCTAGAGTGGCTGTACCATTGCACAATCCCATCGACAGTTCCAGTTGTTCTTCATTCTCACCAGCACATAGTACTGTCAGGTTTTTGTTTTGGTTTGCTCTATTTAGCCATTCTAATAGGTGTGAGGTGATATCTCATCATGGTTTAAATTCCCCTAATGGCTAATGATATTGAACATCTTTTTATGTTTTTATTTGTTTTCTATATATACTCTTTGGTAAAACACCTAAATTTTTTAACTAGGGTGTTTTTCTCTTACTGTTGAATTTTGGGAGTTCTTTATACATTTGGATGCAAATCCTTTGTTGCATCTGCAATTTGAAAATAGTTTCTCTCAATCCATAGCTTGTATTTTCATTCTCTTAGTAGTGTCTTTCCCAAAACAAAAGTTTAAAATTTTTGATAAAGTCCAAGTTAGTAATTTTTTCTTTTAAAGGTTGTGCTTTTGGTGTCTTGCCTAAGAACTCTTTACCAAACTCCAGGCCACAAAGATTTCTCTGTTTTCTTCTAAAAATATTATAGTTTGACATTTTACATTTAGATCTACGATCCATTTTGAACTAATTTAAGTTTAAGGTATGAGGCTTAGGTTCAGTTTCATTTCTTTGCATATAGATGTCCAATTGTTCCAACATCATTTGTTGAAAAGACTAGCCTTTCTCTATTAAATTGCCGTTGCACCTTTGTCAAAAACCAGTTGACCACTATTGTGTGGATCTATTTCTGAATTCTCTGTGCTGTTCCATTGATCTATGGATCTGCTCCTTTGCCAGTACCATGCCACCTTGACTGCTGTGCCTGTAGTAAGTCTAAAGATCAGATAATGGGGAGTCCTCCAACTTTCACTTTGGCAAAATTGCTTTGGCTGTTTAGTTCCTTTCCCTTTCTATATAAATTTTAGAATCAGCATGTCTGTATCTATTTTAAAATCTTATTGAGATTTTAATGGGCATTGGAGAATTGAACTATATATCTATGTGTCTGTAAATATCTATAAGTCTCGGGGTCTTTACTATGCGGAGTCTTCCAATTCATGAACACAGTATATCTCTTCATTTACTTAGGTCTTCTTTATTTCATCAGCATTTTAGTGGTATTTAGAATCCAATATCCTATGCATATTTTGTTTGATTTATGCGTAAGTATTTCATTTGCACTTGGACCTATTTTAAGGTATCATGGGTTTTTTTTTTTAATGCCAGTTTCCAGTTGTTTATGAGTAGTATATAAAAATACGATTAATTTTTGTGGGTTGACTTTGTATACAATAACCTTGCTAAACTGACTTTCACTTTTTGTGTATTGAAATTTTCTACATAGAAAATCATGTTGCCTATGAATAGGGGCAATTTTATTTCTTCCTTTCCAATCTGTGTACCATTTATTTCTTTGCTTTACCTTATTGTACTCACTAGGACTTCCATTTATGATGCTGAATAAGAGTGATGAGAGGGAGTATCCTTGCTTGGTCCTGATGTTAGAGGGAAAATATTTCATCATTAACTACAATGTTAGCTATAGTTTTTTTGTTGATGCCCTTTATCTAGTTGATAAAGTTCCCTTTCATTCCTACTTTGATGAGAGTTTTTGTCGTGCATGGATATTGAATTTTTTCAGATGTTTTTTCTGCTTCAATGTATGTGAAGATCATGTGATTTTTCTTCTTTAGACTGTTAATATGGTGGATTTTATTGATGGATTTTTCTATATTGAACCAGCCTTGTGTTCTCAGACTAAACCCCATGTAGTTGTAGTTTATTATTCTTTTTATATATTACTTGATTCAAGTATATATTACTTGATGTTATATATATACTTGATTTATATATTACTTCTTCATAGTTAAGGATAATAACATTTGCCTTCTGTTATGTAACCATAATTAAGTGTTTCTTGTTTTGTCTCTAAAAGTTGAGTCCTGTAGAGGTAAGGTAACTTGCCTAAGCTATGCCACTAATAAATGGTGGATTCAGGATCCCATCCAAGATGAGGGGACTCTGGAACCCTCATTTTTTTTTTTTTTTTGCGGTACGCGGGCCTCTCACTGTTGTGGCCTCTCCCGTTGCGGAGCACAGGCTCCGGATGCGCAGGCTCAGCGGCCATGGCTCACGGGCCCAGCCGCTCCGCGGCATGTGGGATCTTCCCGGACCGGGGCACGAACCCGCGTCCCCTGCATCGGCAGGCAGACTCTCAACCACTGCACCACCAGGGAAGCCCCTGGAACCCTCATTTTTAACTGTAGAAACGTCTGTCTCCCACTGATAGAAGGCTGATGGGCCCCTCCATGGGTGACTCACTCTATCAAGACTGCTTGGCCCATGACAAACTGGACCCAGATGCTTCTGTAAGTGGTAACTCAGCCAGATCAGAATAGTAAATTGTAGAACTGACCCTTGAGCCCAGTTCTTTCCACTATATCATACTGCCTTCTTAACAGCTAGCCAGCAAATAGACTTTTGGCAGTCCAGCAGCACCAAAAGAAGTGGCCAGGGAAGAACAAATGATGTCAGGAGCACGGACCACAGAGACATCAGGCGGGGTGTAGAGGATCACCTGTGGGCCAAAGAAGGACTCCTTGGGTGCTAAACAGAGAAGGAAGGGCCTGCCACTCTTCATCAGTGGGGCCCAGAACTGGAGTGAGGTACAAGGGTGACGACGGAATTATAGAGCACATATGCCGAGCAGACTAGGTCTGTTGACCTAGGGGCCTGACCTAGAGGGGTTTGGAAGCGGGTTCCGTAATGGATGAGAATATCATCGGATCCAGCAGTGAGACCCTTTCAGTGCTGTCCTTGAGCTAAGCTGTAAGTCATTGTTTCTCTAGGGTCCAATCCAAGTCCAGACCCAGAGGCTTCTGTTGGATTCTCCATCCAAAGGACTCAGTAAAGTGACGGTGAGAAAAGAAAGTCTAGATACATTTACATTATCATCTGTAATAGGTGAAATACTTTGGAAACATCTTGAACTTTCTAGAAATTTTGGAATTTCCCGTCTTTTGATTATTTTTGTTACCTTTGTCTCCTTTCATATTTGAGCAGTGCTCATAATCTTTATTTCAGAGTCAAGAAAGGGAGGCCATATGCTGAAAACCCTGCATTTTTCCCTGCAGCCAGCAGGGAGGTGTGAAAGGAGAGTAGGGGACCTAGGTGGACCAACAGGGTTGGCCCACGCAAGCTTCTGTGTTACCTGAAGAGGGAGTTTCAGATACAGGCTATTTACAGTTGAGGGCATCAGCCTCACAGCATAGGGTTACTCTAAGCAGTTTCCATTTTAAGTGTTCTCAGCCCTCCCCCTTGCCAAGACAGCTGCTGGCTCACGTTTAATGCAGTAATCAGACTGTTCTCAGAGTCCATCATTCAGCCTTGGCTGTCCTTTCTGGCCCTGGCAAAGGCCTACCACTTAGCTTCTTGGGCCCCAGCCTCTCTCTCTCTCTCTCTCTCTCTCGCTCTCTCTCTCTCTCTCTCTGCCCTTCTTTTGCTTCCGATGCCCTTCCCTGCTCCTTCCTTCCTACTCTGGCTGTCACACTCCATATGAAGCAACATCTGCCGTGGTTCTGGGTCAGAAGACAGTCGGGCCACTCCCCCTACCCAGCTGCAGGCTTGCCGTGTATTTCCTGGGTGTTCAACCTTCACTGTTTTCCTGAGCGATGTCATTACTAAGGGGTTAGCATGGTGGTTAAGAGAGCCTGACTTGCCTGGGCTAACCTCTCAGCTCTCCACTTACTAGAGATAGATAGCCTGCTTCCCCTCTGTGCCTCATCTGTAAACTGGAGATGATACTCATAACTAGTACCTACATCATGAGATTGTCCAAGTGCCCTTTAAATGAATTAATACACGTAAAGTACTTGGAACAGTGCCGGGCACACACAAATGCCTTCCCATTTCTTTGTCTTATTGCTGTTGCTGTCACCCTTTGCATGTTGCAGCTTCCTTACCCAGACTCCAAAGTCACCTTTGTGTGCATAGTAAAGAGAAAGAACCAGATCTCAGTGAAAGTTGATTATTTCAAATGAAGGAGAGGAAGGAGTCACAGGTTTCAAGCTTCGATGAATGGGAGAAAGCCTTTGACAGAAATGGTAATGCTGGGAGTGAGGAGCTAGAACTGATGACAGTAGGGTTATCTCACTAGTTTGCAAATTAATCTGCTGGGATGGGAGCATATATCTTTCTGATAGTACTTTTTGTCTAAAATAAATAGAAGATATGAAACCTCAACCAGTTTTTGAGACAGTGTTCCAACTATGTATTATTTCTTAGCAGTTCCTAGCGCCGGGTCCTTGACTACCAATGCTAGGCTCTTTTTTGAGTTTACAAGGTTGTTCTTTCCAGGTCCAACACAGGTTTTTAAAGCAGCCTTTCTTATAATTTAAATTTTAGTCTTGAAAGCCTGGGAATGGTGGCATTATCGAATAAGAGAGAATAGTGCTGAATCCCCATTTCTTGGGACAAAGTGACCAAAGGATAAAAGTGTGAAGACAGTTTGAAGAATCAGGGCTGTGGCGTAACCTCAAAGGCAGTGGCTTCTCTTCCCATACCTGCATGTTTTGTTGCAGCAGACAGATGTCAAAAATCTAGGGACTTAAAGTTTATATAGATTTCATTTCAACAAAATACTGCTCACAGTTTTTTTAAAAGGTGGATATGCTGGTACTAATAGAGGAATGGCTTATTTTTTGCATGCTAAGAGTTGCCACTCAAAAATAAGAGGAAAAGCGATATGTAAAAGCTATAATATTTGGCAAGATATGAGTAGTGCTATAGAGAATTACAAATGATGTGCATATAAAGAAAAGGCTAGCTGAAGAAGTTTTAAAAAAAACATCTTGTATAGAAAACTGTTTTTGATGTAGAGCTTAAAGGAGAAGAAAAAGTTTGGGCCAGTACAGCAGGGCTGAGGCAGCAAGAGTATTCCCAGAAGAGGCAGAAGCATGAGCACAGGATGGGAAGCACAGTTGTAGGTAGGGAGGCATTGCTCTACAGTGGAACTGCTTTACTACACTGGTGTGGGTAGAAAAATGTTGGCATTTATAGGTAAACTCAGGGTAGAATACAGAAATCGTCAAGCCCAGCAGGTGATATTAATGAGGACTTTGACAAGGGAAATGGAAAACCATTGCAGGTTTTGAGCAGAGTCACTTGATCCGGGTGGCAGGGGCACTACTAAGGGTAAGCACGTTGTTCTAGGAACAAAAAAGGGCTCTTTATCTGGCCTTCCAGGATCAGGAGGCCTCCTGGAAAATAGCCAAGAGACAAGTGTGAAAAGAGCAGAGAGATTAGCTCAAGCTAAGGTCCAGAGGTGAGCTCCAGCCTGGAAGACTCAAGGAGTGGAAGGTCTGGGCTGGTCATTAAGGGCCTTGTGCAACATGACGGGACCTGAACTTGATCCTGAGGGCAGTGGGGCACCAGCAGAGATTTTTATGGAGGGGAGGGACATGGTAAGTGACATGTCCCTTATACTGATCACTCTGATGGCTGTGTGGAAGAGGATGAGGCAGGAGGCAGGAAGACCAGGTGAGGGAATCCAGAAGTGCTGGTGGCCTGCATTAAGTCAGCATCACAGAGATGGAGAAAAGGAGCCAGATTCTAGAGTAATCACTCAGGAAAAATCAACAGGAGTTTGTGATGGAGTGGCTGTTGAGAACAAGCAACAGGGAGGGGTCTGAGTTGGCCTCCAGGTCCTTGGGCAAGGAGGTAGCTGCCAGCATATGGTAGCCAAAGTGATGCCAGGGGAAAGTTCATTTTCTCTGAAAATATTTCCTGTCTCTCTTTTGGATCTCAGGCTCTCTCTTCTCCTACATAAAGACGGTAGCAGCCGGAGGAAGGTAGTGCCAGTTCTGGCTGTCCTTGGGATTCAGATTTAGTAAAGAAATGCAAGTACCCTGGTGACTGATACCTGTCTGCCCCCAAGTTTGGAGGAAGCTGAGGGCTGGGCTAATGAGCAGGCTGTGTACCTGGAAACCTGAGTACTAATTTGAGGTTTAACAGCCACATTGGAGAAAGTCCCTTTGGGAGACTGCAAGGCTGGCATTGCACTGGAATGATTGGGTTTAGATCATCTTTGAGACAAACAACCTGCTAGATTTGAATCAAACCCCTAGATTTTGATGAGGGTTTCTCACGGAAACCAGGATCACTCAGACAGATGTAGTAATGACATAGGGTGGCAGGGTCAGTAAATAGCAGGAGAACATGCATTTCATTCCATTTGGGCTGGACTGCCATCCCCCTCCCCCAAACTGTACTGAAACCTGATCAGCTCATTTGTTGGAACGACACATGGATATGCCAGAGCTTTTATAATTTATCAAGACAGGAGGACAGACACCTCATCACCCTTGGCCCAGTTAGTACTGTTTCTAATATTCCTGGTTCACTTCCGTTTTTCAGCCTGTATTGGCCGGCGATGGGCTAATTTGCATTAGTCTTCTACTATTTTGCCTGTTTTTAGGATCCAGGCTGTTCCACTGGAAGCTTGTTTTAGAAGAACCGAGTCAACAAAAGCTTTGTGTGGAACTCAGCAAATTGTCACACTCGATAACAATGTTAAGAAAGAACAGGAGCAAACTTCGAAATGATGTTTTAGTTTTTTGTTTTGTACGTGGGGGGACGGGGAGGTGTGTTTGGTGGGTATGTTTGCCATGGGGAAAGTGTTCAGGAGTGACTGTCTCTCTCCATTATATTTTTAGTGAAGTTGCCAATAATCAGGATTTACATAGAATAAAAGACCCAGTGAATATTTGAAAATCTTCTCTTTCCTGTTTCTGTATACTGTAACCACGGTAACAAGACTTCTTAGGCTTGTAGATTTTTAATAAAGCAAATTGCGGATGAATTGTTAATAAATATTGAAGATGGGGTAGAAACAACTGTCACGGTAAATATGGTCTTCAATATGCAAATGAATATGTCCTTAGATGTCCTTTTGTACAAAACCAATTAAGCTGTAGTCTCCTTAGCCATGAAGTTATTCGCTCTTTCCTACCTCACAGGAGAGGACTGAAGGATACCGTACTAATATCAGGTGAGGGAGAGCCCTCTGGTGGAAGATCATCAGGGCAGACAGTGGCACAGGAAAAAAAGCAGAGAAGTCAAAGAAGGAATGTTAAATTTAGTCCAGCGAGTTGAACTGCAAAACATAAACATGACGGGACTTGCCATATCCTCCTGCTGATTTGGAAGATATTTATCAACAAGTCTGTCATGTGGAATTGTCAGGAATGTATCGAGGCTTGTGCCAAGTAGGAACTCAAATTAAAATCATTATTCCAAGGATACACAATGTTCTTCATAGCCCTCACCTAAAAAGCTTGGGATGGACGAGGTCAGGGCGTGGGGGGGTGCATTTTGGTAATAAATTTAAAAATCGAAAGTAGATGAGACGAACACCACCACCCCTACTCAGGGGTTGTTAGAGATAGGGTTCCAGTTGCTTCTTTAAACAGAAGAATGCAATTCATTATTGTGTTGTTTTTCTTGTAACTAGGAAGAAAATTACAAAGCACTTTCACCCCCTAATCCCTGACCGTAATACATGCCTGAGATTATAATGCCACATTTTTACAAAAATGTTCATAGTCTCTTGGCTAGGGTCATGGTATTTCTGTTGGCCCTTTATTCTTATTACTAATTGTTTGTAAATATGAGAGGAGATTTTAAAAATCTTAAAATTTTGCAGTTTAAAATGCCTTACCGGCTAATTGTTTATAGAGAGAGATTTAAAAAATCATATTGTGTGGAAAATACCCCGCTGTACATGTGCATTCATACATACATTCCTAAAAAACAGATATCGTTAGGGTTGGGGCCCCTGGCTTATAGCGCTGTTATTGACCATCATCTGTGAGCCCCTCTCAAGGGGTCAAAAAGCATGTTTCCAGGCAACAAGAAACTCACCTTGAAGCTTATGCCCTACAAAACCTGTGTAAGATGCATCACCAGTGCAGTAGAGTCGGCCGGTGAAAATGTGGACCCAGCACCTTTTAGCTAAAACCACAATTGCCTTCATTTCCAGTCTGTGACACTGGAGAGTCTCTGACTGTCTAGTTGGCAAACCTGGTTTGTCCTTTTCTGACAAATGGCCGTATGGAGAAAATGGCTATAGCAAGAGCTTGTAAATCCTATCTGTCCTTCAAGGACCATCTAAGTAAGGTCTCCTGTCTTCCTTGCAGCCTGAACTCTCGGGGTCTTCCTCTCTGTGAGACTCACATGGGCGCTCAGCCACATGCTGCGTTGTATGGTGGCTTAACTCCTTGCACGGGTGTCCTGTCTCCCTGGTAGATGCATATGCCCTTGAGGGCAAGGCCAGTGTATCCTGGGTCTAGTCATTCATACTCATTCATTCATTCACTCATTCATTCATACAATAAATAGCTTTTGAGACTATCTGGGGCCAAGTTTTACTCTCTGGAGATGTACTGGTGAACAAAACGAACAAGATCTCTTTCCTGCCTGTGGGAGTGGTGAACCTTCAACTCATACCCACAACTGGAAATTTTCCACAAGGAAAGATAAATATAAATGTATACACTGTGATAAAACTTACAGAGGAAAAAAGAATATAGTGCCATAAGAGAGAGCCCTGGGTGGCCTTATTTATGTTGGGGGTCAGAAAACACCACCGAAGTGGAAATGTTTAAGATGAAAACCAAAGACATGGTATTCCCCATGTACTAAAAAGTACTTCTTACTTCGAGAAATGTTTAATCAGCTCTCAGGTCACGTGGTATAATACTACTAACTGCAGCGGGTCCTCCTGGCTGTGTCCTCCAGTGCGACCACACCCTTCCCTTACTTGCCACCAACCAGTGTATGTTCTTTCTGGTGCTCCCTAGTTCTAATAGCCCATGGAGACCCTGCCGTGTCAGCACAAGCTATAGTGGAAGTGAAACAGCTGGACCTCGGTGCTACTTGCAGAGATAGGACAAAGGTTCTTCTCGTGAACATATTTACAAAGCATTTTAGCAGTCTAGAGAACAATTATGCTAACCACAGCACCGTGCCCTTGATGGCTGTAATGCTTCAAGATAAAAAGCACGTGGCCTTTGGAATTCAGCAGATCTGGGTTTGAAGCTAGCCCTGTGACCTTGAAGAGATTTCATAGTCTGTTTTCTCATCTGTAAAATGAGGGCAAACTCACTTGAAACTCACAAGGTTTTGTGAGGATTAACATAACGCACCCAGACACAGAAGAGAAGGCAGTCGCTAAACCTTCATTGCAATCCCCTGTACTTCTTTCTTTCTGGATTTGGTCCGGGAGGGACCTGGGGACACCAGCAGCGTAATTATTCAGAACCTGGAAGCTGGAGTCAGGAACACACAGACAGAAGCCCAGATAAGTGGGTGGGGCCCACGTAGGAGGAGAAAGAGGGGCTTTGCTTTAGGGCTTCTTAAGACTTATGGGAGTTTGATCACAAGAAAGAGTCCGTTCTAGGTCCCCCAGGAAAGGGATGTGAGCAGGGCAGGAGGTAAGTTTCCCTCAAAACCTGAGACCCATAGGTAACTGCATTGGTGAGATGGGCCTTGGGAGTGGTGCAGGGGAGGGCAAACAGGAAAGGCAGAAAAGTATGGGAGGAGAAACTTACCTCAAATAGGACATACGGCTTGTCTTGCAAATGTCTGCAAATGTTATGATTATAATCAGATCCCTCTTAATCCTTTACAGGTAAGTACAGATGCTTCCAGCTTGAGAAAGACAGATCCCAAAGGTCGGAGTGCACTGTTGGCTGATATCCAGCAAGGAACTCGCCTACGAAAAGTCACGCAGATCAATGACCGCAGTGCCCCGCAAATCGAGAGTAAGTGAGCACGTGGGCCAGGGCGGCTGAGAGCCAAGGGCAGGCCATGTGAGGCTCAGCCAGACACGCCTGGCTTGCTCAGGGCAGGAGCCACAAATGCTACCCAGGACACACATCAGGCCATCTCAGACCTGCTCAGTGTACAATTCACATGGGCGAGAGAATCAGAGCTACCCTTCCAGGTCTGCAGAGGGTGTATAGCATGTCTACCATCACTTTTCAAATGCTTAAAAAAAAAACTTCACGGTAAGATAATTTTTTAGTTGTGATAAAATACACATAATATAAAACTCACCATTTTAACCATTTTAAAGTGTCCAATTCAGTGGCATTTATCCATATACATTCAGAATGTTGTTGCTTCCATCACCCCTGTCTAGTTCCAGAACATTTCCACCACCCGAAAAGGAAACCCATACCTATTAGCAATCCCTCCCTAGTCCCTCTGTCTCCCTGAATCCCTGGCAACCACCAAGTCTACTTTCTGTCACTGTGGATTTGCCTCTTCTGCATATTTCATACAAATGGAATCTTACGATACGTGGCCTTTTGTGACTGGCTCCTTTGACTTCCCATAATGTTTTCAAGGCTCATCCATGCTATAGAATGTATCCGTACTTTACTCCTTTTTATTGTTGAAGAAGAGTTGCTTGTATGGATGTACCACTTTGTGTTTATCCACCGTGAGACAACATTTAAAGATCATTTACCCCGTGTCAACATAGTCCTCAAATTGAATGAGAGAAAAATTCAAGTCTCAACATTAACAAATGCACACAGATGTCCACAGAGCCTGGCAAAGTTTTTGTTTTTCACAAGGAAAAATATTTCTGCTGAATTCTCTCACAGGATCATATGACTGTATGTTTCTGTGACTTCTAGAGTATGATGGTGTAAAAGGAGCCCTGTGCCTGGGTCAGATGACTGTGTTGAGTTCTGATTCTGCTACTGGGCAAATCAGGGAAGCTCTCTGAGGCTCAGTTTGCTCATCTGCAAAATGGGGAGATAATAATACCTGCTCTCTTTTTTTGTCAAGATTGTTGAAGGCTGAAATAATATATGCGGAAATATTTTTCAATGTAAGGTATTATTCTGTCTCCATATATTTTGCTATGATACCTGATGGTAATTCTCAAAGATAGTCCTAAGATATAATTGTATCTAATATCTGTAATTATATATGTTAATGCACATGGATAGACAAATTATTTTAAGACATATTTTCAACATTGATTATAATAAAAATTAGTTTCTGGCTAGACCCACTATCTAATTAGTTAAGCCCAATTAACAGATAAATCCATTTGATTGGAACACTCATTTCTTTATCATTCTAGTGAAGAGGTAATGTATAATGTTAATACTTGGAATAATCTGGCCACATTCATCCACGAGTGGGCACTGTGCCCTGATTTCTCTGTGCATATTAGCTTCAGGCTGTGAACATTTTCTGCCAGGAATTCTTGTAAGCTGTCTTCTCATTTTATGTAATCACATACATCTGGAAGGCTGGAATTAGTGACACCTCTCCTCAGGGGCTCATGAGCTTTCTCTTCCATAGAAAAAGAACCGGTGCAGGGAAGAACATGGGGCACGGGGAGTGGGAGCTGGGGAGACAGAGAAGGAAAATGCCAAAGCAGAAATCACTGCAGACCTTCACTTCCTGCTTGCAAGTCCTGGGCCAGGCTCTGTGGACAAGAAGTTAAAATTACTGCCTGAATTAAATCTGTGGGTTTTCTTGGTCTAGTCCTCCCACAAAAGCAGTCAAGTGAAAATGGGGTCAGCTCTATACATACAGTGCCTGGGTTTTCTAATTTGAAAGGTACTACCAGTTCCCCCATTGGCATCTACTAAATGGCAGTATAAGGATGCTTTTTTTTTTTTTTTAAATCCCTTTTCAGAGTGGTCACTACTGATGGTTCTTTGGTAGCTTGGAGAGGGTGGCAGACAGGCCTGGGCATATGAGTCTATAGGGTATCAAGGCAGGGGGTTCTTGAGAAAGGTACTGGGTAGAAGGGTAACACTGGTGGTGAGAACAGGACGGCTGCCATAGGCAGTGTTAGACCACAGTCGGGGTGAGAGTTGGCCACTCAGCTCTGCTCACAGGTCCTCATCTACTCGCCTCTTCTCTCTAAAGGTTCTAAAGGAACCAACAAAGAAGGAGGAGGTCCTGCAAACTCTCGAGGCGGGAGCACGCCCCCAGCCCTGGGAGATCTGTTTGCTGGTGGCTTTCCAGTGTTACGACCAGCAGGCCAGAGGGATGCAGCAGGTAAGGAAGAATTCAGACTGGCTACCCTGTGACCTTTGTCTCCTTACCTTGTAGAACCAACAGGACAATCCTCACCTGCCAGTAAGTGACATGTTGAGAGTAAACAGTTATATGGTAGGAGATCACATATTTGGAAGCCTGAGCACTGGAAGTTTCCAAAACACAGAGTTGTTTTTAAGGGATCTTTGAAATCCTCATCCTGTTTAAATCATCCCACTGTAATCGCTGAAGAATGAGTTGCCATAGTGTAGAGTCTTTAGCAACGGTGAGATCGTGGCCCACACTGCAAAGTGTGGATGTAAATCACAATAGAAGATCTTAGTGACATCACTGTGGACTCGCTGGCAATGCTGAGTTGTGATGGTTCTCCAGCATTGTATCTGTTAGGTGTTGCTGTGTAACAAACCCTAAACCTGAGGGGCTTTGAATAACCATTTATTTAGCTTACAGCTCGGTGGGTTGGCAATTAGGGTGGCCTCAGCTGGGCCCCAGCTAGCATCTACAGGTTGCGTCAGTGGCTTTGCTAATCGTATATTTCTTATGTCTCTGGTGCCCCTGCTGGGACAACTGGCCTGACTGATCCCTCTGGTCTCTCAGGATCTAGCAGACTATTTAGGTTTGTCTTCATGGTGATGGCAGGATGGAGAGGACAGAGTATGTAAAGCCTCTTGAGGCTTAGTCTTTTTTTTTTTAATAAATTTATTTATTTTCTTTATTTATTTTTGGTTGTGTTGGGTCTTCCTTGCTGCGCACAGGCTTACTCTAGTTGTGGCGAGCAGGGGCTACTCTTCATTGTGGTGCGCGGGCTTCTCATTGCGGTGGCTTCTCTTGTTGTGGAGCACGGGCTCTAGGCATGCGGGCTTCAGTAGTTGGGGCATACGGGCTCAGTAGCTGTGGCTTGCGGGCTCTAGAGCACAGGCTCAGTAGTTGTGGCGCATGGGCTTAGTTGCTCCGTGGCATGTGGGATCTTCCCGGACCAGGGCTCGAACCCATGTCCCCTGCATTGGCAGGCAGATTCTTAACCACTGCGCTACCAGGGAAGTCCTGGCTTAGTCTTGGAACTGGCAAAGCATCACTTCCTACCACAGCCTGTCGCCCGAAGCAAGTCGCAGGCCAGCTCAGAGACAAGGGTGAGCAAGAGACTTCAACTCTGATGAAAGGAACTGCAAAATCACATTTCCAAGACTGTGGAATCAGGAATGCGTGGTTAATTGAGACCATTTTTGCAACCAGTCTACCACAGTCATTTGTGTTTTAACAGGTACCAGATGTTTTGAAAGCACTGAATTAAAATTGGGCAAATATATAATTATTATGTGCAAAAAAAAAGTGTTTTTCCTATTACTGTGCTCTTTAGTCAGAAAGATATAACAAAATCCAAGAATTTCATTTGTCCAGGGACTATCAAGCCCCAAACATTCCTGGTCTAGAGTCTTCTACCATGTGACTTCATTAACCTCTTCAATGGCCTCTGTGGCTGTTAGATGTTCCAGGGTGCATTTGCTGCCGTCACTTACTGATAAAGTCCAGTTTGAACCTTCGGAGCCATTTCATTTCCTCATCTTTGCTGAGACTTTGGCAGATAAGAAGGTGCTGAAGTCCTCCTGAATAAAGAGAGCTGGCATTCCTCAGTGCCCGCTTCTTTTTCAAGATTCCTGAGTTGGATCCAAAAAAAAAGTCCTCTGGGGTATAAAACTTCCACTGGTCTCTCTTCACACAAATAAAGATAGGAGAAATAACCGCCAGTGAGCTTTTAACAGGGGCCAGCCAAAGGAAGTCAGCAGTGTTCTAACTTGTCTCCAATAGGACACAAGTGCCAGATGTTTGAGCCACTAGGTGAAAGACAAGAATTGACCTTTTTGGAGGCAACAAAGTCCATAATGAAGTGACTAATTATGCCTGTTCCAGGATGGAAACTCAAGGACAAGCCAATAGGTAGATACACGGGCTGGGTGCCATGTCAGAGTAAGACAGACCATGGCTCTCCTCTCTCAGAACTCTCCTATTGACC
This sequence comes from Delphinus delphis, assembly GCF_949987515.2. Taxonomy (NCBI): domain Eukaryota; kingdom Metazoa; phylum Chordata; class Mammalia; order Artiodactyla; family Delphinidae; genus Delphinus; species Delphinus delphis. The sequence goes on from NC_082691.1 coordinate 61,056,135, forward strand.
CCTTTGTCATTCAGAGAAAAGGACTTCGGCCCTTGCTGCCTGTCTCATCTTCTTTGCTACCACCCTCCTTGCTGTTCTTGCACATACCAGGCATGCTGCTACCACAGGGCCTTTGCACTGACCGCTCCTATGGCCTGAAACACTCTTCCTAAGGTGTCCACGTGGCCCAGTCTCCCTTCCTTCAAGTCTCTGCTCAAGTGGCAGCTGATCAACCTATCAGGGAGGCTTTTACTCATCATCTCATATATTGATAAAATGAGTCCCACCCTCTCATTCTATATTCCCTCTACCTTGATTTATTTTTCTTATATTATCACCACCTGACATATTATTTATTAACTGGTTTCTTTCTTTATTTTCTGTCTTCTCCCTCTAAGTGTAAGCTCCATGAAGGCAGGAGCTGTGTTGTGTTCACTGCCTTACAAATGCCTGGTGCGTAGTGGGTGCTCAGTAAGTATTTGTTGAGTGGAATGTGTGAGTGGGTAGTGTGGTTACTTAGAGCCATCAGGCCCAGAAATCAGTGTCTAGTGCTCACAATACTTTTAGCAGCCCATGAAAATGTTTGAATTTCTTTTAAAATTTAAAAAACGTGAACTTTTAGGGTCAAAGATTATATTTGTCTTTATACCAAAGCAGTCAGGAAACATAATTTTAAAAACATCTTTTAAGGAGGAAGGGGCCCACAGAGGCAAAAGCGCCCAGGGTCTTCGAAAGTCATAATGTGTCCCTGGCTTAGAGCTCCGAGGGAGGGATCGTTAAAATAAGATATGATGAGTAAACATCACTGGCTTGTATAGAATGTGTAATGAGACTTCCATGCAATCCAAGTTCTCTTGGAAACATAGACAGATGGAAAGAGGAAGCCATAGTTCATCTTTTGATAAACCCCAGGCTCTAGAAGCTGATTCCTTTCACATCAGTGAAGCCCCCTTGACGCTCTTGAGCTGGTCTTTCCCCACCCACTTCATGGTCTCCTCTCGTGTTTCTAATTGGATTTCTAGGGCTAGCATTCATGTTCTGAAGGAAAGCCTCCTTCCGTCCTTCCCTTGGTACTTGCTCCCTCTTGGAGCCCTCTCTGCTGCCTGGTTTGCTCTCCTGCACTGATGCTGATTCCCGTGGGTCTCACCTTCAATTCGTGCTGCCCAGCTCTCTGCTTCATCCTGGAACGGGCAGGAACATAAGCTGGGCAAGGTTTTGTGCTATCCTTGTTTCTGCTGCTCACATTATGATAAAAAAAAATGGCTTTTCCCATTTCTCATTAGGTTGGCCACTTAAAAGGTTTTGGAATCTCGGATACGTGGTGTTCCCAGACACTTAAGGGGTTGATTCTGTTCCTCAAATTTGTTATCCCTTTAAAGTTCATCTGGCAGATGGGCACAGAGGGAGGCCTTGCCTTGTTTAGAGAGCAGTCTGGATCCTCCATCTTCTTCTCTGTGTACTATGGAAACAGGTTTGAGACCTTGGATGCAGGAATCCCTGAGGCTGACACCTATATAAAATGTCTCACATTGGAGTTGCAGGTGGTAGATCCTGTCCCTGGAAAGGCCAGGTGGGGACCTTCCACTCCTGGTCATGGTCAGTCAGCCATTCTGGAAATGCCCGCCTTAGACCTCCAGTGGCACTAAGTCCGCCAGGGTGGATGCATAGGTGCAAAGACATTATCTCCTCCACGACCACCTCAAAGAACATTGCAACAGAGAATAATGACACCACCACCCTGCCTCAAGAACAGCATTCCACAGTTGAGACTTGTCCCGAGTCGTGTTGTCCAGGTGGCTGTCACACCATAGCCAGAGGAGAGTCATCTGTTTGGAAAGCCAGATACCGCGGTCCTGCGCACTTAGTTTCAGCCCCAGGATCGCCTCTTCCATATCTTGCCTTGATTGGCCTGACTTGCGGCATCAAGTACTTTTAGGCATGATTTAGCACCTGATTGGGTAAACACACTGGAGACTCATGGGCTGAAAAGCTCAGAACCATCAACATTTGCTGGCGTTATAATCTGACATGAAAGCTGTGTTTCCTATTCTGCGGCACCAGGAAGTTGGAGGTGTGAGAAGCAAACATTTTTTTCAAGTGTTTTCCACATGTTTTCATGGAGATTATAAACTATAGGGGTGCTGGAATAGGAAACATGTATTCTCCAAAATTCCTTTTAGGAAGAGCAGTGTATTTATTCAGAAGAAATGTCTTAATACGCCTCCTGAGTGGAGGGTGATACTCCAAGGACATATTTAAGCGACTGCAGAACTTCTGTGCAGTAAACAGGGAGAGGAACTTTTTTCTCCTCAGAGCGACAGAGGGGAAAAAAGGGTAAGAAGTGGCAGTTGGGTGAAAAGGTGTGCAAAGAGTGAGGAGGCCCCAACAGGGGAGCACCCTCCACGCCAGTCGCCCATAATGTCCACCAAACACAAATGCTTACTGTGAGCAAGTCGTTGTTGCTGTTGAGTTCAAGAGGCATTGGATTTCAGGTTGGAGTCGATGTGGTAAAGGATCTATGGGGTGAGGAAGCCAGGTGACCAGGAGACAGAGAGCCCCTTAGAAATGGGCACAAGTCTTTGGGAAAGGGAGCTTTGAACTTCCAGAGTGCATGGAACTGGAAGGTTCAAGGTCATTGGACCTGGATCCCCAAGGCAGGGTGTCTTCCCACTGACTTCCAAATCACCTCGTCCATTCAGGGAACCTTGAATCTTCTGCTCTCGATGCAGAAACAAAGTCCTTGTTCACAAAGCGCTGGGAGTGGGGAAAACCTCCCTCGTCAGGAGCTTTTGGGTGGTACACCCGCAGATGTGGGCTGACTGGCCTAGTGGGTAACGGGACGAGTGTGCCGGCGGCCTTGAGATGAGGAAGGGTGAAGGAGGTCGGGGCAGTCCTGTGTCCTGGGCTGGGGGCACGGAGCCCTGGGCAGATGACAGTGGAGGTAGAATGGAACAGGAAGGCTGGCGCCACACAGCAGACAACCTGGTGGCTTGAGCTGGGCTTCTCTGGCAGGAGGGGGACAGCGCGTTGATTCTGGCAAGGACCTGGGGCTGGTCCAGCTGGCCCTCTTGTGTGATAGCTGCTGCACCTGAGGCCTCCACTGGACCCTCGGGAAGAGAGCATCCACCAGGCGGTTCACTGACGTGCTGGACAGCGTCCGTCGCTGCCGCCCACACCCTTGCGTTTCTCCCAATTCTACCCACTGAGCTAACTCAGAACTCCTTTCACTTTCAGGCGGCAAGACAGGGCAGGGCCCTGGCTCCCGAGCGCCTTCTCCCCGGCTTCCCACCAAAACTATCAGCGGCCCGTTCAACCCCCCTGCATCTCCCAGGCTAGGCGACGCCTCCGAGGCGCATGGCGTGGCCGGGACGGTCCTTCCTCGCCCCAGCATGCCCGCCCCACCTCCCCCGCCCTTACCCCCGGCCCTGCCCCCGCCCTTACCCCCGGCCCTGCCCCCGTCCTCCCCCGCCAAAGCCCCGCTGGTGTCCCCACCTGGCCCACCGACCAAGGGGAGCGCCCCGGTGCTCGCACCCCCTCCGCCCTGTGCACCGCCGCCTCCACCCCCGCCGCCCCCACCCTTGGCTCCCAGTGACAAGGCGGTGAGGCCTCAGCTATCCCGCTTGCACCTACCGCCCGTCCCGCCCCCGCTGCCTCTCCTCCCACCTTGCGGGTACCCTGGGCTCAGTGCGGACGCTGCCAGCCCTGCCCAAGATGTGCCGGAGCCTCCAGCCCCTCCGCTCCCGCCGCCCCCACCGCCCCCGCTCCCCACTTATGCCCCACGCACCCCCAGAGCCTCTCTGCCTGCGCCCCCTTTGCCGGGCGCTAACGACAGTGGTGAAGTCCCACCCCCACGGCCCCCCAAGTCCCCATGCTTCCAGGCCCAGCTCCCCGAGCCCAGCGCGCAGGCCTTGCCGGCGCCACCTGCCCTTCCGGGGTCTCAGACGTTCCCGCAGAAGAAGAGGCCCGGCCGAAGCCCCGGTAAGCACCCCTGTTCTCGTCCGGGGGGGCCGTACCACAGGATCATCTGGCTGTTGGGAGGTGCTAGGGACACAGCCAGAGGCCTGCTACTGTGGGCCACTTGGGAGCACCTCAGGATGTCTTACTCTTGGGATTTTGTTTTAGAACACACCTGTTCAGTGCCCCTGTGGAGCACAATGAAAACGTGTTGTGTGGACTTTATGCTGGAGGTATTCAGGTTAGAGACAAACCAAGGGTGAGGGAGGTCGCAAGACTTGTCCGAGATCGTGCAGACGACACGCCGGGGCTTCTGGCCTTCATTACCTCGCCATTACTAGCTGTGTGACCCAGGGCAATCACTTAGCCTCTCTGTGCTTCCTTCTCACCTGTGAAATGGGGATAGAAATGGTTCCCCCTCATGCGGTTGTTGGAACAGTGAGATCCAGAGAAGGGTTATTTATTTTTACTATCACCATTCAGACTTCAAATCTACTCCCAGGGGTCGAGGTGTCTGTGGGTGCAGTTGTTTCCAGAACCCGCTCTCCTGTTTAATTTTTGCCTAAGTTATTATAGTCTGGCACCTGGCCAGAATCTTCACTGGCCCTCAGCAGATTAGCTTAGCATTTTGCCATATTTTGGGCAGGTTCTCCAGCTGACTCAGGAAAATGGAGGGTCCATGTTTTCAGCCAAACATTAAAAATAATCCCTTCACGTATTCAGCAGAGATCATTCTGGATTGAATATACAGGCCCTATGACTGTGATTTCCATGAAGTGATGAGGCTTCAATCACTTTTGGTGTCCTTCTAAATGGAAAGCACGCTACACATCCACACACACCCGTGTACACACACACACACACACACTCATAAACATATGCACACACTCATGAACACCCACATCCACACACACAGCCCAACACACATCCACAGTTATACATACACACACGTACTCTTTGGTTTTTCAGAAAACCTTTTGATGCAGAAAGTTTCTTAAATGTATGCCCTTGAATTAAAAATAATACAAGCTCATTGTAGAGAAAATAGAAAAAAATTGAAATCACACATAATAACATCACTCAGAAATAAAAACTGTCATATGTTTCCTTTCTCTTTTTTCTGAATATATCTACATATTTACAGGGTTAATATTAATACTATTTTGTATATACTATTTTCTATTCTGTTTTTATTTAGTATTATATTAAAAGCAATTTTGAATACACAACTATATATAAAATAGATAATCAACAAGGATCTACTGTATAGCACAGGGAACTCTACTCAATTCTGTAATAACCTATATGGGAAATCTGAAAAAGAAGGGATATATGTAAATGTATAACTGAATCACTGTGCTGTACACCTGAAACTAACACAACATTGTAGATCAACTATACTCTAATATAAAATAAAAATTAAATTAAAAAAAGCAATTTTGAAATAATTAGATATTTGTCAAATTGTTAAATGTATCTATAAGCATATTAATATGATCATTGATATATGCCATATTTCCAGCATTAGATATTTAAGTTGATTCCATTTTTTGTTATTATGAATAATATTGCAGGAAATACATTTATAGCAATTGTAGTCTACATTTTGGATTATTTTTTTTAAAGACAGGTTCCTGCAAGGGAATTCCTGATACAAAAAGCAAGAATATTTTTAAGGCTTTTGGTCACAAGAGATAAGGTTTTAATCATTCTCTTTTCAGCTGACTAATCACCATAAGGTCCAGCATTAGTACTCATGAGCCCTTTCTGACGCTTGTGATTCTTAAATGTTCAAGATGTGGTGAAAAAAACCAATGCTTTAGATTCAGAGAGATCTGAATTCAAATCCTGCCTTCCCACCCACTCCTGTGTAACCTTAGGCCAGTCTTTTTTAATGCCCTTAAACCTTGCTTTTTTCTAATTTGACAAATGGAAATAATAACAGTAAAACACCCTTCACATAGGACTGTTATGAAAACTAAGTGAGGAAGTGTGCCTGAAGTGCTTTGCAAGGAGCCGGAGCTCAGCAGCGTGATTTCCTTTCCTTCCCTCTAACCAAGTGCAGGGGCAGCTTTTCACCCAGAAGAGGGGTCAGCAGCCCCTTAGCCTCTTTAGTCTGCTTGTGAAGCAAGTAAATCCTAGTGGATTCTGGTACAGAGGAAGGGAAGACCAGGAAGGGAAAGGAAGGGGACTGGGAAAGGAGAAAGGCAGAGAGTGGAGCTGAGAGGGGAGGTGCTCTGATGGCCTTTGGGGAGGAGAGCAGCTGCGGCGGCCGGGTGCCTTTGCAGGCTCCAGACCTGCACAGCCGAGGCCAGGAGTGGATGCTCGTCTGGCCCCTTTCATGGCGTCTTTGGACGTGAAACTTGGTTTTCCGTGAACATGATGTTAATTTCTGCTTCAGGCCAACTGCAAGGAAGAGTAAGAGGTTGCAATTGTGAACATCTTGGCACAGATGATAAAGGAGCAGTTGTCATCACTCCGAGAGCGAAGTGAAGAGTCAAGGACCTGGGTTGATGTGCCAAGGCAGCAGGTTATTAATTGCCAAGTGGGTCATACAAAAAAGTCTTGGCAAAGGAGAGTGAGCCTCCCACAGAGGTCATCAGGGAAGAATTGATGAAGTAGATGAGATCTGAGTTGGGCCCTGGTGGGCAGGTAGGGTTTAGATTGACTGGAAGGAGAAACGAGGGTCTGCAGGGCAGGGGAACAGCGTGAGCGGACCCAGGGGCAGGAGCAAGCCCCCGACAGCTTGTTCATCTAGCCCCGCTCTGAGCCTCACCTGCACACAGTCCTTCCCTTGCATAGGACTCTGCAGTGGGTCCACTTCTTTGGGCTGTACCATCTGATGATGAGGGTTGATATTATCACAGCAGCTAATATTTATTGAATGCTTACTACATGCCACTTGAATTTTTTTCTTTTTTTATTGGAGTATAGTTGCTTTATAATAATGTGTTAGTTTATACTGTACAGTAAAGTGAATCAGCTGTACGTGTACATATATCCCCTCTTTTTTGGATTTCCTTCCCATTTAGTTCACCACAGAGCATCGAGTAGCGTTCCCTGTGCTATACGGTAGGTTCTCGTTAGTTATCTATTTTTACATGCGACTTGAATTAAATCAACTCACTTAACCCTCTCAACAAACCCAGGAGGTATGTATATTATTATTCCCATTTTATAGATGAGGAAACTGAGGCACAAAGAGGTTGTGTTATTATCCCAGCAGGAGAACTGGGGTTCAGTCCCAAGCAGCTTGCCTCCAGAGGCTGCCTTTTTATCACCGTATCATATTATATCCAAAGATCTCAATAGCTCACCTCTCACAGAAGGTTATAGCATCCACCATGCCCTATCTGAAGGCCTGTATCTGAATACACTGTCCTCTTCTCTGTCAGCGACCAGTGGGGGAAAGCTGAACCCGCCCCCAGCACCTCCCGCGAGGTCACCCACCACGGAGCTTTCAAGCAGGAGCCAGCAGGCCCCAGCCTGGACCCTGACCCAGCAGCCTGGAGGTCAGCTGCGGAACGGAAGCCTGCACATCATTGGTGAGCAGGGCTGTCAGTGAGGAAATGGTTTCCCCTGGCTCAGGGGGTCTCCCAGCCCACAGTGCCGTCATTTCAGGGTGCGTGCTTCACAAGAACAGGGGGCTCACTCTAGCACAGAACAACCTACAGGTTGTGTTAAATAAGGTTTCTCTTGAGGCTTTCTGGGAGGTTCCAGAACCCACTCTCCAACCTTCTTGAGATGGGAAAGTCATCTGGGGTCAGGTGTGACCAAAAGTCTTTGGATCCCTTTGTGGGCTGAGCTACTGTCACACACAAAGCCTAGATCACAAAGCAGGGACTCAACTCATGAAAGGGCCACAAGACCCCTCTCCTCTTGCCATCAGGAGCTCAGGGCAGAACCCATTTGCTTTAGGATGCCCAGGTCCCCAAATGCACACAGGCTGTGCTCCTTCCCACCAGCCAGGCTGAGGACTCCCGTTCTGTCCACCTCTCCCCGCCAGAGTCCTCCCCAGGGACACAAGAGGGGCTTCAGGCCACAGGGACTTTGCTGGTCCCTTGTTGCTGCCAGTTTCCCCACCTCTGACTCTGGACCCTGGATAGGCCTGTGGCACTTCTGCTCCCTTTAGAAGCTTCCTTAAGATGCTGGTTGAAGTAAGTTGAGGTGGATGATGGGGAGAGTCTATGATTTCACTTTTCCTGATGCCCCCTTGCCCCAGCTAAATAGTAAAAATTAAGAGGTGAATGGATGTCTTAGTGGGGAATAGCTCTGCGATTAAAATCTTGCACTGGGCAGGCCAACCTGTATGCTCCTGGCAATGACCAAAACTTGGGTCCTCACAGTAACCAGAATAATTTTGGCATTTCCGTGTGTGCAGATGACTTTGAGTCTAAATTCACGTTCCATTCTATGGAAGATTTTCCTCCTCCGGATGAGTATAAACCATGCCAGAAGATTTACCCCAGCAAGATCCCCAGAAGTAAGTACCACCTTGATAAGACTACTGGTTTTCCCTGACCCTCCAGAATTAGATGCTTGGGTGCACTGTCTGGCCACAGGCTGTGTAAAGTGTGACATCAGGATCTCACTGTCCTATTGCAGGGATGCAGCGATGTTCATACTTCTGGAAGTTTCAGAACATTTATTTGCCCTAATCTCCAAGGGTTCATTTAGAGGTTTTTTACAGAACATCAAGTTTAGTTATGTGGCATCGGATTTGGATGCCTAAATTTACCACTGGTCCCTCCCCTCCCTGGGGCTTTTGACTGGGGAGCTAAACGCCCCAAGACAACAGCAAAATGGGATTCAGGAGCTTCGCATTAATAGTTGGGGAAGAACCCCAAAACCCCCAATTCAGAACTCTGGCAGACTCTGAAATAGAGAATGCCTTAGGTCAGTGGTTCCTACTTTGGCAATGCATTAGAATGACCTAGACAGCTTTTAAAAATCTGAAGGCCAGGCTGCACCTAGCGCAGGTAAGTCAGAATATCCAGGGTAGGACACAGATGTCAGTATTTTTGAAAATTGCCACGTGATTCCAATGTCCATCTAAGGCTGAAAACCTCAGTCCAGTGAGAGCCTTCCTCCCAATCTCATCGTGCGGCCAGGCCCCAAGAGAGGCCTTCACTTGGCTTACCTGCCCAGCCCTAAGAATCAAGGAAGGCTGGCTGGCCTGCCCTTCATGGCCCAACGGGCAGGGAGGCAGTACTTCAGGAGCACAGAAAGCAAAGAAAAGCACAGTAGGTGTTGACCACACAGCGATGCTGCCTGTTAACGTAATTCTTGTCCAGTGCTGATTCAATCCAAGTGGGCAGGAGCTGGTAAGAGGGAGGCAGAGCCAGCAACCTGGGGTGAGGGTCCAATGTGTTTTCCACCCCACAACCCGAGTAAGGCCCCCAGCCCCAGACATCTGCAGACCAGCATGGAAAATCATCAGTATCCAAGCTTAGCCCCAGACCGGGAACCTGGCTCTTTGACTGTCTCCTTTCAAAGGGGCCTTGGTGAAGTCCCTTCCCCAGGGTTCAGCTTCCTGCAGTGCAGACCAAGGAGCACCAGCCTGCTCTCTGCTCAGGTGAGAGGTCCTCTCGGGATCAGCCTGGGCAGAGCTTTCTCTGCGTGCCGGTGGATTGCACATTTAGAGAGAAGTGACTTGTATGTTTTTGTTTTGTTTTGTTTTTTGCGGTACGCGGGCCTCTCACCGTTGTGGCCTCTCCCGTTGCGGAGCACAGGCTCTGGACGCGCAGGCTCAGCGGCCATGGCTCACGGGCCCAGCCGCTCCGCGGCATGTGGGATCTTCCCGGACCGGGGCACGAACCCGTGTCCCCTGCATCGGCAGGCGGACTCTCAGCCACTGCGCCACCAGGGAAGCCCACTTGTATGTTTTTTAATAATATGTAAATACAGTTGACCCTTGAACAATGCAGGGCTTCATAAGCATTGTTGGCCCTCCACATCCTTGGATGCGGAGGATTCCACCAACCACAGACTGTCGTACTGTAGTTTTACTACTGAAAAACATCCTTGTACAAGTGGACCCATGCAGTTCAAATCCATGTTGTTTCCGGGTCAACGGTACTCCTCTGAATTGAGAGAGACAGAGGAAGAGAGAGGAGCGGGATAAAGATTGATGAAGGGAAATCACCCCACGTGGGGTTTAAATAGACCGTGGAGACGTGATGGTGGAGGACATGGGTGCTGGGTCAGGCTCCCATTCTTGCTCAGTTCGAGCTCAGCAGATGGGCGTGAACTGCCCACTGTACACTTGGCACCATGCTGGCCCCAGAGACTACGAGGTGTAAGCAACAAGGTCCCTACCACCAAGCCGCCAGCGTGCACACTCCCGAGATAGAAGTGTGAGATATTAACTAGATCACAACGGAGTGTCTTAATCACTGATTGTTTAAAGTGCAGGGGGCACCACAGCGGGCATGAGGGTGGAGGTGGAGACGGGACTTGAAGGCGTAGAGAGAGGTCACATTTCCACTGGGTGGAAAGGCTGAGCACGGCACACCCCCAGGAGAGAGGCACGATAGCGTTTGGGCCGTTTAAGAATGACAGGAAAGTCCTACGTGGTGTGTGAGGGCACACGGTGCCTGGAGAGGACCGCACCGGCTGCCAGAGATGTTAGGCTTCGCGGGGCAGAGGGTCAATAAATAACACTTCTTTTCCCATCATATGAAATGTTCACAGGTCAGACGGATGAAGATCTTAGTGTTTTTATTGGAAGAGCTTAGGTCACAGCAAACTCTAATACTGGGGGAGGTTTGCTGACTCCCCCAGGCCAGGGGATTTACAGGTGAGGAGACTGAGGCTGGCCTCCCCCTGCAGCCCCAGAGCAGCCTCACAGAGCTTTCCACATGGCCAGGAGGGCAGGACGGAATAGTCCTTAATACACAGCAGCCAGATTTCAAAGAGGGAACCTAGAAGGGGCCAGGCTGCACATGGCTAGTTCCCTCTGTTCAACTCACCAGAAAAAGAGGGCAGAGAGAGCCTAGGCGTGTTACCTACCCTACAGGAGGTGCCCACACATGAAGAGGACAAGGAGATATGTTCCCTCCTAATGTGAAGGATGTTTTATCCCTTCTAAGGGATATAAGCAGAACCTATAAGCAGAGCTGTCAGTGAAATACTAACCACCGCCAATACAGTAAGTGCTCCTGTCGTAGACCTGCTCAGATGTGCCTGGCATGGTTCTAGGTGCTTTGCAGACCTTATCATAAGTCCTTAATGTAGAAAGTTTTCACATAGGGGAAAGGAGGTCCATACAGGCCAAGTGACTTGCCTAAGGCCTCACAGCAAGTTAGAGGCAGAGCCAGGAATTTCAGACCCAGGGGTGTCTGAGCCATGCAGCCATGGTGAACTCTGAGAAGGGATGTGGTTAGGTCTAGGTTGAGTCTGATAACTGGTGGTTTGATCAGAGGAGGTAAAGACCAAGGTCAGGAAACCTGTGGCTTTGAGAAGGGTCCATGCGAGGGAGGATGGATGGGGGTGAGGGTTGCCAGGGCTTGGGGATGCAGGCCATGAGAGGAACAAGAGAAGTAGAGGAGGAGCTGAGGGCCTCTGAGTACCAACCTGGGCCTGGATGGACGGTGCGGCACCAAGAAGAAGGAGCTGGAGAGGCGCAGGTTTCAGGAGGAGACGAAGTGATGGATCAGGGCGAGTGGAGGTGCCTGGAGGGCTGCAAGGGGGAGATGACCCGGGGCAGGTGGAACAGGGAGTACACAGGTCTGAGGCTGAGGGGTAAGGTCAGGAATGGGAACTAGCTCTGCGGGTCATCAGTTTGGAGCCTTACCCTAAACCAGGGCTCAGCAAACATTTTCTTTAAAGGGCCAGAGAGGACATGCTGAGGTTCTGCCTGCCATCTGGCCTCTGTCACAACTACTCAGCTCTGCTGTTTTGACATGAGAACAGCCACAGACAACACGTAAAGAAATGGGCATGGCTGTCTTCCAGTAAAACTTTATCTGTGAAAGCAGTTGCTGGCTGAATTTGGTCTGCTGGCTGTATTTTGCTGATCTCTGCCCTCAACCACTTCAGAAAAACAGAGTCTTAAAAATCTCTTTGTTATACAGCCTTTCTCAGTAATGTGCTGTGGAGTCCTTCAATCTTCAGACTCAGTAAAATCGAACTTACCTGCATCTGGAGCCCGTGGTGCCTAGCCTCATCTCTGAGAACAGAAGAAAAGCTTCACCCCATACAGCTCACCAGGAGGGCAGAGGCGGCAGTCTGTGCTGTGTTCCTCTGCTTTCAGAGAAATGTTCAAATCAGTGCCCACACCAACATAAATAATCTCCTGAGGATCAAGAAGGAGCAGTTAAAAAAAAAAAAAAACGCAATGTACTAATGAATTGACATCCTACAGACCAGAAAGGGCATTTGCCATTTCAAAAAGAAGATATAGCTTTAGACTGATGTGGCATTGGTGGACATAAAATACTTCAGTAGCCTCCTAGCACAGTTAAATGAGCGTGTTCCTGCCGTTCCTGCGAGCCGTAGGGGAGACGCTTGTTAATTATGTGGGTGTAGGTCATGCCTATCTGATGACATTTCTCACAGTTTTTCTCTTGCATTCTGCCATTGACCTGTAACCCAAGGTTAGAGTTCTTCATGGTGTGGGAGACTGCGTTGCTTCCGTCAGATGAGGGTGTCCCTGTGCTCTTTTGTAGCAGTTCTGGAGCTCTGTCTCCGCCCGCTTGCCTGCTTTCTCTCTGTCCTTCCGAGACACACACACACGCGCGCGTGCGCGCGCGCGCGCGCGCACACACACACACACACACACACACACACACACACGGCACACACATACCCTAAGGCTTAGCTCTTCCGGCGCCATCCTCCCTGTCTCCACTCTGCAAGTATGAGCCATGCTCTTTCTTTGGTAGATGATTTTGTCCAATTTTTAAGTGTTTTTAAAAGGCACGGGTTCCTCAATAAGTTAAACAGAATTACCGTATGACCTAGCAATTCCACTCCTGGGTGTATACCCCAAAGAATTGAAAACAGGTGTTCAAACAAGAGTTCATAGACAAATATTCACAGCAGCACTATTCACAGTAGCCAAAAGGTGACCACCCAAATGCCCATCAACTAGTAAATGGATAAACAAAATGCGGTGTAGTCATGCAATGGAATATTATTGGACAGTAAGAAGGAATGAAGCAGTGGTATGTGCTACAACATGGATGAACCTTGCAAACATTAGGCTAAACGAAAGAAGCCAGACATAAAGCCCACATAAGACTCCATTGATATGAAATATCTAAAATAGGCAAATTCAAAGACACAGAAAGTGAATTTAGCAGTTGCTAAGGGCAGGGGAGTATGGAGAATGGGGAGTGACTGCTAATGAGTCCTCTTGGGCTGATGAAAATGTTCTGCAACTAGATAGTGGTGATGGTTACACAACAACGGGAATGTACGAAGTGTCATTAATGGTAAATTGTATATTATATGTACTTTACCACAATGAAAAGAAAGTGAAAAAACCCTATCACTGAGAATCTTTGGGAAACATGCGTAGCTCACAAATATTCATTAACACAATGATGGTAGAAAGAGTGAAGTCATCCTCATATGGACAGATATTTATTGAGGCCCTCAGCTCTGGAGAGATTTAGATAAATGATCCCCCTGACTTACCCTTCAGAGATTCACACGTTGGTGAAGGAAGGGAGGAGAGAAAGACACCCGAACATAACATTTCAGTCTGGTGTTCCCAGCAAAACCATCCTCGTCACGATCAGTTCAGTGGGAAAGTGGGTGATTAAAAATTTGACCGTTTTCATCCCAACTCCTTTTTTCTTTACTTTTAATTGTGGTTAAAAAAGAACATAACGTGGGGACTTCCCTGGTGGTACAGTGGTTAAGAATCCGCCTGCCAATGCAGGGGACACAGGTTTGAGCCCTGGTCCGGGAAGATCCCACATGCTGCAGAGCAACTAAGCCCGTGTGCCACAACTACTGAGCCTGGGCTCTAGAGCCCACGAGCCACAACTACTGAAGCCCCGTGCACCCTAGGGCCTGCGAGCCACAACTACTGAGCCCATGTGCCACAACTATTGAAGCCCGTGCGCCTAGAGCCGGTGCTCTGCAACAAGAGAAGCCACTGCAATGAGAAGCCCGCGCACCGCAGTGAAGAATAGCTCCCACTCACCACAACTAGAGAAAACCCGCACGCAGCAACAAAGACCCAATGCAGCCAAAAAATATATATATATTATATATATATATACACACACAAATAACATGAAACTGACCATCCTAACCATTTTTATGTGTACAGTTCAGTAGTGTGAAATGCATTTACATTGTTGTGCAACCAATTTCCAGAACTCTTTTCATCTCACAAAATTGAAACTCTGTACCCATTAAACAACTCCCCATTCTCCCCTCCCCCAACCCCCTGGTAACCACTGTTCTAGTTTCTAGCTCTGTGGCTCTATGAGTTTGACTACTCTTGGTATATAACTAGAATTGTGCTATACTTGACTTTTTTTTAAATTTTTTAAAAAAATTTATTTATATTTATTTATTTTTGGCTGTGTTGGGTCTTCGTTACAGCACGCGGGCTTTCTCTAGTTGCGGCGAGCGGGGACTACTCTTTGTTGAGGTGCGCAGACTTCTCATTGCGGTGGCTTCTCGTTTCGAAGCACGGGCTCTAGGCACGTGGGCTTCAGCAGTTGTGGCACGTGGGTTCAGTAGTTGTGGCTCTCAGGCTCTAGAGCGCAGGCTCAGTAGTTGTGGCGCATGGGCTTAGTTGCTCCGCGGCATGTGGGATCTTCCTGGACCAGGGCTTGAACCCGTGTCCCCTGCATTGGCAGATGGATTCTTAACCACTGTACCACCAGGGAAGCCCTACTTGACTTTTTGAGACTGGCTTATTTCACTTAGCATAATGTCCTCAAGGTTCATCCATGTTGTAGCGTATGTCACAATTTCCTTCCTTTTTAAGGCTGAATAATATTCCGTTGTATGTATTTACCACATTTTGTTTATCTATTCATCCATCAATAGACACTTGGGTTGCTTCCATCTTTTGGCTGTTGTGAACAATGCTGCTATGTACATGAGTGTACCAATAACTGTTTGAGACCCTGCTTTCAATTCTTTTGTGTATACACCCAGAAGTGGAATTACTGGATGATATGGTAATTCTATTTTTAATTTTTTGAGGAACCACCATACTGTTTTCCATTTTACATTCCTACCACCAGTACACAAGTGTTCCAGTTTCTCCACATCCTCTCCAACCCTTGTTATTTTCTGGTCTTGGTGCTTTGTTTTGTCTGTAGCCATCTTGATGGGTGTGAAGTGGTATCTCATTGTGGCCCAACTCCTTTTCTAAAATAGAGTTACTTTACACTTATAGCAAAACTGGCTACCATTACTTCCATTAGCAGAGAAACTTCTCCACCAGGCAGTGCAGTAACTTTAACAGTACAGGGTGGTTCACATCATAAAATCAAAGGATTAGATGTCCCCAGACTGAAAGAATCAGAAGACAAAGCCGGTGCCAGAGTCTTTCGCCTTTGTGGCGGGAGGGCAGTTGAGCAGTAAGGATCTCTGTCCTGGCTTACTTATCTTAGCCACGTCTGATTATTACTGGGGACCACAGCCCTCCATAAGCTATCTTCCAGCATCCCACTCTCTTACCACCTCCTGTCTTTCCAGGTTACTCCTTTATTCCTCTGAACCTGCAAAGATACTGTAATATCTATAAGTAATATCTCCCTTGGGAATTCCCTGGTGGTCCAGTGGTTAGGACTCTGCACTTTCACTGCCAAGGGTGCAGGTTCAATACCAGGTCGGAGAACTAAGATCCTGCAAACCACATGGCACGGCCAAAAAATTTTTTTTTAATCTTACCAGGTATTTATATATATATAAAAAAATCTCCCTTGACCTCCCCTGGGCCATTTCTCTGCTCTTCTTACAGGCAACACCATCTCCTCTCCCCGTCCTCTCAGGCCTTCTCCCTTCACGCCATAGACGGAGCCCTTGGCAAGGCTACCAGTGGACCCGAACGTGGCCAAATCCAGGGGTCAGAGGTGTCAGCTGCAGTCCATCACACCCTCCTCCTGAAGCGCTTCTTTGCTTAGATTTTCTGGCTGCCC
The DNA here is from genome assembly GCF_949987515.2 of Delphinus delphis. Lineage (NCBI taxonomy): Eukaryota > Metazoa > Chordata > Mammalia > Artiodactyla > Delphinidae > Delphinus > Delphinus delphis. The sequence continues at coordinate 61,072,184 of NC_082691.1, forward strand.
CCTTTCTCCCCTCTCCTCCCACTGCAAGCCCACTGCTCCTCCATTTTTTGTCATACCAAAAACCTTAGAATCGTATTTGGCTTCTTTTTTTCTCTTCTGCTCCCACATCCAATTTCCCAGTAAATTCTGGGACCTCCCCCTTGGAAATGCATCCCCAATCTGATCACGTGTCCTCTGTCACTCACCCCTGGCTGAAGCCACTGTCGTTTCTCACCTGGATGCTGCAAGCACCTACTAACCGGTGTCCCTGCTCCACACGGCAGCCCGAAGTGATTCCTCTAAAGCCCAGTCACGCTGCCCCTGCTTACAATCCTCCAGTGAATTCCCATCTCCCTCCAAGTCAATCAGAAATTCCCGTCATGGCTTCTAAGACCCACATGAACTACCCATTGCCGCCACTCTCCCCATCGTCACTTCCCTCCAACAGCATGGACCACCTACAATGTGTAGAACGCTCCAAGCACACCCCCCCATCTCTGGGCTCTTTGCACTTGCCCTTCCTTCTATGGGCCACTTTCCTCAGGTATCCGCGAGACTTACCCCCTGCCTCCTTTAGGTCTTTTATTAAAATAGAGTTACTTTATACCTGTAGCACAACTAGCTACCATTATTCCCATTAGCAGAGAAACTTCTCCACCAAGCACTGCAGTAATGTTAACAGCTCTTGGTGGTTCATGCAGCAACGTTAACAGCTCTTGGATGTCCCAAGACTGAGAGAATCAGAAGACAACGCCAGGGTGTGTCTTTCGCCCTTGTGGAGGGCAGTTAGGCAGTAAGGACCTCTGCCCTGGTGCACTTACCTTAGCCACGCCTGATTATTACCGGTGACTACACCCCTGCTTATGGCCTTCCCTGATGACCACTACAGATAAAATAACAGCACTTCCTGTCCTATCACTTGTGCTCTCTTTATGCTGCCTTATCGTTTCTTCAAGGCATCTATCACCTCCTGACATGTTATATATTTACCTGTCTTCCCCAGTACAGTATAAGGCCCTGGAGGGCAGAGACGGCATCCATTTTTATTCACTGGTCTACCATCAGCTCCTGGCCTGAGGCCAGGCACACAGACACTCAGTAACCACTTGTTGAATTAATAATTAACAATATCCACACATATCTACATTGCTAAACCATTTACAGAAGAAATTTGAAAACAGCACAAATATCCAACAATAAATAAGTTAATTAGTGCAGAGCCACAGGATGGAATGTTCTGCATCCGTTATAATAGCGCTGTTGAATATTTAGTGACATGGGAAAATGCCAATGCTCCCATGAGAAAACAAAACAAAAAAACCTGGCATACTAAAATTACATTAAATAAAACCTAAATTTAATTTTAAAAAGAAAATATTTCATGAATTTATATGGAGAGGGAAAAGTGGACCAAATAAAGGAAAGAGAGAAGAGGCTAGAAATATATCCAGTACAGTGTTAAGAGTGGTTAGCCCTCAATGGTGGAATGCTGGGTGATTTTTATTTTCCTTATGCTTCACTATTTTGTCCAAGTGTTCTATAATAAATATATATTACTTTTAATAAGCATTAAAACTAATTTTAAAATTCCAAATTATTGACAGACTATGATTAGCCCACCCCTGGTCTGAGTGCCCCGAGGTGTGTAGGGTGACAATGTAAGTTCTCTACGAGGGGGACGTGGATCCCTCAGGCCAACGTCAACTATGGCAGTGACAGCAAGGAAGGAGAGGAAAGGCCAGATAAGCAATTTCTGAGGCGTAGCTCTGGCAGATACTAGAATTATCATTTCCAATGAAACCTGTCATTTCCTTTAGTTAGAGACCATGAGAGGCTTCCAGCATTAGAACAGGGAAGGCCCTATGAGGTTTTCCAGCCCAGCTCCTTCAGGTCAGACTGAAATAACCGAGGCAGAAGTAGGGTGATCTGCCTCTGGTCACAGCTGGTGGCAAAGCCGGGGCTTGAGGTGAGGTTCTTTGTTCCATGTCACCTAAGAGAACCCCAGGCTTGTTCTTTTTTTTTTTTATTTTGTTTTTATTTTTGTTTCAGATCCATGAACTTTATTTATTTATTTTTTTACATCTTTATTCGAGTATAATTGCTTTACAATGGTGTGTTAGTTTCTGCTTTATAACAAAGTGAATCAGTTACACATATACATATGTTCCCATATCTCTTCCCTCTTGCGTCTCCCTCCCTCCCACCCTCCCTATCCCACCCCTCTAGGTGGTCACAAAGCACTGAGCTGATCTCCCTGTGCTATGCAGCTGCTTCCCACTACCTATCTATTTTACATTTGGTAGTGTATATATGTCCATGCCACTCTCTCGCTTTGTCACAGCTTACCCTTCATCCTCCCCATATCCTCAAGTCCATTCTCTAGTAGGTCTGTGTCTTTATTCCTGTCTTACCCCTAGGTTCTTCATGACATTTTTTTCCCCTTAAATTCCATATATATATGTTAGCATACGGTATTTGTCTATCTCTTTCTGACTTACTTCACTCTGTATGACAGACTCTAGGTCCATCCACCTCATTACAAATAGCTCAATTTCATTTCCTTTTATGGCTGAGTAATATTCCATTGTATATATGTGCCACATCCTCTTTATCCATTCATCCGATGATGGACACTTAGGTTGTTTCCATCTCCAGGCTATTTTAAATAGAGCTGCAGTGAACATTTTGGTACATGACTCTTTTTGAATTATGGTTTTCTCAGGGTATATGCCCAGTAGTGGGATTGCTGGGTCATATGGTAGTTCTATTTGTAGTTTTTTAAGGAACCTCCATACTGTTCTCCATAGTGGCTGTACCAATTCACATTCCCACCAGCAGTGCAAGAGTGTTCCCTTTTCTCCACACCCTCTCCAGCATTTATTGTTTCTAGATTTTTCGATGATGGCCATTCTGACTGGTGTGAGATGGTATCTCATTGTAGTTTTGATTTGCATTTCTCTAATGATTAATGATGTTGAGCATTCTTTCATGTGTTTGTTGGCACTCTGTATATCTTCTTTGGAGAAATACCTATTTAGGTCTTCTGTCCATTTTTGGATTGGGTTGTTTGTTTTTTTGTTATTGAGCTGCATGAGCTGCTTGTAAATTTTGGAGATTAATCCTTTGTCACTTGCTTCATTTGCAAATATTTTCTCCCATTCTGAGGGTTGTCTTTTGGTCTTGTTTATGGTTTCCTTTGCTGTGCAAAAGCTTTGAAGTTTCATTAGGTCCCATTTGTTTATTTTTGTTTTTATTTCCATTTCTCTAGGAGGTGGGTCAAGAAGGATCTTGCTGTGATTTATGTCATAGAGTGTTCTGCCTATGTTTTCCTTTAAGAGTTTGATAGTTTCTGGCCTTACATTTAGGTCTTTAATCCATTTTGAGCTGATTTTTGTGTATGGTGTTAGAGAGTGATCTAATCTCATACTTTTACATGTACCTGTCCAGTTTTCCCAGCACCACTTATTGAAGAGGCTGTCCTTTCTCCACTGTACATTCCTGCCTCCTTTATCAAAGATAAGGTGACCAGGGCTTCCCTGGTGGCGCAGTGGTTGAGGATCCGCCTGGTGATGCAGGGGACACGGGTTCGTGCCCCGGTCTGGGAGGATCCCACGTGCTGCGGAGCGGCTGGGCCCGTGAGCCATGGCCGCTGAGCCTGCGCATCCGGAGCCTGTGCTCCACAATGGGAGAGGCCACAGCAGTGAGAGGCCCGCGTACCCCCAAAAAAAAAAGAAAAGATAAGGTGACCATATGTGCATGGGTTTATCTCTGGGCTTTCTATCCTGTCCCATTGATCTATCTTTCTGTTTTTGTGCCAGTACCATACTGTCTTGATTGCTGTAGCTTTGTAGTATAACCTGAAGTCAGGGAGCCTGATTCCTCCAGCTCCGTTTTTTGTTCTCAAGATTGCTTTGGCTATTCAGGGTCTTTTGTGTTTCCATACAAATTGTGAAATTTTTTGTTCTAGTTCTGTGAAAAATGCCAGTGGTAGTTTGATAGGGATTGCATTGAATCTGTAGATTGCTTTGGGTAGTAGTGTCATTTTCACAATGTTGATTCTTCCAATCCAAGAACATGGTGTATCTCTCCATCTATTTGTATCATCTTTAATTTCTTTCATCAGTGTCTTATAATTTTCTGCATAGAGGTCTTTTGTCTCCTTAGGTAGGTTTATTCCTAGATATTTTATTCTTTTTGTTGCAATGGTAGATGGGAGTGTTTTCTTGATTTCACTTTCAGATTTTTCATCATTAGTGTATAGGAATGCCAGAGATTTTCTGTGCATTAATTTTGTATCCTGCTACTTTACCAAATTCATTGATTAGCTCTAGTAGTTTTCTCGTAGCATCTTTAGGATTCTCTATGTATAGTATCATGTTGGCTGCCCAAAATACTGGAACAGCATAGAACCAATCCAAGGGTGTGTTCCATGCCTTCTTGAGTGAGGAGTCTCCATGTAGAGGCCTAGGAAGACCCCACTACATGCCCTAGGCTCACTTGAGAGGAAAGGATGAACTTGACATTAGAAAGGGAGCTACCAACAGAACTCAGTGGCTCTGTATTGAAAAGGGAAAATGATGATTCCATGTTCCTTTTTAAAGGTCAAATCAACATCTTTCTGGATAAATATATTTTTTAGCAGAATCTTTTTATTATTTTTAAAAGATATAAAAACAACTACTCCCATCAGTAGCAATACAAGGTTTAACATTTTAACCAGATTTTCTCAGGCCTTTTTCAGATACCTTTAGTAGCTAATTATTTTGTCCACCCCTTCTGTAAACAATCATCACACAACATACAGAACCCTGGGGAAGACTGCTAAGGGCACCCTCACTCTGGCTCAGCCCATGTATTCATCCCCGCCCTGAAATCCGCACTGAAATCACCTAGTAACAACATTCTCCTCTGTTTTTCAACCGTTTCCTGTCTGTTGCACTGCTTTGGGGATGGGAAGGGAAACAGAAATTACCGTTCCACTTAATGTCTGTGTCATACAGTTAGCGTTGCCAGTGAAATGTTCCCAGTCACAGAGAATTGTGCTTTTGATTCCTTCTAACCATCTGCCGTTCTTGTCGTGGTCTGGCCAACATTCCTTCTCTGCACGTGAGGCCAGTGTATGCAGCATCCCATTTGTTTCAGATACACAGCTTGGTTCTCTGCACCATACCTACTACTCTCCACCTTATGCCATGTGGACCCTACCTTACAGAGAGACCGAGTTGGCCCAGAGATGACGGTTAGATGTGCTTCTCTTAGGAGTCCACTTTCTCCTCACCCAGCCCCTGGAATTGTACTCCAAGACTGGGAGGGGTCCTGGGAGACCCAGCTTTGATGGCCAACCAAGTTTGTAAATCCTTTCTGGGTGTTTTCCAAGCCCTGCAGTATTCAGCCTCTTGTTGGTTGGCTACAGAACGGATTTTTTTTTTTTTCTTTTTTGACCTGAAAATATATCTCTGTCTGAGAAAAGGTACAAGCCTGGCTTGGTTTACAAGTGACAAAAAATAAAGTTGGAAACCAGCGTGGCCCTCAGGCCTCTGCTCCTCCAGCCCAAGCACAGACTTTCTTCTTTAAGCCCCACAGTTTAGCGAAGTCTTTCCTATCCGGCTGCTCTGTAGCCAGCAGCTTCTGCAACACAGCGTGTTGATAACTGGGGGAAGAGGCACCATCTGGTTACTAGGGGGCAGCAGCAGCGGTCCCTTGGGCTGCTCTGCATGCAATAGACGCGTGTGACTGGATAGAGATGGGAAAGAGATTTCTTACTGTGCGCTGTGGTACCAAAAGTTTGAAAACCACCATTTTAGCGAATCTGAAATACTCTTCTGTGGGCAAACAGCCCATGTGAAGGACTGTTTCAAGCAGAAGGGCTCTACAGTTTAATTCTAAGAGAGTCTAGTGGCATCTCGTAAGGGAAAACCCCCCAAGGAGATATTTGGATTAAAAACATCCTGGGTAACCCTGGCAACTCTCAGCCACACATTCTAGCAGCAGTGAAATTTCTTTTACAACAAGGTGCAGAGTTTTCCTTTCTGTTTTAAGAAGAAATTGATTCTCCTTAGCTCTGTTGTTTCCAGTCGTATTTATGAAAACTAGTGGGCACTGCTTACCTATGGAGAAGCCTGTTTCGTTGCCCAGTCGTTCTCCAAGTGGGGGATTTTGCCCCCCAGGGGATATTCAGCACTGTCTGGAGACCTTTTTTGTTGATACAAATGGTCTGGGGCATGTGCTAGTGGCGTCTAGTGGGTAAAGACCAGGGATGCTGTGAAACTGCTTACAGCACACAGGCAACACCCAACAAAGAATTTTCCAGCCCCAAATGTCAGTAGAGCCAAGTTAAGAAACCCTGGTCTAGAGGAAGGCTTTTCTGTAGTAGACTGGAGTTTCGTAAATCTAAGAACAATAGTGTCAAGGCCATACTGCCGCGTGGAATTCGGTCAGGGGCTGTTTATCAGTGTCTCTTTACTTTTTGCTCAGTTGTAAATCTGACTAAAAACCTAGTACTCCCTATGCCATTGGTCCAAAAATATCTTCATCCTAGAACAAGTGCACTCGGTAATTTTAAAAGTATTTTAATGAAACTTATAGTGTCCATTGGATTAATGTTTTGTAAGGTGTAGAAACCCTTCTATGTGGCAGTTCATTTAAAAAACTATATCTTACCATAACAGATTCTTAAGGTGACTTATATGCCCATTGTAGAAAACTTGAAGAGTATTTTTAAGAGTTTTTAAAAAGCAGTAAATCCAAAAGGAATCAATTCAGTATATTATTTACATTTTTTAAATGGATTTTTAAAAATAGTTAACATCTTGCTATCTATACAGTTTCTAGCCTGCTTTTTTGTCCTACATTTCAAACATCACCCCAAATTATTTGAGCCTTTGTAGACACTCAGATGGCCTCTTGGTGCTCCATCATACGATAATGAACCCTAGATTTCCTAAACACTGTTGTTGAATACAGGTTATTATCAGCTTTTCACTATCATAAATAATCTGGGATTGATATTTCTGCTTTTCATGTTGCTTTGTAAGTAGCACAGCAACGTGAATTGTTGGGAGGGCTTTGGGACATGGTTATTTAATTCCTAGCCTGTGACAGAAGCAGACAGAAAAGTCTTATACCAAATGCAGCAGAGGAGACACAGGGACACCATTTGGATCACCTGACTCACAGGAAAAGTTCTGGAATTCCTAGGAATGTGGATTTCAAACTTGGCTAGACCAACCAAACCATGTATCTACGTGTACACATGTCTATGTAAGTAAATGTCAAAAAGAAAAACAAAGCTGGAGGGATAAACAGCAAACTTTTAGCAGAGGCAACTCCGGGATAATTAATTGGGATTAGAGAGAAGGGCAGGCAGAGAGGAAGCACTTGAGGGGGTATTTTTTCCTTATTATCTTGTCTATATTCTTTGAATTCTTAATTATGAGAATATATTCATATGTAACTTGTGTAATATTTAAACCTAATATGTTTTAGAGAGTGAGTTGGAGCCTCATGGAACAGGGTCTGAGCTATGTCAGCACACACTTTCACTCCTTTTTTAAGCAACCCTAGCACGACGCCGGCACATTTGGGGCCAGGACACACGAGCGAGTCTGCAGCTGATGCTGTGTTCAGAGCTGAGAAGCTCGCACCTGCGTTTAGATGAGAGGCCTTCGTCACTTGTTCTCCTCCCAGCTCAGTGGACGTGACGCCTCTGTATCCACAGTGTGTGACATAGAGGCGGTGGGTAGAAACGCACAGTCTAGGGCCAGGAGCCCGAGGGTTTCAGGTTGACCGACTTACATTACCCTTGGTTCCTGTACCATTGCCCTAAGTGCCGGTTTAGCCAGACTTTCTCCGTGAAGCACATAGCCGGCCCTGGGCCAGCAGATGGTGGGATGGTTCCTGTGTCTTTCAGGCCGCACACCTGGTCCCTGGCTCCACACTGAGGCGGCCGGCCAGAGCTCCGATGACATCAAAGGCAGAAATGCTCAGGTAACACGGCCCTCTGGTCTCTGAGTGTGAAACTGGGAAACCTCAGGGAGCACAGAAATGTTGAGGGTGTGCTTTCCTCTGAACAGCCTCCTGGTTTTCCTCAGGGAAAGCCATAGGGGTACCTTTGTTTCCAGCTGGGATGAAACACAATTTCAAAACCTGAAGAGTGAAAGGGGGGAGCTTCTCTGGAATCACCACCACACACAGAAGCAGCTTTGGCAACACAGAACCCCTTGGGAATCACTCTGCAACCATCACCCCGTTCGCTCCCATCATTCTTCCCTCGTTACTGTGGCCTGAGAAGCCTGAGAGGAGAGCTCTGTAACATGTATGAAACATAATTTGGTGTTCTCTCTCGTCTATAGAATACATGGTTTCTCATAGCACCCTGGGGTTTTTTCTCCCATCGACATTATCATTTACTTATTTTTTTAATTTTTACTTTATTTTATTTTTGGCCACACTGCACAGCATGTGGGATATTAGTTCCCTGACCAGGGATTGAACCCATGCCCTCTGCAGCGGAAGCACGGTGTCTTAACCACTGGACTGCCAGGGAAGTCCCCAACATTATCATTTCTTTTGACCAAATGTAGCCACAAATTTTGCTGGTGGCTAGAGGAAGGCTGTGGGGAGGGGATCGGGGGAACCAGAGAGGTGCTTGTGTCATAATTATGAGTCTTTGAAGAAATGCCCTCGTGCTCACATGAGGCAACTTGGACACAGTGTTTTCTAACCTGGGCGGAGATGACATCTCTCACCGCAGACGACAGGGTCTCATCTTTAAAGGCCCTTTGTTTCTTTGAAAACATGCATTCCGTCCACCCTGGCCGCCTCCTGTTTCACAGTGCCGTGTAACAAAAGGGGTGGCCTGCTGTTAGATCAGAACCTCAAGGAAAGAGACGTGAGAAAGAAGGAACTTAGGTTACTGGAAGTGGGGATGAGCTCCCTGAAGGACAAGCACCTCTCCCCTTTCTCACCATGGCTAATCCAAGAATTGCAATGTCCATTCTCAGATGACTGTAGGTTCAAAACTGGGTGTATGATTGCAGTTCAGAGAAAGTATGTATACAGAGGAAAAAAGAAGACAGGAAAAATATACACAAAATTGTTCACAGGCATTCACTCTGCCAGCTGATGGCTGATTTTGACTTCTTAGGGGGCATTTCTGCAATTTCTGAATGTTCCATAATAAATACATTACTCCTGTGATCAGAAAGATATAGTAATAATCAAAATAACATCTCCTACATTATATAGCTCTTTATATAGTTTAAATAACTTGCATATGTTATTTCATTTGCTCCTTTTAGCAACTCTGTGGTATAAGCTGGAGAGATACCTTTAATGCAAACTTTTTCCATATGAGAAAACCAAGCTCCAAGAGGTTAAGGAACTCATCCAAGGTCAAGGTCACGTTCGCAGACCTCTGACTCCTCGTCCAGTGCTCCTTCCACTGTACCACTGCTTTGCCTGGCATGTTAGAATTGACAGGACAGGAGTCACCCTCACCTTCAGACGTGGCAAGCACAATGGGACATTATGCACGGTCTGGTCCCTGACCTCATGGCAGGCACACATCTAAATCCCTGAGCCCATAAAGTCTAGTCAAGGATGAACTGTTAAGTCTCTCTTGGGCATCCCATTGTCAAGATCTTCTTTATGTCTAGCTGGACACCATCTTAATTCATTTTCACTTCAGTGAGGCAAAAAGAAATCGCCCAGAGAAATCACGGGGTTCCAGACATGGTGAACAGCACCCTGGGGGTGCTCTTCTTTTATGGGTACAGAGCCCAAGTGATCCGTGCAAGGCTGGGAGCTCTGAAATCTGAAAGCCTGGGACCCTTTCTGTGTTTTCTGTTGCCTTGTCTTGGGATCGCCACCAAGTTCTTTGCTTTTCTTGAGCTTCCCGTCAAGTGAGTCTGCTGGTGCTTGATCCCTTAAATGTTTTTGATGGGATTAGGTCCCCACCTGCCACAAGCTACACTTTTCATTCCTTTTCCACCCAGGACCTCCTGGGTGAAAATAAGCACCTTACGTATGATGGGACCTTAAGACCCTGGCAGCCTTGCATGCATGAGGGAAAGCTTCACTGCCCGGCCCCGGAGTGTGTCATTTATGTGCTGTGAGTCTTCTGACCCCACCTGATAACACTGTCGTGTTTCCACAGTTATCGCTGAAGACACTCCGGTGAGAAGACAGATGAAGCCAACGTCCTGTGAGCCACCTGGGGGTCCATATGGCGGGGTGGACATCCCCAGGAGAACGTCAGACCTCACCCTTCTCAAGTTGTAATTCAGTTGACATACAGGCTCTGCATGGAGCATTTATTTATTGTAAATACGTGATTTGCACAGGCTTTAAATCAGTATTATAGTCGATTTTTATTTGAGTAATTTACAAAACACACACATCATTTCTCCATTGTTTAAAATGCATCTTGGCATTCATCTGTCAGCACAGATGACAGCCCTGACCCCACCACAGAGTGTCCATTCCATGACTGTTAATACGCGTGCAGGCTGGCCCTCCCTAGATTCGGAACCATTTTTAGAAGATTCCTTAGTTTCCCAAAGTCATAGTATCTACAACAGCTTCTTATTGGCATGATTTTCTAGTCTCATCACACAAACTGCAAAATCAAACCAGATAATGCCTTATAAATGACGCGGCTCACAGAGAGCAATGTGTCGCCACACCCAGACGATGCCACACGGCCTCCAGTGAACGAGATGCCACGTCTCGCTCCCGTCTTGCAGTACAGGGATTCTTTTGCTTCCTAATGTAAACATAACACAAGTCAAAGGCAAGAGCGGGCTTGGCCTCTCCAACACCAACCACAGGGCCCCTTTTGTATCTGAATGATCCTGCAAGTAGCCAATGCTCTTACTGTTTACACTGCCCCTCGTGCCCATGTCTGCATGACGGTCCTCCTGTCCCTCCAAGTTCCCAGCCTCATCCTGGCAGACAAGGTGAGGTGAGCTGTAGGAGATTTCAGTATTTTCCCTGCAAGTTAGAAACCTGTGTAAGTCATCATGAGTAAATTCCTAATTCTGTCTCAGAGCTCTTTTTTTTCCTCCTCTGAGTGCAGGGTTTTCGTGAAAAACATGACACGGAAAGTATAGACTGAAATGTATTCTGAAATATCTGCCTCAAATATCAGTGCCCCACGCCCACCCTTAGGGAACCTGGAGCCACCCATCAGGCAAATCCTAGCTGCCTTCTGAGGCCGAGAACCTAATTGGTCTGAGAGTCCCCCAGTCCCTGTGGTGGCACCTTTCTAGGTGGGGAGAAGTGTGTGAGTTCAGCCAGCCCTGACTATGGACCGGCTCAGGACTGGCTGTGACCTGTCCTCTCACACCCTTTTTGGGGAGCTGGCAAGGGAATGGCAGTGTGTTTTTGCTTGCTGCATGACCCCATCCTTGGTGGAAAAGCTGTGACAGAGGAAGGAGAGAAAATAGGAGGAAACAGACTGATCCCTCGTCTGTGCTCAAAATAGCTGCAGAGTAAAGGAAATCAGGGAGGCAGAAGTGGGAAGAGCAGTGAAAAGTAAGTTTCCTTTGAAATAGCCCACTCGTGCACTCACACCTCAAGGATGTAATGCCCGGAACACGCCATCCACGACAGGTAGCCGTTAGGAGTGTTTTGGCAAACATGATAGTACACCCAACCTAGCTGCTGTCTGGAGTGGAGACTAAGATGGTGTCCTCCATCACTGTTATGCTTTCTCATTCCAGACAGAAGCCACTGAGCGAGGTCAAGTTCCCTTCCCTGGGGAATAAATCATGCCAAGTTGTAACAGCTAAATCAATGGAAAAGAAGCTTTTGCAGGTCATCAGCTATGGGCATACCTGATTTGGTTTTTTGGTTCTGCAAGGTTTCCAGAAGGTCAGAGCTTCTGTTTATTACAGTAGCCACTCCACCTCTCTCTCAGGTGTCCAGAATAATTACAGGGGTTTTAATGATCATGATTAAGGAGGTGCTAGACCAAGGCTGTTCCACCTTCAGAGTAGACTGCCTGCCCTGGTGAGGTGTTTACACATTAATGTTCTGCACCGCTGGGATGGAAATTCAGAATAAAACCATTCAAGGACAGAGGGAAGGAATGAGGAGAAACCAAAAATTGCAATTAGGGAGAAATTTCAGGAACCTGGGATCACATCCCTCCTCCAGACCCATCACTGAATTCTCGCCCTTTGAACTCTCACGGTGCCGGCCTCTGGCAGGACAAAGCCTTCACCCCTAGACCACAAACTCAAATGTAGCGCCCCTCCCATCCTCGCGTATGCTTGCTGGCGCTGTGGTCTGTGACTCCCCCAGTGTTTCACGTGTATTTTATATTTATTGATGTTCCCTCTGCAAATTTATTTCTTTGTACCCAATAAACTTTAATAAGTGGGAACGCTTCTAGCCATTCACTCTTTAAAGCCTATCGATGGTCACCAGCACCAACGCTTTTGTAGCTAACTAAACAAATGGGTATTTGGGAAAACCAACCAAGGGAAAAACTTTCTCAAATGCATTCTGTAAAAAGTAGATAACACTATATTTACTGAGTTTTATTAAAATCAAATGGGCAGAGTATTGTTTACAAATTACGCTGACTTGTGTTAAAGTGGAACCGCTTTCAACCTAAAGTGCATTAGCGCTGCCGCCTCAACAAAGCAAACCCTCAAAAACTCTCCTATATGGAGCAGGAATCATCTCCATCGCCATTATAGTGTCTTCAGGTACAGGGGAGACGAGGTTTACCTGATAGGTAAGTTGGCTTAAGGGAAAACATGATTCTGAATGTCGATTTTGCATCTTACAAGTTTAGGGAAGTAACAATTTTAGCCAGTCTATGCCTCAGTTTCCTCATCTGTAAAATGGGGGCACAGATATGTATCTAAGCATATAGTGGTGAAGATGGAGTAACATAACCCCTGGGCTAGCCTTTAACCCTGGGGTCATAGGAGACCAAGGTATCAGTGCACGCATGTGCGCGCGCGCACACACACACACACACACACACACACACTAGGGTACAAGCGGTTTGTTTATTATACATTCAGTCACACACAGAGCTCTCGCTGGCTGCATTCCATTCAAATATTCACTGAGCTGCTCAGATCACTGGCTCTGCGGTTGGGTAACAAGGAGAGAGCAGTAATTAAAATTCATAGATGCTCCTGAAATAAATCTCATCTAGAAAGTAACTTCAAAGTTAGCTGCTACACACTTTGCAACTGAATTAGTTAAGGACCTGACTTGTTTTATCTGCTGTTTTATTAGTAGAGGCACAGATAAGCTTTTTCATGACCAAAAGGGTCCATCTGATTGGAGGAAAAAAAGCAATGGCCCAAGATAATCGACAAAGTGGAGGATGGACTTTAAAGGCATTGACTGTAGAGGTATGTGAAGTGGCCATAGTTCTAGGCACCCCTGATGGAGTTCCGGGTGGGAGAGGTGGTGCCTAGAGGGGCGAGGGGAGCAGCTTAAAGGGATGGGCTGTGGACTCCAGAAGCATATTCCAGGTTCTCAGACTGTGCCCCAGAAGGCTTGGCATCCTTCCTGAACCTGCTCTGTTATGAACCGAATTGTGTCCTCCAGAAATTCATATTTTAAAGTCCTAACCCCATACCTCAGAAAGTAGCCTTATTTGGGAATAGAGTTGCAGATGTAAGTTAAGATGAGGTCCTACTGAAGTAGGGTGGACCCCAATCCACCCTATATGACTGGTGTCCTTATAAAAAGGGGAAGTTTGGACACAGACACATACACAGGGAGGATGCTATATGAAGATGAAAAGAGAGATTAGGGTGATGCTTCTGCAAGCCAAGAAATGCTGACGATTGCCAGCAAACCACCAGAAGCTAGGTGGGACAGAATCTCCCTCACAGCCCTCAGGAGGAACCAACCCTGCCAACACCTTGATCTTGGACTTCTAGCCTCCAGAACTGTGAGATGATAAATCCCTGTCGTTTAAGCAACCCAGTTTGTGGTCCTTTGTTATGGCAGCCCTAGCAAACAGATACATGCTGTGTTACCTTGGAGCTTTGCAGGAGTTTACAGTTTGTGAAAAAAAGAGCTGAGAAAAAAGTTTAAAGAGTCAGCAGTTCCTTGTCATGTAAATGGGGCCATCATCTACTCTGACCTTGACACAGGTCACGTCTCGCTGGTAACTAAGTCCTATTTTCATGAACGAGACATTCAGTTGCATTTTGCCTGTCACGTGGAGACAAAACCATGGAAGCAATCTGGCATTTCTAGGTCACAGGAGTGGGAAGAGCTGGCTTTTTTCTTAAGTGGCACCCTCTCCTCTAGTGGAGTTTCTATGGCTTTAAAGTAAAGATGCTCGGCATAGGTGGCACCAGCCATTCTGATGATTTTGTAAAATTTGGTAAAATAAATATAAAATTTACCATTTTTAAGGGTACAGATCAGTCGTGTTAAGTACGTTCACGGTGTTGTGTGACCAGTCTCCAGAACTCTTTTATCATCTTGCAAAACTTAAACTCTGTGCCCCTTAAACAGTAACTCCCCATTCCCCTTCCCCCCTAGCCCCTGGCAACCACCATTCTACTTTCTGCCTCTAGGAGACTGACTACTCTGGGTACCCCATAAAAGTGGAATCAGATAATATTTGCCTTTTTGAGAGTGGCTTATTTCACTTAGCATAATGTCCTCAAGGTTCACTTATGCTGTAGCATGTGTCAGAACTTCCTTCCTTTTTAAGGCTGTATATTCCGTTGCCTGGATATACTCCATTTTGTTTGTCCATTCATTCATTGACGGAGACTTGGCTTGCTCCCACCTTTTGCTTATTGTAAATAACGCTGGTATGAACACGGGTGTAAAAATATCTGAGACTCTGCCTTCAGTTCTTCTGGGTATATACTCAAAAGTAAAATTGCTGGCTTATATGCTAATTTCTATTTTTAATTCTTTGAGGAACCTCCATACTGTTTTCCATATCAGCTGCACCATTTTATATGCCCATCAACAGTGCACAAGGGTTACAAATTCTCCATATCCTCACCAACATTTATTTATTTGCTGTTTTTTTTTTTATAGTAACCATCCGGATGGGTGTGAGGTGGTATATCATGGTTTTGTGTTTATTTTTAAAGAGTGAATTTATCCACAGAATGGATAAATGGAGAAAACGCTGAACGGTTTGGTCTTCCGAAGATTCCAGTCATAAAATATATCCCCCTTCATACATTTTCTATGTTGTGGCCAATGCCCACATCTATTAATGAAACACAAGATAGAAGAGGCCAAGAGACATTAATTTCAGTATTTTTTTTATTGTATGCTTGATGTATTTAGAGACAATTCCAAGGGCAAGCACTGGTTGGGGAAGTTATCTGGTTTGTAGATATGTGTACAAAAGGCTATTAAGACTACACGGTCAGTTCCCACTGCAGGAAGCAGAAAGGTTTTCCTTTTTATTATTCCCTGCCCCTAGCATTTTCCAGCTCACACATCTGACTTCTCACAACATGACTGCAAACATGTACGTATTCATCCCCACGAGAAATCGGCATGTGACATCTCGGGATGTTTGGATTCAATCAGGTAAAGCACATTTGACACAAACCATAGGAGGGGAAGTTGGGACCTAGGACCCTATGGAATGAAATGCCAGGGCTACAGGGAAGCACAGGCACTGCTGGGCCAGCTGGTGCACGTGACCTGCCGCCCCTCCCCCTCCACACGAGAAAGGCCAGCTCAGTGGGCTCCCCTCCCTCCTTCCTCCCAAAAGCTGAGAGCTCAGCTGAAGACCTTCCCCAGAAATGACTTGACAGAATGCAGTCCGTGCATTCATAACAGACACACTGGTCCCACCTGGCTTTCCTGCTGGACTGTGCAGAGCTGTGCAACACCTGGACCCATGTGGGATGACATCAGGAAGCAAAGTACTTTGCCTGGTTGATAATTATTTTTTATACCTAATAATCCACCCGATAGTGAAGGAACTTCACTGCTAATATCTAATAGGCATACACCTTCTCTATTAGACAGCTTATAAGAAAGACTCTTTCTAACAATAACACTGTCTTATGTGATTGGGCACTAAAGAATTACCATAATTTCAAGTATATCCTTATTCTACCTAAAATTCCAAACCACCTCCAAGGATGAAAGAGTGCTACTTCTGCTTTGCTAATTTACTTTTAGTGGAGCTTCTGCCCCTCCTCAGAGTATGAGTGGTAAATCCCAGCTACTAGCCAAGACTAACTAGCTTATGTTTGATTATGGGGCGCGGGGATAGGGGAGAGATTCTGTCCTTCACGGCCACGTCTTCTTTCTGCACGAGGCATACACAGCCCCCTCCCCCTCCCCCAGGTCTTAATGGATACACAAATGGTATTTTAGGAAGCTATTTACACGCCAACCTTTAAACATTATTTTCATAGTTCATCTTGAATATTCACTTTCCCCATACTGCCTTTAGAAAAGCAATCCCTGGTCAAGAAATTGTCCATGTAATGATAAGCACTTTTCAAAAGCAGAGTCTGTTAGGAGCATTTAAAAACAGACATCCCCCCAGCAATGGCGTACTCAAAATCCAACTACATGTTTCAAGCTGTTAATATGTCACTAGAAGTGAGTATAGCCACATCAGCAGGCTCTTTGCTCTCTTCCTGTCTTTCCCCTCGCATCCCAATGCACAAAGAATCTGTCCACCGCTATTACTCACGTTTTAACTGTACATAGAACATCTCTGTACAGCCTGATGGAAGCATCCCAGCCCCTTTTAACTTCTGCCACGAAAGGACTGCCACACCCTCTAGTGGTAACACAGTGGCATCACAATTGTGATGTATAGCGTCAGCCAAGACATCTCTCAGAGTTGGCCCTTCTTTGGGTTGCTGGAATAAGGTCAATGTCCCTAACAGAAGTGGCCATTATGTTTCCCACTACACAATGGCTGGGCAATAGCATAAGTCTGGCTGGGTTATCCGTGACCTTTGCTTGGCCCATAATAATGAAAGCAGGCCTCTGGTGTAATTTATTCTCACTAGACTTCTTTTGGTCAAACCTCTAATCACCCTGGGTATCTCAGACATGCCAGGTCTGATGAAATGTTTCCATAATAGGGCGAGAGGATTCCACATGGTGAAATTTTAGAGTGGCTTTCTGTACTATCTTGTTTTAAATAACCACTCAGCAGGTGGGCTTGGGGGGGGATGAGGTACATATGTCACCCCCAAGCCTCACCCTTCCCCACTCAGCAGCTGTAGACAGACGCTCTCACAGTGGCTGCGCCACCTAAAAGGACACCCTAAGTTCACCCACAGTGAGAACCCAGGCCAAACCCCGACAAAACTCAGCAACCACAGGTCACCGTGAACAGCTGCTGTTAACTTTGTCAGCACAAATATTCCTCCCATCTCTCACCACTTGTAGTTAGTGACTTTACATACAGAATTTGCAAAACTGCTGGGCAGAAAGCTCACGCTGCTCTTATGCTTACACCCTTACAGGGGAGTTGGTAGAAAAAAGGATTTGTTCCAGTAAAACCTGTGACCCTCAGGGTCCACGTCTGTGTATGGGGCCCAAGCCCCTTCCAGCTCTCACGGCATATGATACACTGCAGCTGACAAGGAGTCACTAACTTGAAGTCACTTCCAAGACTACTGACACTCACAGTATTTCCATTTGGAAAGGCCTGTCGGTGATGAAGGTGATTAGGCCCACATGGTACAGGTGAGGCTGCATAATGAAGCCGCTGTCCTCCCTCCCACTGCGGTGTTAACACACACACTTCTCCTCAGCATCTCTGCCCCCTTCCGTGTTAAGAGTGGTGGAGAGTATCAGTGGCTGGAAGTAAGCCCCCCCCCCCCCGCCCCCACCAGCACCTGCCCACTTCAGCTACCGGTCTGAAGGCAGCTAATGGGCCATGCAGGGCGAGAGGAATAAAGGGAAGGACTGGGGAAAGCCA
Source organism: Delphinus delphis (assembly GCF_949987515.2). NCBI lineage: Eukaryota > Metazoa > Chordata > Mammalia > Artiodactyla > Delphinidae > Delphinus > Delphinus delphis. The sequence goes on from NC_082691.1 coordinate 61,090,083, forward strand.
AGTGCTTCCTCCACAGCTTTGGGGGATATAACAGGCTGGGTAGGAAGGGCGGGGGTGGGACTGTCCCCGTGGAGCCGAATGCTTCTCCATCCATCTGTCCCCTTCCTGCCCTCTGTCTTCCCTGTGCTGGGCCCATCTGGTCTCCCTCACATGCTTTCCTGGGCTCTGCTGGTAAGTCAAATCCTTCATGTGCCCACACATGGGAAACAAATCAGTTTAATTAAAGTCTCTGCCGAGATAATGGAGTGGCTGCTCAGATTCCAGCTACTTCAACTGTAATCTAAACAGCCCAGAGTTTCTCCTTTCTTTCCCTCATTAGCTGAGAAATTTGCAGCTTCGTGGGGTGGAACTTCTGCCACAGGGCCATTTAATTAATCCTAAACTAGACGGCAGTAACCAGGCCCAGAATCATCTCTAGACATACGCACATCCGCGTGGCGCGTGAGCAGCCACGCAGGGAGAGCCCCGTGCCTCATGGGAGAGCCGCGCCGCGATCCAGGGTCGTCACACACAGCCGCCTCTGAATCTCTACAGTGGGCAGCTTCCAGCCCGCACGGCACGTGGAAGCTGTCTGCGGGTCCACCGCACACGAGCGCGGTGCACAGGTTCTTTCAGATCACAGGAATCGGGATGGAGGTGGGCCTGGAGAGGAGCCCCCTTTATTCCTTCCCACTTGTTTTGTCTCTCAGAAGACACAGCTGGAGACATTCTGCATTACAGGCCTGCGCTCAGCAGAAGGGAGGCCAGGCCCGGATGCCTCCCTTGAGCACACACACAAGAGCCCTGGGCCAAAGAAATGCCTTTTGTTAACCAGAAAGAAACCACTACCGAGAGAAAAAGTAAGACTTCAAAAGATTTTGCCTTCCCCTCAAACTCGGCGCAGTGGAGCCTGTCTTTCAAGGCTTGATGGACTCTAGTCCTCCCATGAAAAGGCTAATGTGTCCATTGTCACTGAAACACAATAAGAGCAGCTTAAAATCCACAATCAGTCATACAATCGCACAACAGGCAAATGGGATACATGTTTACACTGCAGAAGGAGGGGATCTATGTTGCAGAAGAAGGGGGTGTTGTGAGATCCGAGGCAGAACGCTAGGGAACAGTGTGACGTTAACACATCTGAACTTTCTCGTTTTTCTCGGACAGGAGAGCGGTTTGTTTTGCTGGTAATTTAGTAAGGTGGGAAATTTTAAATAAGAAGGGGAAAGGGAATGCTTACTTCACTTAAAGAACTTAATCTCCGTGTCAACACAGTCATAGAAGAGATCTCCCACTTCGGTGGGGTCCAGGGGGTCATTGCTGGTCAGGATTTCCTCCATGGCTTCCAGGCCTTGCTTCTCTAGTTCCAGCATCGTCTTCCTCAGCTTTTGACCTTGCTCCTGAGAGGGACGAAAACATTGGGGGTCATTACAATGGACGCTGAAAGCCCCCCGGAGGGCCTGCCCCCCACCCCATTCAATCTGCTCCCCGGGGGACTGCCACGGGGATGGTTCTAAAATGCAGGTGTGGTGATGTCACTGCTCTGCTTGGAGTTCTTGCCTTCAGGATAAAAATCCAGACTGCTGAGTGACGCTGGAAAAGGCCCTTTGTAACACACGAGGCTCCAGCCTGCCTCGCCTTTGCCACGCCTCCCGCATCTCCTTGCTCTTCAGCCAGACCGAATTAGCTGCATTCCTCCAGCCCATGATACTTTCTCGCCACAGCACAGGCAACCCTGCTCCCCTCAACACTCGGTCAGCTTGCGCCCACCTTCAGGCTTCCGTGAACGCCTTTCCTCTAGGCTACCCCCCATCCAATGCCTTTCCTTCTGCCATGGTTGTTCTCTTTCTGTCTTGCAATGGTCTGTCTACTTACCTGTGTCCCCCATTAGACCACGATCTCCCAGGGAGGGAGACCCAGGCTTATCTCTATCCTCCTGCCTGGGACAGAGGAGGCACTCCCAATAATGTCTCTTGAAAGAATAAATGGATCAATGAATAACCACATGGCATGTCTATCCCCGATTTGCTTTTTTTCTGAGGGGGTGACATCTCTTCTTCCAGGTGGCAGTCACTCATTTACATACAGTGAATGACAATGAGAAGCTTTTACTTGCCCAATTAGTCCCAGAACAGAGAAGCCGCTGTCACCACCCATCGACCACTTCCTAGTGCTGCCTTAACTCAAACCAATGGTCATTGTCAAATTTCAAAGTCCACCCAACCTCATCGGTCTCATCTTTGAAATTTTGTGTAGGATACTTCAGAACACACGGCCCTTTCTGCCCCTGCCTTCATTTGCCAAATACCCACAAAACTGTGCACCAGGGAGTGACATTTCCCCCCTGCTCGGGCTTACTGTGATCCACCTAGAAAACACGCACTGTCGGCAGACGGGGAGGGCAGCCCTGGACGGAACTCTGTGTAATGCAGCTGTAGCATTCATGGTTCCAGGGAAGGGTCTGGCAGGGAGGGCAGATGTCAAATAACTGCGACTTTTACACGTCAGAATGGTCATTTCTGGGGCACACAAGAGCAAGTTCTATAAATAGTGAGACTACCCTTCTCAGAGATACTTTCTGAATTCACTTGGATTTACTGCTGTCCTTTCTTGCTACCCTTTTTAGAGAGTCCACCGTGCTGGATGTAAGAAAATAAGCTCACCCAGTCCACGCAAAATGCACGCACCAATTTACCTATAAGATGTCACTTTCTTCAGGACAAATTGGACCCTTACAAGTTGTTAAATAAATGCTTGGGAAGCAGATGAGCATCTAACAACCATGTTCCTTGCTTCTCCCTTCAGCAAAATAGAGGCTTGGATTTTATATGAAAGTCCACCACTAAGGGTTGCTGTGGGCATATATTGAGTGTTTGTCTTGTTTGAATTGATGTCTTGTAACTTTATTAATCAGAACTTTGGGTGGAGGAGGGAGGGCTGCACTTTGAAGAACAGCTATTTTAAAGCTAGAAACTTTAAAAAAAAACGTTTTTGTATGAAAAAATATACGTAACAAAATTTACCATTTTAACCATTTTTAAGTGTACAGTTCAGCGGCATAAATACATTCACGTTGCTGTGCAACCATCACCACCAACCGTCTCCAGAACTTTGTTAAACAACAACATGATGGCATCTCTGAAGTGCTGCCGTTACGTACACATTTTTACCCCTAAAAGTACACACAGAATTTTCGACAACAGAAAAGCAGTTCTGACTAGTACTGCACGTTTCTGTTATTTGCAGGTGAACAGTAAGTAAAAGAGGGAGATGCTTAGCCCACTGAGTTCTAGAATAACATCAAAAGCAGAGGCTTGGTTTCACTGGGTTTCAAGAGGCTGGGAGGAACAATTACCACCAGCGTTCTAGCAGGGGCCCCGGGAGCCTGGGTTTCTGGAAGCAGACTTGCTGGAGAGGAGGAAGATGACGAGCTTGTTCAACACTGTCCTGCCTCCTTGCTAGGGACCCCGCCCGCACCCGGGGCTCACAGCCAGGCTCACCTCGTCACTCTCCAGGACCGCCCGGGCCCACTCATGGGCCTTGTATAGCTCGTGGCGGCGGTCTGGCTTCTCCTGGAACCGAGGCTCCTTTCTGGCAGGGTCATCGCCTCCGAAACAGGGAGACTGTGCTTTGGGGACGAGTTTTACATCGTCGACAAAGATGAAAGGCTTGAATATGGACCTGGAGAGAAAGGAGAGGTGCTTCAGCCAAACCGAGCCTGGGGCTTGAGGACACCAGAGGCTGCCCTTTCCTTCAGCAAACATCTCCTGGGCCAGCTCACGGGGGGCAGGCGGGTGCCTGCCGGGAGAGACCCAACTGCATATCTTAGTAACTATTTTAGTAGAACTAACTGCTGTTTATAAGCTGCAAATTCTTCTATGTCCAGAGAGGAGACATCAAAACACACTGGCTTTGTTCGGGGAAGGCCATTTAGGAGCCCCTTTCAGTCACATGAAAGGAGGCAGATAGACACAGTGTTTTGAGGAAAGGGTGCAATGGGCCACCGATCAGAGCTGGTCTATCTCCACCGTGCTCTGTGGAAAGGGGCCTCCTGGAAAGGCAGGGTCTGAGACCTCAACCTTTTCTTTTTAGGTTCTACCTTATTTGAAAATGTTTGGAATATCTCTGACAGACTCAAGGTGGGACAGATTAAGACAGATGACAAAGAAAGAATCCCGGGGCCCCAGAGAGGGCACACCACAGAGGACAGAAGTCTGGTTGTGTGAGAGTGAGGCTGAGAGGATGGTAGGTGGCTAACCCAAGAACTCTTTGATTCAGCTCTTTTGGCACAAGGGATGTCTTAGGGGACAGGGCTGTGTGTGTGTGTGTGTGTGTGTGCGTGTGCGTGTGTGCGCACCTGTGCATACCTGGGGACATTTCAACACATCCCCCCAGATGCGCACACACCCCAAAAGAGCCATGTGTCTAAGAAACTGCGTCTTGGGATCCCAGGCCAACGGGGTCTGTGGCGACCACAGCTGACAGTAACACTAGAGGGAGAGAGCCTCACTCTCCCTGCTCTGCACCCAGAAGGAACACGGCTGGATCAAAGCAGTCCTCCTGGCAGAGCACAGGCACCTCTGGGCCCCGAGGGTGGCCTGTTTTCAATCACACCACGCGGGCACCTGCAATAACAACTGGAGAGAATGAGACACACACCCGCACCCCGTGTGTACGGCTCAGGTTTGGGTTGTTTCCTCTCCTCTTAACTGGTGCCTCCAGTGGGTGAGAAGTGAGCTGGGAGGTTGATTCCCTCAGCCCCGAGGTGCCTGGACTTGAGGCGGCCAGAGCAGCCTTGCCGCTGTGTCACACAAACATTTTCACCATGCCACAATCTGCAAAGAACTGGAAACCCATGACCTTTGTACCCAAACTGTGTCCTTGGACTTGAGAGTCAGCATCACCCTCAGGCCCCATCCCCCACCCCACCCCCATCCCCCACCCCCGTCCTGCTGAATAGAACCTGCTTGTTAAGGTCCCCAGGGGACTGATGACATCCAAGTCTGAGGAGCATGACCAGAGACCACAGTAACTAGCAGTGACCTCTTGAGTTTGTTCCCTGAGGTTGTCAAGGGAAAAGGGCTCAGGTGAAGAAGACCCTGATCACAGCATGAAAGATCGGGCTCATCCTAATTTAATTTGAATATTGAAAGCAGTTGCTCCCAAAGCTGACAAAGTGGGTGGTACAGGTTAAGGATAAGTGTTGTGTTCTGCAGGTGATGCAAACGCAGGAGGCTGGGCCCATCCACCGTGAAGCACAAGGCATGGGCGTGTGGGTGGGACCTAATTCCACAAGGCCTAGTCCTCCCAAGGAACTTCCCTCCCCAAGATGCAGGGGAGCTACCTCATACAGGGGGAACACACATTGCCACTTCCTACGGCCTCTGAAAATACCTCACTCCTCTTCCCTTCTCCTGAACGCTGAATGGGTGACCGTTGAAAGTGAAAGGAATTAACGCACAATTTTAAAGCGTCTAAAGAATTCTGATTACATGAAGTTGAATTCTCCAATTGGTCATTTGGTTGACTCTGCAAAAGGGCAGTTTGAGGGTTCACTGGCAGATGGTAATGGATGGGGAGGGAGAGAGGACAGTGGGAGGGAGGGAGGGAGGGAAAGAGGTGGAAGCGGGCGGAGTCCGGCATAGAGACATCCAGGACTAACTGCCTCTGTGCCCCTCTGGCCTCTGATGACACAGCAGCCTCACAGCGGGCAAGCGTCCTCTCCTTCAGGGCCCGACAGCACTCGGGGTTTCCTGAAAAGGCAGTGCACACAACACACACCGTGTTCCGGCAGATGTGACCTGCAGCTTCCTTGGCCTGAGCTGAGAGCCCCTGAGCAACACTGGGCCCCGGGCTCCTGCCAAGCACCCCAGAACCTGCACAGTTCACACCTCCTCCCCAGGCCCAGTGCTAGGCAGAGAGGGTCAGAGCCGGGGGATCCCCTGCTCTTGGCCTTGGAGGCGGGGTGGGTGCGGGCTTAGCCATGGCGAGCCAGGGAAACTGCAGTGTCCAGCAGAGCTGCTGAGCCCGGGCTGCTGAGGAGGTTCCTTGGGACAGGGGTTCTCCCGTATTACACCGGCCCCAGGCCACAGATGATGTTCACTCGCATGATGCTACCCCAAACAACCCCCCGCACTGCACCTCTCTTCTCTACCCTTCAAAAGGCCATGTGGGAGTGGTGTTTTCATTGGGAAATCTGTCACTCAGTTTCTGGAACCTCGGTGCTTTTCTTACCATGCAGCTCAGGACCATCCCGACACCGGCCCTGTGAGGGAGAAGGATGGCGCCGGTCTTGTTGAGCGACCATCCAGGTCTGCCTGCCTCATACAGTGGGGCAGGGAACTGGGCTGGGACTCAGAATGGGGGTGTGTGTCCCCTTGTCACCTTTGACTAACTATGGGGCCCATCGTTTTCCCTCTCTGCCTCTCACTGGACTGAAACGATCTCTACGGTCCCTTTCAACTTTTAAAGCTATTGTGTTATTGTCTTTCTATGTCATGTGGCCTGTGAACTTGTGTCTTCAAGAAGTTCATGCTAAGAACAATCATGGTCTTCTGCACCCAATATACAGGATAATAGCAGAGTAAAAGTCAGAACCCTCTATGTGATGGAACTTCAAACCAGTCCACACTCATTTTAACATCAGTGAGAGTGTCTGGTAGCATTTCTAAGACAGGAGGGACCATATGTTTAACCCTCCCATCTATCCATTTTAACTTTAAAAATAAATAAGTAAGTAATATGACGAGGTTCCCATAATATTCTAAGGCAGCCAAACCTCTCCAAGTGTTTTTTTCCAAAGTCTATAAGGAAGTCAGCACCCTCAGCTGCTAAAAACATGAACCATAGATGTGTCTGGTGGTTAAAGGTTTTTTTGAGATTGAATAAATAAAATTACTGCCAATAAGAAATTGCAATACTACTAATATACCAGGGTGTGGGAATTATCTATAACTCAGTCCTGATCATTTCTGTCTACATATCCAGAAAAGGGCATCGTGGATAACTCAGCAGTTTCCAAATGTTCTTATTTCCTGCCAATCCTTACAGAAAATCTCATTAAAAGTCCAAATAGGTGAGAAGATACTCGGACATCTTCCCACACTGAACCTCAGAAGGTAGCTTCTTAAATGCCACTTGAGTAGATGTATGCTAAGTAATGGCCCAGAAAGAGGAAACGACTTGCCAAGGCCGCACGCCCAGCCAGCGGCAAAGCTGAACTGCCCTCTGGGTCGCGACCACCCCTCCAGGCCCACCCAGCCAGGGCGGTGCCCACTTCATCAGCCATGTGGAGAACCCCCAGAGGAGCCCGTGGGTGGCTCGGATGCAGGCGGGACACAGCTGAGGGAGCTCTGGAAGCTGATTCTGCCCCACCCTCAGAGCTGCCTCACAGACCGACCTTCAGAAAAGCTCCCTAACCCAGAGCTCGCCCTGGTCACCCAGCCCCTCCACGGTGTGGTGTGACACAAATACAGGATGATAGGCCCAAAGGGGGAAGTGCTTCCACCAGCAAAGGTCGGCCCAGTAGCTGGTCAATGAGGAAGTTTAAAGGTGGCTGAGCTACGCTAAGGGGACCCTCGAGCAGGACAATTAAACAAAGAAAGCCATGAGCAACATGAAAGGGAACCCCACCACTGAACCCCTCAGCTCTCACTGAGACAAAGCGAGGGCCCACGGCACGCAGTCCGACGGCACGAAGCCAGCACGGGCTTGCAAGGCCTGCCTCAGAGTCTGCAGGAGTTTAGTCCTGGGTGACACTCTGAGCCACAACTAAGAAAGGCACTTGACTGGAGGCATCCTTGCCGTCTCCGTCCCTCGTTTCTTTCTAAAACCTTGAGACGGATGCACCAAGCCAGTGTAAAAAATCTGTTTTCCTCTCATTTGTCTCTCCCTTTGGAAGGAAGACAAAATCATCACGAAAGTCTCTAACATTTTACCATATATCATAATTTTCAAAGTGCTTTCATTCAATTCTCATGGAATTTCATTCATTCATTCATTCAATATGTGTGTAATGCTGAGATCCAGATACTATTCTAAGTACTAGGGATACAGTAGGGCAGTGGTCCCCAACCTTTTTGGCACCAGGGACTGGCTTCGTGGAAGACAATTTTTCCACGGACGGCGGGGGTGTGGGGTGATGGCTCAGGCAGTAATGTGAGGGCTGGGGAGCGGCTGTAAATACAGATGAAGCTTCGCTCGCTCGCCTGCCGCTCACCTCCTGCTGTGCAGCCCGGTTCCTAACAGGCTGCAGACCAGGGGTTGGTTGGGGACCCCTGCAGCAGTGAACAAGGCAGGGCAAAAACTTCTGTACCATTTCACAGATGAGATGACTGAGGCTCACAGAAGCTAAGTGCTCTGTCCACAGGTACATTCCTAATACGTGCCAGATGGAGAAGTAAATTCAGATCTTCTGAATCTAAAGTCATTTTCCCCCATTACCACTCACCCTTATATATCGCTTCTGCGGGTTTCTAAAATATATATATATATATATATATACCCATTATGTTACTGCAGAAAAGCAAAATATTTTTGTGCTTTGGAATTTAAGTATCAGTGGCCAGCTCACATTTCTGACTTCAAACATGGCTCTGTTCACACCGAAGATGCAGAAACTCCCTGAGCGATGAAGCTGGGCTTATCCTGTGCCCTGGAGTCCCCGGCAGATCCGCTGGCGCAGAAAATAGCAGCACAAAGGCTCCTGCTTGGATGAATTTGCTAAACTTTGAACCAATCTGAAAAGGGCCTGGAAGAACCAGTTTCTCTCAGCTGCAGGTGTCCCTCTGAATGGTTCATCCAGGGATCATCCCAGCTTGACTGTGAGTCACTTTAATCATATAGTCAAAGCCACATCTGGTGGAGAGCAGAACTTACCCATGAAGGGTGTTTTCATTTAGAGGGAAAGAGAACTAGTACTTTTGGAGCATGGGACACCCTGAGGGCTGGATCCAGATACTCTGGGCGGTTTTGGAAAGTCAAAACCGTGGGGTCGGAGAGAGGAAAAAGACAGTGTTGGGAGAATTGGGAATGAAATCAGAGGCAGTGCTATTTTATGCAAGGCCCTCGGCTCTGTGTCTGTCTGTGCAGGCTGTGCCCCACACTGTATTTACATAGTAAACTACGGTGTCTACAGCCCATGACATCATCTCCAATATGAAAAGGTTCCACTTGTCACTAACATTTGAATGAACCAGACAAGACAGTCTCAGCTGATGCAATGTAGCCTCTCGAGCCTAGTACCTGGGAGAAGACGAAGAAAACACACACACACACACACACACATACCATGTCTCTTGCGTGTCCCCATTCCCTGCCACTAAAGTGGGTCAAACACCCCCTTTTTCCTAGAACTTCCTCCCTATTTTCTGTTTACCAGGCTAAAGTACATGGCCTAATACAATTAAAGAAATGGGTGGGGAAATAGCCTTCTAATATTTAAAATGGAAAATTTTTAATACTCTCCCCGTCTTGGTTTATCCGTCCTGTATCTTGAGTGTTTGTGTGTTTTCTCAGATGCGGGGGCCTCTCGGTGGTGAAAATAACAAGCCCTAATTCATGATGTCTGCCGATTTCCAAGGTGTAAACACGCCCACTGGGGCCCATTTCAAGCTACCGATGTGATGTCACTGAACACAGGGTTGGGAAGAGATGACATCATCAGCTTCCATAGGCTCCGGCACACCACGAGACTCGGAATCTCCAAATGCGAAGCTACCCCTCTGCTCTTTCCCTCTCCAATTCTTCGTATCGATGAGCTTTAACAAGTACTGCTTCCACGTAGGAAATGGCCTCCAAAGGTCAGAACCGGTGCACTAAAGCCAATGAGTGTAACTATATGGATGACCAAGGCACCAGCTGACTCCACAGAATATTAATATGATGGAATTTGCCTGCTCAATACAATTAATTAAAGGTCTTTTGCATCTCCCACCCACTCTCAAACTGACTTCTGCATCTGCTTCCAACTCTCAAACTTACATAGTACCTGGTACATATTAGGAGGAAGGGAGGAGAGGGGAGGGAAGGAGGAAGAAAAAAAGGGAATGTGAGAACAAGCTATATCAAGAAAAGGATCTATAATTGATGCAATGAGCAAAGAGTCAAGAAGTTCTGAAGCAGGCAGACCAATAGTAAGATGATGTCCTTTGGTTTCTAAAATTAATTAGAAAAATAAATAATATAGTCTTCTTTGATCATAATCTTTTGCAAGTCCACTGCTCTGAAACTATTTCTTGCAAACATCTCTCTAATGTTTTTAGCATTAGCAGAAGCCGGTTAAAATTTCCCTAATTTTATTACCTAAAAACCCAAGAGTAGGTAATTACGCTTCCTGATGACAAAATACAAAATGTTGGGAATGCCCAATTACAGAGAAACATTGAAATGCTGAATAGGAGGAAAAAAATCTATGACAGTTCTATAGTCACAGTAGGAAATGTAGCTCATTTAACCAGAGAAGATAAAAATGAATGTCTTCCGGGAAGCCCTTAATAGGTCTTTTCAATTAACTTAACCATGAATAACTTTCTTTTAAAATTACTTGAAATTTTCCATTTTAGATATTAGAAAGCTATTTTCCAGCTCATTTTTAGAATTATATTAGGCCGTGTACTTTACCCTAGGAAACAGAATTGCTTTATCTTCACATCCCGGCAATCACAAGCCCTGTCTTCTAAGCACAGTTAGAGCAGCTGTCTGAGACATCAGGAACCAACGGGGTTGCTGTGGTCATTCTTCAGTTCAACCTGCTCCTTCAAAGGCTCCTGTTCCCTGAAGAACAATGTCTAAATACCTCAGCAGAGTGTTCCAGACAGACTCTAAATGCCTACATGTACCCCGGCGGGCCAGCACAAAGTGCTCACAAAAGCCACCAGCAAGCGAGGTCAGTCCACAAGGGGAAGTCAGACACCAAGGAGAGGAAAGACAAGCCCCAGATCTCATGGATCAAAAAGGGGGTGGGAGTGGGGCCATGGAACCAAGCGTTCAGGACTGGAAGATAAAATCAAGAGAAAGCAGCTGGAGTCAAACAGAGGCGTGTCCTGAGAGGTTGCCTGGAATACTGCCCAGCGGGCAAGGCTCGCTGTCAGAGGCCAGCAGAGGTCCCATGTTGGGCTTGTGTACTGGTGCGGGGCGGGAGGGAGCGGGTGGAGGAGGGATGGAAACATAAACTACAAGAGGATGCACAGCTGCAATGTGTGCCATTCTGTCTCATGCCTCTCTGCCTTTGCATATGCTGTTCCCTCTACCCAGAATGTCATTCCTGCTTTTAGCACCTAACACACCTCTCTTCCTACAACCCCCAGTGCTCAAGAGTTCTTTCTCTGTGGTTTCCCCCTTCATTGTCTCCTTCGTGCCACCTCTTATCTTGCGCACACTTTGTCTCTAGTACCCAACAAGCATAAGATTTGGTACACAGCAGGTGCCTAATAAGTGCTTGTTGAATGAAGAATGAATGAATGAAAAACTAAGGATAGCTTATGCCGAATTAAATAGGTCTTGCTAGAAAGATCTATTGATGTTGGCAGTAGTGAGGTCAAAGGGTCAGGAAAGGTACTTGGCTTCTCCCCTGAGTCATCGAACAGTCCCTAGCTGGACACTGCCATTGTCTTGTATTCCTGAAACAATACGGGGAGAGTAAATAACTTTCAGCTGGAAAGGGAATGAAATCAAACAGCTACAGATTCCCTGGTAGCAGAGTCAAAGGTTTGATACCCGACACTCAAATGATGATGGTTTTCAGCCAATGGAGCACACGAAAAATACCAAAGAACCTACTGAAATGGGCAGTCTTCTAGACCTCTCCAGGCTGAGGATCAGACTCACCAGATAGATTCCTAAGCCCACCTTAAAGATTCCGATACAATAGGTTTGGGTCAAGGCATCTGTATTTTTCAAAAACTCCGCTAAGTGATTCTGATAATTTAGAAATCACTGGATGGTTGTGTCTAAGCCACTGATGACATGATTTGTGGTGTGCACGACTGAAAGTTACCAAGGAGAAGGGCTGCTGTCTACCTGGTAGATCAGAGATAGTCTTAATAAATAATACTTAAAATCGTGTCCATGGTACAGGACAGACACAAGCTTGGAGAGGTTAAGAGACTTACCAGTTACTAAGTGACAGAGGTGGAATTCAATTCTAGATGCCGTGTTCTTAAACACTGTGCAGTGCAAGCCCTTTGCTGAAGTGTGTGGGCAGAAAGCAATACCCTAAAACACAATGTCTTAGAGAAGAGGCCAGTGCACTTGAAGTGGCTTCAATGTGCATTGCCTCTGGACCATTCTGTCCCCTAACTCATAGGAACTGGTGGTTTTGATCAATCTTGGGCATTCCTGTATCTTTCTGTCTCACTGGGTCTTATTTATCTTTGCATCCCTCAAATACAGCACAATGCCTGGCCCATAATATATATTAATAAATGTTTGTTGAATTTAAAACAATTTGCTCCCATGATGGTGATGAACGGTATGTGACAAAAGCCAAGAACTTCCCTTCATCACAGCTCTTTGTGCTGCACTGGCCATGGTGAGATGACTAAAAAACGTGACTCAGCTATACAGCAGGAGGTGCAGGAACTCAGTGTGTGATTACTGGGTGAGCTCTCAAGGGAAGCACACGCTTGCCACCTGTGTGACTGTGTCTCAGACAAACCTGGAAGGATCTGGGGTCCCAGTGAAGTAGTGAATGCATGGCGAGCTTCTGTTCTGAGGCAGGACAGACACTACACTGGCTGTGGTAAGGAAAGACTCGGAGTCTATACAGACTCCACTGGCTTTGTCCCGTAAGATGTCAATCATAGTCTGCACAGTGATGCTTTCTGTAAAGAAAAGAGACAGAGAGGAGGCAAGCTGTAACCAAAATCCATCAGTCCTCTCCCTTTTTAGTAACAGAACCCCTGAAATTACAGCTGGGAACAGAACTGCCCAAGTAGGGACTATAGTTCCCAGCTCCCCTTGTGGCTAGATGTGGTCACGTGGTAGATCCTGACCAACGGGAGGTGAGCAGAAATTATGCGTGCAACTTCCCCGTTACATCCACAAAAAGGAGTGTTTGCCCTTCACTTTTTTCCCTCCCTTCCTGCTGGCTGGGAGATGCCAGTGAGTGGACCACAAAAGGAAGTCACGTGTTGAGGCAGAATAACCCACCCGCCCTGGACTGTCCATATACGTCTGAACTGTAACATGGGAGAGAAATAAATTTCCATTTTCTTTAAGCCACATTACTCTGGGGTCTCTGTGTGACAGCACTTGGCGATTCCTCAACTAGTACAGTATGCAACAGAATGATATTCATAAGAAAGTATGCAATCTATGCAGTGCACCAAGCCAGCTCTCTGGTACAATCTTGCTGGTTAGAGTCAATACTATATTTGGAGAATGACCTCCCTGCAGTGGGAAATATACACAGAGAGGTATTTAGAATATTCAGAGCCATGAGGACTATTGGCTCTGACTTCAGATAAACAGACTAACAAATCTTTTACTACACAGGATCCTGGTTCTACCTTTTCTCCCTCTGTTTATAATTCATTGAAACACTATTTTTTCAGTGTGTTCACAAAGATCAAATCAGAGCATCACATAGAGAAAAGGTGCCTTAAACTTCACTACCACGACTCACATCCTCTTTGTAAATCTCTATGCATAACACATCACACCTAAAAGTATTAACAGTAAGTCCTTCTGTTCTTCAACTATCCAGGGTTCAAACTTCCTCACTGTTTCATAAATGAGTTTACTGATTTAAACCAGGATCCAACAGGTTGATAATGTCTCTTAAGACTCTCTTCGTCACTGCGTCTCATTTTTCCCCCTTGCATTTTATTTGTTGGGCCATTTCTCCTGAGTTTCTCACACTCTGGACTTTGCAAGACGGACTTTGCAGATGGTGTTCTGAATATTTTCCTCCATCCTCTGTATTTCTGGTAAACTAGTAGCTAGATCCAGAAGCTTCATCAGATTTACGTTTGATATTTTGGCAGGACTACCTTACAACTGGTATTATATACTTTTACCAAGCGAGGTTTTTGAAGTGAAAAACTTTTAGGGTTTTTTATAAAGTTCCCATTTGTAAATGGATACTTTCTTACCTTCCTACCCAGAATTTATTAATTAAGTTCTATAGCAGAAGTCCTAAAGCGTTCTTCTAGATTGAGTCAGCCAACTTTTTCTTAAAGAACCAGATAGGAAATATGTTAAGCTTATGGGCCCTATAATCTCTGCCATAACTTACCTGTCGCAACTGCTCAACTCTGCCACGTAACATGGAAGTAGCCATAAGCAATAGGTAAATAAATGGGCGTGGCTGTGTTCTAATGAAATTGTATTTACAAAACAGGGAACAGCCAACAAGTTATAGTTTGCCAACTCCTGTTCTAAATGACCAATGGCAAATATAAAATGTGGCCACTGTGTTTATGTGGAAGGGTTTTCCACTCACGCATGCAAGTAACAAGCTATCCAGTCACCCACATTTACCTAAACATGGATTCTGACTAAGTCAATAGTGGGTGGAAGATACAGGGTTCAGGAAAGGAATTCAGTTCAACAACTTGACTCAGCAAATGTTCATGGAACAAAGGACTATAACAAGCCTCACAAGGGGATCCTAAGATGAGTAAAAGACAACACCCCTGATGTCAAGACTCAGCAGGCTAACGGGAGAGGAAAATATATGAAGGAGATAAGTCAAATATACAAATGCTGAGGTATAAGCAAGGCTGGAATAAGTATCAAACAAGACAAGCATAAGGACATCAGCATTTAAAGGAGAAATAGGAAAAGGAAACATCCATGATGAGAAAGCATCATGTAAAAATAAATGCAAGTTGTCATCTTGCCTGCACAGCAAGGACTTTAGCACAAGTCGGTCTCTATATACAAGGTCTATTCTCTACTCTTCCTCTCTGCTCATTCGCCTAAGTTCAAACAAGGTCTCTGAAATAGCTGCAAGACAAAGGGTATGAGAGGGAGAATTGTAAGGGATACACTAACTCACCTTCTTGCTTTTCTAAGCTGTCTTTGCCTGCACAGCAGGCTAGATGGTCATCAGCTGGAGAAAAAACTTCAGAAAAATTGAACTCGTCCTCTCCCGTCCACCAGCCTTGACTCTGAGCATAACTCCTGAGTTCAGGATGCTCTGCGTCAATCTTAGTCGTGAGCGAAAGCTGATTGCAAATGCACTTGACTCCCTCTGTAGAGAGTGCAAAACCCAGTTATTTAGAAATAGACTTACAAAGACTTAATCAAGAAATGGAAATTTACAGGGCGTCTCTCCCCTGCAACTTGACTCTTAAGTATAGGGAGGAATGGATTCTGTTTCTGAAGAGAGAAACAGATGATCCTTGGTTCTCTTTTAAGATTTCCCAGGAGGTGTGACCACTCCTGACACATTTTATCACATTTTCAATGAGCAACAGTCACTTGATCTGGCGAACTAAACCCCAAGCATTTACTACTCACAAGAAAAGTGAAAGGTTCTTTGAAAGAGGCGCTGTGCTACTAACAAGACTCATGAACGTCGCAGCTCCAGAGATTCCTCCTCCCAAATTTAGTCTCACTCCACCTGAAGGAACAGTTTATACTACTGCCCTCTGCTCAAATATACATATAGTTTTTTATTTTTTATTTATTTTTTTGCGGTACGCGGGCCTCTCATTGTTGTGGCCCCTCCCGTTGCGGAGCACAGGCTCTGGACATGCAGGCTCAGCGGCCAAGGCTCACGGGCCCAGCCGCTCCGCGGCATGCGGGATCCTCCCACACCGGGGCACGAACCCGCATCCCCTGCATCGGCAGGCAGACCCCCAACCACTGCGCCACCAGGGAAGCCCTATATATAAAATATACTTCTTCATTCAAATTTTTTTCAGGTCCCAACATTTAGAAAAACACAGTAGCCCTGATAATTAATTGTTTTATTTATTTATTAATTTAGGCCACACTGCACGGCTTATGGGATCTTAGTTCCCCGACCAGGGATTGAACCCAGGCCCCTGGCAGTGAGAGCACAGAGTCCTAACCGCTGGACTACCAGGGAATTCCCGATAATGAATTGTTTTAAATTAATGGAACATGTGTGCAAATATACATGTGTCTGGGTGCATGTGTGTGCACACGGATGTGCATGAGGTTGAGAAAAATCTCTGGGACTTTGTTTCTGTAACTAAGAATTGGGACTTGCCCCCAGGCAAACAGTCAATATGAAATGTCAGGTGTGTGCTTCCCAAGCATTGACAGCCTTCACTCCAGGGTCAGGGAAACCCCCGTTCCTCTCTAGAAGCAGAAGCCCAGAAATGGGAGGCACTCCAGAGCCTACACATGAAGCACAGAGGGTCTGCAACAGCAGCATGACTTCTCTAAGTCCAGGCACCATGGCCTCAGCTTTTCCTGTCCTCGAAACTCTCCACCGGCCACCCCACTCACCTGTGATTCTCTCCGCAGCCCAGTACTTCCCCACGGTCTCCAGCACCCAGGCTTCCTCACTGTCCACGATCAAATATGCACTTTGGAAGCTGTGGTAGGAGTTTGCATCTTCATAATAATTCCCGCCTTGTCCATGTTCTTCCAACAAGGCGACGATGACATCTAAGGCTTCTTTAGCTGTTGCCCCTCTCTCTAAACCAAGCCTGAAGTAAGAAAACCAGAAGCATACCTCTGTCATTCCTCACCACCTCATTATCAGCATAGGAACCAAAGGCTGGGATGGGGCTGAGCTATGAAGAATGCCAATGTGTGTAACTATGTTAAACACTCAAGCCAATACGCAAACAGATAAACAGCACTTGAACTCAGATACACAACTGTCACACATTCGGTTCAAAATCACGGGGGCGTTTTCTGTCTTTGGACACCCCCCTTGCATATCAGGAGCCCAGTGGCTTCTCCCTCTTGAAAGGAAGCTCGGCCACCTCTCTTTCTCTTTTCTAATTCTGACTCCCCTAGAGCTGGTCAGCTCAGTTGCAGCCCTTAGCAAGACCCCCTCTCTGTGGCTTGTTCTCCCTCCTGCCTCTGGGCAAAATGAAACCTCTGCCCAGTCCAGCCTTGACCTCTATTATTCTACACCAGATGTTTTGTTTTTTGTTTTGTTGTTGTTTTTAATTAATTTATTTTATTTATTTTTGCTGTGTTGGGTCTTCGTTTCTGTGCGAGGGCTTTCTCTAGTTGTGACAAGTGGGGGCCACTCTTCATCGCGGTGCGCGGGCCTCTCTTGTTGTGGAGCACAGGCTCCAGATGCGCAGGGTCAGTAGTTGTGGCTCATGGGCCTAGCTGCTCCGCGGCATGTGGGATCCTCCCAGACCAGGGCTCGAACCCGTGTCCCCTGCATTAGCGGGCAGATTCTCAACCACTGCGCCACCAGGGAAGCCCCACCAGATGTTTTGATTAGTAATAAAAGTGCTCCACAGCCAGCCATTGTCCTCTGTGCATATAATTCACTCACGATCTCCTTAGCGATGGGCGGCTGGTTCGTCCATGATCAGTCCTTTTTCTACATATTCTCCTCCTACCTATCAGCGCACCTCTACTGATGTGGCTTACAGCTTCAGTCGTCCAAAAGGACATATTTCTTTCAAAGTGAAACAGCAGTCCCCTCCCAATTAATAGACCCCTTAAAGCAGACTGCCCTCTGTGTGACCCTGAGCAAGTTCCATAATATACTTGACCTTCAGTTTTACGTCACCTGTAAAATAAATACCTACATCATTGAGTACTATGAGGATGGGTTTTATGAGACAATGAACATGAAAATACATGGCTCTAGGGCCCAGCACCAAGTACGTGATCAGTAAGTTTCCAGACATAGCACACTGTGGCAGAAAAACAAACGACGCGGAGATAAAGGGACCTCAGTTCTAATTCTGGTTCTGCTATCCACCAGGGATAAACTTTCCGAACCTTGATTTTCTCATCTGTAAAGTGAAAACAGTACTACTTCCCTCTCAGGCTGATTTGAAAGAAGATGGCATGTAATGGGTGCCCGGTAAATGTCTACTTATTCATCTCTTCATTCAACTTGTACTTCTGGGGGCAGAAGCACAGAGCAGAGCAATGAGCCTGCTAAGATGATAGCAGAGGCCAGTCCTGGGTGAGTTTTCGACCTGAGATGTAATCGTTATTAAAATTCACCCAGCTTGATTCTTCCTGAATGGACATTTCACTATGCTGCCGGATAATGCAACTCTGTGCTCTGGTCTTATCTTTGCAAGAGGCTTATTTTCGTAGGTAATTGTATATCAATTCATTTGGCATTTCTCAATTTAAGCTTATTTAGGGAGACTGGTGACAAGGCAATGCTTTGAGACGCTGAAGCCTGAGACTTCATGGGAGTGATAAAAGAATAAACTCGTTAGAAGGTGGAATTAGTGGACTCTTCGTTGGTCAGTGCCATCTTCTCCAAAACGGCGTAGAGGAAATAAGTGCTCACCTTACCTTGAGGATCCAGAGCAAACAAGTGTGCTGTGAGTACCTCTCACAGCGCAGAGCTGGGCACACAGGAGGGGCCCTGCTTTCCACAGGTCCCTGGTGGCCCCTGGTTACACCGTCTTATGTACGTATTCCAGGGAGAACCCTGTGCCCAGGGCCTTGCAGGGCCCCAACTTACCCATGCAAATGTGTGCTAGGAGCCTGTGAATACCCAGCCGGGGCAATAGTGCCACGTCTGGAAGCTGTGACTTCTCTTGTGCAGTTTCTAACTTACTCTCCTGCTGTTCTGCCTGTTTGGGTCCCACGCTGAGATTCCAACACACGTGCCCTCCCAGACTGACTTTGATGCCCTCTGCATGGCATCTGCAGGGGCGCCTCAGCGCTCATCCACAGACACGATTCTGATTATACCCCTCATGCCAGGACCATGGGGAGAAGATACGCCTTTGTCCCACCTGACCATTCCCTTGCGGTCTCTCTGCCATGGGCTGAGAACAGGACAACTGCCAGAGCTGTGAATGACAGCGGGTTACACCCTCTCCGCCTGAGACTCAGAGCTACAAATGCACCAGGCTATGGTGATCCAGGCCACGAGTCTCCCAACACTGAGGCCTGTTCTAAGCTTTTCATGACAGTTTCCCCTCCTAGATGAGGCAGATTCATCTGACGCAAAATGAGAACACATTTTGCGTCAGGCTGGTCCCCATGCCTACTTTCACTTCGGGTGCTACACCTCATTATGGGCTTGACTGGAGCAGGAAAAGGAATGAAATTAACGGAGCCAATGTGAGAGTCTCGCTCTGACATCAACCTTCAGTGAAATTCAAATCCTTCCGAGGGTGTGCTTGGTCCGGGTTTCTCTGGATCTTGGAGTTAGATGCTCCCAAATCCAGATCCTTATTTTTTATGGGAAATCCCGGAGAAAATCCCTCTTTGGGGCCCATGACCTTTTCACTGGTATGTCAAGCTCACTCTGCCCACTCCTGAAAGGTTAACACAGCTCACTAAGGAAGATGAGCACCGTGTGCACTCCCCTCATGCAAGCCCTCGTGTTTAGAAACTCAGCTTGCTTGTCTTTTTGACACCTATGTCTCCAACCATTAGGGAGACCCCTGTGCCTTTGAATCCCAATTAGGTAAAACTAAGTTATAACTAGATTTACCGTGGATATATAATCACTGCCCTGGGGAAAGTCATAAAAGTAGTCAACTCCCCTCCCCTTTTAGGGATGAGCTTGGTGTTCCTATAGGGATGTAGATGCAAACAATCTTCCTTCTCCCCCGCAGATCCAGGGGTCTGCAAAGCCCCTCTTGGTTCATGATGTTTTGGACATCGAACGATGCCCAGCCCCTAGCCAGAGGGATAGAAGCAGGAGGGGGGAAAAGTAGATGCTAAGGGCTGTACTGATTTGGAAGAAAGACGTGGGGAACCTTTTGACTAACCTCTGTCTCTTGGTATCCAGAGCTTCCTGGCTCCTGGAAAGGAGAAGTAACCTGCGATCTAGTACAGACAGGGGTCGCCTCCCTGCGGGGAGCGGGCCCCGGTACACCAGGCTCTGTCGACGCCTCAGGCAAGTCCCTTAACCTCAATTTCCTGTCTACCAAACGGAAGTAATCAGACCCACTTCACTAGATTGCTGTCAAAGTTAAATGAAATATTCTATGCAAAACGCATCATACAACAGTGTTCGCGAAATAGTAACTCTAATCCACAGGTTCTTTCCTCCTACAGATACTGGCTGGGCCCCCTTTCAGGTCACCTGTGGGTCCTCACACTCCCCACAACCTAAAGACAACCCTTGGCCCTTTCCAGTGATTACACTGGCCTCTTTTTAAGGACTTTTTTTTGTGTCTTTTTAGACGCTGAGGGTCTGATGGAAAGTGTCCAGAATTATCAGATGCTCTAAAATATTGGGATGGACTGGGTTTTAGTGACAAAGTTAAACCCAAACGGAGCAGCAAAAGTCAGTCTACGGAAAAAGAAGAGAACAGAGCAGTCATGCACAGGGAAGAAGAGGCGTGAAACACTGAATGAAGGCAGTGACGCACTGGGGCCAGCTGCGCCAGCTCAGAGCAGACTGCTCTACACCAAGAATTTCGATCTAGTGGTTAAACCACTGGTAGCCTGAAATCAATCATCGTGGGAGTGTTTACACCATGGAAACTGGAAAAGGCTACAGATCAGAGCTGCCCCCCACCATCCCGCCCCAGGCTGGTTATTAAACATTTACCAGAATGCCACTGATGGATGAGTTCTAAGAGCTTTCTAGTTCTCATCCAAGAGGCCAAGGCGCATTATTACGAGAGACAGACCTTGGATGGTAAGAGAGCCCTGACCTCCAGAAAATCAATTCCCATTTTTCTAGGCTAGCTCCATTCATCTTCTTTTACTTGGTACCAACCTCCTGAAACATGCAAAAATGGAGTATATGTGTTTATGTGCCTTTTCCCTGGAGAAAGGGATTCGTTGACAGATTCTCACAGAGATCAGTGGATCGTAAGTAGCAGATGTTACTTAACATCATAAACATAAAGTGAAAATGAAATATAAAAACAGTATTGCCTAATGCTTGAATTCACAGCAAACCTCCAGGAAACACATACAAATTATACTTTTATCTTAAACTCAGTGCCCAATAAAGTGCTACCAACGTTCACTTAACATCCCTTTGGACTGAGGCTGGATTTGACGTGCTGTTGGAAAGCACAAAAGATCAGAATCCAGAGGGGCAGCCTGCCCTATATAATCTTTGAATAATCAACCCCAGGTCTAGCTAGCACTAGAAATAGAGTGTAAAGTGCAAAGAGCTTGCTCTCCCAGGAGCTGTCCAGGAAAGAACTGGCATCCAAGCCCAGGAGACAAGCACAGACAGAGGAAGGAGTGATCCCTCCGACAGCAATACCTTGGAGATACTGAGCCCAAATTGAAAGAACACAGCTCACGGACTGAGATTTTCCTCTAGTGCCCTGGTTCTCAACGCTTCGTGTGTATGGGAAGCACCTGGAGGGCACGTTCAAGCACGGATTGCTGGTCCCACCCCCCAGAGTTGCTGATTCAGGAGGTCTGTAGTGGGGACCCAGAATCTACATTTCAAACAACTTTCCAGGTGATGCCAGGGTCACCAGCCACACTTTGAGACCCACTGCTCTGGAACCTTGCTACTCAAACAGTGCTCTGTGTGCTTCAGCACCCATCACCTGGGAGCCTCTGAGACACGGACCTAGGAGGCCTTCTGGCTCAGGGGTCATGTTTAGCATTTGGTTAGTATGAACCGGCCCCTCACTACCTGACTGGGCTCAGCTGAACTGATCATAGCTCATATAAAGCTGAGACCCTGAGCTCACAAAGAGCCGCTCGAGGTGCACACACCTGCGGCAGGGTCCTCTTCACATACCTGGACATGGGTGGCCAGGGAAGGAGTTAAAGTTAAATGACTGTGGTTAAATTCACCCTATAATCTACTCCTGACACTTGTTAGTGTCCAGACCTTGGTAACTATCACAACCCCAATTATGTGCCGAGTATATCTTCTCGGTCTACAGCCCCGCAGCGCTGTACACCCAGGTCACAGGCATCTTCTTCTCGAAGCATTCCTAAACAGACTCGGTCCATTATCATCTCTGAACATCCAGGGGTGTTTGCTGAGGGCCTGGGATTCTGTGCCATTCATGTGGCTACAAATCTCAGATTGCCTTGAGACACGCCTCTCCTTCTGTCATCTTAAATTGGTCTTAAAATCTTGCATTGCTCAATTTTCTGTCTTCTCCCTGCAACCAGACTAAAATCTCTTTGCAGTTTCTGAGCTTCTTCATGTGCCCACAGAGTCTAGCACAAAGCAGATATTCAGTAACTCTCGTTGCCTTATAGGTTGATGAACTTGAGAAGATACATCAGAGGCTTTGAAGAAATTAAAAAGAAAAATTCTTTTCTGTCGTCCCTTAGAAATCAACTGTTTAAATGGTGGTATTTGCCAGTTCTATAAATCCCCTGCCATAAAGTCAATGATAACTCAAAATGCAAGGCTATGAATGAGGCATAAAAGGGACATTATTTTTCATTGTTAACTCTTCACTTTTAGGATTTCTATTAAGCACGGAGGTAAAAATACTGGGACAACTGTCAAAACGTAAGCTCAAAACTTGTTGTTATTCTATCCATTTCATTCTGTTGATCAAGAGAAAACTGATTATAAATATAAGGCTTTTCCCTCCTTTTCTCCAGCTCAGGGAACCTGCACCTTCTGAGTTTATAATAACCAGGAAGCGTAAGGAAGGGTGAGGAAGGTATAAAGGCGATATGGCATCAAAGGGGTGTCACAAACAGACCTGCCCATCAGCTGGAAGAAGCTATGGGCCACGGAGGTCTCTATGTGCAATTTCTCCCTACAAAACCTACAAAATGTAAAAACCTCGATTCCTTTTTATAGGATGTTACATGTGGGAAGCTCTCTGGAGGTCACCCAGTCTAGGACTCACATCGGACAAGTGACAAGTATCCACACTGAAGACCAAGACCTCCAGCTCCCAGCCCAATCGTCTTTCAATCAAGCCATGACTCTATTGCATTTCAGTATTTCAGAAAAAAGGAAGCCATTTCAGAACGTTGTTTCATTCCCACCCACCGTCTACTTTAGTCATTCTTTCCAAACTCAGTCGTTGATCAGCCACTACGTGCCAGGCACACAGCCCCTGGTGCTTGTGACGCAGTGGCGAACAAGCCGACAGAGACCCCCATCCTGCCGAGCTTACACGTCCGCTTCCCTCTGTTACACTGTGGCTGGAAGGGGAGGGAGAGGAAGAAAAGATGACCAAGACTTAGAGGGGAAAGGAGGGAAGTGATTTCTGTTCTTTTTTCCTTTATCTTTTATGTATTTTTAATATATTCTTTTTATTTTTATATATTATTAGATAGATACATTTCAAAGACCATAAACTTCATCCATTTAAAAGTGTAGTTCAGGGGTCTTTAGTATATTCATAAAGTTGTGCAACTATCACCATAACCTAAATTTAGAACATTCCAACACCCCAAGAAGAAGCACCATATCCATTAGGAATCACTCCCCATCCTCCACTCCAACTCCAGGCAACCACTAATCTACTTTCTGCTTCTATGAATTGGCATATTCAGGATATTTCATGTAAATGGAATCACACAATAATGACCTTTTGTGTCTGACTTCTTTCACTTAGTATAACGTTTTCAAGCTTCATCATGTTATAGCAGGGATCAGTACTGAATTTTTTTTATTGCTGAATAATACTCCATTGTAATCTATTCTTTTTTCCATCACCTCCAAGTTTATATCAAAAGGCACAAGTCTTCTTTGGAAGGACTGTGTTAGGAAGTATGAGGTTTGGAGGGAGATAAATCCCATCCCCACACCCCACCTGTTCTGGGCAGTTGTTTCAAAGAATCACCAGGCAGTACCTGACCAGATCCATCCCCAGTAAGGCTTCCGTTTCAGCGGCTGGCTCTCTGGCATTGATGGCTTCATTGGCTATGCACACTCCATGTTCATTGGCTCCCATTTCTGCCCCCCAAAGCCAGGCAGGTCTGCTTATCACGATGGCATGGGTCCTGGGAACTTGGTCGATTGAAATGTAAGTGCACTAAAAAATGAAGACAGGAAAGAAAGGGTCATCACCTGTCAGGTACCACTTAGTTTTCACCTTGGTACTTACATTAAACCACCACATCGGTTACAAACAGAGCCGAGAAATAAAAGGCCTTGGGAACACCCAGACTTAAAAAACACCACACGTCTCAAAGCAGCTCAAAGGTTTCCCCAGTGAGTTTCAGTCTTGTCACTCACTCAGTTTTCTGTCTCTTTGGTTCAGGCCAATCTGTGCATAATGTTTACATCTACAGCAGTCCACCTTCTCGAACCAGGTATTCAAGCAATCTCTGCCCTGAATATTCTGTATCTAGCCTTTTCAATGGGCACAGATGGCCACCAGCATTTTAAACAAGCATAGCTATTCATTTGCAAAATTCCTTCTAGATCAATGGTTTTCAAACTTTTTAAAAGTTATAGAGTCCTATCTATAAAAGAAACTTTACCTAGATGCCTAACATAGAAAGCAGATAAAAGGAAAGTTGCTTTGTCTGGAGAAAAGAGGTCCCCGAAGCTTCCTGCAATGATCCCTAGGGCTCCCTGGAACACAGTTTGACAACCCACATGATTGCTCTAGTGGTAGAAAAGAGAAAATGATAGTGATACTTTACATTTAACTAACGCATTAAATGTACACTCTCTTATCCATTGTGCTTCCTGGTCTGTCCCATTTGATTCCCACACTAAGCCCATGAGGTGGACATATAAGGAAACAGTCCCAGAGAGGCATATTCCTAACTGCTGTCACAACTGCAGTACATAACCACTTAGAGCTATGTCTTACTTCTCCAGGCTGCTGTGTCTTTACCTGGAAAATGAATGAGCTAATCTAGATCAAGCTACTTCTTTCCAAGTATTGATATTTTTAGCCTCAGAACACTTCCTCCATACAAACTCTTACATAAAAGCATAAAGACAATAAAACTGGTCAGAGTGTATTGAGGTGAATGGAAGAACAGGCATGGGACTGGGGATAGATAACTCAGAGCCTTTCCCCTCCCCATACCGGGCCCCTGGGAGGACTCGGCTAGAGCAGTTGGAAAAGCACTAAACTAGGCTGTCCACAGGAGCCTCCTGACGCTGATATGCTAGCAGTCTATGACACACATACTCTTCCCGCGGAAGCTGCAGTATGGAACTCAGGGCTCTAAATTACACAGAGCTTTTCAGCTCTCAGGGGAGAAATTTATCAGCCACAGCAGCCATTTGCATTTTAAATTGGGCACCTGAAAGCACTGGATCAACTGCAGCCTTAGATCATGTTTTTGATTCAAGACCCACTTATATGGACTGAATGCAGCCCAGAAAGCTACTCTGCATTGATTTTCCATAATCTCTAAACCTCAGGTTAGAGCTGAAATGCACACTCACTGGTCACGTGACATCCGTATCTTCATGATCCACGTTAGGTATTGCTCTGCACTGGGATAATGTTATTTCACTTGATAAGTATTTGTAAACTGAAAGCTAATTAAACCCGGAGGTTGTCAAGAGACCTTTGAGTTTTTCACGGCAAATTGATAGTAAAATATACTCTTGAAATGTTTTCCCCTATTCAGTTCCCGTAAGTTATTTATTGTTTTTAAAAAATGATTCTTTTACAGCAAAAAAGCTGGCCAAGGCGGTAAACAAGCTACAGTCCTCTGTGCTCTTCAAAATGGAATTGACGTTTATATGTTAGAATTGTGCTATTTCATGCCAAAAGCAGCACTGATCAATACTCTCCAAAACCCCTGTATCCACTGAGGTCCAGTGACAAACTCTATCTTGAAAAGACTAAGTAAATAGGCAAGGAATCTCAGGTTCTTAAGCACAGATTTATCATAAAGTATTTTTTGTAAGGACAGGAAAAAAGCAAAATAGGAAATGAGCTTTTTATTTGCCCTCAAATTCATTTTGACACATTTGTTCCCATTTCACCAAGTATCTACGGAGCACCGACCACACACAAGGCATTTCATGCTAAGTGCTGCTGGCAGGTAAATCAGTGAGGAGACCCAGTCTCTGTCTCTGTTGGGAAAGAAGGAGAAGGCACATACGCAGACTACGACCACAGGCCAACTTCAGTAAGTGTCACTGAGGCCTGTATGCACTGCATCTCGTCCCCTCCTCCCACCTCGTACTCCGATCGACACGATCCTGCCCTTCCTTTTCCCTTCCCCGTTCCATGCCATTTTGACCCTTCCAAAATACTACATAACTGACTGACGTATCGTACGTGCTGTTTATGTATGCTATCTCCACCAGCTAGAATGTAAGCGCTATTGAGAGACTACAGAAGGGAAGGAGGGAGAGATCTTTGCTGTTTAGTTCATGACATATCCCAAATCTGGTATATAGTAGGCATCAATAAACCTTTTTTTGAATGAATGAATGGATAAATGAATGAACGAATGAATAACACAGGTCGGAGGGAGCATAATAGAGGTTCAAAGGAAAGGGAACGCAACCAAGTGGGCAGAGGTTTTATCAAGTGAGTGACATTTAGTTGATCTTGAAAAGTAGGCCAGACATCGAGGTATTCCAGACAGAGGTAAGAGCCTGAGAAGAGACAGGTGGGGATGTCAAAAATGTGTTCACGGTTCAGGGAGGTCCTCCACCCTGCCACTTAGGGGAGCTACGATGGCACTGAGTCACAGGACTGCAAAAGCTCAGTAAGTACTGACAGATAAAAATGTTGAACACTGAATGCAAAAGACCATATGGTCTCTGTGGGAGTCCAAAATACATGCAGCCAACCTGACACTTTTCAGGCCAAACTTAGAATCATGAGGAAGGAAGGAGATCCCCAACTAGCCAGATGGGCTAAATCAGCACCTCCCAAGCACCAGGCTGCAAGCTGATGCCCCAGATCTCCTCACAGGCCACAGGGTCGGGGAACGGGAGGTGGGTGGGTGTGCACCCCAGCCTTAGTGAGCCTAGAACACATGCCCCTCGGGGCATCTTTGTCAGGGACCACAGAAGTCTGGGCCTCACAAGGGCCCTTCTGTAGCTGCAATTCACACATGGTCCACTGGGTTTGAAATCTGTCTAATGACACCCAGGTGTAGCAGGGAGTAGGGAGGATGGACACACTTGTCTCATAGAGATCGGTTATTTAAAATCCCAGTTTGGGAGCAAACCTCACAAATAAGGAACATTTACACAAGATGTAATGAGTTAAACGTTGTAAAGTCAGCCATCTAGAACATGAACTCCGCAGGCAGTCATTTTCTTAAGTAAAATTCACTGACACTCACAATTGCCACATTATTAACAAGGCAGAGAAAAAGTGGGATTGGAGGTAGCAGGAAAGGTGTCTCTGGGGAAAAAAAATCCAAAAGTACCCGAAATTTTCTTTCAGCCTGGAAAAACAATTTAGTTCTAAAGTCAAAAGTCCTAGCCAAGTTTCTATGAGAAAAAAAGCAAAGAGAAAACGTTCACCCCTCAGAAGATCAGTCTTTACAGGGACAGTTCGGGCCTCACTTGGGTGATTAAGCTGTTCAAGGGGGCTTCAAAAAAAGAGGAGCAGTTCGTCTTGCTGCCCCATGGCCACACCCACCCAGCCTTTAATAAAACAAATCTGTCAGCTAGTGTGACTTCTGGGGGCCAAGGCCACACAGCAACATAAGAATGCCCAGGGCAGGGGGCGTGGTGAGGCACACTTGTAAATGTCAGCCCTGCCTAATGCTAATCACTGAGCTTTTAAAAGTATTACCCTGCACTGAGCTTGTCGCTCTCAGGTGGCTCCTGGGGACATATGCCAGGTTGGAGGATGGAAAGATAAACCTTGACAAGGCCTCGGAGGCAAAAACAAATGACAATTCTTGTTCAGGGCAAACCCTTTATTGTTTTGTGTGATGGTGTCCAAAATGAAAAGCAAAATCAGCGTCATGCTGTCGCCTACCCCTTGCACATTCCTGCACACACTATTTCTGGATATCACCCAGTGAAAGTGGAATAGAGACACTCACACAATAGACGTTTCAATTAATGAAACGCAATCATTGTGCCTTTCCTACTGTACTCAGATGGTGAACACAACCCTGGCACCACCAGCGAAAACCACTGTGAAATGAGTTGATGAGTCAGCCAGACTTCTTAGGGTGGGAAACAAAGGCAGGGAAAACGGGATGCTTCAGGGAAATAGTTTTAGTTTTAGAAAATTTGTGACTCTAAAGCAGCATTGCTAATTATCACTGAGGTTGCTCGTTTTTTAACTGTTTTATTCCAGTGTCCTGCCTGCTACTTGACTGGTTTTTGAAAATGTGCCCTTAAGGCTCATATGAGTCTAAACAAAGACAAAAGAAGATGCTGACCACACTTTAGAAGAGCTGCTTTTTATTCCCCTGAAGCTGTAAGATCTTTGAGGATGGACAATGCAAAGGCCTGGCGTCAGAAACAGGATTGGGAAAGGGGACGTGATGGAAGGAAGCCCCCTGCCGAGCCACTCTCCCACGGAGCAAGGGAGACGCTCTGACCGCATAGAAGGCTGGGGACTCCTGCTCCTGGGGCTGAAGAGAAGAAAACAGGAAAACAGGAAAAAAGACACACAATCTACTTAGTGGCCATGGAGCTCTGGTCAGATTTCTTTGATTCCAGAATGACTTGTGCTCTCCTGCTGTAGGGGATAATCTTCAGAATTAACATTCAGGACCCAGTCCCTGCCCCACCATGTACACACATACTCCACACACCACAAATACAGCCACCACCTAAACAATGCTACTAACACCACCACCAGCTATCATTAATTGGTAATTTTCTATTCTTCTTGCAAATATTTTCATTGGGGAAGAAAAGGGAAATGATCTACTAAAAACCCACCCCAATTGTGAAAGTTGTATAACCTTGCTGAGGATACTAATCCCACACTGAACTTCATACAGTAGAAAATAAAAATAAATTCAAACTAACTTTCAAAGAAAAGGAAACAATGAATTCTAAAGGAGAGAAAAATGGAGGTGAGGTTTAATATATAATAATAAGAGAATCTTTCAAAAAACATTATGTATCAAACCTGACTTGGCTATCAAGAATTCTGTCTCGAGCTTCCCTGGTGGCACAGTGGTTGGGAGTCCGCCTGCCAATGCAGGGGACGCCGGTTCGTGCCCCGGTCCGGGAGGATCCCACATACCGCGGAGCGGCTGGGCCCGTGGGCTGTGGCCGCTGGGCCTGAGCATCCGGAGCCTGTGCTCCGCAACGGGAGAGGCCGCAATGGTGAGAGGCCCGCGTACCACAAAAAAAAAAAAAAAAAAAAAAAAGAATTCTGTCTCCATAAATTGTGGTATAATTACTCTCTTGGGTACCAAGTATGACTCATGTAAACTGTAGTTGAAATCCGTTGTTCTTCCAGGAAAATATTCTAATGTTGGATCCATTTTTTTCTTAAATAGGTTTAACCATTTAAGAATAGACCTATACCCATCCATGAGCACAGATGCACATCCACACACACACAAATGCACCCATGCACACACAGAACATCATAATCCAGGAAATTATGCATCTGATTCTTCAACGCCCCTACCCACAGGGAGAAGCAGGGCCTGAGGTAAAGGGAGATGAGTTCTGTGATGCACAGTGTACAGCATCCTCAGAAAGGACACAGGGGATTTCACAATTGGATACATACTTATCCATCGTATTCTGCAACCAGATGAGGAGTTGTTAAAAACCCAGAATCCACAGAAGAAAGACTAAAGAACAGAAAATAAAATGTTCCAATCTGCCAGCTGTGCATCTGAACAAAAATGTGCAGCGTAATTTTAGAAACTGAGGAACTCTGTGCTGGAGGACCCCATTTCTTATTCCTCCATCTCAAACAAAGCGAACTGGACATAGAGTAGATGATAGATGGACAAGCAGACCGATGGACAGACTGAGTGAAAGATGAAGGGTAAGAAAGGGAACGAACTGGAAGAGAAGACCGCCTGGTAGGATGGACCAGTTGGAAGGGTGGGTAGGTGGGCAGATGAGCAATCACAGTGACTCTTTTTTTAAATGAAACCTCCATTAAAAAAAAAAAACCCACAATTTCATTTATTTTTTTTTCTTTTGGCCACGCCGGATGGCATGCAGGATCTTAGTTCCCCAACCAGGGATTGAACCCGTGTCCCCTGCAGTGGACACGGGTTTGAGCCCTGGTCCGGGAAGATCTCACATGCCACGGAGCAACAAAGCCTGTGTGCCACAACTACTGAGCCTGCATTCTAGAGCCTGCGAGCCACAACTACTGAGCCCACATGCCACAACTACTGAAGCCCACACACCTAGGGCCCGTGCTCCGCAACAAGAGAAGCCACCACAGTGAGAAGCCCTGCGCACGGCAACCACAAGTAGCCCCCCGCTCACCGCAACTAGAGAAAGCCTGCGCGCAGCAACAAAGACCCAACGCAGCCAAAAACAAACAAATAAACAAATAAATAAAAGGTGGGAATCAGTAGACAGGAATAAGGGGAGATTAAGACTGCTTACTGTAAACCTTTTAATGTTATTAAATCTTTGAACCACACCAATATATCACCTATTCAAAACGTAAAATTACATTAAAAAGTATCTTTACCCAAATGAGTTGAAAATTTATGTCCATACAAAAACCTACGCACAAATTTTACAGCAACTTTGTTCAAAATTGCCAAAACTTGGATGCCACCAAGATGTTCTTCAATAGGTGAATGGAAGAATAAATTATGGTACATCCAGACACTGGAATATTATTCAGAGCTGAAAAGAAACATTCTATCAAGCCTGGAAGAGACATGAATGAATCTTAAATGTATATTAGTAAGTGAAAGAAGCCAATCTGAAAAGGCTACATATTATATGATTCCAACTAAATAACCTTCTAGAAAAGGGAAAACTATGGAGACAGTGAAAAGATCAGCGGTTGCCAGGGGTTAGGGGAAGGGAGAGATGACCAGGCAGAACACGGAGGATGTTTAGGGCAGTGGAACTACTCTGTATGACAGATACATGATATTAGAAACTGTCAAAACCCATAGAATATATTACACAAAGAGTGAACTTTAATGTAAACTACTGCCTTTGTTAATAATAATGTATCAGTACAGCCTCATCAATTGTAACAAATGCACCATATTAAGGCAAAATGTTAATAACAGGGGAAACTGGGAGGCAGGGGGTTGGGGGGAGTTGAGGGGTTATATGAGAACTCTCTGTACTTATACTCATTTTTCTGGAAACTTAAATCTGCTCTGAAACTGTCTATTAATTGAAAAGAAAAGAAAGAAAAGTGAGCAGGGTGGGTGCCAATCAGGAAGAGCTGTGAATGGCATACAAATCAGCCTGGACTCTCATCCTATAAGCAACCAAACATTTTTAAACAAGGCAATGACAAAGCTGTGATCTGGAAAGAAAATTCCGGTGACCCTGCAGGGAACAGAATTCAGGAGAAAGAGACCTGGGCACCAATAAGCAGATTAAAGCCGAAGGGAGATGGGGGTGGGTGTGAATGAGCTGGGGGCCGTGGAGTGGAGGTGGGGACACAGGAGAGGAAGCAACAAGACGCAGTGACAGCCACCCCCGTGCATCCACAGAGAAGTGGGAAAACGGGGGTCAGCGCTTCTGTCTGGTTTCTAGATTAAACGATGCGGCAGACGATAGCGCTGTTAGGGGAACAAATGAGGCGGGGAAAGTGAATTTGGTTTTGGATCCCTAGAGTTATTTTACCTGCAGAGTATGGATGTGGAAACGTGCAGAGGCGACTCAGAACACAGATATGCAACTCAGAAAAAAGGTCAGGGCTGCCTTAGGGACTAACTCTGGTATGTATCAAGCTGCACTTATTTATGCAAAGGGACATAATGTAACCTATAGTGTATCTGAGCATTAATATACCATAGGTTAACTGGTGAAAGGAATCTAGTCTATTTCCTAAAATGACTGTAACCGTGAGTAAAATACAGACTTATTTAACCTATTCCCCAAAAAAGAAAACAAATTTTTTCTAAAATATTTATTTCAGCCATATTTATAAAAGGCTTTGTACAATATTGTAGTTACTATGGCTGCTAAAAAATGACCCCAAATCCAGTGGTGTAAAACAACCGTTTATTATGTTCGTGAATTTGATGAGTCAGGAGTCTGGACAGGACACAGAAGGGATGGTGTGTCTCTACTCCACAGAGCCTGAGGTCTGGAATCACTGAAATGTCATTCACTCACACATCTGGCAGCTGACACTAGCTGCAGGCTCTCCACGTGGGCCCCACCCCATGGTCTGTGTACATGGGTGTTTGGGTTCCCCCCAGCATGGCGCCTGGGATCTTAGGGCTAGAGTTCCAAAAGAGGGAGATGAGTGGAAGCTGAATCCTTTTATGACCCAGCCCTGGAGGTCACACAGCATCACCTCCGTCACGCTTCACTGCATGATGCCATCGGAAGTCCTCACCAAGATTCGTGGCAGGGGTGGGGGGGGCATAAACCCTCCACTCCACGGAGGCGTGTCTATCACACTGTGAGAAGTACATGTGGAATGGGATTTCGTATAGCCATCTTTGGGAAATTAAATCTGCCCACATGAAAATCAAAGTGTTGTTTCAGTTTTGCATGACTCTCTGGGAAAAAGAAACATTTAGGGAAGACAGACAGGGAAGGTCAGTAACAACGCAAACCAAGCCAACTTCATCCATACCGAGTCCACTCTGTTCCAGGAACAGAAAGAAACATTCAGATGCAAACAACATGGACATTCAAACATTACTGAATACCCATTTAAAAGCTAGCATGAGCGCCAGAGAACCTAGCACTCTTTTCTGCCTGTATGAAAGGAAGGTCCCGCTGAAGCTTAGGGGCTTGGACCAAGTTAGTGGTGCAACACGAGAGGCAAGCGGTTCTGGCGAATATCCTGTGGGAGCCAGTCTGCCGCTGCCTCGACCACAGACTCATGCACTCTGCCTGTTCGTCTCAGTGTCTCTGTTGAATTCACCTCGCATAAGCAGCTCCTTGTAGAGTTCTGTTGCTCTGGTGATGCTTAATGCTTTTAAAGGATCGAAACAGATAAAGATTCAGATAAGAAAATGAAATACGCACTGATGAATACTCACTTAAAACCTAGCACAGTCACCAGAAAAATCAGTTTATTTTGTAAAGCATAGAACATCAAAGAATACAGATGATGTCAGGGGCAAGAGTTTGTTAATCTACTAGCTCCCATTTTTTTCATCCAAATTCTTCATCCTTCAACAAACAATTACAATTTAAACACATACAACTAAATATACCATAACCAAGAAGTTTATTCCATGAATGCAAAGATGGTTCAACTTATCATTAAATAGGAAGAAAAAAATCAGGGGATTATCTCCATAATCACTGGAAAGATCTCTAACAAAATGCAACACCTATTCTTGAGGATTTAAAAGCAATCAAAGTATGAATTGATGTATACTTTTTAACATGACAAAACTATATAAATCTCTGTTCCCAAACCAGCATCTTACTTAATGTGGAAGCACTAGAGGCTGTCCCCCGCTCAGGTCAGGAACAAAGGCAAAGATATCCATTATCTCCCTCACTATTAATACTGAAACCAAGCTATAAGCCAAACAAACAAGAAAATAATTAGAGATGTAAGAACAATCAAACAATCCCTATTTGCAGGTTTTATAACAACATACCTGGAAAACCCAAGAGAATAATAAAAGCTGACACAACCAATAAAAGAATTTAGTAAAAGAGCAGAATGTAAAACTAACATGAGATAGCCATCATGAGAGTTTGACAACACACTCTGGGAATATGAACAAACAGGCACCGTCTTACATGGCTGGTGGGAACACAAAACGGTACGGTACACCAGCTATGGAAGGAGATTTGACCATATCTAACAAAAATTACCTATTTACATACCCTGTGACTCAGAAATCCCATTTCTAGGCACCTATTCCAAAGAAATACTGACTAAGCACTCGAAATAAGAACTGGTGGATAATTTTGAACATGATAAAAATATATAAACCAAGACCAGATACTGTGACAGATGCACAAGGCTATTATTCACTTCAGCACTATTTGTAAGAGCAAAAGACAGGAAAACAACCCAAATGTCCAGCAATATGGGACTGATTAAAGTCTGATTACATCCACAGAATGAAATACTACACAGCCGCAAATGAGGGATGAAGAATCTCTTTAGAGACCAGATGGAGTGACCTGCAAGATACAGTTTTAGTTGAAAAGAGCAAAGTGGAGAAAAGTGTATATAGCATGCTACCATCCATCTAAGAAGGGAGGAAAGGGACTGGGATAAACATTCATATGGATATGTATGTGTGTGTAGTTTACTCCATATATTAATATGTAATTTTTTAAATGGAAGGATAAACCCCCAAACTTCCAAAACATGATCACCTATAGAAGAAAAAGGCAATGGAGTGAATGATACAAAGGTAGAAGCTAGACTTCTATGAATATATCTTATTTCATAGATTTGACTTTGGAATTGTGTAAATATTTTACTTAAGTATAAAACATGGGCCATACCAACGAATGTAGAATTCTCCATGTGACCCTGTTTTTAAGGCTATGAACAAACCTGAATGGAAACAGGAATCAACAGAACCCACATGACAGTTCTGACTTGTGAGCAGGCTTCCAGGTTAAGACATCAAGGTGCTGGACAAAGCCAGAGAAAGAGAATACATGTTAAGTGAGAGACAGTAACACGTGACTTACCTCAGCCTTGCTCTCGGGTTCATGATCAGCTGCTGAGAAATACACAATCTCTTGCACTTCGTCCCTGGGCCGAGCTGAATTTTTCCCAAATACCACCAGACCGTCCTTCGCACGTGGCGGGAAGGCCACAAAACAGTAACTTGGAGGAGCTAAAGCCATCCTGAAAAGAGAGAGAATGGAAGCAGGCCTAACATGGAACGTTCCACCGGTGAGTTCTTCAAACATATTTCACCCACTAAGAGAGTTCTAGTATTGAACTGTGTGAAGCGAGCTCATTAAGAGAGCCCAGCTGGGGCTTCCCTGGTGGCGCAGTGGTTGAGAGTCCGCCTGCCGATGCTGGGAACACGGGTTCGTGCCCTGGTCCGGGAAGATCCCACATGCCGCGGAGCGGCTGGGCCCGTGAGCCATGGCCGCTGAGCCTGCGCGTCCGGAGCCTGTGCTCCGCAACGGGAGAGGCCGCAGCGGTGAGAGGCCCGTGTACCGCAAAAAAAAAAAAAAAAGAGCGCCCAGCTGGCAAATGAAGGTGGGGTGTCTGGAGTAGAATCACAAAACCACTGACACCAGATATTGTTTAGTACTCTGTGGGAATAAAGGATCTCAGGTTCGCCACAGACCGCAGTGACAGCCAAAAGTGCAAGGACGCAGGAGAATGGAAAGGTTATTGTTCCAGGCAGAAAACACACATGCTGCCATCTGTCACAGCAATACAAAAATAAATAAATATGCCTTGTAACAGTGCACTGCAGAAGTGCCTCTGATCTAGAGATGCACGGCTGCCATATGATAGTTTTTGAGGTGCTCGTGGGGAAATGGGTCTGGAAGTAAACCGAAAGATACGCCACTCTTTGATATATATCTTTCTCTACCTCAACGACATAACACTCAAGCACCTTTTGGCTTTCCTCCCGCCTCTCTAACTGCTCCTGGGCTGGCTAGTTCTCTTCTACTTGGCCATCAAGCATCCTCACTGCTTGGCCCTTCCTTCCTCATTTAATGCTCTTTTCTTTCTGGGAAAACTCATCCATGCCCAGAGCTTCGCTTGTCATTTACGAACCAGTGACCTACATATATAATTCCAGCTCAGTTCTCTCCTTGAGCTCCTGACCCACAGACCCAGCCTACCTGATATCCAAAGCTGAGTTCATCATTTTCCCTAAACTGGATCCCTTCCTAACGTTCCCTGTCTCAGCAGCCAGCTTCATCATCCATCCCACTGGAGCATCAGGAACTATCCTTACCATCTGCTTCTCCATTAAAATATAAATGAGAAGTAAAGCAATATTCTCAGAAAAGCAACTGGCATTCAAAACTCAGCCTCGTCACCTACTAGCTGTGTAACCTTGAGCAAATCACTTTACCACTCTGAGCCTCATGGATTTTTTTGTTTTGTTTTTTGGGTTTTTATTTTTGTGGTACGCGGGCCTCTCACTGTTGTGGCCTCTCCCGTTGTGGAGCACAGGCTCCGGACGCGCAGGCTCAGCAGCCATGGCTCACGGGCCCAGCTGCTCTGCGGCATGTGGGATCTTCCCAGACCGGGGCACGAACTCGTGTCCCCTGCATCAGCAGGCGGACTCTCAACCACTGCGCCACCAGGGAAGCCCTGAGCCTCATGTTTTGCCCCAGCCCACAGATGTATTATGAGCATCAAATGAAATGATTCTTGAGAACATATTTTGCAACTTGTAGAGGCTACGTGAGTATACGAGATATTTTCTTTGGGTTTTGACCACTTAAATAGAGCAGTGTCTCAAAATTTCTGTTGAGCAAGCCAATCAAAATCAACTCCCCTCACTCATTACTGGACCAGTTATCAAGTCACAGAGTCAGCAACATTCTACGTTTAGAAACATCTTTGTGAGGAACCATATTGCTACGTCTACATCCAGGCTACTTCAGGGCAGTCTGTGTACACACACCCCGGGCTGCCAGAGTTCCTCCTGGCAGTGCTTATGACAGGTCCCTCCCCAGGGCACAGAGAAGTAGGTAGTCCATAACTCTGCAAATAATTCCCTCCTAGCTCAGGAAAATAGCCCCTAGCCCCTTTGGGGGAAAGAAAAGGCAAGAAAATAAAAGGGACTCCAGTTCTTCCTCCTCTTAACCTTTCCCATTTTCACAAAACCACATTATCTTCAAACTTGAGGGGTAGAGAGGAATAAACCAAGACTCTGTATGTGTAAGGAAGACCTACAATAATTATAAGATAAAATGCCTTTATAGAGGATTCCTAGAATTTGGAGGTGGGAAGAATTGCTGGCTGAGCCAAATCAAGTGAAACAGACCCAGAAGAAGGTAAGATCGGGAAAGAACGCGTTGTCCTGTGTTTGTATGACTCTCGTATGTAATAGGACTTCCCTTCTGCCCCCGTTGTTGGGCCATGTCAAAAGTGCTGGTGTCTGATCTATGAGCAGAACCTTACTTTACTCGATCCTTAAAAACAGTAAAAATCTGGGACTTGCCTGGTGGTCCGGTGGTGAAGAGTCCACCTTACGACGTGGGGGACGCAGGTTCGATCCCTGGTCAGGGAACTAAGATCCCACATGCCGTGGGGCAACTGAGCCCGCATGCCACAACTACAGAGCCCACGCACCCTGAAGCCTGCGTGCCGCAACCAAAGAAAAGAAAAACCCGCACACCACAGGAAGAGAGAAGGCCACGCACCACAACGAGGAGCCTGCACGTCACAACGAAAGATGCCACATGCCTCAACGAGGATCCCACATGCTGCAACTAAGACCCGACACAGCCAAAAATAAATTAATAAGTAAATAACAGATAAATCTTTTTTTTCTTTCTTCTTTTTTTTAACATCTTTATTGGAGTATAATTGCTTTACAATGGTTAGTTTCTGCTGTATAACAAAGCGAATCAGCTATACATATACACATACATCTCCATATCCCCTCCCTCTTGCGTGTCCCTCCCACCCTCCCTATCCCACGCCTCTAGGTGGTCACAAAGCAAGGAGCTGATCTCCCTGTGCTATGCAGCTGCTTCCCACTAACATCTGTTTTACATTTGGTAATGTATATAAGTCCATGCCACTCTCGCACTTCGTCCCAGCTTACCCTCCCCGCTCCCCGTGTCCTCAAGTCCATTCTCTATGTCTGTGTCTTTATTCCTGTCCTGCCCCTAGGAGTTTTTGACTAGCACTTATTCTTCAGCTTGGACATCTGCTTGGTCAGCAGGTCATCTGAGTCACTTGACCATGACGAATACATAGGCAAAGGAAGCCCAGGGATATGTGGGCCCAGAGAAACTGGCTTTTCTGCTGAATTTTGGGAATGACTGGGAATGCCAGAAGGGAGCAGAATTTTTATGTCATTTTTTTTAATGTTAGATGAACCCATAAACTGTGTATCACAACCTGTAGCAAACTAGCCAAAGCCAACTGTCCATTACCTTTCCTGGATCACCATTCTACACAACGACTAGCCTCAGAGATGACTTCGCTGGACCCTTGTCTGCTCTCTAGATCAGTGCTGTTCACAACTTTCTACAATGACGAAAATGTTCCAGCTCCACTGTGTAATACGGTGGCCACCAGCCTCAAGTGGCTATCGGCGTGTAGTTAGTGTAATTAAGGGATTAAATTTTTAATTTTATTACAAATTTTAATTCATTTCAATTTAAATAGCCACAGGTGGGTAGTAGAAATCCTACTGAACAGAGCCACTTTACAACTTCCCAATAAACCCAGAAATGAGGACTTTCACAGTGAGGTTTCCAATGACCCCAAAAGTATTTATTTGTAAAGTCCTCCACTTATTCTATGACAAATCGTGCTATCACCCACATAAACTGAATTAGTCAAGAGGAGGTAGGACAATGCTACAAGACTGAGAAAAATAAACACAGGAAGTGGATACTGAACTCATCAGGTGAACTGAGTTTAAGCAAAGCTCTTTTCTCCAGAAGCTAAAGGTGATCATAGCCCTAGAGGACAATTCCATTTCCCTTGATGTGAAGCTCACATTCCTGACTCTGAATATACCCGGAAAGTGGCCCTCATTGCTACCTGGAAACCCCTTGTGTACTTTGTCTGGACAATTCCTCTCTTTAACTCCTAAATGCACTTTTGAGATTTTCACTTCTCTTCAAACTTCCAACCATTTCCTCTAAGTAGATACCTTACCTTATAGTCCACAAAGGACACATGGGTGGGGGA
The DNA here is from genome assembly GCF_949987515.2 of Delphinus delphis. Taxonomy (NCBI): domain Eukaryota; kingdom Metazoa; phylum Chordata; class Mammalia; order Artiodactyla; family Delphinidae; genus Delphinus; species Delphinus delphis. Next base: position 61,128,944 of record NC_082691.1, read on the forward strand.
GTGAGACTATTCCAGAAGGAGGCTATGCAGGTTTGAAGCCCCTGTGGCTGGAGAAAGGGGAAGGAGCCATTACATCCAATAGCCAGTGTGGCTGAGCCCGAGGTAACGGGGAAGAGGCTGGAGACGCAGGGAGAGAGGCTAGTTCATGTTGGGTCTTGAAGGCAACGGCAGGGACTTTAATGTCTGTCCCATAATAAACACTAAAGCCACTGAAGGCTTTTAAGCCAGGTTTTAGGAAGGAAATGGAGCCAGTGCACACAGATAGCTTTTCAAAGAAGTTGGCTGTGACAGGGAGGAGACAGAGCAGTAGATGAAAGGGAGTTCCATTTCTGTGTATCTACTCTAAGGAAATGATCAGGAATATAGACAAGATTCATGCACAAAAGTGTGCATTACAGCGGTATTTATACAGGTGAAAAACTGATGGAAACTTAACTGTCCAGCATCAGAGAAGTGGCTAAAAATTTATGTTACATCTATATGGTAGAATACTATAAAACCATTAAAATGTTTGTGAAGAGTTTTTTTTGTGTGTGTGTGTGTGAAGAGTTTTTAATTGCATGGAGAAATGGTTTGGGGAGGTGAGGGGGGGTGTCCAAAATAAATTATCTTAGGGCTTCCCTGGTGGCGCAGTGGTTGAGGGGCCGCCTGCCGATGCAGGGGACGTGGGTTCGAGCCCTGGTCCAGGAAGATCCCACATGCCGCGGAGCAGCTGGGCCCGTGCGCCATGACTGCTGAGCCCGTGCTCTGGAGACCGTGAGCCACAACTACTGAGCCCACATGCTGCAACTGCTGGAGCCCGCGTGCCTAGAGCCCGTGCTCCGCAGCGGGAGAGGCCACCGCAGTGAGAGGCCTGCCCACCGCGACGAAGAGTGGCCCCTGCTCCCCACAACTAGAGAGAGCCCGCGAGCAGCAACAAAGACCCAATGCAGCCAAAAATAAATAAATAAAATAAATAAATTTATTTTAAAAAAATTATCTTAACTACATGAAAATATGCATAGAAAAAGACCAGAAGTGGTAGCCTGACCACTAAATTCTTTCTGTGTTTTTTTATATTTTCCTTTGTTTTCAATTTTCCTACAAGTATTTATACTTATATAATCACACACAAAAGATTAAAAAAAATAAACCCAGGGGATATTACCGATTTAGGAATTTTATTTTAAGGAAAAAATTTGGTTCTATTTCTATGTCCCAACATCTAAAATTTCACAAGTGGCAAATTCTTATTTGAGTTATAGTTAGGACAAGTTTTTTTTTTTTTTTAATTAATTAATTAATTTATTTATTTATTTATTTTTCCTGTGTTGGGTCTTCGTCTCCATGCGAGGGCTTTCTCCAGTTGCGGCAAGCGGGGGCCACTCTTCATCGCGGTGCGCGGGCCTCTCACTGTTGCGGCCTCTGTTGCGGAGCACAGGCTCCAGACGCGCAGGCTCAGCAGTTGTGGCTCACGGGCCTAGCTGTTCTGCGGCATGTGGGATCCTCCCAGACCAGGGCTCGAACCCGTGTCCCCTGCATCAGCAGGCAGACTCTCAACCACTGCGCCACCAGGGAAGCCCAGGACAAGTTTTTTATTCAGCATTATTATAGTTATTCTCTAGTACTTTGTTTTCCTTTTTTTTTTTTTTCTTTACAGCCTGCCCAATTCAGAGTTACTCAGGGAGTACACAAATTTTCATTACTATTAGTTTACACAAATAGCGGGCAGGCCTCCTGCAGTCGCCTCCTTAAACAGGAAAAGAAAAACTGGCCCATCAGAAAGCCAATTTTCTGCTCACCCTGAGATGAAATTCTTTTGAAACTAATTCCAGGAATCTCAATTTTGTTCCCATTATTTGTCAAAATACTGGCTAACATACCAGGTTAAAAAATCTGAAAAGTTAACTCATCTATATACTGTATAAAACATGCATTTTGAAATCTCTGTTTACAGGATTTTTATAAACTGTTAAATCATTCATGTATGACACAAAAAACCGACTTTACCATTTTTCTCCCTTTCCCTCTATAATCTTATACAGCATTATGAAATGTCATAATCTCTTCCACGAAGAAAAATAAACTAAAATTCAACTCCCAATCACACATGCTAATGCAGAAATTTATTACATAGACTTTTTTAATGATTTATACTCAGCTTTGGAAAACAGTATAACCATTCAATAATGAATTTTCTATAACTACACTCTACTTAAGCCAGCATTAAAATCAGTGAACAAAGCTTACTCGGAAATAAAGCCATGATTGATGGCTTTTTTCTTAACTTGCTTGCTTTGAGGCACAATTCTGAAGCTGTCTTCTGAACCACAGGGATCCAGAGGTGGGGATGTGGGTACAGGGTTATACTACAGGCCTAAAACTGAACCCAGGAATGTCTATAGCAGTGTTTTCCAAATTCCATGTTGTGGCCCGTTTGTGGGTTATGAAATCAATATAGTGGACAAGATCAGCATTTTTTAGAAAAGAACGTGTGCATCTCACATAGTAAGAGTAAGCACTCGTGCAAGAAACTTTAAGCTCAGATATACACATATAAGTATATGTATGTACTGGGTTGCAATATAACATTTCTCTCTTACTATTTCAAGTAAAAATCTTTAAAAGCAACAGGCTTAAAGAGCAAGTCTACTGAATAGGCTTCTTTGTGGTAAATACCAATTAGGATTCTTGCCAGGTTAGCAATAAACTAACAGTTCCAATTAATGAAACACTCCAATTTAACCCCCACAGACAATTAAACTTACAGGTATGTCCTAGGAAGTATTTGTTAAGAATATTTCAAAGTACGTTTATCTGTACTTTATGCTAAGTAGAATAAGCCAGTCCCCAAAACGCAAATACTGTGTAATTTCACTTATATGAGGTCCCTAGAGTAGTCAAATTCATAAAGACAGAAAGTAGAATGGTGGTTACCAGGGGCTGGATCAGGCAGGGGTGGGAGTGGGGAGGAGGACAGAGAGTTAGCTGTTTAATGGGTACACAGTGTCAGTGTCAGTTTTGCAGGATGAAAAATTTCTGGGGATGGGTTGCACAACAATATGAATATTCTTAACACAACTAAACTGTACACTTAAAAATGGTAAATCTTATGTTACGTGTATTTTTACCACAATTAACATTTTTTTTAAATCAAATAGCCTCACGTGGCTCAAAGCTACAAAACTGGACTGGACAGCTTTAGATATCGTGCTATCAGCTGTGGTAAAGTACCCCTAAGCTCAATTTCTAACCATCACTGTCCTTATCAAAGTCCTTTCAGGATTCATGACTTCCTCTTGGGAATTATAACTCCAGAGTCCCTGCAGCTCACAGCACAGGAGCTGCATCTCCCAACATCCACCCTCCGACTGGTGATAGGAGGCTGGGTACAGGCTTGGGGGGCTGGAGCACTGCACCCCTGTAACTAGGAGACTGCTTACAGAATGTCTAGACAAGGAGGGAGGAAGCTGCATGGGAAAGAAGGTCTTTGTCTTCAAGTTCAGCGAGTAGTTATTGAAGGGCATGAATGCTCCAAGCCACGTAGGGGTTTTCTTTGCCTGAATGCCAAACTGCCCTGCCCTTTTATCTCAGTGAAGCTGCAGAGGCCCTCGTTAGTCACCATACCCAGTAATAAGGAAGGCTTGAGTTGCCTGAGAGGAAGAAAATGACTGTCTATATACGCTATAGGCTTATTAACTCTCTTGCAAATAACTGTGACAAAGTACCTTTACTTGCACAAGAAATGAAACCCAAATGTCCTTACTCTCCAAGCTCCCAGCTTTACTGAGAAGATTGGGTAAGCTTAAAGCCAACGTCTATGAATCACCTCCTTCCAGAAAAGCAAAGAAGAATGTATTTTATTATGTTATATTACTTATCAATAAAGTCATTTTTTAAACTGTTGACATTCCCACTGAACTGAAAACAGGACAAATGATACTCACTTATAAATTTATTTTCCTGTCCTATATCTGCTATTGAGATAGTAAAGAATAAATAGGTGTTTGGAAAAGGAATTATCTACCTGAATTGAGATGTAAACGCCAGCTGATGAAAGGTACGTAAATTAGCTCAGACTCATCAAGCTCTGCCTGAAAAAAAGAAAGATTCTTCTGTTTCACTGAAAGCTCAAGACAGTAGAGCATAAAGCTTTAGGGCTCCACAGCCAGTGATTTCCAGCTTCTAACATTCTATGCCTTGAATGAGGAACTACCTAATGGAAGAACGACCACATAGGGTATTAAGTAAGGAAGCAGGTTTTGGAGGCAACCTGGGTTCGAATCTCAGCCCCGTGTTACCGTTCTGTAACAGGGATAATGACAGGGTTGCGGTGAGGTTCAAATGAGCTGAAACATAAAGTGCTCAGAATGCTGTCTGGGGCACAGTAAGGACGCATCACCGTGAGGGTGAAGAAAGTTACATGATGAAGGCTGTTCCTTTGTCAAGGTCTGATCTGAACAGATGAGACTTCAGAAACTTGGCTTTCTCTTTACAGTATCTAAAGGCTCTCTCACCTTTTGAAGATGTGCTCCATTGTCACCTGATGTCTTTTAAGAGCTGCTTACTATTTCCTTTCTCTAAGGCCAAGGGCACACCTACCTCTGACAGCTGACTCAGGCAGTCTTCAATGCCACTCTTCTGCAGACATACTTCCTAGCAGCATGGGGAGGTACGGGGGTGGCAGGCTGCACATTCATTTGGTTTGGTCCAGAGCACTGGCCTGAACAGTGTGGGTTTTTTTTTTTAAGTCAGAATTAGCAGCTAACATTTTTAAATCTAGAGATTTTCCACAGAAATTCAGATGCTTAGCGTCTCTTGAAAACTCAAAAGACCTAGCAACACTGGATCCACATGACAGCAGGACTGGAGCTGAGGGGGGCTCCTGCCACAGTCCTCTCCACTTCCCAACACTGAGGCCACTGGAAGCGCTGCCTATTATCAGCCTTGGGCTGTTGCTTTTTTTGTTCTTTCTTTTTTTCAGTGTCAGGTCAATTGTGCTCATTTACAATGCCTGGTTGGCCCTGTAGCCCCATGTGTACAGAGGCAAGAGAAGGACATACTTTAGAGACAAACAGACTCTTGTTCATATCCTGACTCCACCCACTAACCCTGGGAAACAGACAGGTTATGAACTCTCTCTGAGCTCCGCATGAAAATGGGACTGATCCTCCATACACAACACAACACATGTGTTTATCTGAGATCGTATGCAAAGTACCCGGTCCTGTGGCCGTATACAGCGGGATGCTCAATAAATGTTCCTTTTCCTCCCTCCTACTACTCACTGGGGATGCGTGTGCCACTTTTGCACCAATCCCTACTATGCTCCTTCACCATCTCACCAATGGTTTGCCCCTGGCTCACAGACACACTCACGTTCCAATGTGCAACTAAAATGTGCTTAAAGGATCAGACTGGAATGGTGGAGCCTCTAGATTGAACCATCAGTTTACAGAGAATACAAATGACACCATGGGGATGAAATCAGCAGAATCTAGACTATGAGAAACTCTATAGGACAAATCTGACTTCTTCAACAAAAACCGCAAGAAAAAAAAGAGGAAGAGACAAAGTTACTTAAGAGATGTATCAACCAACTGCAATAAGTGGAACTTATTTAGATCCTGATTTAAACAAACTGTACAAAAATTTTATGACAGTTGAGGGGAATTCCCTGGCGGTCCAGTGGTGACGACTCTGCACTTTTGCTGCTAATCCCTGGTCGGGGAACTAGGATCCCGTGAGCCATGCTGCGTGGCCAAAAAAAAAAAAAAAAACTATAATATTTGGAGTTTCCTGGTGCCTAGTGGTTAGGATTCCAGGCTTTCACTGCTGTGGCCCAGGTGCAATACCTAGTTGGGGAACTGAGATCCTGAAGGCCACACAGCGCGGCCAAAAAGTAAATTTAAAACAAAAGACAGTTGGGAAAACATAAATGCACTGAATGTTTGATGATACTAAGGAATTATTGTTCATTTCTTAGACACAATGATATTCTATTTATGTCCGAAAAAAGGAGCCTATATTTTTAGAAATACATACTGAAATATTTCCATGTGAAATGATATAATGAAAGTAATCCAGGGTGAGGAGAAAGGGTGGGAAATTCAGATGAGACAAGATTCTCTAGGTAATAAAAATAACTGAAGCTGAGTGATGGGTACATAGTGGTTTATCATACTGTTCTCTTTACTTAAGAAGTAATGCATATGATAAGATGTTTAAAATTCTTTTAAGGTTAGAAATAGCACTAGACTGATCTAATATAGGAAATGCTTTCTTGGAGTCATAACTTATGAGTAAGTTATTTGGGGGCTCAGATATCTCTTTAAGGAAGGATTACCGGGGGCACGGAGGACGGGGAAGGATTTCAGTTGGCTTGGTATATTAGCGCACTGGGGGAAGAGGCAAGCCCCTGGTTTCCTCTACCTTGCTATATCTCTTTCCCTCAAGTTTTAAAACGCCTGTCTCTGCTCTTTAGACTATCAGCCCCATGAGGGCAAGGACATGTATGTAAATCCTTATTTCCCTGACACCTCGCGCAAAGACTGGCACATAATAAGACCTCAACAAATGTTTGTTGAACAAATGAAGGGGAAGGGGTATCGATATTTCATCTTCAATGAGAGAAAAAGAGCAGGAAAATCTGATTCTGACAAGGTGCTCCCAAGCTGTGGTTCAATACACGGGATTCACATTTGACCACACATCAAAATGATGGTCTGAGGAGCAGATTCCTAGTCATCCCCTCCTTGGAGATTCTGATTCAGTGGGTCTGAGCTGAGTTCCCAGTAAGAATATTTTTAACAAATGCCCAGGTGATTCTGATGCAGTCCGTTCAGACTGATATGGAATATCCAGTTATAGGTTATTAAACCTCTTTGCTTCTCTAAAGTACTATTCATTTTTTTCTGCCCAGCTTTCTTTTTTTTTTTTTTTCAGTGTGGAAACTTTCAACACACACATACAAGATTACAATAAGCTCCCTTTAGGCAAGGGCCATCAACTTTCTGCCATCTTGCTTCTCAATTTTATTTCTAAGGAAACCATTTAATTTTAATTGAATGTTGCTGAATTCAGCAACAGCATTGGCAGCAATACTCTCTGCCTTCGAGACGAAGGTGGTGAAACCCACCCCTGGGTAACTTGAGAGAAGTATGACAAATAAAGATGTAGGAGGCTACGTTTTCTTGGTCTTTGGCTTTAAAACTGGGAAATCAGACTAATCACACTACATGATAATCAGGAAGATTTGGATTGTTAATTGTTACTTAAATGTTTTGCAGTTTTCACTATTTTAAAGAAATAAAGTCTCACCCAAATCTTTAAAAATACCTTTTTTTTGGAAAAAAAAAAGCATTCTTCATTTAACATAGATGCAAGGTAAATGATTTGGTAATGACCATGACTCCTCTGCCTTGGATAGAAAGTAAGAATTTAAGCCAGAAAAAAGGAAGAGCTAGACATCATTTCATGTAGCTGAATATTTCTAAATCAGTAGGACCTGCAAAGAAATATCCTTTGGATGCTTTTTTCTTAATGACTGAAATGATCACAAACTGATCTGCTCTTCCACTCCAAAACTACTGCAATTTAGGTGATTAGCTAGAGGAAATGAAAAGAGTGTCTATTTCAAATTTGTAAAACCAAAGTTCCAGGTAATTAACAACTACTCAACTTCACCGTGACCCCTGACAATTTAATGGACCACTGCTGGTGCATCACCCTCTCCCAAAATACAGCCACTTAGATGATCATAAGAATACAGCAACAAAACAAAACAAATGTATGATATTTAATTTGCTATCTGTACATATCATGGAAAGCTGGGAAATCTATCAATATGCAAGAACAAGCTGGTGAAATAAAAAGAGGTCACACAAGTTATATACGGTATCATTCAAATTATGTATATTATATAGATAGATGATGCAAAAAGATCATAAGGAAATGCAACAAAATTTTTAAGAGTAATTTAAGAAAATGACTCTTAATTGCTGGGTTGCAGAAACACAGGCAATTTCTTAACCTATATATATTCAGGCACTTTCAAACTTCCCACATGAAAATACAGAATCTGTGATGAAAATACTTTAAAAAAAGAAGAAGAGGAAGAGTTGCAATAGAAATAATCTATTTTCTCAATATATTGCCGCTAATAAACATGGCCTTTCAATAAGGCAGAGACTCGGGGATTAAGGAGAACCCCACAGTTCAGTCATGGCAAATGAATTCATTTTATCTTTTGGCCACATCTGATTTTGCCTAATTTTCGAGATATGGTGACAATGAGAAATATGAATAAAGAAAAATGTCCAACTTAATGATTCACGTGACAGCTTAATAACTAAGGAAACGTAGACTTTTTTATAGTCAAGTGGAATGTTGTGCTTCAAAATCTACATTGCTTCATAGGATAAATTAGGGGGTAACTGGTCACTTAACAAAAGTATTCTTCAAATCACTCCAGCATTTCTCTATAATGTGAAATATTCTAACATGTTTCCCAACTTTTTAACATCAAAAAATTTTCATAGACACCCCACATAAGAGTGAGTGTAGTTGGTTGGGAAAAATATGTAATGAATATATGTTATGAATTTAGTAACACTTTCAAAGCATTTGTATGTACTAACTGGTAATAGAATCCTTACACATCTGAAAAATAATGCTGTAGATATATATGGCTCATTATTTATTCTGTGTCCATTCAATGTTGGGACACATGTGAATTCAAGGCCCCCCTTCAAAAACTCCACTACACCCAGTGATCTGTTCATCACTCTGGTGCATTTAAAATATGGTACCACGTAAAAGAAAACTCAGGCTGCGTGAGTATCACTTTTGCAGAGCTTCTAGGAATTTTAGAGTGAGGGGAAGAGAAGGGATTAGTTGAATGGCATCCGTTTCTCATAGATACAACAGGTTTTTTAATGTAGGAAGTAGTAGATAAAGAGTACAAGTGGGATTCATTTTTCATTCAAGCTAGCCAAATTAGAAAAATATAGTCAGATCAAGTTCACTCTAAGGAAGATGTTTTCCAATACACAGCAGGTTGAAAGACAGTTTTCCATCTTTTACAGTAATATAAAGAAAGAAAGAAAATGACTTACATCACATTAATAGTATACATTCGACCTGTGCAGTCAGAATAATCTATCCAAGAGGTTACATTATGGCTTTTTAAGAAAGAGTCAGATAGACCCAGATTCCGGGTGTAGCTCCTCCAACTACTAAGTTCTTCATCTATAAAACATGGCCATGATGTCTACTATGTACTGTTATGGGGATTAAGTGTGGTAATAGATGCAGAGTATCTGGAATAGAGAAACATTCAAGAAAGGTTGGTTCTTAAAGATTAGGGTTCTGGGAATGTAATGATTATGGAGATAAAGGAAGAAGAATGTGTTTGAAATAGGCAGGTATGTGGTTAGCTGCCAAAAGCATTCCCTGTGGGAAAGACCTGGGAGCTACTGAACAAGCCACATCTAGGGTTCTTTCATTTCCTTGTGTTCTCATTTCTGACATTGCTGCCATTGTGTCCACTAATTTGGCAAGGTTGCTTTGAATGATGACCTTCCTATTCCCACCATCTGTTTTCCTCTCCCATATAAATAATGGATTGTCTATTCTCATCTTTTCCCAGTAATATGATTTGATACTACCTGTTAATGCTGTAAACTGGGATTTTAAAAAATCTTCCCAATCACTCTTAAAACAGTGGTTTACACTCTGTCCCTGCAAAAAAATCAGCTAAACATTCATTTCCTACAGAAGAAATTTAAATCTTGCTAGTATGAAACCACAGGGTTACTTTACATCTAGCAAAACGGACTTAAAAACTACTTTGTAAATGCCCATTAATGCTAGACTCATTTGCTGTGTTCTTACCATTAGGAAATGTATCCCATTTTATTATCAAAAAGGAACCCATATACATATATATGAACATATTAGTGTGTGTATGTAAATACATATATATGTGGGTGTGAATATCCCCACTTATGCAAATATTTATAAGTATATACTATAGATAGACAGGAGGGAGGGAAGGAAGGAAGGAAGGGAGGGAGGGAGGAACGGAGGAAGGAAAAACAAGGACCTGGAAGGATTAATATCTAACTGAGAGTTGAAAGTGGGACTAAATGTGGGCTATAGAGATAGAAACTTCACATTTCATCTACTTATGTCATTTAAAATTTCTCTATAACAAGCTCATATTACTTTATTGGATTTTTAATTATTTTTTAAAATCTGATTACTTCAGTGCTCAAGAAAGGACATTTTAAGACATTTCATTTAATTCTTTCAGGTCGCTAGGCACTGCTAAGTGCAATTTTAAAATACACTAAGGTTTCATTTTGAGAGCAGAAAAAGATTCAGAAGAGCCTTTGATCACTCCATCATTTTAACTAGGACTTTTAAGAAGTCATATGAATTATCGATATGTAATCTGAGCCCCTAACCACCTATAAGCACCATGTGCAACCTAAGGGAAAATGGAGCTAAAAAGATCTTCTCAAGGTCTTCATCAACTAGAAGAAGAGGCACTCCTGTATACAACCAAGAGAGGAGGGCAATAATACAACTTAAAACGATGATCAGAAATGCTTATGGGAGCCTTCAAGAACACCTGGCTCACTTTAGGGTAGTAGATTAAGCACTGGGAGATTTAGGTTAAATATATAACCATTAAGAAGAGAAGGAGAAGGGAACATTAACCATATCAAGTTCCCTCACTCTGCTTCCAGTGAGGCTCAAGCTGGGAGGCCCCCAACTTCCTCCCCTTTCAGTCACCCACCCAGTTCAGTTCATTGCTCTCCCAGACTGGGTGGAGGCCCTGAGGATGCTGGGAGTTTCTGGGGAAGAGAGGACAGGTGGGTGTGATTGACATGTACATCACGTCAGTCATTCTCCACTCACCCCATCGCCTCCCCTCCAGTGTCTATTCAAACTTCCCTCACCTCCCACATCCATTTCTATGAACAGTATCACACACCTCAACCAACCTCCACTTTCTGCTAATGACCTAGACCGATGCAGCCCAATAGAAATATAATGGAAGACAGATGTGAATTACATATATAATTTTATGTTTTCCAGGACCCACATCTAAAAAAGTAAAGGGAAACTGGTGAAATTACTTTAAATAACATATTTTGTTTAAATCCAATATATCCAAAATATTAATTCAAAATAAAGGCATACCTCATTTAATTGTGCTTTGCTTTATCGTGCTTCACAGATAATTGCATTTTTTACAAATTGAAGATTTGTGGCAACCCTGAGTGAAGCAAGACTATGGGCGCCATTTTCCCAATAGCATTTGCTCACTTCCTGTCTGTGTCACATTTTGGCAATTCTCACAATAGTTCAAGGTTTTTCATTATTGTTATATTTGTCATGGTGATCTGTGATCAGTGTTCTTTGATGTTAGCATAGAGAAAAGAGAACTCACTCTATCGTGTGAAGGCTCACACGATAGTTAGCATTTTTTAGCAATAAAGTATTTTTAAATTAAGGTACATACATCTTTTTACACATAATGCTATTACACACTTAACAAACTACACTATAAACCTAAGTTTTATATGCCCTGGGAAACCAAATAATTCATGTGACTTGCTTTATTTTGATATTTGCTTTATTGCAGTGGTCTGGAACCCAACTCGCATTATCTCCAAGGTATGCCTGCATAATCAACGTAAAAGTCATTAATGAACTGTATCTGTTCATTGAAATCCTGCCATTTGCAACAATACGGATGAACCTAGAGGGTATTATGCTTAGTGAAATAAGTTAGACAGACAAAGACAGATACTGTATGTTATCACTTACATGAGAATCTAAAAAATAAAACAAACAAATGAGTATAACAAAACAGAAAGAGACTCACAGATATAGAGAACAAACTAGTGGTTACCAGTGGGGAGAGCGAAGGAAGGAAGAACCAGATAAGGGTACGGGGATTAAGAGGTACAGACTACTATGTATTAAAAAATAACCTACAAGGATATATTGTACAACACAGGGGACATAGCCATTCTTTTATAATAACTTAAAATGGAGTATAATCTATAAAATTTTGAATCACTATGTTGTATACCTGACAGTAACATAATACTATAAATCAACTATACTTTAATAAAGATAAATAAATAAAATTATTAGTGAAGTGTTTTAAATTCCTTTTCCTATAAATGTTTGAAATCTGATGTATATTTTACATTCACAACACATCACAATTCAGACCCTCCATGTTTCAAGTGCTCAATAGCATGTGGCCTGTGGCTAGTGGCTACTGAATTAGACAGCACAAGCCTGGGCTCTCACTCCAAGGAAAATACCCAAACTTTCAGAACGAATGATTATTGCTGAATAAAAGGATCATGGGTGGCTTTTTAAAAATAATCTTGGCTTATCTGTATTTTTTATTGTTTTCCAACAAACACAGATTGCACGTGTTTACTTTTTTTTAAAACTTGTGATTTTAAGTATCTTTGACATACTGGGAGAATTTCAATGAATGAACCTTCACATTCATGCTCAACAATATTTGTGCTCAACAAATTTGTGCTCAACAATTGCACAAACAATAATGCAAGTTATTGTTTTAATGGCACACGTGGCATCAGCATCTGTCTTCACTTCCACATTATCTGTCAATCCATACCTAGTTCCTATCTGCTTCACCATCATCAATTATTCTCTCAGTTCCCTGTAGCGCGCCCACCTTCACCTTCTGCAGATCACTGGCTTGACGGTACAGAATGCTCAGAAGAAATATTTCCCCTGCTCTCACCACCTCTGCACAAATATTTACTAACCCACACACAATCTCTAGTTCTGCTTTAGTAGAACTAGGGACACTGGTATATGACTCAGAGAACTCAAATTCAAATTCTAGAAAAAGACTGTCTTCAGTGCTGCTTCAAAGTTATTTTAAAATAGGTTTGTTATTTACTATTACTTAAACTTAGATATATCCAAAAGCTATTATATGTCCCACCTTGGTTTCTTTACAAAACCAGACAAGCAATACAAGCAACTAATTTTTTAATCAAAGAATGCACTTCTCACCTCAAAGATTCTGACATATTATAAAATGTAAAAACCATAAAATTATGGTTTGGGTGCTTAAATATAGAAGCAGTCTAGTCCCTGGAAAATGAGGTGGACACAGCTTAAGAAGTTAAATGGGCTTAAGTTAGGAAACTAAGGTGTGAGCACTTACTTTAAATAGTACAGATTTTTAAATCATGTTAAAGTTTGGTTTCATGAAGTGTTTGCCATGCTAATAATGATAGGTTTGCTCTTTTCCCCCAGGCTTTGATAGGCGGCATGTGGAACCCTAAAATGGGGAGTTACGACACCTGGATATTAGTTCTCACTGCCAGCTGCCAACCAGCTATATGACCTTGGGTGCAGTCCATTCACCCCGCTGGATTCAGCCTCCCAGGCTGTAAAGAGGGGTTGACAGCACAGCGCTTTCTCAGGCTGCTTCCAGCTCACCATTCCTGACCTTTGCACTAATCTCCCTCCATCCCATTATCCCTGAAACATTTGCCTCCTCATGCATCTCCTCCTTGCTAAAAGAGAAGATGGCTGGCAGCACAGCAGTGAAATGGGAAAAAAAAAAGCTGTTAAAAAAAAAAATCCTAAAATGAGTCACCTTTCAAGAATTTACCATCCTCTGGTGCCTGAGTGCTTGCTCGTGATGTTAAATCAGTTCTTCCAATGAAACTTGCTCTAAGAACCTGGTATTTGTTATATGTACTGTTCTTGGATGATGTTTATACCAGACACTCATCTCTTTTAAGAGCCACTTATAGGTACAAAACAGCACAGAAGTTATCAAACAGATATTGGCAGCCAGATACATCAACTTTAGAGAAGCCTGTAGAAAATCAGATCAAAATCACAGAGAGTTTTAATCAGGTCTTTGCACCTGAAGATAATTACAACTCCCCAAACTTCCCACATAACCTCCCCAGAACCTTGCTGCACCCTAAAATCTAGCCTGCTACAAGAATCTCTTCCTATCCCTTAGGGCCGGCTGCAGCGATACCCAGGAGGGCCTTCCCTCCCGTAGATTCCTCCATCAATGCTTCAGTCAGGGGGCAGCTGATGTTAGTTCTGGTCTGTGTTGCTTCCGCCTGGCCTGATTTTTCATGCTGCCATTTTGAATTAACATAGGTTTCCTCTGCAACTGATGCATCTTCTAGTCAGGCTTGGAGCACAGTAGGCACACACGCACACACGCACACACGCACACACACACATCGGGAAGCTGGACTACAAGCGCAATCCAAGACACCTGCAAGCCAGAATTAAACAGCAAATCCAGAAAGACCGTATTATTTAACAGAACACTACCAAGACAGTTTGGAGCCACAGCAAATGACTGCTTCTGCATTTGAGTTGAATGGACATTTTTAACCCCTAAATCTTAGTTCTCGTCAATTCTCTAAAGTTCAAGTGTCCCTCCTGCTTTGCAGATCACACTCGTCTCAGACCTCACAAGTGATGTAGCCCAATAATCCGCGCCCAGACAGACAAGCGAACCGAGGGCGCAAAGGCAAACTGAAGTGGATAATCATCTCAGAAATACGAGTGCCTTTTACCAATAAGTGCCCCGGCGCCACCGCCTTAACTTGCCCCGACACCCCCCCATCCCCAAGATCCGCCCCGGGTGTGGCTTGAGGAGGAGGGCGGTGTTATGTCAAGTCCTTCGGCCCTCGCAGACAACAGCAAGAGCCGACGCGTTTGCCCTTAGGGGGAGGGTAGTCCTCCGGACACGACTCGGCAACGGCAACCGCAACCGCAGAACCGGCGGACGCGGGGGCAGAGCCGGGCCAAGGGCAGCAGGCCCGCCAGGCAGCCATGTTCCCGCGAGCCCGCCCGCGCGGCAGGTGCGACGGGTTAGGTGCCTGGCCCGCTCCGCCACCAGCTGTGTGCCCGTACGAGCCGGGAACCCCCGGAGCGGTCTGGGGGGGAGGGCGGAGGCCGTACTGAGCACACACCCCAGCGGGCCAGCAACTGAGATACCAAGCAATGGAAACACAGGAGAAGCGGCCTGGGGGAGTGAGGAGAGTTCAAAAGAGGTGGTGGGAAGGATGGGGTTGGGGGATGGAGAGCGGGGACAGGTTCCAACCAGGCTGCGGCGCCCGCGCCCTGGGGTGGGGCAGCCCTCTCCTGCGCCCCCGCAGCCTGTAGCCGGAGTCCCCCACCTCAACCCCGGGCTGAGGCCCCCTCTCTCCTGATCCCCTAGAGACCCCAGACAGCCCAAGCCAGCATCCGCGGGATTCCCACCCGCGGGTTTGGAGGGACAGCTGGAGGCGACGAGGCACAGGTGACGGCGATGGCGGATCCGGGTGAAACCCGCCGAGGGAAGCAGCCGCAGATTCCCTGCACTCCCAGGGGTGCCCGTCACAGCTCACCTGAGGGGCTGCGGGCTCCGGGCTCGGCTCTGCGGTGCTGATGCTGAGGCCGGCGAGGGTGCGGGTGGTGCCGCGCCTGAGATCACTGTGGCGACATCGAGGGCTGCAGTTGCAGTGGCGGAGGCGGCCGTCGGGCGCTTCCCCCTCCCCAGACTCCCCGCGCTCTTGCCCGCCGCCCCCAGCTAACAGCTGGCCGGGCTCACGTGACCGCGGGGCCCGCCCCCGCCTCCGCCTCCGCCTCCGCCTCCGCCTCCGCCTCCGCCCCCGCTGCACGCCGGACCCGGGCCGCGCCGCGCCGCGCCGCGCCCGCGCTCTGCCTGGCCCGGCGGGGCGCCTGGGAGCAGAAAAGGCGGCTGAGAAGACGAATCTCCTCGAGGAACGTGGCTCGCTCTTTGCGCGATTTTTATTTCTTGGTCACAGCGGGGTTGCGGCTTTCTGGAGAACTCGGGCTTTAAGGAGCCAGGTCCCGCTTTCTCCGGCGCCTCTCCCGGACTCCGCCGTCTGGGTTGCTACGTGCGGGCCTCTGTGCCTAAGCAAGCTTTCCCCGCGGAGAAACGTGTCCGGTACTTTGTTGACTCACAAGTCCAAGCCAACTCCTTGCCTGGGCTTAAAGGTACGGTTCTGCGCCATGTTGACAAGCCAGACCCTATGCCCGATACTTTTTTTTTTTTTTTTTTGGTACGCGGGCCTCTCACTGTTGTGGCCTCTCCCGCTGCGGAGCACAGGCTCCGGACGCGCAGGCTCAGCGGCCATGGCTCACGGGCCCAGCCGCTCCGCGGCATGTGGGATCTTCCCGGAGCAGGGCACGAACCCGTGTCCCCTGCATCGGCAGGCGGACTCTCAACCACTGCGCCACCAGGGAAACCCCTATGCCCGATACTTAGACGCTAAAGCTCAAAGAGGTTAAGCAACTCGCCCAAGCAGCAAGTAGCAAAGCCAAGATTCCAAACCTGGGTTAATAAATCCAGAGACAGGTGACAGGTGTGTTGATGCTGGCGTCAAGGTCATTGGTCAGGACATGACCATCCGTCTGTTACCGGAACACAGACTTTACCTTTTATAAACTAATAAGAAAAGACCATCTCAAAGGATATGAAGAGATAGTATAAAGGGAAAAAAAAATGCAGTACCACTTAGGCACGTGAAAAAATATTCAAGCTCACTTAACTGCAAATCGAATACATATACAAAGTAGCATTTCCACCTGTCAGATTAGCAAAAATCAAAGTTTTATAAAGTCCGTAGAGGACAACTCGGCAATATCTCCCCAAATAACAAATACATATATAGTCTTTGACCTAAAGATTCCATTTCTGGAATTTATCCTACAGATATACCAACACGGGTGTGAAATGATATGCGTACAAGGTTATCCATTGCTACATTATTTGTGCTTGCAAAGATTAGAAGCGTATGCCCATCAATAGAGAACTGTTCAAATAAATTACAGCACATCAGCACAATGGTATGCTATCCAGCTGTTGAAAAAATGAGGAAGATCTATTTCTATGTACTGATATGAAAGATTTCCAACCTATGCTAAGGGTGGGGGAAGCCATGTGAGAAACATTGTGTAAATGTGTTATCATTTGTGGGGGAAAAAATATGCCTGTACTCATTTGCAAATGCGTGGACTATCTTTGGAAGGATACCTAAGAAACTGTAATAGTAGATGCCACCAGGGAGGAGAACTGGGTGACTAAATGCAAGGCAAGGAAGGAGACTTTTTTTACATCTTTGAATGTTATGCCTGTGCTTGTGGTTTGCCAGGAGTGAATGGATAGTGGGAGAGGGCTGGGGGAATCAGTGCAGTTACTGCAGGATAGAGCAGTAGTGGTCATAGACTCTTGGAGCACAAAGGGACCTGACTGTGCATTTAAGGCCAACCAAGGAAACTGTCCTTTTACTTTTAGCCTTTATCTTCATATTCGATTGTCTTTGTTTGGACAGAATATAATTGGATCTTGCTTTTCATTCAGTCAGACACTCTTTGCCTTTTTTTTTTTTTTCTCTTTGCCTTTTAATTGGAGTTCTTAGATCAGTGGCTCTTAAACGGGAGCAGTTTTGCCCCCAGGGGACATTTGGCAATGTCTGGAGACATTTTTATTGTCACAATGGCAGAGGTGAGGGAGGCCTCTACTGGCATCTAGCACATAGAGGCCAGGGATGCTGTTATACATCCTACAGTGCAAAGTACAAGTCCCCACAACTAAGAATTATCTGTTCCTAAATATCAGTAGCATTGGGGTTGAGAAACTCTGGTGTAGACCTTTTATATTTAATGTAATTATCAATATGATGGGTTTTAAATGTAACATCTTGCTACTTCTATTTGTCCTGTTCTTGTTTTTTTTTGTGTGTTTTTTGCTCTTGCCTTTTTTTGAAGAATTGAGTATTTTTCATATTCCATCTTATACCCATTATTGGTTTATTAGCCATACTTCTTGTTTTATTTGTTGATTACCCTAGGATTTACAATATGCATCTTAAACTTATCACTGTCTACCTTCAAATAATATAATTTCAGATATAATGCAAAACACTTTCGGCAGGATACTTCTATCCCCCACCCCATCTTTATTGATATTGCTGTCATTTGTTGTAGGTGCAGGTTAGATGATAATGAGCTCTTTCAAGTTTTGTCTGAAAAAGTCATTACTTCACTTTCATTTTTGAAACTTTTTTTTTTTTTTTTCCGATACACGGGCCTCTCCCGTTGCGGAGCACAGGCTCCAGACGCGCAGGCTCAGCGGCCATGGCTCACAGGCCTAGCTGCTCCGCGGCATGTGGGATCTTCCCGGACCGGGGCATGACCCCGTGTCCCCTGCATTGGCAGGCGGACTCTCAACCACTGCGCCACCAGGGAAGCCCTTGAAACATTTTTATTGGATACATAATTTTTGGTTGAGAGCTTCATTTCTTTCAGCACTTTAAAAGTACCATTCTATTGTCATAAGACATTGTCACAAGACTTGCAAAGTTTCTGAAGAAGAGTCTGTGTTTGATTATTTCTTCCCCTGTACGTAGTGTGTCCTTTTTTCTCCTATGGCTGCTTTTAAGTGTTTTCTCCATAACACAGATTTTGAGCAATATGATTATAATGCACTTTGTTCTGTTTTGGGTTTTTTTTTTCCTATTTCTATCCCATTGGGGCTAACTAAGCTTCTTGGATCTGTACGTTTATAGTTTTCATCAAATTAGGAAAAATTTTGGCCATTACATCTTTAAATATTTTACCCATTGTACCCCATCCCTCCCAAGTTCAGAGACTCCAGTTATACATATATTACACCACTTGATATTGTCCCACGGATCACTGAGAATCTATTCTTTCCCTCCCCACCCACCACTCTTTTTTCTCTCTTCATTTTGAATTTCTCTTGATATTTCTTAAAGTCTTCTTATCTTTTCTTCTACAGTCTCTAATCTAATCTACTAATGGTTAATACTGTCAATTAAAGTTTTTTTTCCTCTCTTTTTTTTGTGCCCCCCCCAATCTCCTCTCCCACCATTTTTAATGTGGCAGCATTGTGTTTGTTTTTATTTTTTTCAAAGGGGGTTTTGCAGTTCTCCTGGCCCGAGGACTGTCTCAGTCCCTCTCCATCCTTACAGTGGACGCCTCAGGTCCACAGACCTCACCTGGCCCGGTCGAGATCTGGACCTGACCATCTCCCACAGCTTCAGGAAAGTCCAGATGGAGTGAAGCAAAGCTGCATGGTAAAAGGAATTAACTGCCACTGCCTGTTGATGAAAGTTTTATATCAGATATTTTATTCTTTATCTCTTTAAGTTCTATTTGGTTCTTTTATACCATCCATTTCTCATACACATTTTCCTTTAAATCTCAGATCATATTTATATTTTAATAGCTGTTTTAAAGTCTTTGTATGCTACTTCTATCATTTCTGTCTATTTTTAATCTTTTATTGGTTGTTTTATTTCCTGCTTCTTTGTCTCTCTCATAATTTTTCATTGGCTATCAGACTTAGTGAATTTTATGTTGTTGAGTAATGGATTTTTAAAAATATTTCTTTTAAAGAAAGGTTGTAAACTTTGTTCTTAAGAATCGGCTTCACCCATTTGAGACTTGTTTATAAACTGTTCACGACAGCTCTAGGGTAACTTTAACTCTACGGCTACTTTAGCTCTTTACTAAGATATGACTCACATATGGGTTCTAATGAATGTTCCATGTAATCAGTAAGGTGATTCTGGCTAGTAGGAACTTGGACAATTCCCAGTTTTGTGTAAGCTCTGGGAATTTTTTTGTGCACAGCTCCCCAGTAGTTGTTCTTTCCTCAGGAGTTATTCTTTGCCCAACATTATGGTGATTCACCATATGCATGCAGCAATTGGTATTCACCCAATGACTCAAGGAAACCTTTATGCAAATTTCTGAAGTTTTTTTCTGCTTAGTTTTCTCTTATCCAGAGCTCTGCCCCACAAATTCTAGCTGCTTTGACCTCCCTGAACTCTGATCTCTGTTTCCTCAACCCCACAAGAGAACTGGGCTCTGTTTTGTTTCCCTCCTTTTTACCATGTATAGTTCAGGAATTGCCTCCAAGCAGAAAACTGGGATAATTGTAGCTCTTATCTCATTTGTTTCCTTTCTCTTGAGAATCACAGTCCTGCTCTGCCAGTTGCTCATTGGTTGTCCAATGTCTGACAAAATTTGTTTCATCTATTTTGCCCAGTTTTCTAGTTGTTCCCAATAGGAGAGCAAGTCCTATAGCAATTCTTCCTTCATGGGCAGATGTGGAAGGCAAGGAACACTAATCTTAATGCCCCTAAGGAACCAAATGTCCTGGTACAACTAGAGTCATTATCTTAGGAACTGAAAATGCATAGTTTACTTATAGAACTTCTTCAACATACTGATATAACAAGAAACATTTATTGGACACCTGTATCAGGAATTGCACTATTGCTACAAAGGTGAGAAAGGCATATCAGTCCTGCCTCTCAAGAAGTCAGGGGCAAGCAGGGAAATTAATTAAGTATAGAAGTAATATATGCATATATTGTATGTTGCTGTCAGGGTAACATAAGAGTTATGCATAGATAAATACATTAATCTAGCATGTTGGGAAATATAAACAAGTTTAAAAGATGATCATAAACGAGGGTTACCCAAACCTAGACCACTTAAAAAAATACATTGATGATGATTTTGCCTTTTCTTCTAACCAGTGTTATTTATTGTCTAAAGAACCCAATGCAGTAATTTTGAGGAGCCGAAGTACATGTGTAATTGAGAAATGCCTTTAACACATTGCATATAGAGATATTTTCCACTTAGTACTTCTTTTAGTGTGTAATTATAGCAGGAGGAAAAGGATCTGTCATTGGGCAACTCTCATGGGGATGAATGACAGACAATATTATGTGAATGAGACACTTATGTATGGGCAAGAAAGCCTCTGTAATTGCCTTGTATGTAATCTTATGAGAACCAAAGAAGGGAGCTGACAGGAAACCATGGGAAAATGAGAAGGAAAAGCACTAGTCAAGATTAGTCAGCCATCTGCCTTAATCCTATGACAACCATGTTTAAGAGGTTAGTTTTCTGAATTTGGTTACCATGGTAACAAACCTTTAAAATGCCCTTAAAACAATTTACAGAATTATTGTGCATGTTGAGTATAGGCAACACTGAGAGACTGTAAGTATTCAGATCTATTTAAAAATTATTTTTAAAATTTAAATGATCAATCAAGTCCTTTAGGTATGTACTTTAGACAACCATAAACTGTATTTTAGCAAAAAGGTGTAAAATCCTACTCATATAATTAGGTGATGGGTTTATCAGTTCAGTTATTCAAATGTGTCGTTTCAATGAGTGGCTCCTATTTAATTTTAAATAACAGTTCATGAATATTCTGGACCTGGTTTCAGAAACAAATTATCATATATGCTTTACATTCATTGCTGCACCTCTAGGAATCATTCATGCGTTTAGCCAACTGTACAGATAATTTAAAGGACAATTGCTAAAACTTCATCTTGTGATCATCAAAGGGCAGACTAGAAGATTCTCTGATCAGACTTAGCAGTTTCAACCCAATTCTTTCTTGCTGATATGTTTTCCTAGTTTACATGTGTAGAAAAGGTTCACCTTATGCTATGTACGGTTTTAAAATAGGGCTTGCTTTTAATATTCTAGTGACACCTGAGGCCACCTTTTAATAGATGAAAGCTTATTTTGAATTGTAAATGTTGAGCTTTTTATGTTGACAATTTTAACACCACTGCTCACTTGAGATAATATATGACTTTATCAGAAGTTACTATTAGTCGTTTTCCAATTCTTCAGAAAAAACAAGGTCTGGTCTAAATTGCTGTAGGAATTTTAGGTTCAGTTAAAGGAAGACTTCCTTCATGCTATAAGTGATTATAAAATGATTTCACCTATTGAGAGAATGTGTGAAGTTTCTGACTCTAGAGAAAGAGTATTTTGTTTTGGGTGCTCTTCTGTGTTCTATAAAAGACCAAAAAACTGGCATTATTTTGTTTCTTGTTGGATTAATTTCAGAGAATTGAGAATAATCTAGACATAGAGAGATATTTTAGTTTTTAAATTCTTGATTATTCTTTACCCTCCTTTCCACCGACTTTCTACCTTAATCATAAACCAAGTCCTAGGTTTTTACTATTCTTAATAAATCTCTTATACCATTGGTTCTAGCTCTTACATTTGCAAAGGATTTGACTTTTTTGCATATGTAGAGTGATTTATTCCTTAGAGCTGGAATCTGCGTTTGGTTCTACTTGAATTTCAAAAAACACTTCTCATATATATTTTTAATTTATTTTTGGCTGCACTGGGTCTTCGTTGCTGCACGCAGGCTTTCTCTAGTTGTGGCGAGCGGGGGCTACTCCTCAATGTGGTGTGCGGGCTTCTCATTGCGGTGGCTTCCCTTGTTGCGGAGCACAGGCTCTAGGCGCGTGGGCTTCAGTAGTTGCAGCGCCTGGGCTCAGTAGTTGCAGCACACAGGCCCTAGGGGTCGTGGGCTTCAGTAGTTGTGGCTCTCGAGCTCTAGAGCGCAGGCTCAGTAGTTGTGGCACAAGGGCCTAGTTGTTCCGCGGCATGTGGGATCCTCCTGGACCAGGGATTGAAACCATGTCCCCTGCATTGGCAGGCGGATTCTTAACCACTGCGCCACCAGGGAAGTCCCACACTTTTCATATTTTTTGAAACAAAAATTAAAAGCAGAGATTATTTTACCATGATATGAATTTATCAGATCATTGATTTCTCTTTACCCTGAATATAAAGAAAGGATTGAGCTTTAAAAATTATTAGAACATTTCCAGAATAGCCAAATACGTAGAGAATGTAGACTGGTAGCTTAGGGGATGCGGGGAAAGTGGGCAGTAACTGCCAATGGGTATGGGGGTTTCTTTTGGGGATGATGAAAATGTTCTAAAATTGTGGTAATGTATGCATAACTCTGTGAATGTCCTAAGATTTATTGAACTGTAAAAAAAAATCAGTGTACTACAAATTAATTCTTATAAAAAATGAAATAAAATACCCCACGTCAAAAAAAATTTTTTTGAAAACCAAACAACATTGCCCAGTTCAGGGGAGATAGGTGAATGATAAAGAGTTAATAGTTTTAAAGAATTATTGCCATAGTAGTAAAATGTTTGAAAAAAATTCCAGGGCGTAGAGTTGATTTACTGTTCAGTCTTAATGTGAGAATCAATTAACTTTAGTAGGCTGTTTTTAATTTTCTTTAAAGACTATGATTCGAAACAGAAAACCTGGGCTTCCCTGGTGGCGCAGTGGTTGAGGGTCCGCCTGCCGATGCAGGGGACATGGGTTCGTGCCCCGGTCCGGGAAGATCCCACATGCCCCAGAGCGGCTGGGCCCGTGAGCCATGGCCACTGAGCCTGCACATCCGGAGCCTGCGCTCCACAGCGGGAGAGACCACAACAGTGAGAGGCCCGCGTACCGCAAAAAAAAAACAAAAACAAAAACAGAAAACCTGGAATACTACTGTACGTGGCATGACATTTTGTAAAAGATTATATATTATAAAATGTAGCCAAAATAGTGCAAGGAAAAACTTGGAGAGAACAATTCTGCTGGGAGGAAATCTGGCCATTCAAATGAGAATTTCATTGCAAGATCCTCTTTAAGTTCTTCCCTATTTTCCCACAAGTAAAATGCTGTCTCTTATTTTAGGGCAAATCTCCCGTACTTGTACTACTCCTCTTCTTGGTTATTCTACACAATTATAATTACCCATTTTATTAAATTTAGCTATTAACTTAAGAACCAACTTTTAAAAATCTAGGATGTCTCAAAGAGAACATATACTGCACGAAACAGCTGCACAACAATTCCAGGAGACGTGATCACAAGGGCAAAGAACCAACAATACATGGTTGAATGTTATAATGTCCTACTCTCCTACCCAGAGGTAAAAATTAAACTCAGAGTTATATTAACACAAAATGCACTCTGACAGAGTAAGTCCAACAAATGAATGAGAAAATGCTATAAGAAATTGGAACTAAGCCCCAAAGGATCTCCCTACCCTTCCTTCATTCTTTATAATAATGAAAACTATCCCTCAATACCTCAATTTACATTGTGCATGGAATTGTTTTTACTGTAACTGTTTACCGAAGAGGAAATTATCTTTATCCTACTGCCGCCTGGAATTCTAAATTAATAAAAGGACTTGTAAATTCCCAGAAATCCCCAAGTGGAATATAATTTACCTGTTATTAGGGACCAAGGGAACAGCATTCACTTTACTCTGGATTTTTAAAATAAGACCTTAGCTAACATCTCATGTCATTTGCTTTTAGATCATAAAATAAAATGGATGGTAGTCTAGATCACAGGCACTTAGATTGGCTTTGTAAATTATTGGCTGACTCATACTCACTAAAGGCATCCATTTTATGCCAGAGGCTTTATTAGCAGTCCAGGGACACAAAGAACTGGTAAACAAAGGAATCCACAGACACCATGCTGCGTGTTGCAGATCTCTGGGAATCTTCCAACAGTTTTTATCCTTTCCCTAAAAATAATCTGTGCATATCAAAAGGAGCCACTTAACCCCTTGGCAACCCTCAAGCTAAAGGGGTAAAAAAAAAAAGATTATTGTTGGTTTTACGTGGAGAACTACTAGGAAATTTTACCTAAATTATAAGTGAAACACAGAAAATTGAGCAAAGTAGAGGATGACAGACCCCAAATTGACAAAAAGGAAGTTTGACTTCTTCCACAGTAAAGAAGTTTCCAGAGAGAGGAAATCATGTACTAGAGAGAGCATTTCAATGGCTATGTTTGGTACAAAACTACACACACACACACACACACACACACACACACACACACACACATACTATATACATACACATACTTTATACATACAGTTTATAGTTTATATACAGTATATAGTTTGCCCTATATATATATATATATATATACACATATATACATCTCTATATTTTTAAGAGAATAGTTTCATTTTTTCTAAATCTCAACTGTATATTCTTCTAAAGGGGTGGGTTGTAGATAATTCTGAAAAAATAATATAGAAGAATAATTGGGGGAAAGTCTGGAGCTCTTTTCTCGTTTCTCATAGAGAAGATGTTCACAAAATAGATTTACTGACCATCTAACTTTCTGCTGTAAGAATTCATAGTCATAAAAAATTTCTAACCCTGGGGAAAATGGTTTCTACACACAACTTATCCTTTAACTGTATATTCATTTTTAGGCACAATTAGTTGTCCCAATGCCCAATGTTTTCCAGAATGCAGAAAAGAATATTCGTAGAAGAGAAAAACATAGGAGACTGTATATTCAAGGGCAGAGAATTAGTGAAGTTAATTGTCTCTCAAATTAAGGTTTTTAGACCACCTGCATCGGTATCATCTATCAAGTGGGTTAAAATGCAGATTCATGAGCCCAATCCACAAATTAATCAGAATTTCTGGGGAAAGGGTTAGGAATCTGCAGTTTTAACACATATCCCACATGATTGTAGTGTACACAAAATTTGAATCACTACTACATTTCTGTAGCCTTTAGGAACCAAAGCATGCCTCTCACTGTATTTGAAGAAGACTGAGCTATGAATCCAATGTTTGTTAAGGTCTCTTTCTCCTATTAGTCTGGAGCAAGGAGAGGGAGGTTGCAGAGGCAAAGCTGAAAGCAGAGGCAAAATAATATTTTAAAGAGAGAAAAGAATTTACCTTCACATAAAGACTCCAAACCCATATGAAAGAATGTATGGGTTTCATTGTCCTAAAAGGGAATATGCAAATCCTACTAAAAAGAATGCTATAGATATTAAGAAATAGAAGTACTATAATTTTAATGTTTTCAAATGGGCATATTAATTTATATTCATGATTGACATTTTAGATTTCAATTCAAACTAAAGTGGGTAAGAAACAAAACCAAGACAAAACAAAACTCTTACGCCCAAGTGTTTTGCATCTCTGGAAAATAAGTCCCTTGTTATTTTTTCCCAGAGTTATTATTATAATGACAATTTGCTTTTGTTTTTTAATTGAAGTATAGATTTAGAATATTGTGTTAGTTTCAGGTGTACAGCTAAGTGATTTAGTTATATATTTTTTCTGATTCTTCATTTTTCATTATAGGGTTATTACAAGATAGTGAATATAGTTCCCTGTGCTATACAGTAAATCCTTGTTTATCTGTTTTGTATGTAGTGGTGTGTATCTGTTAATCCCATACTCCTAATTTATCCCTCCCTGCCTTCCCCTTTGGTAACCACAAGTTTGTTTTCTATGTCTGTGAGGCTGTTTCTGTTTTGTATGTAGATTCATCCTTATTATTTTTAGATTCCACTTATAAATGATATCATATAATATTTGTCTTTCTCTGTCTCAGTATGATAATCTCTAGGTTCATTCAGACAATTTGCTTTTTTAACAAGAGGTGAGAACATGTTATTTTTTCCCATAACATTTCACCAAGTTCCTTCTTCTCTTGTAGTTTCCAAACAACACTGGGAAATCACCCATATCCTCAATTCAGTGGAGAGACAGCATACTGATATCTAAATAGCATTACAGGTGTAAGCAATATCGTATATCAAATAAGATAAGAGGTACAAATTCATTTCCACAAGGAAAGATTCAAATGGCTAGTCACCCATCTGAATCAGAAATCATTGTTTCCTGTTATTTTTATGGCAACCCAGAAGTTCACTTAATTACATAAGGTATTTTATAGCACTAATTTACTCAGTAGGCATTAATCGTCATAATGTCCACCTGTGACACACAATAAACTCCTAAACCAAAACAATAATAATTACCACCCAAACAAAGCAAAACACCACATACACCTCTCCACTACCAAAAAATTCACCATTAACTATTGCCCTCAATGTTCAAGGTTTGATGCTTATTTCAAAACAATTTAAACCACACCACAGCTTTCCTTACACATATATCTAAACAGAGTGAATAACCAGAGACACATTCAAAATGTCACCATACCCCTGTCCTCTCATTACCTGTCCATTTTCCTCACTTAATTTCAACATAAAACCTAGAGTAACAGTTAAGAAAATCAATAAAGCTGCTGAGGAAATTGAGGCTTGAAGAATTTTTCACAAAACCAATTCTTTCCCAAATAAACTTTATTTTGAAAAGAATACCACAACAGAGTTGTGTAAATTTAAATATGACACATCTTAGCAGTATTACTGAGTCAAATTATATACAAGTGAAGTCACAGTTCATGTCTGATTATTCTTACGAATGAAAAGGTGCAGAGATGCAGCTAAACTAAAAAGGCAGGTAACATAAAAACAACCATAACCTATTTATATATTGTCATTTCATACTTGTGTCTAACTATTTAGGGGGGAATTGATCCAAATTCACACAAGATAAAGAAACATGCTACCTGAATAACCAAAATTCTTTTTACTTTACTTGCTCTACCACAGATAGCATCATCAGTAATGTTTATACAAAATAGCACCCCAGGACAAGCTACTTTCTTTCTCCCAATAATACAGACCAAAGCTTTCTGTATTGTGGCTTATAACACCTCCAGGTTGAGGAAAACAGCAGTGACAACTTACGACTTTTCTAAATATAGGTGATTTCATCAGACAAAGGTGTTATTTATGTTCTTCTCAAGAACTTTATGTTTTAGTGACGAAAATGTCAATATATAATTGGTGAAAGTAGTCTATATATGATGTAGTAATTGTTCATAAGTATTAAAAAAAATACAAAACCTAGAGGTAAACAGGAATGAAAGGACTAAGACACACACCTGGACCCTCTCACCCCTAGGTTTTTTGAGGCAATTCAGTGTTCACCCCAAGATTATTCAATGAAACCAGAGCCATTTCTGGATCATGGGAATTCAAAAGCACCATAAACAGCCAGTTAACTATCTTCAAAGGATAAGGACCCAGACACAAAAAACAGAGTTGACTGCTAGGAGAGCAAACTGAAGAGGGAATTAGGCCCAATGAATTCAAAGAAAAATTTTACTTTTTCAAAAGAAGAGGGCAGTAGAAACATTCTTAACTTGGGGACAGAAATCTGATTCTATAAGTTAGTTGTTGACCTTGGGCACAACAGTCAGTCTCTCTTAATGACAATTCCCTCATCTATAAAATAGGTACATTAAGATCTATCCTCTTTTTTCCATAGGCTTCAGACTAATGAGAATCAGACAATGATGCACTTGAGATCACTTTGTAAACTTATAAAGGATTCTTCTTAGCAAATGGAGATTTGGGCACTTTTTTAAAGTATTAAGGAAAAATTCCAATTTAAGATAAAATTATAAAATCATCAACTTTTTGATCCAGGATAGACCTGTATTCAGTAGTAGCTGCTGTGGGTCTGCCTCATTTTTTTGATGAGTCAGAAATAGGAAAATTTTTATTGTATTACTCATCTCTCTTATAAGACAATGTTACTATAGTATAATACATTAGTTATAGTCTTTGTTAATTAAAGAACCAGGAAGGGTGATCTTCCAGCCTTAAAAAGTAAACACTGACTCAATACAACTCTTTACCTCCTCTACAATACTTTGACACATTTTATTATGAAGAAATAAACACATAAATAATTTGTTCTATTAATCACAATAGGTCATTCATCACTAGGAACTTAACCTTATGTAGCTTAAATCCCAGGCAGAATATTTCAATGTAAACATATTTATAAATTATGAACTTTACTCATTTCAGCTTTGCACATCTCCTCAGTAAAGCAGTAACTCTTAAACGTAGAGCTCAACAACCATTTTCCCCTTTTCCTCAAGCAGAGACTCAAAGGCACTTACAGACACACTTGTTTCATTACAACATGAAAATAATAAGCCTTGGGCTATTGCAAAAGGCTTTTCAAATATCAGCATCTAACTTGGAGAAAACAGAGGGAAGAAGAAACAGAGGGTGCTGATTTGTGCTATAACCCGATCTTATGTTGGGCGTGCACCCAGTGGCAATATTTTAAAATTACAAGTAAGCAGGTAAAACATAAGGCTTCATATGTAAAAGTGGAAAATGGTCCAGAAGTCTTCTATTCAAAGACAAATCAATTTTTTCTTCCTAATAACCTACCAGAAAGAAATGGGTACTTAGAAGCCCTAAGGGGTTCTTCTAATAATATTCAGAAAAATATATAAAAATAAAAACCAAAGCATGAACAGAACATAGTTAACAAATAAGACTTTCTTTCAAGATGGTTACCCTCTCTTTTAAGGATGGATGCTATATAAAATGGGCAGACGTGTGTCTATAATTCATCATGTTTATATGTAAATTCTCTGGCAGATATAAATCCATCTTTGTCTTCATCTTCTTTATCAAAAATATCCTCCACCAAAACATCATGATGACTTTCATTCACCACTGCACCATGCTTTTCAAACTCCTTCTTTAAATACACTTTAACCTACAAAATAATGGGTCACATTAATAATTCTAATTCATAGGACACCCACATCGAGCCAATCAGTATCATAGACTGGACGGGTAGTGCATTTAGTTACATATAACAACTACTAAACAACTACCTTATGATATATTTCTAATGATAGTAAAAGAATTAAAAGGAATTTTTCCCCTTAAAAGCTGTTGCTATAGTGCTACAGTAGAGACACAAAATATTGCTCAGAGGCAAAGATATGGCTTAGATCATGGGAAAAACACACAGTGAAAGCATATTACGTGTTCTTAATCCGAGTCTAAATAAAGCCAAGCATTTGAAAGACTGCTATCTTTCAATCCACCAAATTATCCAGATCTTGTTTTCTAAGAAGGGTCAGAATTCCAGATATTTCTCTTAAAATCAGATTAAATGATGGCCTTTTTAAATTTTAAGTAGGCGTCTGGGAATAGTACCTGCTGTGGTCTGGCTGTAATCACGCCACATGACCTTCCGATCTCAGAAATTAAAGCAAAATCCAGCCTGATGAGTATTTAAGACTAAAAGTTTCCATTTTTATACAGATATTTAAATATATAAACAAAATATTGCCCTCAGTTACCTACTAGATTCACCATAATGCAATTCAACCTATATTTTCATTTTGAATCATATCCCTATTATTCCTCTGTTAGATCAGCACTTTCAAATCTTCTCTCCTCCCCCTACCACCAACATGCAAACATATAGTGTATATTTATTTTTAAGATTAAGGGGATTTAATGCCGTTGTTAAAAAGCGGGGGGCGGGGGGCGCTTCTCTGGTGGCGCAGTGGTTGAGAGTCCCGCTGCCGATGCAGGGGACACGGGTTCGTGCCCCGGTCTGGGAAGATCCCACATGCCGCGGAGCGGCTGGGCCCGTGAGCCATGGCCACTGAGCCTGCGCGTCCGGAGCCTGTGCTCCGCAGCGGGAGAGGCCACAACAGTGAGAGGCCCGCGTACCGCAAAAAAAAAAAAAAGGGGGGGTGGGCAGTAATAATGAAACTCTATGGACTAATGTAGAGCATGTCTGCAGGGTATATTGTGTGAATAAAGTGAGATGTCAAACAGTATGTATAGTATGCTACTTCTTGTGTAAGCAAGGGGGAAATAAGAATATATATTCATGCTTGCTAGTATTTGCATAAAGAAACACTGGAAGGGTTTGTTAGAAACTAGTAAAACTGGATATGAAGGGGGAGGTCACATGGTAGAAGAGGATGTGGGTGGGAGAATGACTTCTTAATAAATCTTTTTATATTGAATTGATTTTTTTTTTTTTTGGGGTACGCGCAAAAAAAAAAAAAAAAAAAAAAAAACTCAGGGCGAGAGCAACATACACTGAACCCTAAGCATTAAGGAGAAAAAAAGCAAAAGAATGAAAAGTCTCAATATATTTCTCTCCAAAACAATGATTTCCTATGAAAAAAAGTCAATTTTCAAAGCATCAGTGTTTAAGAAAACTTATAAATAACACTTTACACAAATAAAAATAAATTTTATTTTAAAATATATTTCTTAAAAAGTGAGCTAAAAGAAAGGAAGGGAGGAAGGGAGGAAAAAAGGAAGAGGGGGAGAGAGAGAAGGAAAGAGAGAAAGGAAGAAAGGAAGAAAGAAAAAGGAAAGATCACCTCATCTTTAGAGAGTTTCCAGTCATCATTAAGATCCATTTCTTGGAATGATTCATGGGACCTTGGTCCATTTCGAATCTCTAGGAGATCGATGTTGAATATCAGTGTACTCTCTGGAGGAATTTTACCTGACATGAAGAGAGAGAGGGGTTAAGTTTTATTAAATAGATTCCAAAGTTTTGATGATAGAAAACTTGTGGTACTGAACAAAATACTGTTTTAATTGAATTAAATAAAGAGCCTTTCTAAGACTGTCCCATATATAGAAATTACTTATAGTTTATTCAAACAAAATAAATAAGGAACAATCCAAACTATTAGATCAAAAACAATGTGTTTTTGGCTTTGCAATTAAAAATTGTTTTGCACACACACACAGATATGCCTCATGGTCTGAGTATTAAATTTCAAATATAATTAAGAGGTTACATATTATATGTCAAGAATGACTTAATGGGCTTTAGATAATTCGGAGTTAATTATAGTACAAATGATTTACTAACTTTTGGGTCAAAAAGTCCTGGCCTAGAAATACATATAGTACTGCCGTTTCCACCACTGGGAGGCAGTATATAACTGAATGAGCTCTGGTTTCACACTGGGATTGAGGCTCACATCTGCCCCTCTTTAAGCCTCAGTTTTCTCATCTGGAAGCAAATTTAACACATGTTAAGGAAGTTCCATGGGAGGGGAGACATTAAAGCAAATTTCTGAGAACGGAGATAAAAATTTTTTAAAGTAAAAAGAGCTTTGTTAAAGCCCCAGGGACCTTAAAAAAAGCCAAACCAAAACAAACAAAAAACTTCTGGGAAACATGGACAATTTTTGTTCAATGTGTTTCTTTATAACTATATTTAACATACAGGTCCGGGTAAACATTACAAATATTTCTCAGTGCCCCACCCCCTCATCCCATTAAAGAGCATCTGTAAGCACCAAAAGAACAAAACTTACACTGTGTGCCGAAGCTTACCATTCCAGATCTAGACAGAGAAGGGCATGCACTAGAGGTCATCGATAAAACTGGTATCTTTCCAAAAGGAGGCATGCAAACATGGTACTAAAAAACTACAAAATTAGTGTTTAAATACGTATTAGCAGAATTAGTTTCATGGTATTCTGTTTGAAGGAAATGACTCAGATTCAGATCTCTACTTGTTATAAAATAAAATCAAGTCAAATAGAGTATGGAGAAAGAGAAATGGACTAATACTATATACATAAATATTAAAGGTGAGACAAAGATACAGGAAAGTGAAAGAAATGTTTAAACATCAGAGAAACATTTTCTAGATACTTGACTTCTCTAAAAGGATCATTATTAAAATAAGAATTGAAAAAAAAAAAAGAATTGAATTTTGTTAGTAAATCCTATTCTATGCATAAGATTTACATAGCAAGATCCATTTAGAATATGTAATACTTCACATATGACACCTATTTTCTTCCCAGTACACTGGGGCTAGGAAATCATAATCCCCACCTTGTAAATGGTTAAGCTTGGACTTCAGGATGCTGTGAAGTCTGTGTTTCTACTACGTCAGAGTGGTTTTCTGTCTAGTTCTGATAACTTCTTAAAATTTTTTTTCTTTCTCATTATATAATATGTGCCCATTGTAGGGAATGTGAAAGAGACAGAACCAGAAATAAAAATAACTCCCAGAACCACTGTCCATTATTAACATTCTTATTTATTTCCTTGTGATTCACTTTGTATGTGTATATATTTTTTCCTAATACTTACTATCATAATATAAATATCTTCATTTTCTACCTTTATAAATATAACATTATATCACACATATTTTAGATGTAATTTTTAAAATCTTTAAAATGCCATTTAAAAATAACTGGGCCATATTTTATCTAGATACACCCTTTTCATTATACACTTAAGATGGTTCCATTCTTTTTGCTATTAGAAATAACAAGTGATGGACATCCTTGTTTATGAACCTTTCTCCCAATACCAGACTATTCCCTTAGGTAAGATTCTAATAAAGGAATTACAGGATACATGCATGTAAACATCTTCAGGCTTCTTGTAAATAGCCCTTTGGAAAACTGCATGAGTTCCCACCTAAACAACAGGTGTTATTGGCTGCCCTAGAACAGCTAGCACAAAGGCTCCCTGGACCAACTAGCCCACTTGCTTCTGCTTTATTAAACTCATTTCATGTCACTCCATTATTCATTTAAATAAATTATCAAAAACTTTATAAAACAACTTTAAAACAAAGATGAAAATTAACTCCCATAAGAGCTCTGTCGTGGGAGACTTCATTTGTGAGTCACACACAGCCCACATCTAAAACTGCATTTAGTGCCTTAATAATCTATATTTCAAATGTTTGACTCATCAAAACAATTACGTTGAGTAGTCTTTCTTTTTGCATTGTGAAGACAAATTGGTAAGTTTCAACTGGGGAGGATAAAAAAGTCTTAGAGATGGATAGTGGTGACGCTGGCACAACAATGTGAATGTTTAATGCCACTGAACTGTACACTTAAAAATGGTTAAAATGGTAAACATCATGTTATGGAAATAATACCACCATTAAAAAAAAACCACCAGGGGCTTCCCTGGCGGTCTAGTAGTTAAGACTCTGTGCTTCCACTGCAGAGGGCATGGGTTCGATCCCTGGTTGGGGAACTAAGATCCCACATGTCAGGTGGTGTGGCCCCAAACAAACAAACAAAACCCGCCATATTGGTGAGCAATATTAATAATAGAGTTGCGATTACAGAACGATTTTCCTTATTAGCTCAGTTGACCATTTACCTATTATGGCCTTAATTGGCCAACTCAAATGCTAATCAAGACAATTATATTTTCCTAAGATATCCAAGTCCTCTATTTACTTCTAGAAAAAAATACATAGTAGTTAGTAACTTCTATCCCTAATCCAGAGAAGAATTCTAATGCTGTAGTAAAAATGTAGAATTGTTATTACCTTTTCCTTCTTTGCCATAGCCCAAGGCAGGAGGAATGATGAGCTTTCTCTTCTCTCCTACACACATTCCCTTCAAGCCCTGGTCCCAACCTTTGAGAGCCTCCAGGATGCCCAGGGTAAACCAAATAGGCTGACCATTGTTATGTTTGTGACTACAGTAGAAAGAAAACACATTAGAACTCCTTAGTAACTTTATCATTACTTTTTTATTGCTGTGGTGTAACATTGCCACCCATGACTGATTAATTTTATTAGTTTGGAAATTAATGAAAATAGCACACATGCACATGTCAAATTCTATAGTAATTCACTTCACTTCCCACCTTTCTTGATGCAAATTTCACATAGCTGAAATTGCTAGAGCTGGCAGAGGGAATAATAATAAAAACTCTCAGCATTTACTGTATACAGGTATTATCCTAAATGCTTTGCTTCTTTTAAGTCTAACAATGATAATATGAGATAAGTACCATTATTACCCCATTGTACAGAGGAGTGTGCCAGTATCTGGCCCAACTCCAAAGTTCAAAGTCTTAATCACAAAATGATGCTGTCCCAGGAAACCACTAGGATGCAGAAAAGGGATAAAATAATGGAAAATGGATGAGTTTGGGAAGGAGAATGAGAAGCTAAGAATTTACTGCCAATGCTCACGGGTCCATGCCCACATGCACAGTGGAGTCAGGAGCGCAGTGTCTTATATCCTGCCTATAACCTTTCCTGATGTCTAGCCTGCTGATGGCTCTGATACATGCAAGAGGCTGCTCTTCAACCCTGAATTCCCACTCAGACCCTGGCCTAGTTCTCTCCCCAGGCGTTTATTGTGGGGCTATGCAAGGAAGTCTGGAGAAGTGGCCCCTCAAGGACTGGGGAAGAAGGAAATGGTCAAGATATCCTGGCTTATGAGTTGGAGAGAGGCCAGCCTAAGAAAACCAACCTGCTGAGCTACTGGAGGGGCTTGTGGGCTGAGTAGTGTCTGAGCCCCAGTTAGCTCCCTCTTAGTGCAATAAGGAAAGTGTCCCATTCAAGGATATCTTGTAGTTGAGAAACGGAAGTCACTCTACTAGGCTTCACAGGTACCATGGTTACTAAATCTAGGTAAAGGCCATCACTTCTTTTCCTTAATTTCCCCCACGATCAAAGTAGCAAAATGGCAACCATAGAAAATAGGGGAAGGCTAGAAAAGAATAAAGAAAGAAGAAAGAATCTACCACCCAGCACTGCCTACAGTTTTGGCACGTTTCTTGTCGTGGTAAAGGACTTAGGCTATTTACCACGTAGGCTACGGGTCTCGAAATAATGAACATGCTTTATAAACTGATCATTTGATGGTACTTCTTTATAATACTGAGAGTTAGCAGGTCTGGGCCATTTACATGGAGGCTGCATGACAATATTCCCCTCTTCAGGTACTAGAACTTTAGTAGCAAAGTGCTAAATAATGTCAAGCGGTCACCACCAGGGTCCACACAGGCTTTTGGTTCTGAGACCTGAAAGAAAGCAGGCTGGGTCTAAAAAAGATCAGACTAAAAATAAAAAATGTAATTGGAAGTTTCAAATGCAAATCATAATATTGTTTACTGTCCACTGTGGCACCGGCCTTGTTGATAAAAAAAGATAGGGCTGTTGAGAATTCTATGGCATGCCCTCATCTTGGAACTTTTTGCAAAGGCTAACGGAGTTCAGAGAAGAGTGCCACTGACTTCAGAACCTCATGACAGACCAGATCGGAATGCCCAGTGAAGGTAGTTTATCAGAAAACGAGGTCTAG
Organism: Delphinus delphis; assembly: GCF_949987515.2. Taxonomy (NCBI): domain Eukaryota; kingdom Metazoa; phylum Chordata; class Mammalia; order Artiodactyla; family Delphinidae; genus Delphinus; species Delphinus delphis. Next base: position 61,164,668 of record NC_082691.1, read on the forward strand.
GAAGGGCCATGAAGCTTCACTGCTTTAGTTCACGACATTCCCCCTACCTGGGATGTCCTCCTGTCCTCATTCTCCACCAAGAAACCTCCACCCATCTTTCAAGGCCCATCTCAATTATGATCTCTGGGAAGTCGTTCTCTTTCCCCATCTCTCAGGGCATGATTATGTCCAGAGTCCATTATGCTTTGTGAGCACTTTGAACATTCTGTACTTTACATCATGAGTTGTCTTCCTCCCTGCTGTAGACAGTGTTCTTCTAGAGGAGAAGAACCCACTCTTAGTCATCTTTGCATCCCCAGGGCCTGACTCATTAAGGATTTGATTGATGAATAGATGAATGAATGGATGAGGATGGAGAGAAGCCAGATTTTAAAATCTCCCTAGTGACAAACAAAGGGCCTAACATAAAGAAATGTTCAGTAAATACTTTTGGAATGGAATTGGAGAATCAATGCCTAATTGGAAATCATTACACTTGTAAAAGTTTTCCATGTTGCAATTTCTTTCTTTATAAAACAGAAATAGTGATAGTGTAACCACCTGAAAATCCTTCACTGTAGGTATTGAATTAATCTTCCATAACCACACCCACACCCATCAATGAAGTCTTTGAATTTCTAGAAAGAAACAAATAATGAAACAAATCGTGGTCCTGTGCCTTGACCAAAGTGGCACCTATCAGAAAGTTAGGTCAATGGACTAGCATTAACATAACCTACAACAAGCAAATAAATGATTGTATATTCTGCTCATGAAGTTGCTATGAAAAGTTTAAGTAAATTTCACCTACACCAAAATAAAAATGGAATTGAGTTAGTTTCCCTCAGGAACAAAGTTTGAGAAATGAGAATTCCTTTAAGGCTTTTCTACTTATTACCTAATTATACACCTAGATATTTCTACAGCATTTCAGAAATTCTAGTTCTAATTTTTATAATTAAAAAAATTACTGCTTTATCCTGACCACATGTTTCCGATAAGACCTTCAAAGTCCTTGTTATATAAGATTGGCTTTAAACAATTTCCTTTCCCCAAACTAAGAAATTAGATATTTCAGTTTTTTTCAAGAGGGTTAAAGCTGGTACACGCCACTGTTCCTGCCCAAGAGCTGGCATATGTGGGTGGGTTCTTTACTATTTTACCTGCAGGGTATAATTACTCACGTGGAGTGAAATAAGGAGCCGTCCTTTTCTAAGTAGCCTTCATAGTGGACCAACATCAAATCCCCTCCTTTGGTCTTGCGATGGCAGATAAACGGCTTCTGGAGCACTTCAATCTTCACTTCTGGTTCAGGGATCAGAGCCCCACTCAAAGAAGTGACTAAAAGCGTCAGGACCGCGTTCCACAAGAAAAGCCTCATGTTACCAGGGCGGGAAAAAAGTTGCTACAAAAACACAAAAAGGGCCCCCCGACCTCATAGAGTTAAGGATGTAGTTGAAGACTTAAAGACAACAGCCTCTGGCAAGTTCATGACTCCCCCTTCCTAGCAGACGTGGCACATTCACCACCGACAACTTTCCCACGCACTGCGAACTCATCGCTAAAGAGTTAAACCCAAACCCGGCCCTTGACTGGCTCTTACAACACTGCCTCCTGGAAAGCGCGAGCTCCCGTTGGCTTGCGGTGCTGTCCCTCAGGAGCCTCTCAAGCCAATGACTCTACAACAATGTAATTTACCACCCGGCCGAGCAGGGCGGTAGCGCAGAGGCGAACCACCCGGTGAGGTCCTGGAACCCGGAGGATTACAGAATTCCACAACCTCGGACTTTGAGAGAGGGGTGGAACGCGGAGCTAACCGGAAACTTCGACAGATTCACAGCTGTAAAGAACCCGGCCAGGGTGTGAAGTCCAAGGTCTCAGGAAAGACTCGTTTACCCTCACAGTTGGTGAGAGGCCCCCCAATAGTAATTGCTTATTATTTAACTTAGGATATGAACGATAAAGACTTTAACAGTGATTTAGGTTTCACAAAGTGCTTTCCCGTTCTTCGTGAGCCTCTCTACACTGCCGGTAAGGCAGATTCTTATATCCCATTAAAAGATAAGTATATTTTGGCTAGGAGAGGTTAAGCGTCCTGCTTAAGGTTGTTCAGCCCCAAAAGCAACTGAGCCCCGCCATCAAACCATCATCTGATTCATTCTACAACGCCGCACAACATTATGGCTGCTAATAATTTTAGAGGACCTTAGTGTAGAGGGTCAATAATAGCCTCTATCAAGGATAAGGACGTGCAGACCTCCGCTTTCAAGAAGTAATAATCACAGTTACGAGTTACACAGGCTCATCTTTCTTTAAAATTTTTAATTTTACATTTTTCGCATAATTTCAAAAGCAATACATGTTCATTGTCGATTTGGAAGAAACTGGAAAGCACTAGAGTTTCCAGTTAAAATAAAGGAGCCGAATTAAATTTGAATTAAAGGTAAACAACGAATTCATTGTTCTGTGTTTTTATTTGCTAAATCTGGTAACCTTACACTAAAGAAAAAGAAAGAAAGGAAAAAGATCTCTTGTAACGCCACCATCCAGAAATAATCATCTTAACATTTTGGTGCATGGTTTTGTGACATATGCCTAAAACAATTAGGATCCTATTGTATACTGTGTTTCGTAACCTGCTTTTACCACTGAAATCTATAGTTAACATTTTCCCTAGTCAAATATCCTTAGCACAGTCCTTTCTCACACTTTCATATGCATAGGAATCCCCCGAGAGATCTTGTTAAAATGCAAAGTTCGATTCGGGAGGTCCTGGGCTTGTGGCGAGATCCTACAATTCCGAGAAGCTCCTAAGTGATGTCAGTGCTGCCGTGCGCGGACCACACTTCCTGTAGCGAGGTTTTACAGTTTAGACAACATCTGTTTACGCTCGCTGGCCACCCATAGTATATTATCGTGAAATTCCCATCATCTCCGTACGCCTTATTGTTGGGTACCTCAATAGTCTTTAAGTGCGTAGGATTAATTAGCCTTGGAATAAGAATTGAATTCTGAAGACTAGAATCCAGGGGGCACCCTAAGGGGCCACGGTGGCTCCCAAACATCTGGTGATGGAACCCATCTACGGCACCATTGAGTCAGGACTGTGTTGCACCGTTGTCCCAGAGGCCTTCCTCCTCCCTTCTCACCCTGCCTTTAGTCCCAAGCCTGCCTCCCAGGACTCATTTTCCCCGCGGGCCTCTCTCACTACATCAGCCATGGCGCCGGCGCCTCTAAACCCCGGGGTGGATTTTGGGAACAGACGCGCAAGCGGTGCACTGAGCATGCGCGAGCGAGCCCCGAGCTCCGTGGGTCGAGGACTCAGGTAGAGCGTCGTGGCGCCGCCAGCAACCAGCTCCTTCACTCGGGACATTTGGGTGGCTTCAGCCGCCCCTCGGACCCACCCAGTGCCTTGACCTCCTTGAGGACAGCGCGCCGGGCCCGCCGCGCCGGGCCACCGGCCGGCTGCGTCCTCACGTGCGGAGGCCGTCACAGTGACCCCGCCCCCGGGCCCGGGATGTGAGGCCCGCAGGGTGTCCCCGCACCGGGCCTAGGCGCCGGGAGTGGCCGGCTCGGCAGCGCCGGGCAATGGCCCTGCTGCCGGTGCTCCTCGCCTCCTGGGGCCTGGGGCAGTGAGGGGGCCGGCAGGCGAGGGCAAGGTGGCCGCGGGCGCCATGGAGGGGGTGCTGTACAAGTGGACCAACTATCTGAGCGGTGAGTGGGAGCCGTGCCAGGGTTCTGGTCCTTTGTCTGAGCCGCGGGAGGGTGGCGTCGGGACGCGCCTTCAGGGGGTCGGGGTCACGGTCCCTCCTGAGACCAGAGAGGCCTGCGCGGACCGGGAATGTTTCCCCACAGCAGTTCTATGTCTCCCGTGCTATACAGACACAGCCCCCTGTAGGGGCTGGGTGAGGGCCGTAGCTTTCCTCACTTCGAGGAAAGCTAAGAAATCCTGAGATGTGGGGTGACTTGAAAGGCACGATGCCCTCGGTGGCAGCGGGAGGGAGGCGCTGATTCCCGCAGTGGGGTCCTCTGGGAGTCTCGAATTCTGGCGAAGGAGCTTGTCTCAGAAGGTTTCAAATAAATGCCAGCAGTAACCTGGAATCCCAGAGGTGAAAGGTCCTTTTTCAAACAAAGTCCCCAGAGCAAGCACTTTCCCTTTGTCACCTGCAGAGTCATCCGAGTGCAGACCAAGGTATCAGAGTTACGTCTCAGTTCCAAAGTATGCACAAGGTTTTTGGTTTTCTCACTGGGCATTTCTTTTTGTTTTACAGACTCAGAAATTACCGTAAAATAGAACGCAAGCATTAGCAACTCTTTTCTTGTCCCGCTGAGCAGAATGGCTTAAAAATAGTATCCCACCCCCTTTCCAATTTGTGGAAGTACTTCATGTTTTGAGAAGGTCATAACTATTTTTCAGCTGCGGATATGATTCAGGACGAGCATTTTCATAAATGAGTATATAAATAAAAGCCTTCTGTGTTCTGGAAACTGTGCTAGGTACTTTTTTGAAATTAAACTTTTTATTATGGAAAATGAGGTGGGCACTTAAAATTTTAATAGCAATGTATTTGAAATGAGAAACATTCCCAGTGTCTCTTAGAGTGGCAGAGATGTATTTTCCCATCCTAGGGGACCATAGGACAGTTTTTTTTAAGGTTGTAGTATGATCCTCTGGGGCTGTTTTAAGGACATTTGTGTCTGGGAGGAGCAGTTGGCATAGTGACTGATGAGGTTCTAGAGCACAGCCAGAAGTGCACCTGTTGGGTATACCCAGAATCTCTTCCCTATGCATAGTGTGGTTGCAAATGAGTTCTGTTTATTTTTCTTGTGATCATTAGTAGAAACTGAGTGAGGAGGGGTGTCTTAGAAGACTTGCCCTTTGCTTCAAGGACCTTCATTTGATGTCAAGAGATTGTATTTGATGTGGATGCCTCATGGCTAGACTCTGGTGAATGTCAGAGGCTAAGTTCTCCTAACCTAAAAGGAGGGTGCTTGATCAAGTAATTTGCTTTTGAGGTATCTCTAAGCTCTAAGATGTATAATCTTATGCCCTTGAATGAAATTTAGTCGCTGGTCTTGGTCTTTCCCCCCTTTCCATCACACACACCTTTTAACTTGTTTTCTTTCATCCTCAACACTCTTCCTTCTTTTGTTCCATCTCCCCCGCTCCTTTTTTTTTTTTTTTTGCCTCTTCTTTCTTCTTCTCCTCCTCCTTTATATAGAAGGTTTAGTCTCTTGGTACTGTACCTACTTCCTGGTCATGAAATATCTTTTTTTCCCCTTACTGTTTTTATGTATCCTTCAATAAAGCAAAATTTCTCTAGAAGGATCTTTTGGAATCTTTATCATGTGGTGCCTGTACCATCTGTTCTGTTGGAAAAGAGTCTACTTTTTTCTGCCCCAAGTAAGAGAAGTTAATTTTGTGAGTGATGCCATAGTGGAAGCCCTAAAGAAAAGGGGCGCTGGAGCCATTGCCAGAGATGACTGTCCTTACATCATGCTGCTTGTTCCCATGGCCCACAAGCCAACTCTCTGTGGACAAACTGTTCATAGAAGCCCATCACACTGGGTATACTTAGAATTACGGTTCAGCACATTCTCTTTCCTTAGGAGATACATTTACTTTGGAAAGGAACGGTAATAGCCTAGGAGGAGCAAATGCATTTTTGTTTCTTCCACCCTTCTATGCAAGTTAGTCTCCCCAAAAGAGCATAGTGTGAGTGTTAATGACAAGCTTTGACGAAGACATCACTAATTTTCTTCTCCTGAAGCTTGTTTTTAAAAGTAACATTTTTTTTCTTATGGTTTTGCACATAGTAATTTAAAAATACATGTAATATCAGTCTAAGTTTTTGTTCATTTTGAATTTTTCTCCGAAGGGAGTACATGACCCGTTTGTGTAGTTTATTTCCGTCATGTCCACAGCTTGATATGGGATGCCTTATGTCCAAATTTGACTGGAGAGGTTAGAGAAACAGTTTATCAGCTGATCCTTTGAATCCTTGGTGGATGTTGTTAATTTCATTCGCCAGCTACTGGTGTGCTGGGCTCTGTGCTAGGCACAGGGCAAAAACAAGACAAACACTGATCCTGCCTTTCTTGAGCTTACAGTCTGGTGGGGGAGACAGACATTCATTGGATACATGGTTGGAAGCAAGTTCCAAGTGTGTGTGATTTGAGGGGAGAGGATGGGAGAGGCTAGTCTGTGTCGCTGGGTAAGGCTTCACTGAGGAAAAGATTTAAGCAGAGCCTGAAGGATAAACAGAAGCTGGGTAGATGGTGAGGCCATAGCAGAAGTGCAGTTGGAGGCTATAAGGAAAAGCTTTTTAGGCTCAGGGAATGTCAGTGTGAAGGCCCTAAAGCAGGAAAAAAACTGGTAAGTGTAAGGAAAGGAAAGAAGACCCACATGGCTGGAGAGCTGAGAAGAGGCTCCAACAAGACTGCAGGGATGGAGGGCAGGCCTGAAATTGCAGGACCCCATAGGCTGGTTTAAACACTGTGGAGTGATTGTGCATGCACGTGCATGTGTTTGCGTGTGTGTAAGAGAGAAATGGTGAGATTGTTTAAAAGCTCATTTTGGTTACATTTATTGTATTTTGCCAAATACTGTAGTTATTTTGTGAGCTTCTCTTGCCTCTTGAGTTAAACTGTTAGGTATCAATTACTGAAAGTTGGAAACATCCATCAAGCCCTGAGAATAGCAGTATCTAAATTGCTCACATGAGTGTGCTGCTAAAATACAGAAAGAGAAAGGAAGAAAAGTCTCTTTTCCCTAATCTATTAGGCAAACTCAGGTACCCTGTGCTCCATCAGAGGAAAAGGAAAAAGAAAAAGAGCTTCTGTGTATTTTCTTCAACATGCTGAGCCATCCTGCCTTTTGTGCAGTAGAACATTGGATATTCTGGGATTTAGTGTCCAGCCCTCTCTTCACATATTAGAAGATTAAGCCCGGAATGGAAAGGGGGTGGATTAAACATTTTACAAACACCTGCATTGTATGAGACATAACACTAGGCACTGTAAGTTTGTTACTTGTATCTTTCAAGCCCTAAAAGTTAGTCAAGGGATATTATACCTGCTTGGTTATACGTTAATGCTCTATAGTAGAACACTAGTTGAGTCAAAGAGTCCTAAAGTCTAGTGCCGGCTCTGTCACTGCCAGCTGCAGTCACTTTATCATTCTGAGCTTTAGTATCTTCCTCCATAAAAGTGATGAGATTTACCCATTAATAATTGTAAGAATAGTAAAAAAACAAAACCAAAAAAAAAATACTTAACACTTCTAATGTTCTAGGCATTATTCTAAATATTTTACATGGATTAACTCATTTAATCTTTGCAGCAATTTTAGGAAGCAGTTGCCTTTATTATTCCCATTTTCCAGATGAAGACATTGAGGCACAGAAAGGTGGAGGAAGGAACTAGCCCAAGGTTGCACAGTTAGTAAGTGGCTCCAGTGTCTGTTTTCCATTCATTACATAATACTTGTAAAGGTCCTTCCTGCTTGATCGTTATATAATTCTAGCTGATTCATAATGTGCCTATATTTAAAGTATGTCGACCTAGAATAGCAGACTTTATTTGGGGGTGGGAGGTGGGGAGGAATTCAGGAGTACGGAGGACTTTGCCTGGTGTTGTGCATATGTTTTGTCACAATGAAATTTTCTGAGCTGTGCTCTGAGCTTTCTACTTTCAGTTTTAGGTCCCTTTCCTGCCCACTCAGCACACAGGAGGGCTTCTGCCATGAGCTGTAGCCGGTTGCAGGCTTCTTGGGCCCTTCCAGTGCAGTAAAACACAAGCACATTGCAGCACTGCATTCCAAAAATAACAAAAGCTTGCATCATGCTCACAGATGGTTGTCTAAGGAGGTGCTATAATTTTGCTTACCCCCCCAGGTGGAAGAAGGTGATGCTTGTCCATATATGTTTGTACTGTGTAAACAGTGCCAAGAGGCCATCTGGAATGTGAGTGATTCAGAGCAAGATTCTCATGGTCTCACTAGTCAACCTTTTTTTTTTTTTTTTTTTAACATCTTTACTGAGATATGAATTAACCTCTCATGAATTTCACCCATTTAAAAATATACTAGTCAAGGGCTTCCCTGGTGGCACAGTGGTTGAGAGTCCGCCTGCCGATGCAGGGGACACGGGTTCGTGCCCCGGTCCGGGAAGATCCCACATGCCGTGGAGCGGCTGGGCACGTGAGCCATGGCCACTGAGCTTGCGCGTCCTGTGCTCCACAACGGGAGAGGCCACAACAGTGAGAGGCCCACATACCACAAAAAAAAAAGTTAAAGTATACTAGTCAATGGTTTTTAATATATTTACAGTGTATAACCATCACCACAATCAATTTTAAAACGTTTGCATTATCCTAAAAAGAAATACCCGTTATCAACCATTCCCCCCACCCCCTCTTGCCCTTGACAACCACTAATTTGTCTGTATAAATTTGCCTATTCCAGACATTTCATATAAATGGAATCATACATTATGTGGTCTTTTGTGACTGGCTTCTTTTACCTACTGTGATGTTTTTTTGGATTCATCAGTGTTGTAGCATGTATCAGTACTTCATTCCTTTTTATTAACAAATAATTTTCTATTGTATGTATATATCATTTTGATTGTTCATCAACTGATGAACATTTGAGTTGCTCCATTCTTTTGGTTATTATGAGTAATGGTGCTGTGAACATTTGTGTCACGTTTCTGTGTGGACGTGTTTTCATTTCTCTTGAATATAAACCTAGGAGTAGAATTGTGGGGTCATGTGGTAACTCTTTAACAGTTCGGGGAACTGCTAAACTTTTCCAAAGTGGCTACACCATTTTACATTATTGTTAGTAATGAAAGAAGTTTCCTGTTTCTTCACAGCCTCACCAACATTTGTTATTGCCTGTCTCTTTTATTATATCTATCCTCGTGAGTGTGAAGTGGTAGCTCAGTGTGGTTTATATTTCCTTAATGACTAATGATGTTGATCATCATTTCATGCGTTTATTTAGCCATTTGTACATCTTCTTTGGAGAAATGTCTATTTGCATCCTTTGCCCATTTGTTAATTGGGTTATTTTTTCATTATGGAATTGTTAGGGCTCTTTATTCTAGATACAAGTTTCTTATCATATATTATTTGCAAATATATTTTCCTGTTCTGTAGATTGTCTTTCACTTTCTTATGGTGTCATTTGCAGCACAAAAGTTTTAAATTTTGACATCTGGTTTATCAGTTTTTTTCTCTTATTGCTTGTACATTTAGTGTCAAATCTTAAACCTTTGCCTAACCCTAGGTCCTATTTTTTTTTCTAAAATTTTTTTGTAGTTTAGCTCTTACTTAATCTCCCTGAGCCTCAGTTTTGTGACAGCAAGAATAATAGCCATACTAGGTTTGTTATAAAGGTGAAATGGATCGCATATATGAATGTGCCTTGTACATAATTCACTTCAGGTTAGGTTTTCCTGGTTAATGATACCAGGGAAAAAATCAGTTTGTATCGCCTCTGTGTGAATTGTGGCTCCTTGTGGTTTGTGAGAGTATATGTATCCTGAATTCCTTAAATCGTCCTTTTGGAAGTTGGAGGGGTATAAATTATAAAGGAAAAGATTCAAATAACCCATCAGAATTTTGGAAGTGACTCTACAGTCCTATGACAATCATCCTTGTGGATGAATGGTGATTACAGATCATGTAATTCTGTGTACCACTGGTATGTACTTTTGCTCCCAGCAAAAATTAATTAATAATTTGTTAAGGAACATAAGAGATGTGAAACCATTGCCTCATTGCCACTGCATCAAAAGAAATACCCATCTTCCCCTTGATTCTGATATGTGATGTGACTGGAGATACTAGGAGTGATCCGTGGAGTATTATGTGATTGAAGTGGTCTGTGGATGGAAGAAGCCTGGGTACCATTGTTCTCAGACTGTACTCTCAGTGTTTAATCCTCACCACTTCCTGTTACGATTACTTTCATCTTATGTAGAATTGAGCAAAAAAGCTAGTTAAATTCCATTAGGAATAGATTTGAGACCAAAAACACCAGCAGTGGAGCTGTTTTTGTATGCAAGACAGATGAATGAAACAATAGGGAAGGTGAGTCCAAAAATTACCATGATGGTTGGGCATTTTTCTCCCCAGATCCATTTTCAAGTTGGCCTTGGAGGGTATAAAAGTACCAGGAGAGAAGGAGAAATGGATAATACAGAGTTAGCCAGAGAGAGGGCTGACCGTTCTCAGTATTCCTATCACATCAGAGGAAGCAAAATACCATTTGCTTGAGAATCTATTCCATGTCCTTCAGGTAGAATTGTTCCTATATAGTCCAAGACAAGGATGGCTCTGTTTTGATCTTTAGATATCAGAGAAATGGTTTCAGCAATCTACTTTTAACATGGTCTAATAGCCCCCAGTCAATCAATCTTTCATTTACTGAGAATAAATGATTAAAAAACACTGCTTATCAACTTCTTACCAGACCCTATGTGGGTTGTTGGGAATACTGTTTTGAGTACAACATGATCCTTTTTCTCAAGGAGGTCATAGTCTAGTGAACATCTTTCTCAACTACAAAAATGCCCTTCCAGATAAATTTGTGATTTTGACCTTGAAGCTTCTATGTGGTTATTCTGAGACTGGCTTGACAAGGCTTAGAGGGACCACATTGCATATAGCTGGTCCCTAGGTGTAGTTAGATGTTACCTATCACCCTCGGGTGTCTTTACTGGAATTTTAAAGGCAAATTTGGGGCACCCCTGACCAGTAATGTTAGTCTTTGGTCATCCAGGTTGACACGACAGACGTCCTGTTGCTTTTCTGCCTCTGCTGGCCAGTATTTACAACTTGGATGGAGTCCAGCTGTTTAACTTCTGAGGCCAGTATAAGCCGCCAAAAATTAAGAGAAGAATGTAAGAAAGTGAGGAAGGTGTAAAACTCGAGGAGACAGGCATACCTTTGTCAAGAAAAATGTAGAGAATCCTTTTTCAGGAGTGGTCAGGGAAGACTTCATGGAAAAGGAGGGACCAAAGGGTGGGTGGGATTGGCCTGGACAGAAAGAGTAAGGTGTGAGGGAACAGAAGGAACCCTCAATGAAGAAACCAGCAGGACTAAAAAGGAGGGTTCTTTTCTGGGAGCAGTAGGTTATACTGGGGTGTTGTTAGGGTGGGATTAGGTTATTAAACCAAGCCAAGCCTGAGAGTTTCAAGTTGGTATTGTAGGGAATCTCTAGGGGTTTCTAAATAGGAGGAAAGGACAGGTAGAAACAGTACTTCAGGAAGATTCAGCCATCTGAAACATGATAAGGGAAGAGGGAAGGTTGAAATACAAGGGCAAGGTGATGTGGGAAGGCAAGAGGGGAGGCATTGTTCCCCATTTCACAGATGAATAAACCAAGGTCACGTGCTAAACACTTCACTTAGAACAATACTGCAAATAAGTCCTGAGCCAGGTCTGCCTGACCCCGTGTCCTTTCCACGACTTCATGCCCTGGTGTGGGCACGGTGGAACATTTGAAGCCGGAAGTAGAAATGAGGGTGATTGGGTAGGATTTAGCGATTGACCTGGAGGAATAGGGCAGAAGAGACCCTCAGGCTTGGAGCTAAGATGATAAGAGAATGCTGGGTTTGTTAAGAGAGACAGTGTAGTCTGAAGGAAGATGACATATTAAACCTTGGATACTCAGTTTAGTTCATCTCTCTCTCCAGTTTATAAACTGGAAAATAATGCCCAAAGGACTTAAATGACATGCTCAAGATGGCACATCTGCGACCAGCACTCACCTGCCTGAGAGGCTTGTCTGCTAAGCTGCCAGGGTGGGTGGGGGCTGGGAGCTGAGGCTCGGGCTTTGGAGGTCAGACCCCAGGGAGAGGACTGGGGTTGGCTGTGTGAACACAGCCTGAAGGGGGCTAGTGCGCCGCAGCTAGCCGGGAGGGAGTCCCGGAAACAGTCTGGACCTGCCTAAGAGGCAAGAGACCATTGTTCCAGGGTGTGCGAGGAGAGGGGATTCAGAGCACCGCCTAAACGAGCTCCAGAGATGGACGGGAGGCACGGCTAACCGTGCGGACCCCAGAGACGGGCATGAGGCGCTAAGGTTGCTACTGCAGCAACCAAGAAGCCTGTGTGCAAGCACAGGTCACTCTCCACACCTCCCCTCCCGGGAGCCTGTGCAGCCGGCCACTGCCAGGGTCCCGTGATCCAGGCACAACTTCCCCGGGAGAATGCACAGCGTGCCTCAGGCTGGTGCAACGGCATGCCGGCCTGTGCTACCGCAGGCTCGCCCCGCACTCCATACCCCTCTCTCCCCGCGGCCTGAGTGAGCCAGAGCCCCCTAATAAGCTGCTACTTTAACCCCGTGCTCTCTGAGCGAAGAACAGACACCCTCAGGCGACCTACACGCAGAGGGGGAGCCAAATCCAAAGCTGAACCCCAGGAGCTGTGCAAACAAAGAAGAGAAAGGGAAATCTCTCCCAGCAGCCTCAGGAGCAGCAGATTAAATCTCCACCATCAACTTGATGTACCCTGCATCCCTGGAATATCTGAATAGACAATGAATCATCCCAAATTGAGGAAGTGGACTTTGGGAGCAAAGACATATTTTTTTTTCCATTTTTCTCTTTTTGTGAGTGTGTATGTATATATTTCTGTGTGTGATTTTGTCTGTATAGCTTTGCTTTTACCATTTGTCCTAGGGTTCTGTCTGTCCTTTTTTTTCTTTTTTTTAGTATAGTTTTTAGCGCTTGTTATCATTGGTGGATTTGTTTTTTGGTTTGGTTGCTTTCTTATTTCTTTCTTTCTTTTCTTTTTAATTATTTAAAAACAATTTTTAATAATTATTTTTTATTTTAATAACATTATTTTATTTTATTTCATTTCATTTTATTTTATCTTTTTCATTCTTTCTTTCTTTTGTTCTCCCTTTTATTCTGAGCCATGTGGATGACAGGCTCTTGGTGCTCCACCCAGGCATCAGGGCTGTGCCTCTGAGGTGGGAGAGCCAAGTTCAGGACATTGGTTCACCAGAGACCTCCCAGCTCCACGTAATATCAAACGGCGAAAACCTCCCAGAGACCTCCATCTCAAAGCCAAGACCCAGCTCCACTCAATGACCAGCAAGCTACACTGCTGGACACCCTATGCCAGACAACTAGCAAGACAGGAATACAGCCCCACCCATTAGCAGAGAGGCTGCCTAAAATCATAATAAGGTCAGACACCCCAAAACACACCACCAGATGTGGACCTGCCCATCAGAAAGACAAGATCCAGCCTCATCCACCAGAACACAGGCACTGGTCCCCTCCTGCAGGAAGCCTACACAATGCACTGAACCAACCTTACTCACTGGGGCAGACACCAAAAACAACGGGAACTACGAACCTGCAGCCTGCAAAAAGGAGACCCCAAAAACAGTAAGTTAAGCAAAATGAGAAGACAGAGAAACACACAGCAGATGAAGGAACAAGGTGAAAACTCACCAGACCTAACAAATGAAGAGGAAAGAAGCTGTCTACCTGAGAAAGAATTCAGAATAATGATAGTAAAGATGATTCAAAATCTTGGAAATAGAATGGAGAAAATACAAGAAACAGTTAACAAGGACCTAGAAGAACGAAAGAGCAAACAAACAATGATGAACAATACAATAAATGAACTAAAAAATTCTCTAGAAGGGATCAATAGCAGAATAACTGAGGCAGAAGAACAGATAAGTGACCTGGAAAATAAAATACTGGAAATAACTACTGCAGAGCAGAATAAAGAAAAAAGAATGAAAAGAATTGAGGACAGTCTCAGAGACATCTGGGACAACATTAAATGCACCAACATTTGAGTTATAGGGGTCCCAGAAGAAGAAGAGAAAAAGAAAGGTACTGAGAAAATATTTGAAGAGATTATAGTTGAAAATTTCCCTAATATGGGAAAGGAAATAGGTAATCAAGTCCAGGAAGCACAGAGAGTCCCATACATGATAACTCCAAGGAGAAACATGCCAAGACATATTAATCAAACTATCAAAAATTAAATACAAAGAAAAAATATTAAAAGCAGCAAGGGAAAAATAACATACAAGGGAATCCCCATAAGGTTAACAGCTGATCTTTCAGAAGAAACTCTGCAAGCCAGAAGGGAGTGGCAGGACATATTTAAAGTGATGAAAGGGAAAGACCTACAACCAAGATTACTCTACCCAGCAAGGATCTCATTCAAATTTGATGGAGAAATTAAAATCTTTACAGACAAGCAAAAACTAAGAGAATTCAGCACCACCAAACCAGCTTTACAACAAATGGCAAAGGAACTTCTCTAGGCAGGAAACACAAGAGAAAGAAAAGACCTACAATAACACACCCAAAACAATTAAGAAAATGGTGACAGGAACATACATATCAATAATTACCTTAAATGTAAATGGATTAAATGCTCCAGCCAAAAGACATAGACTGGCTGAATGGATACAAAAACAAGACCCATATATATGCTGTCTAAGAGACACCCACTTCAGACCTAGGGACACATACAGACTGAAAGTGAGGGAATGGAAAAAGATATTCCATGCAAATGGAAATCAAAAGTAAGCTGGAGTAGCAATGCAATTCTCATATCAGACAAAATAGATTTTAAAACAAAGACTATTACAAGAGACAAAGAAGGACACTACATAATGATCAAGGGATCAATCCAAGAAGAAGATATAACAACTGTAAATATTTATGCACCCAGCATAGGAGCACCTCAATACATAAGGCAAATACTAACAGCCATAAAAGGGGAAATCGACAGTAACACATTCACAGTAGGGGACTTTAACACCCCACTTTTGCCAATGGACCGATCATCCAAAATGAAAATAAATAAGGAAACAGAAGCTTTAAATGATACATTAAACAAGACAGACTTAATTGATATTTATAGGACATTCCATCCAAAAACAGCAGAATACACTTTCTTCTCAAGTACTCATGGAACATTCTCCAAGATAGATCATATCTTGGGTCACAAATCAAGCCTTGGTAAGTGTAAGAAAATTGAAATCGTATCAAGTATCTTTTCTGACCACAATGCTATGAGACTAGATGTCAATTACAGGAAAAACTCTGTAAAATATACAAACACATGGAGGCTAAACAATACACTACTTAATAACGATGAGATCCCTGAAGAAGTCAAAGAGGAAATCAAAAAGCACCTAGAAACAAATAACGATGAAAACACGACAAGCCAAAACCTGTGGGATGCAGCAAAAGCAGTTCTAAGAGGGAAGTTTATAGCAATACAATCCTACCTTAAGAAACAAGAAACATCTTAAATAAACAACCTAACCTTACACCTAAAGCAATGAGAGAAAGAACAAAAAAACCCCAAAGTTAGCAGAAGGAAAGAAATCGTAAAGATCAGATCAGAAATAAATGAAAAAGAAATGAAGAAAACGATAACAAAGATCAATAAAACTAAAAGCTGGTTCTTTGAGAAGATAAACAAAATTGATAAACCATTAGGCAGACTCATCAAGAAAAAAACGGAAAAGACTCAAATCAATAGAATTAGAAATGAAAAAGGAAAAGTAACAACTGACCCTGCAGAAATACAAAGGATCATGAGAGATTACTACAGGCAACTATGTGCCAATAAATGGACACCCTGGAAGAAAAGGACAAATTCTTACAAAAGCACAACATTCTGAGACTGAACCAGGAAGAAATAGAAAATATAAACAGACCAATCACAAGCACTGAAATTGAAACTGATTAAAATCTTCCAACAAACAAAAGCCCAGGACCAGATGGCTTCACAGGCAAATTCTATCAAACATTTAGAGATGAACTAACACCTATCATTCTCAAACTCTTCCAAAATATGGCAGAGGGAGGAACACTTCCAAACTCATTCTACGAGGCCACCATCACCCTGATACCAAAACCAAACAGAGATGTCACAAAGAAAGAAAAGTACCAGCCAATATTACTGATGAACATAGATGCAAAAATCCTCAACAAAATACTAGCAAACAGAATCCAACAGCACATTAAAAGGATCATACACCATGATCAAGTGGGGTTTATCCCAGGAATGCAAGGATTCTTCAATATACGCAAATCAATCAATGTGATACACTGTATTAACAAATTGAAGGAGAAAAACCGTATGATCATCTCAATAGATGCAGAGAAAGCCTTCGACAAAATTCAACACCCATTTATGATAAAAAACCTCCAGAAAGTAGGCACAGAGGGAACTAACCTCAACATAATAAAGGCCATGTATGACAAACCCACAGCCAACATCGTCCTTAATGGTGAAAAACTGAAAGCATTTCCACTAAGATCAGGAACAAGACAAGGTTGCCCACTCTCACCACTCTTCTTCAACATAGTTTTGGAAGTTTTAGCCACAGCAATCAGAGAAGAAAAAGAAATAAAAGGAATCCAAATTGGAAAAGAAGAAGTAAAACTGTCACTGTTTGCAGATGACATGATACTATACGTAGAGAATCCTAAAGATGCTACCAGGGAACTACTAGAGCTAATCAATGAATTTGGTAAAGTAGCAGGATACAAAATTAATGCACAGAAATCTCTTGCATTCCTATACACTAATGATGAAAAATCTGAAAGTGAAATTAAGAAAACACTCCCATTTACCATTGCAACAAAAAGAATAAGATACAAGGAATAAACCTACCTAAGGAGACAAAAGACCTATATGCGGAAAACTATAAGACACTGATGAAAGAAATTAAAGATGATACAAGTAGATGGAGAGATATACCATGTTTTTAGATTGAAAGAATCAACATTGTGAGAATGACTATACTACCCAAAGCAATCTAAGATTCAATGCAATCCCTATCAAACTACCACTGGCATTTTTCACAGAACTAGAACAAAAAATTTCACAATTTGTATGGAAACACAAAAGACCCTGAATAGCCAAAGCAATCTTGAGAAAGAAAAACAGAGCTGGAGGAATCAGGCTCCCTGACTTCAGGTTATACTACAAAGCTACAGTAATCAGGACAGTATGGTACTGGCACTAAAACAGAAATATAGATCAATGGAACAGTATAGAAAGCCCAGAGATAAACCCACACACATATGGTCACCTTATCTTTGATAAAAGACGCAAGAATATACAATGGAGAAAAGACAGCCTCTTCAACAAGTGGTGCTGGGAAAACTGGACAGCTACATGTAAAAGAAGAAATTAGAACACTCCCTAACACCATACACAAAAATAAACTCAAAATGGATTAGAAACCTAAATGTAAGGCCAGACACTATCAAACTCTTAGAGGAAAACATAGGCAGAACACTCTATGACATAAATCACAGCAAGGTCCTTTTTGACCCACCTCCTAGAGAAAGGGAAATAAAAACAAAAATAAACAAATTGGGCCTAATGAAACTTTAAAGCTTTTGCACAGCAAAGGAAACCATAAACAAGATGAAAAGACAACCCTCAGAATGGGAGAAAATATTTGCAAATGAAGCAAGTGACAAAGGATTAATCTCCAAAATTTACAAGCAGCTCATGCAGCTTAATAACAAAAATGAAAACAACCCAATCCAAAAATGGGCAGAAGACCTAAATAGACATTTCTCCAAAGAAGATATACAGAGTGCCAACAAACACATGAAAGGATGCTCAACATCAGTAATCATTAGAGAAATGCAAATCAAAACTACATTGAGATATCATCTCACACCAGTCAGAATGGCCATCATCAAAAAATCTGCAAACAGTAAATGCTGTAGAGGGTATGTAGAAAAGGGAACCCTCTTGCACTGTTGTTGGGAATGTAAATTGATACAGCCACTATGGAGAACAGTATGGAGGTTCCTTAAAAACTAAAAATAGAACTACCATATGACCCACCAATCCCACTACTGGGCATATACCCTGAGAAAACCATAATTCAAAAAGAGTCATGTCCTACAATGTTCATTGCAGCTCTATTTACAATAGCCAGGACATGGAAGCAGCCTAAATGTCCATCGACAGATGAATTGATAAAGAAGATGTGGCACATACATACAATGGAATATTACTCAGGCATAAAAAGAAACGAAATTGAGTTATTTGTAGTGAGGTGGATGGACCTAGAGTCTGCCATACAGAGTGAAGTAAGTCAGAAAGAGAAAAACAAATACTGTATGCTAACACATATATATGGAATCTAAAAAAAAATAAAAACATGGTCATGAAGAACCTAGGGGCAAGATGGGAATAAAGATGCAGACCTACTAGAGAATGGACTTGAGGACAAGGGGAGGGGGAACAGTAAGCTGGGACAAAGTGAGAGAGTGGCATGGACATATATACACTACCAAATGTAAAATAGATAGCTAGTGGGAAGCAGTTGCACAGCACAGGGAGATCAGCTCAGTGCTTTGTGACCACCTAGAGGGGTGGGAGGGTGGGAGAGAGGTAGACGTAAGAGGGAAGAGATATGCGGACATATGTATATGTATAACTGATTCACTTTGTTATAAAGCAGAAACTAACACACCATTGTTAAGCAGTTATACTCAAAGATGTTAAAAAAAGATGGCACATCTGGATGTTATGCGTCTGAACTTTAAGCAAAGTTTCCTGACTATTTTTTTGAGTAAGGTGATGGTGGGACATATTAGAGGGCATTGCCTAGAACAAATAAATAAAACAAATATCTAGTTTGGTAGCCCAAAGCTCACACAAAAGAGGTGACTAACAGAAGATTTTAAAGAGAATTTGGTATCATATATTGCAGTTATAGTCTCCTCACCATCTGCATGCCTGACTCTCCAGAAGACTTGTCACTCTTTGAGGGCTGGCATTTCCTTTTTTCTAAATCTCCATGCCTGGAAAATTATAAGTGCTGAAAAAAAAATGCTTTCTGAGCTAATTAATGGTAAATTAAGGAGCCTATAATTTAGCTAATGCTTGGTTATTATCTGTTACTATTAGGGGTGCCTCGTCTTCTTTCCTCCCCAGCTGTAGCAAAACTCTTACTGACTGACCTGACAAAGAAACCTAAAGCTTTGTTATCTGCTGTCCTGTCTGGAGCTCCCCAAGGGAAGCTTAGTCATGATGGAGGACTCTGATGAGGTAGAGTATAGCTGAACACCCAGGGCTGGACAGTGGACAGTACCAAGGCCATGGAGATCAAAGGTCAATAACTGAGCTTTGTTTCAATTTTAAAATGGTAGATTTTTTTCACCTTTAACATATAGATATAACATTCATAATATGTGAGGTATAATCATCATATAATTATATGGATTATGAACACAGCAACCATAATTAGTGGTGAATAAATTAAGTCTTGACTCACCACTTGAGAAAGATTGTCAATCCTATCAAGAAATTTAATCTTCCTTTGTATTCTTGACATTAGTTATTTTCTCATGATTATAAGAAAGAATTGTTTCCTGTTACTCTGTATTAAGATAGAGGTTTACAGGTTTTGAAAGCTGAAGGAGACTACTAGAGACTGTTAAGCTCATGCTTTAATTTTGTAGAAAAGGAAACTAAAGCCAAAAGAAGTTAGGGACTTAATCAACCCTTTTGCTTCTCTTGTTCTATAGCTGCTTAATTACAGTCACTAGTGTTTTCTTCTTATGACTGATGAAATAGCACCTTTCCTTCACTTTTTTCTTTTCTTTTGGCCTAAGTTTCTGTAATGGATTTTTTTTTTTTTTTTTTTTTTTTTTTTTGCAGTATTTGACCTCTCACTGTTGTGGCCTCTCCCGTTCCAGAGCACAGGCTCCAGATGCACAGGCTCAGCGGCCATGGCTCACGGGCCCCGCCGCTCCGCGGCATGTGGGATCTTCCCAGACCGGGGCACGAACCCGTGTCCCCTGCATCGGCAGGTGGACTCTCAACCACTGCGCCACCAGGGAAGCCCTGTAATGGATTTTAAAAATTTTTTTATTTTTTGGCCACACTGCATGGCATGAGGGATCTTAGTTCCCCAGCCATGGATCAAACCCATGCCCCCTGCAGTGGAAGCGTGGAGTCTTAACTACTGGACTGCCAGGGAAGTCCCAAGTAATGGATTTCAATAGCTCCTTCTCATGTTTTTCTGCATTTCTGCATGGCAACATTTCATTATGGATTTTTTAAAGTTCACAGTGTGTAAATGTTTTATTTTTATCTGTATTTTCTTTTTCTGTTTAACAGTAAGATTGTAAACTTCTGGTTTCTCATAACACCTAATCAGCAAAAGTTCTGAAAAGGCTCTGATGGGTTTACAGGAAGAATGATGTACCCTAACATGAGGCTGACTAACATGAGGTTTCACTAAGTGGGCATCCCACTACTTGTTCTATTTGAATGTTGTTTTGGGGCCAACATAGAGTAAGCCCACTGTAGCCTCTCTCCCACTGATTACAATTAAAAGCTCAGAACAAAGTACTAAAAGCAAGTGCTTGAGGACTCTGAAAAGTATAACAACAGACAGACTGGGGAGGGAAGACAAAACTTGAATGATCAACATGATAAAGATCAACACTCTTGAAACAAACAGAAAGGCAGAGATTCTTGGCAGAGAAATATAAACTATTCAAAAGGACTAAAAGGTGGCTTCCCTGGTGGCACAGTGTTTGAGAATCTGCCTGCCAATGCAGGGGACATGGGTTCGAACCCTGGTCCAGGAGGATCCCACGTGCCGCGGAGCAACTAAGCCTGTACGCCACAACTACTGAGCCTGTGCTCTAGAGCCCACGACCCACAACTACTGAGCCCACATGCCACAGCTATGGAAGCCCGCATGCCTAGAGCCCATGCTCCGCAACAGGAGAAACCACAGCAATGAGAAGCCTGCTCGCCACAACCAGAGAAAAGCCCGTGCACAGCTACGAAGACCCAATGCATCCAAAAAAAATAAAGTAAAATAATAAAATAAATTTATGAAAAAATAGGGCTAAAAGGACATTTTTGAACTGAAAAGTACAATATCTGAAAAAAATTTTTAATCATTCAGTAGATTGGCTTAGTAGAATGCAAATGCAGATGACACAGGAAAGAATCAGTGAACTTGAATAAATCAATAGAAAGTATCTAGTCTGAAGAACAGAGAGAAAAAAGATTGGGAAAAAATGAATAAAAACTCAGGGACTTGTGGGACAATAACAAAAGGTCTAACATTCTGGCACTGGAGAAAGGAGAAGGGGAAAGGGGAAAGAAATTGGTGAAGAAAAGTGGTTTGAAAAAATAGTAACTGAAAATTTCCCAAATTAGGTAAAAGCTACAAATGTACAGATTCAAGAAGCTCAGCAAACTCCAAGCAGTATAAACTCAAAGAAAGACATACCCACACACAACATAATGAAACTGCCAAAAGCTAAAAAAAAAATCTTAAAAGCAGCAAGAGTAGAAAGACACAATACATATAGGGAAACAACAATTTCAATATCTGGGATTTCTTTTCAGAAAGCATAGAGGCTAGAAGAAAGTGGAACAACATCTTTAAAGTGCTGAAAGAAAGGAATTGTCAACACAGCATTCTATATCCAATGAAATAGTATTCAAGGGTTACGGCAAAATAAAAATATCCTTAGATGAAGGAAAATTGTAATAAGGAAATCTACAGGCATTTCTTTAAGCTGAGGGGAAGTGGTAATGGGGGAAGTTAGAACATCGGGATTAAAGGAAGAGCAACAGAAATGATAAATATCTTGGTAAATATAATAGACTTTTTCTCCTTTTAATTCTTTAAAATGTGTATGACTATTGGAAGCAAAAACTGTAACATTGTCATTGGGGATATAGTGTTCACTGTATGTATATGTAATATATATGATAACTATAATAAAGTTGGAAGGCTGAAAGGACTTATATGGTTTTAGGTTTGTATGTTTTACTTGAAATGATAAAACAATACTAAATAGGCTGAAAGTTAGATATGTATTTCATAAGCCCTAGAGCAACTAATGAAAAAATACCAAGAGATACAGCAAAAACTCCAATAGATAAATTAAAATGGATTCGTACAACCTGAAAGAAGGCAGAAAAGGGAGGAACAAAGTAACCCTGCACCCCCCCCAAAAAAACCCAGGAAACAATAAAAAATAATAAAATATTGTCCCTAATTCCAACCATATTGATATCTATATCTATATCTATTAAGTGTAAGTGGTCTAAACAGATGAAGTAAAAGATACAGATGGTCAGGGGAAGAAAAGAAGACCAAACTATATGCTGTCTATGAGAAGAGATCAAGAAAGATTGAAAGTAAAAGTATATATGAACAGATGTAAAAATTCTCAGCAAAATATTAGCAAACTGAGTCCAAAAAATATAAAAAGAATTGTACACCATGACCAATTAGAATTGATCCAGGATATGCAAGGCTGGTTCAAATTTAAAAATCAATCTATCACATCAACAGACTAAAAAAGAAGAACCACACGATCGTATCAATAGATGCAGAAAAGGCATTTGGCAAATCACCCACTCATGATAAAAACTCAGTAAAATAGGGATAGAGGAGAACTTTCTCAACTTGATAAAGACTAGCTACAAAAAACCTACAGCTGACATCATACTTAATGGTGAGAACCTAGAAACTTTTCCACTAAGATCAGGTACAAAGGAAGGATGTCCTCCCTCATCACTCCTTTTTAACCTCATACTGGAAGTCCTTTCTAATACAGTAAGGCAAGAAAAGGAAATTAAAACTACACAGATTCGGAGGACTTCCCTGGTGGTCCAGTGGTTAAGACTCCACACTCCCAATGCAAGGGGCACAGGTTAGGTCCCTGGTCAGGGAACTAAGATCCTGCATGCTGTACGGAATGGCCAAACAAACAAACAAACAAAAAAGTATACAGATTCTGAAGGAAGACATAAAACTGTCTTTGTTCACCAATGATATGATCGCCTATGTAGAAAATCTGAAAGAACTGACGAAAAAACTGGTACTAATAAGTGATTATAGCAAGGTTGCAGGATACAAAGTTACTGTGCAAAAGTCAATTGCTTTCCTGTATACTGGCAATGAACAAGCAGAATTTGAAATTCAAAACACAATATCTTTACATTAGCACCCCTAAAAATAAAAGACTTAGGTATAAATCTAACAACATATAGGCAAGATCTGTATGAGGAAAACTACGAAACTGGTGAATGAAATCAAAGAAACTTTAAATAAATGGAGAGATATTCCATGTTCATGAATAGAAATAATGTTGTCAAGATTTCAGTTCTTACCAACTTGATCTATAAATTCAATGCAATCCCAGTGAAAAATCCCAGAAAGTTATTTTATGGATATCAACAAACTGATTCTAAAGTTTATTTGGAGGGTTGGGGGCGGGTAAAAGACCCAGAATAGCCAACACGGTATTGAAGGAGAAGAACAAAGTTGAAAGACTGACGCTACCTGACTTCAAGACTTACTATAAAGCTACAGTAGTCAGTATTGTATGGTACTGGTGAAATAATAGACAAATAGATCCGTGTAACAAAGTAGAAAGCCCTGAAGTACACCCGCATAAATACAATCAACTGATCTTTGACAAAGGAGCAAAGGCAGTACAATGGAGCAAAGATAGTGTCTTCAACAAATGGTACTGGAACAATTGGACTTTTATATGCAAAAAAATGAATCTAGACACAGACCTTACACACTTCACCAAAATTAATTCAAAATGGATCACAGATCTAATTGTAAAATGCAAAACTATGAAACTCTTAGAAGATAGTGTTGGAGAAAATCTAGATGACCTTGGGTATTTTGATGCCTTTTTCAATAAAATCCCAAAGACACAGTCCATGAAATAAATAATTGATAAGCTGGACTTCATTAAAGTTAAAAACTTTTGCTCTGTGAAAGACAATATCAAGAGAATTAGAAGACAAATAACAGACTAAGAGAAAGTATTTGTAAAAGACATTGGATAAAAGGACTGTTACCCAAAATACACAAAAAACTCTTAAAACTCAACAATAAGAGAACAAAGAACCCAATCTAAAAATGGGTGAAAGACCCTAACAGACACCTCACCAAAAAGATATACAGATGGCAAATAAGCATAGGAAAACTAGCTCCACATCATATGTCATCAAGAAAATGCAAATTAAAGCAACGATGAGCTACCACTACACACCTGTTAGAATGGACAAAATCCAGAACACTGACAACACCAAATGCTGACAAGGGTGTGAAGCAACAGGAGCTCTCAAACATTGCTGATGGGAATGCAAAGTGGTGATGGCCACTTTAGAACAGTTTGATGGTTTCTTACAAAACTAAACATACTCCTACCATATGATTCAGTGAATTCACTCCTTGGTATTTATCCAAAGCAACCAAAAACTTAGGTCTACACAAAAACTTACGTTCACACAAAAACCTGCACAAGGATCTTTATAGCAGCTTTATTCATAGTTGCCAAAACTTGGAAGCAAGCAAGATATCTTTTAGTAGGTGAATGTATAAACAAACTGTGGTACATCCAGAAAATGGAATATTATTAAACACTTAAAAGACATGAGCTATTGAGCCATGAAAAGACCTGTATGAACCTTAAATATTACTAAGTGAAAGAAGAGAATCTGAAAAGGCTACATACTGAATGATTCCAATTACGTGACATTCTGGAAAAGGCAAAACTATGGAGACAGTAAACAGATAAGTGGTTGCCGGGGGGATGGGGGTGATTGTTGTGGGAGATGAATAAGATGGGTATATATTATCATACATTTTTCCACATCCATAGAATGTACAACACCAAGGATGAACACTGAGGTAAACTATGGACTAAGGTAAATTATGGTGTGTCAATGTAAATGGTAAAAAAATGTACCGTTGCAGTGAGTGATGTTGATAATGGGGAAGGCTATGCACATGTGGAGGCAGGGGACATGTTGGGAATTTCTGCCTCCCTCTCAATTTTGTTTTAAACCTATAATTGCTCTAAAAATTTTAAGTCTTCTTAAAAAGTTTTAAAAAAATAGGAAAAGGTATACCATGCAAACACTAATCAAAAGAAAGTTGAATTGACTATATTAACATAGACAAAGTAGACCTCAGAACAGGGAAAATTGCAAAGGATAAAGAAGACATTGCATAATTATAAAAGGATCAATTCATCAAAAAGACATGAATCCTAAATGTGTATCTAACTAAAAGCATATTGTCAAAATATATGAAGCAAAAACTGATAGAACTGAAAGGAGAAATAGATCCACAATTAAACTTGGAAACTTCAGCATTCTTCTTTGAGTAATCCATAGAACAAGTAGACAGTAAATCACACAAAGATATAGAAGATCAGAACACTGTCAACCAACTTGACCTAATTAACAATATAGAAGAGTCTCACAACAGCAGAATACTGCATTTTTTCAAATGCACATGGAATATTCACTAAAATTGACCATATTCCGGGCATAGTGGAAACTACCAAATTTAAAAGAATGTTCTGTGTCTTTACAAAAAGTAAACTAGAAATCAATAAGAGGAAGATGTAGGAAATCCCCAAACATTAGGAAATTAAACAGTACACTTTTAAATAACCTGTGGGCCAAAGAAGAAGTCTCCAAGAAAATTAGAAAATATTTTCAACTTAAATTGAAAACATAACGGTGGTTGGCCAGAGGTAAAGTGTTGGGGGAGGGCTTGGCTACAAAGGGGTAGCACAAAGGAATTTTAAGGGGAGGATAATGGAGTTTTTCTGTATCTTGATTATTATGGTAGTTAGACAACTATGAATTTATCAAAGCACAGAACTGTTAACCAAAGAAGAAATTTCACTATGCATAAATTTTAAAATAAATACTAAAAAATTTAAGTGTCTTTTAAATGGAATAGTTTTTTAATTTTTTTAAGTGATGTGTTTGGATGAGCTACTTGTCACAAGACTGCTGAGTAAAAAATAAGGAAAGCTACAGTCAGACATGAGTATGACTCACAAGTAATCACCTTTTTTGGTTTGGATCTTTAAAGAAATAAGGGCATCTCTATTTAGAAATTTTGATTTTAAAATGGTGACTATTGTGAAATAAAAAAGGAAGAAAATATAGTGCAAAACCAACATGAGCTATGCCATTGTAGATCCAAATATAAGTGCATTTTTTAAAGAAAATTGTGCTCATTGAAAAAATACATACTGTTCAACATTACTTGAACTGAAAAATGACTTGCAAACAATTGCTGTCAATTAAGTATAAAAAGACATTTGCACTACGTGAGAAAAAAGCAAGCTGTTAACAGTTTCAGAATAATGATCTTCAAATCTTTAATTTCTTTGAATAATGTTTTGTAGTTATCAGAGTATAAGTTTTACACTTCTTTTATTAAGTTTATTCCTGTTATGTTCTTTTTGATATTGTAAATGAAATTATTTTCTTTTCAAAATTTTTAAAAATTTTATTTATTTTGGGCTGTGTTGGGTCTTCGTTGCTGTGCGTGGGCTTTCTCTAGTTGTGCAGAGCAGGGGCTACTCTTCATTGTAGTGTGTGGGCTTCTCATTGTGGTGGCTTCTATTGTTGTGGAGCACGGGCTCTAGGCACGCAGGCTTCAGTAATTGTGGTGCGCAGGCTCAATAGTTGTGGCTCGCTGGCTCTAGAGCACAGGCTCAGTAGTTGTGGCGCATGGGCTTAGTTGCTCCACGGCATGTGGGATCTTCCCCGACCAGGGATCAAACCCGTGTCCCCTGCATTGGCAGGCGGATTCTTAACCACTGTGCCACATGGGAAGTCCTGAAATTATATTCTTAATTTCATTTTCAGATTGTTCATTGCAACTATATAGAAGTACAATTGATATGTGTATATTGATCTTTTCTTCTCCCCAATATCTTTATTACAGTATAATTGCTCTACAATGGTGCGTTAGCTTCTGCTGTATAACAAAGTGAATCAGCCATACATATACACATATCCCCGTATCCCCTCCCTCTTGCGTCTCCCTCCCAGCCTCCCCATCCCAACCCTCTAGGTGGTCACAAAGCACCGAGCTGATCTCCCTGTGCTAAGCAGCTGCTTCCCACCAGCCATCCATTCTACATTTGGTAATATATATGTCCATGCCACTCTCTCACCTCGTCCCAGCCCACACTTCCCGCTCCCCGTGTCCTCAAGTCCACTCTCCACGTCTGCGTGTTTATTCCTGTCCTGCCCCTAGGTTTTTCAGACTATTTTTTTTAGATTCCATATATATGTGTTAGCATACAGTATTTGTTTTTCTCTTTCTGACTTATTTCACTCTGTATGACAGACTCTAGGTCCATCCACCTCATTACAAATAACTCAATTTCATTTCTCTTTATGGCTCAGTAATATTGCATTGTATATATGTGCCATTCTTTATCCATTCATCTGTCAGTGGACACTTAGGTTGCTTCCATGTCCTGGCTATTGTAAATAGTGCTGCAATGAACATGATGGTACATGACTCTTTTTGAATTATGGTTTTCTCAGGGTATATGCCCAGTAGTGGGATTGGTGGGTCATATGGTAGTTCTATTTTTAGTTTTTTAAGGAACCTCCATACTGTTCTCCATAGTGGCTGTATCAATTTACATTCCCAACAACAGTGCAAGAGGTTTCCCTTTTCTCCACACCCTCTCCAGCATTTATTCTTTGTAGACTTTTTGATGATGGCCATTCTGACTGGTGTGAAGTGATACATCATTGCAGTTTTGATTTGCATTTCTCTAATGATTAGTGATGTTGAGCATCCTGTCATGTGTTTGTTGGCAGGCTGTATATCTTCTTTGGAGAAATGTCTATTTAGGTCTTCTGACCATTTTTGGTTTGGGTTGTTTGTTTTTTTGATATTGAGCTGCATGAGCTGCTTGAATATTTGGAGATTAATCCTTTGTCACTTGCTTCATTTGCAAATATTTTCTCCCATTTTGAGGGTTGTCTTTTCGTCTTTATGGTTTCCTTTGCTGTGCAAAACCTTTTAAGTTTCATTAGGCCCAATTTATTTATTTTTGTTTTTATTTCCCTTTCTCTAGGAGGTGGGTCAAAAAGGATCTTGCTGTGATTTATGTCATAGAGTGTTCTGCCTATGTTTTCCTTTAAGAGTTTGATAGTGTCTGGCCTTACATTTAGGTTTCTAATCCATTTTGAGTTTATTTTTGTGTATGGTGTTAGGGAGTGTTCTAATTTCATTCTTTTTACCTGTAGCTGTCCAGTTTTCCCAGCACCACTTATTGAAGAGGCTGTCTTTTCTCCATTGTATATTCTTGCCTCTTTTATCAAAGATAAGGTGACTATATGTGTCTGGGTTTATCTCTGTGCTTTCTATCCTGTTCCATTGATCTATATTTCTGTTTTTGTGCCAGTACCATATTGTCTGATTACTGTAACTTTGTAGTATAGTCTGAAGTCAGGGAGCCTGATTCCTCCAGCTCCGTTTTTCGTTCTCAAGATTGCTTTGGCTCTTCGGGGTCTTTTGCGTTTCCATACAAATTGTGAAATTTTTTGTTCTAGTTCTGTGAAAAATGCCAGTGGTAGTTTGATAGGGATTGCATTGAATCTTAGATTGCTTTGGGTAGTATAGTCATTCTCACAATGTTGATTCTTCCAATCTAAAAACATGGTATATCTCTCCATCTACTTGTATCATCTTTAATTTCTTTCATCAGTGTCTTATAGTTTTCCGCATACAGATCTTTTGTCTCCTTAGGTAGGTTTATTCCTAGGTATTTAGTTCCTTTTGTTGCAGTGGTAAAAGAGAGTGTTTCTTTAATTTCTATTTCAGATTTTTCATCATTAGTGTATAGGAATGCAAGAGATTTCTGTGCATTAATTTTGTATCCCGCTACTTTACCAAATTCATTGTTTAGCTCTAGTAATTTTCTGGTAGCATCTTTAGGATTCTCTACGTGTAGTATCATGTCATCTGCAAACAGTGACAGTTTTACTTCTTCTTTTCCGATTGGGATTCCTTTTATTTCTTTTTCTTCTCTGATTGCTGTGGCTAAGACTTCCAAAACTTTATTGAATAATAGTGGTGAAAGTGGACAACCTTGTCTTGTTCCTGATCTTAGTGGAAATGGTTTCAGTTTTTTACCATTGAGAAGTATGTTGGCTGTGGGTTTGTCATATGGCCTTTATTATGTTGAGGTAAGTTCCCTCTTTTCCTACTATCTAGGTTTTTTATCATACATACGTGTTGAATTTTGTCAAAAGCTTTTTCTGCATCTATTGAGATTATCATATGGTTTTTATCCTTCAATTTGTTAATATGGTTTAACACATTGATTGAATTGAATATATTGAAGAATCCTTGTATTCCTGGGATAAACCCCACTTGATCCTTTTAATGTGCTGTTGGATTCTGTTTGCTAGTATTTTGTTGAGGATTTTTGCATCTGTTCATCAGTGATATTGGCCTGTAGTTTTCTTTTTTTGTGACATCTTTGTCTGGTTTTGGTATCAGAGTGATGGTGGCCTTGTAGAATGAGTTTGGGAGTGTTCCTCCCTCTGCTGTATTTTGGAAGTTTGAGAAGGGTAGGTGTTAGCTGTTCTCTAAATGTTTGATAGAATTCGCCTGTGAAGCCATCTGGTCCTGGGCTTTTGTTTGTTGGAAGATGTTTAATCACAGTTTCAATTTCAGTGCTGTGATTAGTCTGTTCCTATTTTCTATTTCTTCCTGGTTCAGTCTCGGAAGGTTGTGCTTTTCTAAGAATTTGTCCATTTCTTCCAGGTTGTTCATTTTATTGGCATGTAGTTGCTTGTAGTAATCTCTCATGATCCTTTGTATTTCTGCAGCGTCAGTTGTTACTTCTCCTTTCATTTCTAATTCTATTGAGTCTTCTCCCTTTTTTACTTGATGAATCTGGCTAATGGTTTATCAATTTTTTTTTTTATCTTTTCAAAGAACCAGCTTTTAATTTTATTGATCTTTGCCATCGTTTCCTTCATTTCTTTTTCATTTATTTCTGATCTGATATTTATGATTGCTTTCCTTCTGCTAACTTTGGGTTTCTTTTTTTTTCTTTCTCTAATTGGTTTCGGTGTAAGGTTAGGTTGTTTATTGAAGATGTTTCTTGTTTTTTGAGGTAGGATTGTATTGCTATAAACTTCCCTCTTAGAACTGCTTTTGCTGCAGCCCATAGGTTTTGGGCCATCATGTTCTCATTATCATTTGTTTTTAGGTATTTTTTTATTTCCTCTTTGATTTCTTCAGTGATTTCTTGGTTATTAAGTAATGTATTGTTTAGCCCCCATGTTTTTGTATTTTTTACAGTTTTTTTCCTGTAATCGATGTCTAGTCTCATAGCATTGTGGTCGGAAAAGATATTTGATGTGATTTCGGTTTTCGTAAGTTTACCAAAGCTTGATTTGTGATCCAAGATATGATCTGTCCTGGCAAATGTTCCATGAGCACTTGAGAAGAAAATGTATTCTGTTGTTTTTGGATGGGATGTCCTATAAATATCAGTTAAGTCCATCTTCTTTAATATGTCATTTAAAGCTTGTTTCCTTATTTATTTTCATTTTGGATGATCTGTCCATTGGTGAAAGTGGGCTGTTAAAGTCCCCTTCTATTAGTGTGTT
Organism: Delphinus delphis; assembly: GCF_949987515.2. Classification (NCBI taxonomy): domain Eukaryota; kingdom Metazoa; phylum Chordata; class Mammalia; order Artiodactyla; family Delphinidae; genus Delphinus; species Delphinus delphis. The sequence goes on from NC_082691.1 coordinate 61,195,145, forward strand.
ACTGTCGGTTTCCTCTTTAATAGCTGTTAGCATTTGTCCTATGTATTGAGGTGCTTCTATGTTGGGTTCATAAATATTTACAATTCTTATATCTTTTTCTTGGATTGATCCCGTGATCATTATGTAATGTCCTTCTTTGTCTCTTGTAATAGTATTTATTTTAAAGTCTATTTTGTCTGATATAAGAATTTCTACTCCAGCTTTCTTTTGATTTCCATTTGCATAGAATATCTTTTTCCATCCCCTCACTTTCAGTCTGTATGTGTCCCTGGGTCTGAAGTTGGTCTCTTGTAGACAGCATATATACAGGTCTTGTTTTTGTATCCATTCAGCCAGTCTATGTCTTTTGGTTGGAGCATTTAATCCATTTACATTTCAGGTAACTATCGATATGTATGTTCCAATTACCATTTTCTTAATTGTTTTGGGTTTGTTATTGTAGGTCTTTTCCTTGTGTTTCCTGCCTGGAGAAGTTCCTTTAGCATTTGTTGTGAAGCTGGTCTGTGATGCTGAATTCTGTTAGCTTTTGCTTTTCTGTAAAGGTTTTAATTTCTCCATCGAATCTGAATGAGAGCCTTGCTGGGTAGAGTAATCTTGGTTGTCGGTTTTTGCCTTTCATCACTTTAAATATGTCCTGCCACTCCCTTCTGGCTTGCAGAGTTTCTGCTGAAAGATCAGCTGTTAACCTTATGGGGATTCCCTTGTGTGTTATTTGTTGTTTTTCCCTTGCTGCTTTTAATATTTTTTCTTTGTATTTAATTTTTGATAGTTTGATTAATATGTGTCTTGGCTTGTTTCTCCTTGGATTTATCCTGCATGGGACTCTCTGCGCTTCCTGGACTTGATTAACCAGTTCCTTTCCCATATTAGGGAAATTTTCAACTATAATTTCTTCAAATATTTTCTCAGTACCTTTCTTTTTCTCTTCTTCTTCTGGGACCCCTATAATTCGAATGCTGGTGCATTTAATGTTGTCCCAGAGGTCTCCGAGACTGTCCTCAATTCTTTTTTTTTTTTTTTTTTTTTTGTGGTACACGGGCCTCTCACTGTTGTGGCCTCTCCCATTGCGGAGCACAGGCTCCAGATGTGCAGGCTCAGCAGCCATGGCTCATGGGCCTAGCCGCTCCGCAGCATGTGGAATCTTCCTAGACCGGGGCATGAACCCGTGTCCCCTGCATCGGCAGGCGGACTCTCAACCACTGTGCCACCAGGGAAGCCCCTATCCTCAATTCTTTTAATTCTTTTTTATTCTGCTCTGCGGTAGTTATTTCCACTATTTTATCTTCCACGTCACTTATCCGTTCTCTGCCTCAGTTATTCTGCTATTGATTCCTTGTAGAGCATTTTAAATTTCAGTTATTGTGTTGTTCATCATTGTTTGTTTGCTCTTTCGTTCTTCTAGGTCCTTGTTAAACGTTTCTTGTATTTTCTCCATTCTATTTCCAAGATTTTGGATCATCTTTACTGTCATTACTCTGAATTCTTTTTCAGGTAGACTGCCTATTTCCTCTTCATTTGGTCTGGTGGGTTTTCACCTTGCTCCTTCATCTGCTGTGTATTTCTCTGTCTTCTCATTTTGCTTAACTTACTGTGTTTGGGGTCTCCTTTTCGCAGGCTGCAGGTTCGTAGTTCCCATTGTTTTTGGTGTCTGCCTGCAGTGGGTAAGGTTGGTTCAGTGCATTGTGTAGGCTTCCTGGTGGAGGGGACTAGTGCCTGTGTTCTGGTGGATGAGGCTAGTACTTGTCTTTATCGTGGGCAGGACCACATCTGGTGGTGTGTTTTTGGGTTTCTGTGAACTTAGTATGATTTTAGGCAGCCTCTCTGCCAATGGGTGGGGTTGTGTTCCTGTCTTTCTAGTTGTTTGGCATGGGGTGTCCTGCAGTGGAGATTGCTGGTCATTGACTGGAGCTGGGTCTTAGTGTTGAGACGGAGGTCTGTGGGTGAGCTTTCGCCGATTGATAGTATGAGGGCCCGGGAGGTCTCTGGGGGACCAGTGTCCTGAACTTGGCTCTCCCACCTCAGAGGCTCAGGCCTGACACCCTGCTGTAGCACCAAGACTCTGTCAGCCACATGGCTCAGAAGAAAAGGGAGAAAAAAAAAGAAAAATAAATAAATAAATAAAATTATTAAAGTCAAAAATTTTTTAAATGATTAAAATTTTAAAAAGTAATTTAAAAAAATAAGAAGAGAGCAGCCAAACCAATAAACAAATCCACCAGTGATAACAAGTGCTAAAAACTATACTAAAAGAAAACGGACAGACAGAACCCTGGGACTAATGGTAAAAGCACACCTATACAGACAGAATCCCACAAAGAAGCATGCACATACACACTCACAAAAAGAGAAAAAGAAAAATATATATATAAAAAAAAGAAAGAGAGAAACCAAATCAATAAACAAATCTACTAATGATGATAGTCTCTAAATACTAAAGTAAGATAAACATAAAGCCAGAAACAAATTAGATGCAGAAAGCAAACCCAAAGTCTACAGCTGCTCCCAAAGCCCACCTCCTCAATTTGGGATGATTCGTTGTCTATTCAGGTATTCCACAGATGCAGAGTACATCAAGTTGATTGTGGAGATTTAATCCACTGCTCCCGAGGCTGCTGGGAGAGATTTCCCTTTCTCTTCTTTGTTCGCACAGCTCCCGGGGTTCAGCTTTGGTTTTGGACACGCCTCTGCGTGTAGGTCTTCTAAGTGTGTCTGTTCTTCACTCAGACAGCAGGGGGTTAAAGGAGCAGCTGATTAGGGGCCTCTGCCTCACTCAGGGTGGAGGGCAGGGTACGGAATGCGGGGCGACCATGTGGCGGCAGAGGCCAGCGTGATGTTGCACCAACCTGAGACATGCCATGTGTTCTCCCGGAGAAGTTGTACCTGGGTCACAGGACCCTGGCAGTGGCGGGCTGCACAGGCTCCCGGGAACGGAGGTGCGGATAGCGACTTGTGCTTCCACACAGGCTTCTTGGTGGCTGCAGCAGCAGCCTTAGTGTCTCATGCCCGTCTCTGGGGTCCGCACTGATAGACGCGGCTAGCGCCCATCTCTTGAGCTCGTTTAGGCGGTGCTCTGAATCCCCTCTCCTCGCGCACCCCGAAACAGTGGTCTCTTTACTCTTAGGCAGTTTGAGACTTTTTCCTGGACTCCCTCCCGGCTAGCTGTGGCGCACTAGCCCTCTTCAGGCTGTGTTCACGCAGCCAGCCCCAGTCCTCTCCCTGGTATCCGACCTCCAAAGCCCGAGCCTCAGCTCCCAGCCCCCAGCCACCCCGGCAGGTGAGAAGACAAGCCTCTCAGGCTGGTGAGTGCTGGTCGGCACCGATCCTCTGTGCGGGAATCTCTCTGCTTTGCCCTCTGCACCCCTGTTACTGCACTCTCCTCCGTGGCTCCAAAGCCTCCCCCACCCCGCCACCCCTTGTCTCCACCAGTGAGGGGGACTCCTAGTGTGTGGAAAGTTTTCCTCCTTCACAGCTCCCTCGCAGACATGCAGGTCACATGTCTTTTCTTTTGTGTCTATTTTTCCTTTTGCCCTACCCAGGTACATGCAGAGTTTCTTGCCTTTTGGGAGGTCTGAGGTCTTCTGCCAGCGTTCAGTAGGTGTTCTGTAGGAGCTGTTCCAGATGTAGATGTATTTTTGATGTATTTGTGAGGAGGAAGGTGATCTGCACATCTTACTCCTTTGCCATCTTGAAGGTCTTCCGCATGTATTGGTCTTATATCTTGCAACTTTGCTGAACTCATTTATTCTAATAGTTTTTTAAGTGGATTCCTTTTTTTTTTTTTTTTTTAATATACAGGAGCATGTCTGTGAAGAGGTAGATTTGCTTCTTCCCTTCCTCTCTGGATGCCTTTTGTAGTCTAATTGCCCTGGCTAGGACCTCCAATACAGTGTTAAATAGAAGTGGTGAAAGCAAGCATCTTTATCTTACTCCTGATCTCAGGGGAAAAACATCCAGTCTTTTGTCATTGGGTGTGATGTTAGCTGTGGGGTTTTTGTAGATGCCTTTATCAGGTTGAAGAAGTTCCCTTCTATACCTAGTTTGTTAAGAGTTTTTATTATGAAAGGGTATTAGATTCTGTCAAATGCTTTTTATACATTTAGTGAGATAATCATGTGATACCTTAAAAATATTAAAGAAAAATCCAACTCAGGGTTGAAGTGAAAAATGGACATCTATTAGTCCATGTAACTAAAAAGTCCAGAGGGTATCTTATCTATAGGTATTACACAGTCTGATCGAAGTGTTCAAAAAATGTCATCTAGATTTGCTTCCTTTCCCTGCCTCCCTCAGATCCTCCCACCCGCTTTCCTTGTATGTGTCGATCATGTTTAGGTCCATGTGATGGCAAAATGACTTCCAGCAGCTCCAGGTAAACATCTTTGAGACCAAAGAAAAAAGAGAGACAGTCTCCATTTCTCTCCACCTTTCCCCAGTCCCAGCAAAAGTCCCAGAATTATTTCTGGTTGGGTCCCTTGCCTGTCTTGGAACATATCATTGAGGAAAGGGGATGTGAAGCTCCATTTAAGCCTGAATCATAGGCCCACCTGGGGCTAGTCAGCCCAACCCTAACTACATGGATAGAGTGTGCAGAAGGAGGTTTTCAGGAACAGAAATGTAGGAGGTGGATGCTGGGTTGCCAAAAATAAATGTCCACTGTACCTTCTATAGTGAAATAATCCAAGATAATACAAAATATGTGAAATTGGCATTTAAGTACTTTAACCCCCTAGCCCATCCCTGGCAGCAGTAGCTTATATGAGCTAAAACTTTTCCCTGCTCATGGAAGTTTCTTGTCTAATCTTCTAAGCGGGGAGTTTGGCTGACACCACTTTCCATGTCTGGTAAGGGATGGCAAAAAAAAGGGAGTAGGGTTGGACAGGAAGATAGTCTGATGGTAATTGAATGGATCAGGGACTGGTATAGACCCCCAGTTTTCATCTGCTCTTTGGTTACCTTGAATATTTTATCATTTTCAAGTGTATTAGGGTTCTCCAGAGAAACAGAACCATATATATACATATGAGGAGATTTATGATAGGAATTGGCTCATGCAGTTACGGAGACTGTGAAGTCCTACAGTCTTTTCTCAGCAGGCTGGAGAACCAGGAAGGCTGATAACACAATTCAGTCTGAGTTTACAGGCCTGAGAATCGAGGGTGGTGGATGGTTCAAGTCCTGGTCTGAGTCTAAGAGCCCAAGAATGAGGAGCATCAGTGTCCAGGGCAGGAGAAGATGGATGTTGCAGCTCAGGCACAGAGAGGAGATTCACCCTTCCTCTGCCTTTCTGTTCTACTCAGGCCCTCATTAGATTGGATGATATCCACCCGCATTGTTGATGGCAATCTTTACTGTCTGCTGATCCAAATGCTAATATCTCCCAGAGACCCCCTCACAGACACACCCGGAAATAATGGTTTACCAGCTATCTGAGCATCTGGTAGACCAGTCAAGTTCGTACATGAAATTAGCCATCACCCAAACCGAGGTAACAGCAGATTAATTTAAAACAGGAAGTGCATTAATGGCCTCTTCATCATGATGCCTCTTTTCTCATGCAATTCATGCATCATTCCTGAGCTGTATCTGAGCTTCCCAGGAGTGTACATTGTGAAAGAGCAGTGTGTCTCTACATTACTCTGGACTCTCCATTGCTCTGCCATTAAATCTCAGATAATGGGAATGAGACGTCTGTGGTCTCTTAACATGCCTTCTGAAATTCTAGGAACTTTATGCTTTAAGGAGAAGTTTTTCTTGGTCATAGTTTTTATAGTTACAAACTACAGAATAAAATAATTGAAACTCTTCTAGTGTCATTATAACTTTTCCTAGGTAAATACAGAACCTATTACAGAGAAGGTATTATTTCAGTTACTATTATCATTTACAAGCTACTTTTAAAATATATTGCAGCTGTGCTGTGCGTGTGTGTGTGTGTGTGTGTGTGTTTGGGTTATTTAACATTTTTCAGATTCCTGTAAGATAAACCTAGTTTGTACCACATTTTTTCAATTTTTAGGCATTTTTTTTCACATTCCAACAGCTCTGAAGTCATGAAGCATCTGAGAATGAGTATCATGTCATTGCTTAATGGGCAGGTTATTTTTTGTTTTTTTTTTACTTGAAGTATAATTGATTTACAATGTGTTAGTTTCTGGTATACAGCAAAGTGACTCAGTTATATATATATATATTTTCTTTTTCATATTCTTTTCCATTATAGGTTGTTAGAAGAGATATTGAATACAATTCCCTGTGCTATACATTAGGACCTTGTTGTTTATCTATTTTCTTTTTTTTTTTTTTTTTTTTTTTTTTTGCGGTACGCGGGCCTCTCACTGCTGTGGCCTCTCCCGTTGCGGAGCACAGGCTCCGGACGCGCAGGCTCAGCGGCCATGGCTCACGGGCCCAGCCGCTCCGCGGCATGTGGGATCCTCCCAGACCGGGGCACGAACCCGTGTCCCCTGCATTGGCAGGCGGACTCTCAACCACTGCACCACCAGGGAAGCCCTATCTATTTTCTATACAGTAGTTTGCATCTGCTAATCCCAAACTCCTAATTTATCCCTCCCCCTTTGATAACCCTTTGATAACCATAAGTTTGTTTTCTATGTCTATTACTGTTTTGTAAGTTCATTCGTATCTTATTTTAGATTTCACACATAAGTGATATCATATGATATTTGTCTTTCTCTGTCTGATTTACTTCACTTAGTATGATAATCTCTAGGTCCATCCGTGTAGCTGTAAATGGAATTTTTTCATTCTTTTTTATGGCTGAGTATTCCTTTGTGTGTGTGTGTGTGTGTGTGTGTGTGTGTGTGTGTGTGTGTACACACACCACATCTTCTTTATCCATTCATCAGTCGATGGACATTTAGGTTGCTTCCATGTCTTGGCTATTGTAAATAGTGCTGCTGTGAACATAGGGGTGCATGTAGCTTTTTGAATTAGAGTCTTTTCCAGATATATGCCCAGGAGTGGGATTGCTGGATCATACAGTAACTCTGTTTTTAGTTTTTTAAGAAACCCCCATACTGTTTTCCATAGTGGCTGCACCAATTTACATTCCCACCATCAGTGTAGCAGGGTTCCCTTTTCTCCACACCCTCTCCAGCATTTATTATTTGTAGACTTTTTAATGATGGCCATTCTGACTGGTGTGAGGTGACACCTCATGGTAGTTTTGATTTGCATTTCTCTCATAATTAGTGATATTGAGCATCTTTTCATGTGCCTATTGGTCATCTGTATGTCTTCTATGGAGAAATGACTGTTTAGGTCTTCTGCCCATTTTTTGATTGGGTTGTTTGTTTTTTGTTATTGAGTTGTATGAGCTATTTGTGTATTTTGGAAATTAAGCCTTGTCGGTCACATCACATGCAAATATTTTAGTTTATCTTCAAATTAATGGTATGTGATGGTTAATTTTTTGTGTCAACTTGCCTGGGCCATGGGGTGCCCAGACATTTGACCTAACATCATTCTGGGTGTGTCTGAGGGTGTTTCTGGATGAGATTAACATTTGAACTGATAGACTGAGTAAAGTAAATCGCTTTCCCTAGTGTGAGTGGATCTCATCCAGTCAGTTGGAGACCTAAGTAGAACAAAAAGGCTGAGTAAGGGGTAGCTCCTCCTGCTTGATTGTTGAGCTGGGATATCGGTCTTTTCCGGTTTTCTCAGTCTCAGTGAAACACTGGCTCTTCTTGGGTCTCAAGCCTGATGACTTTTGGACTGGAATTACAAATTGGCTCTCCTGATTCTCTAGCTTGCTGACTGCAGATCTTGGAATTTTGCAGCCTCTATAATTGCATGAGAAAATTCCTTATAATAAATTATATATAGATATACATACATATTATTGGTTCTGTTTCTTTGGAGAACCAAGACTAATACAGATGGGGTCCTAAATTATAAAATATGATGATTGAGGGTATGCTGAACTCCCTCTACTTGAGAGTCATAGTGGATTTGGAGAGTGTTCACACCAAACATAATCATGGAAGTTGAGCTGTAAGGGAGAAGATGCTACTGTTCTATACCAGGATAGCTTTCTAGCAATGGGGAGTCAAGGTTTGGGGGTTGTTATGCCAGGAGGGACAGTGTTAGAAAGACATAGTTTTCTTCCCAACTCTGTTGTGTACTTCCTGTGTGACTTTAGATAGGTCACTTAATCTACCTGGGATTGGTTTCCTTCTCTGTAAAATGAGCTGGTTGGACTAGGTGATTTCAAAGGCCCTTTCCGTTTCTCAGATTCTTAGGAATTGATTCTTCTGTTTCAGTGAGGGGAGATGGCATAAGGTATAAATAATGACTCTCTTGCAAAGGGCTAAAATATCACTAATAATATCTGACTCCAGGAGTGTTGATTAGCTACTCAACAAGACAATCTGATGATCAGTTTGATTTCCTGGATTGTAATGTTTGTGCCAAGAATAGTAGCCCTCGGGTTTGTGTTTCCGTAAAATTTGAAGCCAAGGTCAGGAAGCATCACCTTCTGAAATAAAATGTTCAAGTTCACCCCAAGAGGTTTTCTAGCCAGTAATCAACTTGTGGGAGTGTTGAGATAAGGCCGTGGGGCTCCTGATGTCCAGTAAAGGGTCTAGGTTCATCGTTGGGAAGGAAGTCCCCAGTATAAGATGGAATAAGAGGAACATAAGCCATAGTTGTAGAATACATTACTCATCTTTGATTGAGAAGGCTTATAGGGAAGGGTATTTCAGTGACTGGTATGAGGGTGGATATTGAGAATTGGTCTTTATCCAGTTTTGTTTAAGGAAGTGAGAGATGTGGTACCTGAGCAGGCCTGAGTGTTCTGGTTCCTAGAAAGCAGACCCTGATGAAATAAATGATGAGTGAAACATCTCGCTTGCCACCTAACTCCTGTGCCTGAGCTTAGATTTAGTGCTGACCATTCAGCCTCCTGATTAAAAATGTAAGTTTCCCCGAACTATGATCTTAGGCTATGGGTGCTCCAGGCAGCGTACTAATCTTCTGTTATAACGTAATAAATTGATGCTGTTACCAGAAGGGGAACCCCATCCAGGGCCCAAGAGTGGGCTCTTGTCTAACACCCGGGAATGAATTGTCCGAGGAGACACACATGCTGACAAAGCAAAAGACTTTATTGGGAAGTGGCCCCCTGGGAGGAGAGCAGCGGGCAAAGGAAACCCAGGAGAACTGCTCTGCCACGTAGCTCACATCTCAGGTTTTATGGTAATGGGGTTAGCTTGCCGGGTTGTCTCTGGCCAGTCATCTTGCTTGTGCCCATATTTGGTCCAATTCCTGGTGACACACGCATCTCTCAGTCAAGGTGGTTTCCAGCGTCAGGGTTTCTGGGACATCGGCAGGACATATTATGGCTGGCATCTCCTCCCTCCTTTTGGCCCCTCCCGATTTCTGCCAGCTGGTGGTAGCTGGTCAGTTCCGTGTTTCTTATTGAGACCTCCTGTTGTGAGATAACTCATGCAAGCAGTTATTATTCTGCCTGGCCAGGGTGGGCGGTTTCAGTTAGTGGTTCCCTAAAAATACTACTGTGACATCAGTTGGTGACTTACGTATTTAGCTGGTGTGGATCAATTCCCAAGGGCCCATCAGGTATGTACCTGAGCCAGCCCTTGGGGCTCTGCGCAAAGCGCCTACCAGCCTTCGCTCCAGCTGTCTCAGCTGTAGAAGAGTCTAGTGAGAAAATGTATCCTTAAAAGCCTATGGCATTTCAGAGAAGGAAAAAATACATCTGATGAGGAGACTGACAAGGCTTATGCAGAGGTAGTCAGGGATGACATTTTAGGAAGATCCAGTTTGAGCAAAAGCCCTGAGGCAGGCACACAGCAAGTAAGTTTGGTTTGACTAGAACATAGGTTGTGTAAGAGGACTAGATAAGACGTGTGTTTCCACTGAATATGGTTCGTCCCCTGAAATACTGTGAAGTAAAAGTAGTTAAGCCCTTGAATGTTTTAAGATTATTCCATTTCAGTGGATCAATACCAAATAGTAAGTTTAAAGTTATCTTTCCTTAGGGAACATATGACCCTAGGCAGGCTTATTAGACAGCACTACGTATGATGTTGAAAGGGCAGCATAATCTTTTATCGCATTTCTAGGTTTGAAATAATTTTCCTTAACCAGAGGGGAGGAGAGCAAGTATGTTAACAATAATCTTTGGAAAATAATAATCTTTTATCTTAGAAAAAGTAAAAATCAAAGATTACTAGTACTGTATTAGGGGGAAAAAGGAATAAAAATCATAAGTAATCCCATTACCTAGAGAATCATCACCATATTTATTGCTGATCCTTCCAGACTTCTATGCAAAAATGAGATCAAACATACAGATCTTTTCTAACTTATTTCTTTCCCTTAGAATTTTCCCCCAGAATGTAAGTTCCTTGGAGCTAGAATCCAGCATCCTTTGTTAGGTCCTATTCCTATGTCCTGGGAAGCAGTCATTGAGACCATGCTCTTGCTTCTGTTTTCAGGTTGGCAGCCTCGGTGGTTCCTTCTCTGTGGGGGAATATTATCTTATTATGATTCTCCTGAAGATGCTTGGAAAGGTTGCAAAGGGAGCATTCAGATGGCGGTGTGTGAAATTCAAGGTGAGAAGCCAAGACACTTGCAGGTTTTATTTTTCTTTCTGTTTCTCCCCCAAAATAAAAAAAACCACTGGCTTCTGTGTGCCTTTCTTTGCTGCTCCCATAGTATAAAGATATATAATGTTACGTCCCCCAGAAAAAGTCTTACAAGTAAGACCTAAAACTGCAGCGAGTTTTTACAAGGAGCTTGGTTTCGAGGTAGTCAGAATAAATGAGAGCAATGTGCTTAGTAACCACACATGTAGTGCTCATTCCTTGGTCACCTGCTCACCTCGGGCTTGTGGCAGTTTGCTAAGCTTATTTGTCTTTTTATTGCAACATCAAACACTTCTGTGTTTAAATCACGACGCATACACACCTTCTCACCACCACCACCATGCTCAAAACTAAACAAGCAAACACCTGACAGACCTACAAATAGCCTTTTCTTCTTGGTTTTGAGAATCTTGAGACATGCTGAGAGGATGTGGCTCAGAAACCGACTAGAAGGGAATTTGGGGCATGAGGCTTGGGGGGTGAAGGAGAGTGTGGCTTGCTTGTTTCTTCTCCTAAAGTGTTCTAAGGGAATTCTCACATTTTTGATAAGACTAGTGAAGGAAAGTAGAAAGGAAAACTATTGTGTTCTTGATTGCTTTTCAATAACCCAAGGAGATAAAGAGCACATCCTTACTTGTTTGCATCAAGCCTTTTTGGCCGCAGAGCAGCATACTTTACACACACACACACCAGAAGAGAGATTTTTCCTCTCTCCTCTTATAAATGATCCTAAGGAGATTTAAGTGATTCTTTTTTAGGCCAAAGTCCTGGTGAGACCTTGGAGCCAATTGCAGAGTTTTCCCTCTCCATTAGCAGAGACCTCTAGGAAGAGATAAATAAACCAGGAGAAGTAGTAAGGGCTGACATCCTCTCTTGGAAGAAGCTCTCAGTGACTGGCGTGCCAGTTAAGCTCAAGAATTTGGGTGGAGTGGAGGCTACCCAGATAGGGCTTTTCTGGGTTTCTGACCTCTCTATGTCTTGCTCCCAGTTCATTCTGTAGATAACACACGCATGGACCTGATAATCCCTGGGGAACAATATTTCTACCTGAAGGCCAGAAGTGTGGCTGAGAGACAACGGTGGCTGGTAGCCTTGGGGTCAGCCAAGGCTTGCCTGACAGACAGTAGGACCCAGAAAGAAAAAGGCAAGTATTGATTGTCCTCTGGACTGGGAACCCTGGGAATCACCTAGTGGCATCTCTGGGTTCCCATATTTGTTATCTTCCTTCTGACCACCTAGCCATAGCCAGCTTTTTTTCTTTTTTTTAAAGTAGTTATGTATTCAGTATTTTATTTATTTATTTTTGGCTGTGTTGGGTCTTCGTTTCTGTGTGAGGGCTTTCTCTAGTTGCGGCCACTCTTCATCGCGGTGTGCCGGCCTCTCACTATCGCTGCCTCTCTTGTTGCGGAGCACAGGCTCTGGACGCGCAGGCTCCAGCGGCCATGGCTCACGGGCCTAGTTGCTCCGCGGCATGTGGGATCTTCCCAGACCAGGGCTCGAACCAGTGTCCCCTGCTTTGGCAGGCAGATTCTCAACCACTGCGCCCCCAGGGAGGCCCCCATAGCCAGCTTTTTATATCATGCAAGTGCTGTATATCTCAGTGGACCTTAAACAGTCTATACCTGACTCTTCTTTCTTAGCATGTCATAGTAGAAAGAATGCAGGTTTTGGAGCCAGATACAACTGGGTTCAAATCATGGCTTTGTGACCTTGACATAGGTCACTTAACCTCTCTAATCTTCAGTTTCCTTATATTTTGAAAAGAGGTAATGACCTATCTTAGAAGGATTACCATGAGGTACCTCGTCTGGCACAAAGTTGACTTTTGGTAAAGAGTAGCTGAGCCAGAGAAGCCTTGGATGTGGTATTTCCTGCAGTAACAGCCCGCTTTCCCCGCCCTGTTCCTGGGGTAGATGGATACTTAATTGTCAGGTTGCTGCTGCTTAATGCTCGTTGACTCAACATCATTAGGTCTCCTGAGAACCACGGCATAACTTTCTATTTTGCCTGGGTCACGAGTGCCAGGGCTTACTGCCTGAGCTCTGCCTTCCCAGCCCCCCAGCCTCGAATGTACACCTGAAAAGATTGGTGGGAGAGAGGGGCCTCTGGGAACAAGTGTTTCAGGGGACCTTTCTCATGACACATATGGCAGATGTGCTTAACTCTTCAAGTAGACACAGTAAAATGACCTATTTGTTGGTTGTTTTTCAATGCTAAGTCGAGAGCAAATTCTAGACACTGTCAGCTCTGACTCAGATCAGGTGGTAATGTGCAGCTTTTTCACGGAGAAGCAAGCAGAGGCAGTTACGATTGTAGCCGAGCCCTCAGCGCCAGGATGGCTGGAATGCCGTGCTAATGAAGGAGCAGCAGGTGTGCAGAGGGTGCCGTTCGCCTTGCCAGGCAGCATGCTGGACCAGTCCTCTGAATTCACAAGCTGTCTTATTAGTGGTAATTGCATGTTACAGAACACTGTTTCCCAGTTTTGAGCACTGGATAGATAGCTGTGACCCCATTTTACAGATAGGAAAACTGTGGCAGAACTGAGACCAAAACCCTGAACCCTTGACTGTTCCCAGTTCTGACACAAGTGGATCAGAGGTATACTGTCTCCTTCTTCCTGTACTGGTGATCATTAAATATGTTGGCTCAAGAAATAATGTAGATTACTTCAGAAGACTAGAAATCTCCTTCTTCTCTTTTTCTTGCTCCCATAACTTCAAATATGTCATATCTGTAACCCATACTATAAACATCTGACTTTAGGCATAGATTATATTTCACTTATCTGTATAGTATGCTAACTAGTATATCAGTTATTTATTCTGGGAATTAAATTACGTTTTCATCATTTTGTTATTTAGAGTTTGCTGAAAACACTGAAAACTTGAAAACTAAAATGTCGGAACTAAGACTCTACTGTGATCTTCTTGTTCAGCAAGTAGATAAAACAAAAGAAGTGACCGCAACTGGTGTGTCCAATTCTGAGGTAAAATACCATTCTTCTTAGCCACGTGACAAGTAGCCCCAGATGTTGCTTACAGGTGCTGCTTATTCTCACATAATCCCTACCTTGGAATTTACTGTTTTTCAGAGAAAAAAAGTGACAGACTTCAACAAAGAGAAGAAGTGTGTGCATTTCAGCATATGGAAGCGTATAGTTTTCCTTCCTGGGATGAATTCAGGATTAATTAATTGCTAATTTTGGAACTTTTAACTTTAGTACTGATGTACTAAAATATGTGTCTCTCCAGTTTGCATAACTTTCTAAAATATAGCCTTAGCTGTCTGGCAGAGCCATTTCTATACTACGCATGTGGCTCCTAAGGTGACAGCATCATGTCTGTCAGTAATATGTGTCTGTCACCTCTGATGAGACTGTAACAGGATTTTATTTCACCGTAATAGATGTTCTGCTTGAGTAGAGACTAGTGCTTTCAAAGATAGAGACACAGCTTTATTTCTCTCCATCATCAGCAAGGATTGCGATTTTTATCATTTATTAATGAAATTGTTATTTACTCATTCTAAAACATATATTAAAAGATCTATCTGGTGTTAAGCTATGTGTTGAATGGTTCACATTAACCAGAGAGGGGTCTCTGCTCTGCTCTCAGAGAAGTTATCTGAAAAACAGTGCCCACAAAATGAAGAATCTGTAGATTATAATTAATGGTTTTAAATTACTTTTCTTAGGTAGTGTATCACTATGCTACTAGTAATATATGTGCTCTAAGTTTTTCTAATAAAGGTGGTTTAACTCACTTTCACCCACTTTTTGGGGGTCTCTCTTACTCATTCAGCAACTGCCTATCGTGTACAAGATACTGTGCTGCGGGAGGGAGATAGGAGGGGTACCAAAACACTTCAGTCCTGCTTTTGGGATGTTAGAGACTAGAGCATTGATTCTCAACCCAGAGCAGTTTTGCTCCTCAGGAGACATTGGGCAACGTCTGAGACACTTTTGGTTGTCACTACTGGGGGAGTGCTGTTGGCATCTAAGGGGTAGAGGCCGGACGCTGCTTAATATCTGCAATGGATAGGAGAGCCACTCCCCCTATATCCCCTGCTCCAGTAAGCCAGCCCCAAATGCCAGTGATGCCAAGGTAGAGAAGCCCTGTTCTAGTAGGAAGGGAAAAAGTGAACACAGCAATGTTTAATTCTAGGAAGTGTTTATAGTAAGTGCCTTGGGAACTTGCTTATGAAACTGTGGTTATGATATTGTGATTTATAATAAGAAATATATGTTTGGTCTTTGTCTAGTTTTTGGCACAGAGCTCCAAAAAATAACCCTTGGAATTTCCAGGTGATAAAAAGTGTCTTTGTTATGTTAATTGGAAAATACTAAGGATAGAGGCTCTGGTTGACTGTAGACCCAAGCAAGTGATTAGAGGGTTGGAACTTTCATTCCTACCCCCTCCCCTCCTGGGAGGGGAGAGGGACTGAAGATTGACTTCAGTCACCCTTGGCCAATGATTTAATCAATCGTGCCCATTTAACGAAGCTTCCATAACCCACAGCATGGGGTTTGGAGAGCTCCCGAGTTGGTGAATATGTGTTGACTGGGGAGAGTGGCATACTCAGGGAGCATGGACGCGCCAAGCCCCTTCCCACATGCCTTGCCCTATGCATCTCTTCCATCTGGCTGTTCCTGAGTTATATGCTTTTATAATATACTGGCAGTCTAATAAGTTAAATGTTTCTTTTAGTTCTGTGAGCTGCTCTGGCAAAGTAATTAAACACAAGGAGGGGGTTGTTGGAATCTTCAGTCTAGAGTGGGTCAGTCAGTAGCACAAGTGACACCCTGAACTTGCCATTGGTGTCTGAAGTGGGGGTGGGGAGCAATCTTGTAGGACTGAGCGCTTAACCTGTGAGATCTGACACTATTTCCAGGTAAATTGTGTCAGAATTGTAAGACACCCGGCTGGTGTCCAAGAATTTCTTGGTGGTGTGGAAAAAAAACACACATTGTAATTGGTGTCTGAAAAATAGTGGTTCACGACCAGTAACATCTAGCTTGTTAGAAATACAAAATTGAGGAAAATATAGAGGCTATGGCTAAAGAACAAAATTCAACTGAGTAAAATTTAAAGATCTTATTAACTTTATTCAGCAATTCATAAATCGGGCAGCGTCCAGTCTAGCAGGTAGAAAGGAGCTGTGAAGAGCTATACCAGGCTAGAGATCTTTATGGACCAAAGTGAGCTGGAACAAGGACGTTATACTGGGCATTCACTGAATGGTTAAAGCAGGGTTACTTTTCTTATATGGAGCAAAGGGAAGTCTTGGAGCCAGGTCAGTACACTAGCTTGTGCCGAGCAGGCAAGCACTGATTGGTTGACCTAGGCCTGCCTTTTCTGGGAGAGCCCAGCATAGAAACTTGGATAAGTTTTTGGTTTGCTGTTGTGAGACTTAGCATGAGTGACTCCATCTTGGGCCCAATCTGGTAACTCTAATGCCACTAAGATGTGGTTACCAAACTCTCTAGTCAGGGGGTAGCCTCAGTTTCCTGAACAACTTATCAATATCAATATCCAGAGGAAAAACAACCTGAGCAAGTGAAATAACTTGGAGAAAAAAATGATTAGATATTCAGAATAATTCCAGTTGCTGAAACCTCTTAGACTCATCTGTACTGAAAGACTCATCTGTACTGTGATTTGTGGTTTCTAATGCTTCTATTCTAGAACTTCATTTTTACTCAGACAGTGGGAGACATTTTTCCATTGATCCCCCTGGTCTTCAGTCCATATAATTCTGTTTGGTGTCTGCCACCCCTTAGAGACCGCAAACTCCACAAGGGCTCAGCGCCTAGCACCTGACATACTGCTGTCATATAGTGTTGTTGAGTTGAGAGAAGTCGTTGCCTTCAGTTGGAGTGGTGGGTGAGCATGAAGGGCAGATTGAGGGTAAGGCTTGCGTATGATTAATAGATAAGTTGGACTTGCTCAGTCTTTTTCTTTTATAACTGATACCCATATTTGTCCAGCAAAATAGACGGGTACACGATTATTGTTATCACCCGTTATTAGCTGGATAAAAGCTCTAAGGACATTCCACAACTGGGCTTTTTCCTTTTTGGCAAGGTAAAGGAGTCTTCACCCTGGTTGTTTTGTAGGAGGGAATTGATGTGGGAACTCTGCTGAAATCAACCTGCAATACTTTTCTGAAGACGTTGGAAGAATGCATGCAGATCGCAAACGCAGCCTTCACTTCTGAGCTGCTCTATCGCACTCCCCCAGGATCACCTCAGCTGGCCATGCTCAAGTCCAACAAGGTAACAGACCAGGTCAGCTTGGCTGCAGTAGGGCATGATGAAAAGTTAAGAAAGTGATATACTGAGCTAAGTTCTCCATCACCCTTTGGCAACCGATAAAGACATTTTTGTAGTGGACTCTCTTTTATGTCCACTATTATATATGCCCTTAGTCCCTCGTATCCAGTCAGTTAGTGTTGGCAGTTTTACCACCTGAACATGTCTCTCTCTGATGTAGCTAGTTTCTCGTCTCCAGCCTCCTTGTCCAGGGAGTCTTGTTGAGATTGGTGATAGCCTTCTAACTAGTTGCCTTCAACTCGACTCTCCCAGGCAGCCTACAGTGTTTCTGTTCATGCAGTGTAAATTGGGCCACTTCACCTAAAACTTTTAGTGGCTCCCTCATTGCCTACAGGTTAAAGTCAAAACGTCTTAGCCCCTTCCCACATCACCAACCTCTTTCTTTTTCATAACTGGCTTGAACGTATTAACTGCTTGTAGCTCCCCCACTTCTTTGGGCCATTTCCCAGTACCAAGAATGCCCTTCTCACCTGTCTTTCCCTGCTTAGCTCTTATTCATCCTTTAAAATTTAATCTCTCTTTCCCTGAATCCCTTAGTTGGGCTAAGAGTTCCTCCTCTACGCATACCCCTATTTTAGCCTTATTCTATATTGAAAGTACCTTAAGGGCAAGAACCCCATACTGTTTACCTTTATGCTTCCAGTGTTTGATACAATGCTGTATCATAGTTTGGTATTTAATAATATTTAATGAGTGTAATAGTAATTACAAGAAAGCTAACCACCAAGGGTATAAATACGGTAATTAGGCCCTTCAAAAGACCATCTTCCTTTTTCTTAGAAATTTGGGTATCCTTATTTGAGACTGGTTGGGATCAATGACTCCTTTCTTTTGGGAAGACCTAAAATTATTCCTCTTGAGTGGGGCAGTGTGTGTTATGATCATATTTACCACTTTCATATGTGATAAAACTCTAAATATATTCTGTTGGGAGTTTAACATGTGAATTTTCTTTTCTTTGCTTCTTTTAAAGATGAAACATCCTATTGTACCAATTCATAATTCATTGGAAAGGTACAGTAACATTTTTTGTTTTTTCTTCTTTCTAAAAATATAAAAATAAGGATATTGGTATTCCTTGTTTTTTTTTTTTAAGAAATTACGTGGTGGGCTTCCCTGGTGGTGCAGTGGTTAAGAATCCGCCCGCCAGTGCAGGGGACACGGGTTCGAGCCCTAGTCTGGAAAGATCCCACTTGCCACGGAGCAACTAAGCCCGTGTGCCACAACTACTGAGCCTGTGCTCTAGAGCCCACACGCCGCATCTACTGAAGCCCACGTGCTCTAGAGCCCGTGCTCCGCAACAAGAGAAGCCACTGCATTGAGAAGCCCATGCACAGCTACAAAGAGTAGCCCCTGCTCACTGCAACTAGAGAAAGCCCATGTGCAGCAACAATGACCCAACACAGCCAAAAATAATAAATAAATTTTAAAAAGAAAAGAAAAGAAATCATGTGGTGGTTTTTCTCATGGTTTGAGATGATACCAGAGGTGACCCTGAAGCACTGCAAATCTTTCATTCAGCACTGACTACTAGGGAAGATGTTTGCATTTCCCCAGGATATGGATCTCACCCACCACAGCTAATAACTTTTCATTTCTCTGTTGTACTGAGTATTGGAACCCCCTCTCTTGTGAAGGAGCCGAGCATTGATTTAAATGTGGTTTTATCAGAAAAGACAGTGCTATTTTGTTTCATTGAAAAATAAAAATCCTAGGTAGCTTTACAGGTTGGAAAAAGAACATAATATCAAAATCTGAACTACTGAAAAAAAGTACACGTTTACACAGTTATGTTCCTATTATTTAGGGTCTTTATTCAGTTATTATTTCATATAAGCATTCCTGTATTTTGACATTGTCCATGTATTTGTCCTTTCAAGTTGTTATTTAATATTTTCATCTCTTTATATACAGTTGTTTGTTTCTTTAGTACAAGGATTGTTCCCCAATTTGGTTAATAATTTTCTCCTGATCTAAATATTTCTACTAGGAACATCTTTGTAGATTTTTTTTTCTTTTGAGGTATTTCATCAATATACTCCTATATTTTTAATTGCCAAGTTGAAATACGGTATTTTTTTAGAAAAACAAATGCTTTTCCTGGAGTCCACATGTAGCTTGGACCTTTTCCCTTTATTCGTATTAGAAGAAAATGATTTTGTTCTAATTTGGCTGAGTCTAGTTATTTATAATAAGATGTTATGATTGTCCCTTTAACAGAATCAGTTATTTCACTTGCATGTTAAATAGCCTTTTATGTTACCTTAAAGAGCAACAGATACTCAGGATGTATTGTGTCCTCCTGGGTTTTTTTTTTTTTTTTTTTGTCTTCCTTGACCACAGCTGTGGCTTCTAGACAGTTAACTGCTAGGCAAACAAATGGAAGTGGCCAGTGATTTGAGAGGTGAGGAGAGAGGAAAAAACCTTCCAGGGAGAAGCTGAGGCAAGTGAGAAAAAGTGTTGAATGTGGTACCTGTAGAAAAGCTGATTGAAAACCCGGGTGCTCTCAGTGAATATTTCCTGTTGCTGGTGGGGAGCAGGAAGTTGGAGTCAGCTGAGGGTGCATGAAGAGCCATGAATGGCTCTTTGGTCTCTGAACTTCAGCCTGGAGACAGGCCTGCTCCCAGCACAGGAGGATACCCGCCTTTGAGGCAGGAGGGTGGGGTGAGAGATTTGGCTTGATTTAACAGTTCTGTTTTTCAATCAATGTTAAAGGGAGTTGGTAATTGTGGTTGTGGACCCTTCCCCATCCCTCAGAATAGGATCTATCTGTGCAATCTATTTGTGACCAAATAATTGGACTTCTTGGCTTTTTTCCTTTTAAAAAAATTTTAGGCAAACAGAGTTAAACAGTTGTGAGAATGGATCTTTACATATGGAAATAAATGATGATGAAGAAATCCTAATGAAAAACAAGAGCTCCTTATGTTTGAAACCTGCAGAGACAGATCGCAGCATATCAAGTGAAGAAAATACAGATGATAATATAACAGGTAAAAACAAAAAAGGTGTGAATAAAAGGATCATGGGGCTTTGATTCATTATCCATGATGCGACACTTGATAGGGACTGACCTCAAGACAGCGTGCTAGGTAGCTCCCGAGGCAGCTGTTCGTAAGATAACAGAGTTCACTTGGAAACGTTCTGCCATCCCACCTGACCCCCCTATTGAAAAGGCAGAATGAAGAGGAGTTTCCCACTCACTGTTCTTAGCTGTGATGTCCATGGGCTTCAGTGAGCTGTAGCTGTCTGTGCTGACTTTTTAGAGAGTATGAGTATTAGGGCCTTCTGCTCAGAATTTCAAAGTCCATTGAACATAGACTATGATGTGAGACTTAAGAGTCTGCAGAGTTATGGCAGTTCAGTTTTCCATCCTCCTGGTTTCTGGTGAGGCCTGAGGATGTCCGAGTTCACCAACCACCATCAGACTTTCGCCTGGCCGTCTCTGTTCATCAAGCCAAATTCCCAAGTTTTTGGTAATAACCTGTAGTTGAAAGTGCTGCCCTTTTCGATTTACTAATTTCATTGGTTCTAACTACTAAAACCAACTTCAGATCAGTCCATGACAATCATCTTAGAGTTTTTAATTGTGTTATAAGTGTGTATTAAATAGTTTGAAAATAAAATTTTTTTTAAAGTTTCCTCCTCATCTCCTCTGGTGAGTGGGGGGAAGAAAAGATGCATTTTCATAGCTGTTAACCTGCAGCAAGCAATCCATACATCACTGAAGTCTTATCCCTTGAGTAAGTAATAGACAGGAGAATTTCTGTTAAAACAGTACTATTATTTATTTGACCCAATAATTTTTTTCTAGGAATTTGTCCTCAGGGAATAGTCAGATTTAAAGACAAATATATATGGACAGGGATGTCCTTTATGACATTACAGTTAATTCTCATTACTCATGGTAGTTTTGTTCTATAAAGTCACTGCAAACACTGAATTAGAAAATACTGAACCGTTGCTCCTAGGGGAAATACATGGTTAGGTTCCCGCAAGCCTCTTTTCACATTTTCATCAACTGATCAGAACATATTGTTGTTTTGTGTGTTTCTGTTTAAAGACACCTTGTTGGGGAGAGGGATAAATTGGAAGATTGGGATTGACATATACATACTACTATATATAAAATAGGAAACTAATAAGGAACTACTGTAAAGCACAGGGGACTCTACTCAGTACTCTGTAATGGCCTATATGGGAAAAGAATCTAAAAAAGAGTGGATATATGTATATGTATAACTGATTCACTTTGCTGTACACCTGAAACTAACACAACATTGTAAATCAACTATACTCCAATAAAAATTAAAAAGAAAAGAGTCCCTCCTCCTAAAGGAAAAAAAAAAGATACCTTGTTTATATAGATTGTTGACTCATTAACATTGAACCCATGGCCAACAGCACTATAACTCATGCCTGAACGAAGCTTCTCTCTTTTTTTTTTTTTTTTTGCGGTACGCGGGCCTCTCACTGCTGTGGCCTAGGCCCAGCGGCCATGGCTCACAGACCCAGCCGCTCCGCGGCACGTGGAATCCTCCCGGACCGGGGCACAAACCCACGTCCCCTGCATCGGCAGGCGGACTGTGAACCACTGCGCCACCAGGGAAGCCCACGAAGCTCATCTTATATAAGCTTATATAACACGTGTTTTTCCATAAGGCACATCACAGCCTTCTTGTGCTTAGGAACACTAGGCAGCACTACACTTGGGGGTCCTTTTAAACAGCAAAATCAACAACGAAATGCACAGGAATGCAAAAAAAAAAATGGCACTAAATAAACACATTTGCGTACAGTATGAAAGGTAAAACAAGAAGGCAGAGTGTCACCTTGTTCGACCTCAGCTGGGAACATGCGTGTCAGGTAACTCAAAATTTTTTCACCACTCTGCACATATCCAAAATGACTGCAAGAGTTCCATGAGCGTTGATTTTAGTATTACAAATAAACTTCAGCAAGTAGGCAAATCCACAAAGACAGAATACACTAATATTGAGGCTCAACTCTACTTATAATACTGAAATTTTAGAAACTACCTAAATGCCCGCCACATAAACATGATTCAATATTACATGGTCATTAAAACCATGTTTTGAAGAGTATTGAATGATAATGAAAATATTCATGATATACCGTTCAGTGAAAACAGGCTGGATGAAAATCTACATGTATTTAAACTCAATTTTGTTTGTGTGTATATGTATAGTATTTACTGATTTTTCTTTCTGTATACTTTTCTGTGTTAAGAATGTTCAACAATGAATATATATATATATAGTAATCTTATAATACATAAATAAAAGGTTAGTAATAGGTATCTCCTGCTTTACAGTCCAACGTGAAATGATAAAGGAAGATGGAGAGGAAAACCTGGGAAATCATGACAGCCACTTGGCACAGTCTGAATCCCACTCCTCAAGCAGCTCTCCAGAAGCCCACTGGGAAGAAGGCCAAGAAGTCATCCCAACTTTCTTTAGTACCATGAACACCAGGTATTCTGTACTCTCTAACATCACTGACAGTTGGATACGAGCTTTCCTTCTGGAAAGTCAATGTTGGTGTTCCTTTCAGGGGATGGCGTATCCTAACAGAATAGAGAATGTGGCATACCAAGCATCTGCTTTACTGTTCACCTTGCCTGAAGCAGTGGATGAGAAGGAACTGGATTGTGAGAGTATACTCTGTCAACAAGTTTTAGCTTGCTTTGGTGGATTGTCTTTGGAAAATGATTTTATTAGACTGTGTTATAATAGAAGAACAGTCACTGGGGCATATTTGTGAGATGAAGTTAAATGATTTGACCTACAGAGGGGCAGCTGTTTTCATGACTGCCTCTGAACTGCAGAGCATGCTAATGTTGTGTTTTCAATCTTTCCTCCTCTGTATCACCAAATTGTTTAGCTTTAGTGACATTGAACTTCTGGAAGACAGTGGCATTCCCACAGAAGCATTCTTAGCATCATGTTATGCTGTGGTTCCAGTATTAGGTAAGATTGCTGGATTTGCCTTAAATTCATAGTCTCTAGAATCTGTTTCACTGCAGTTATTTTGTAGTAGAAATATGCTGAGCTATGTGTACAGTGAGATGACCCTTCTTATCTACCTCTTCATATCACTAGGCACATATAGTTAAAACTGTGTGACCTTAAGCATTATTACATATTTCCATTTCATTTCTAATTATGATTAATATTGATCTTAGAGTTGTGTAATGAAAAAAGGGAATTCTGTTTTCTAGAAATCTTACTTAAGAGCAAAAGTGAAAGTCGTTGAGGAACAGATCTTCAAATCTGTTGGTACTATGAAAAAACATTTTACCAGCTAAAACTTCTTTCAGATTAAAAAAAGATATATATATAACTTTATTTAAGTTTAAATTACATTTACTTTTTATAGAGCCAGTAGTACCAGGAATTGCTAATGTGTTGAAATTTGCTATATAATCCACTTAACTCTGTATCTCTTTTTTAAATCAAGGTATATCTTGCATAGAACTTAACTGTTATAATTCAGTGAGTTTTGACAAATGCATCTACCTATGTAATCCACATCTCTATCAAGGCAGAGAATGTTTTCATCACCCCAGAATGTTCCCTATGCCAGTCAGTCCACAACCTGTCACCCAGCCCAAGGCAACCATACTGATTTCTGTCACCATAGATTAGTTTTGCGTGTTCTAAAATTTTACATAAGTGGAATCATGTTACGTACTCTTGCATTATTATACTCTTGATAGTATAATGTTTTCACCTTTTTTGTTACATGTATTAGTCGCTCATTCCTTTCTATTGCTGAATAGTATTCTACCCCATTTTGTTTATTCATTCTCCTACTGATAAACATTTGGGTAGTTTCTTGTTTGGGGCTATTATAAGTGAAATTGCTCTGAACGTTTTTGTGTCTGTGGGCACATGTTTTCATTATTGAGTAAACACCTAGGGGTGGAATTGCTGATTCATAGGGTTTATACATGTAATTTCATGAAGAGTGGTTGTACCATTGTGTACTTCCAATAGCAAAATATGAATATTCTGGTTGCTTCACATCCTCACTAGCACTTGGTGGTGTCAGTATTTTTGGTTTTAGCCATTTCTGTGAGTGTTTGGTGGCTTTAATTTGTATTTCTCTGGTGACTAATGATGTTGAGCACTTTTTCATATGGTTATCGACCATTGCTATCTCTTCCATTGTGAAGTCTGTTCAAATCTTTAACCTATTTTTAAAAGTTGGTTAATTTTCTTTTTATTATTGAATTGAAAGTTCTTTGTATGTTCTGAATAACATTTCATTTTAGACGTACTCATTATGAATATTTTCCCCCAGACTATGACTTGTTCATTTCTTTTCTTAATGATGCCTTTTGAAGAGCAGGGTTTTTAATTTTCATTAAATCCAATTTATCTGTGTTTTCTTCTTTTATAGTTAGTGCTTTCAGTATCCTAAAAGATCTTTGCTTATCCCCAAGGTCATGAAGATAGTCTTCTGTGTTGTCTTCTACACTTTTTATTTTTGATTTTAAGTTTACATCTGTGATCCATCTTGGAATCAGTTTTTTATGTGGTGTGAGGTAAGGGTTGAGATGCCTTCTTTTTTTTTTTTTTTTTCCTTTATCTGGTTGTTCAAGAACCATTTGTTGAAAAAGTATCTTTTTACCCTTTTATATTACCTTGGCAGCACTTTGAAAACCAGTTGACCCTATAAGTGTGGGTCTATTTCTGGACTCTCTTTTGTTTCAGCCATCTGTTTTTTTTCCTCATCCTAGTATTATAGTATCTTAATTACTGTGTAAGGCTTGAAATCAGATAATGTATTCTTCCAGTTTTGTTCTTCTTTTTCAAGATGTTTTGGCAATTCTAGGTCCTTTGCATGTCCATATAAATTTTAGCTGTTAAAATGAATGTCAATATTATGACATAGTATGAGTGTGTTTCATGTTTGGTAATTGCAATCATTGTTGCTTTTGTTGTGGTCATCCATTTACAATGCTTGGTGTCAGTTTATTTATCTCTTGTAAAAATAAAATACAGTGTGTGACGGGGTGGGGGGGGGGAGAATCATGGGCCATGCATGCTTCCCATTACTTTAAGGGAAAAAGCAAAGCTGCCCATCCCACTAATTCAACCCCAGAGAGGAAGAAGAGCCCTGATACAGATCAAAGAGAAAAACTAAGACCGTATCCAGGGGTCAGTGTACTAGAGTGGACCTTTCCAAAGATGTGTGGAGGGTATCAAAGTTCCCATCCTCCTTCCATGACTCCTCTTCACTCTCCTGGATAGGATAAGCAAGGACAAAGTGGAGCCCACAGAGTAGGGGGGCATGCAGGTGGCTTCCACGTGGTCCAGTTGGCCAAAGAAAGGAGAGTCTATATACACACTGGGACTAGAGGTTGAAGGGGATTTTTTTTTCCTGTAGGATTCCTGGGACCATACATTCTTTGATAAGCATGTATGACAGTAGGAGGCAGGATAGAATAGCAGTCTGATGGAAGAGCTACAAGGTAACTCCAATTCCATCCTACCCAGTAGTTATGGCCAATAATACAAGTTATCCCTCTTATCATGAAGATGCCAGGAGTCTTAAGTCTTAAACCTTAAAATCAGAGAAATCATAAATACTTCTCTGTATAAATGAAAATAAATCTCATTACATATATCCCAAACATACACAGAAACAGAAAACGACTATGGTTTAGGAATAAAAAAAGGAGTAAGGTAGTAAAATGCAGTATTCTGATAAATGTACTGGTTTTCTGTACTAAGCCAGTAAACCACTCAAAACTTAGTGAGAGTAAGTAAAACATAAGTACTACCAACTGATTGTTTTGAATAGATAGAGGCATTTCTGAATAAGACATACTGTATTATATAAGACACAAAAGAGAGCTTGTTCTATGTGTCCCATTGTGATTTTTTTTTTGAAGTAATGAATCTTGAAAACCTTTCAATAAACATATGTGATTTTCTTACTATTTCTCTAAAAAAAAAAAAATCCTGTTGGGATTTTGATTAGGATTACATTGAAACTGTAAACCAATTAGTAGGAAATTGGCATCTTAAACAACATTGAGTCTTCTAATCCATGAATGTGCTATATCTCTCATTTACTTAGGTCTTTATTTTCACAACGTTTTGTATCGTGTAAAGGTCTTACACATCTTTTGTTAGGAATAACTTTTAGAATTTTATGTTTTTTTATGCTATCATGAAAAGTATTTCATTTTCCAGTTGTTTATTAATAGCATATAGATACAATTGACTTGTACATTGAGTTGTCTTTTACAATCATGAATGAGTTAATTTATAAAATATATTTTTCTGTGTTTATTGAAATTATCATGTTTTTTTCTTGTACTCAGTGTAATAAATTACATTGTTTGGATGAATTTAAGCCTGCTATCTTGCTGTCTGTTTCTACCATCTTGCTACTTATTATCTGTTTGTCTCATGTGTTCTTCCTTGTTTACTCCTTTCTTGATTTCCACCCAATTAATCAATTATTTTTTTGTATTCTGTTTTATTTCCTCTTTTAGCTTTTTAGCTACCTATCTTTGTTCCTGCCTTTCTTTTGGATGAGTCAAGTATTTTTTAGAATTTTATTATATTTTCTCTTTTGGCTTTTTGGCTATACCCCTTTGTGTTACTATTTTTAGTTGCTCTTATCCAACAAAAATATTCAGACTACATATATAATTTTATATTTTCTGGCAAGAATATTAAAATTGTAAAGCAAAACAGATAAAACTAATTTTAATAATGTATTTTATCTAACTTGGTATATACAATATATCATCTGAACATGGAATCAATATAAAAGAATCATTATTGAGATATTTGGCATTCTTTTTTTGGTACTGAGTCTTTGAAATCTGGTATATATTTATACTTATGGCATATTTCAGTTTGGAATCGGTACATTCCAAGAGCTCAATAGCCACACATCTACTGGCTACCGTATTGGACAGTGCAGCCCTAAGGATTACAATGCGCATTCTAAACTTACAAGGTTATCCTCACCTGCCCTTAGGCCCTTATTATAGTTACTCACTTCAGAGCAGTGAAGTAGAAAAAAGCAATGACAGTGTGCCAGGAACCTTTGAAGCTTATGTTTAGAAAATGATTTAAAAGCAAAAAATAAAAGTTTGGCGGGGGGGGGGGGGGGGCCCTGTTAAATTCATTGCTACTATAAAAAATATTTTCCACTTGAAAAAATTGCATTTTCAAAGATGTTTTCAATCTTTTCTTCTAGACAAACTTGGCCCTACAGTGTTTGCTCCTGTTAAAATGGATCTAGTTGGAAATATTAAGGTGAATATACTGGCTTGTCTCCGTGGAGACTGTATATTTGGAGGGAGTAGCTGCATGAAATCTCATTCAGAAACAAATGATTGTTGAGTTTTATACTCGGGATGAAAAGTATAGGCCAGCTGTAAGAACCTTTCTCAGAGGAAAAAATACTTTAAAAACAGTACTTTAAAACCCTGAAACTATTTAATTCTAGCTTAAGCCTAATAAGAATCCTCAAACAAATAAAACAGATTACTTGGAAAGCATAAGGACGAAGGTAAGAGAGGCTTAATTCATTTTGATTTCTTAGAGGCCTGGTTGACAAAGTTAGGTCTCAACAGTAATCTGACTTGCTTGATAGCTTTAGCACTTTTAACTTAGGTTATTTCCCTGCTTCTCCTGCAGAAAGTAAATCAGAAGTATATAACCAACAAAGAAGAGTTTACCACACTCCAGAAGATAGTGCTGCATGAAGTGGAGGCCGATGTAGCCCAGGTTAGGAACTCAGCTACAGAAGCCCTCCTGTGGCTGAAGAGGTGAGGCAACTGGGGTGGGGCAGCAGTTGAAATCCAGCTTAGTTGAAATGTTACCCCTACCAAAAAAAATTGTTATGCAAAAGAGGCTACTTCTGAGTGAAAGCTGTAACCCATGTATAGCCTTTTCTAGAAGGCCTGAAGAATAGAATATCGACTTTTTTTTGCCTCTGTCTTGATAGTGATAAACATTGTTAATATTAATAGAATATATAAGATAGGAATCATAAAGGACAGTAAAGCCGATTGGTTTGTCTTTAAGTCAGTGGATCGCAAACTGTAATGGCATCAGATTCACCTGGAGGGCTTATTAAAAAACACAGATTGCTCCACCCAAAACCCAATTTCTGATTCAGTAAGTCTGGAGGGGAGCTCCAGAATTTGCATTTCTAACAAGTTCCCAGGTGATGCTGAAGCTGCTGGTCCTGGGACCACATTTTGAAAACCACTGTGTAGGTATTTCAGATAAGAAGCGTCTAGGGCAAGCTAAAGGGAAATCACAGGGAAGAAACTTAGAAAGGACTGCCATGTGACTTGACTTGTTTATTGCTGTGCCCAAGATACTACTGAAAAAGAAGCTGATGTCTGCCATTTATTCATACCCATTCAACATAAGTGAACTTTGAAAATAATATTTCTTCCTCTTTTTTGTTTTAGAGGTCTCAAATTTTTGAAGGGATTTTTGACAGAAGTGAAAAATGGTGAAAAGGACATCCAGACAGCCCTGAGTAAGTGTTATTTACATTTTGGTTGATTAATTGAATAGGATGTGGAATGGAGACCCTTGGAGGAGGAGATAGGGTGTGCTTTTCAAGATCTGATTTTGGTATTTTTCTATTTCATTATTATTAATTGTTTGTTTCTTATATGCTTTGTTAAAAAAGAACTCGAGATAGTGACCTGGTAGTCTAGATCTAACTTATTAAAAATCAGTATATCTTAAAGAAGAGCTAAATTAATAGAGAGCCATCTTTTAATCTTAATAGGAAAACCTAATATTTTTAAGAAGTCAGTTCTTCCTAAATGAATCTTGAGATAACTGTGTAGTTTTCTAAAATCCGTATCCAGAGGGAAGCTAGTTTTGGAGACCATAAAAGGGAGGGTGTGGGGAACCCTAGGTTTTGCTCTGAAGTAAGATGAAGGGCTGGTCATCATCTTGTATTCCTCAAGTGCCCTATGTGCCCCATTTTTGTGGTGGTAGTTGAGATTCGGATGAAGGCCTTGGTCAAAGGAGATCGTCCGACATCTCCAGCATCTTAATGCAGTGACTGGAACATTGTAGGTACTTAATAAACATTGGGTGGGTGGGTGGATAGATGGATGGATCAATGCACCTATTGGACCACTTTTGGAAAACATTGAAGACTTGGAAGCATCCTCATAGTGCCACTAACAGACTGGCTAAACTCTCAATCTTGGTCTCTAGGAAATCCTTCCAGGATGGGCATTGAGGTGATCAGATGGGAGTGAGATTTCCATATTACTTTGAAGCCCTGCATTATTATGATGTAGAGAAGCACATGGTCAGGCTCTAGGCAGTCATGATTATAAATAATGAAATGAATGAGTTAGATACTTCTGCTGGGGAGGAGGAGCCAGTGTTCACACAGCATTTTATCAATGTCAGGGGTGAGTTCTTCCTTTTGTTAGTCCTCCCTTTGGGTCATGAGTCTTGAGGGATCCTGCCCCTGTGTGATTTTCCCAGGCCTCCCTGTATAGAAACTTGCCGATGTGCCGTGAAACAATAAAAGCTGATATTTCTGTAACACTGTATAAAAAATTTAGACAACCTAGTCCTCACATCAGTCCATTTTTACAGGTTAGGTAACTGAAATTCTGAAAGATCAAAAGACACGCTAAGACCACAAAGGATCTGAAGCAGGGTCATTTTGGGATCCTCAGCTGTAAGGTCCTCATTTCTCCCACAGAAGGTCTTCTCCACCGTCCCTGAGCTACCTGCATTTTGGGGTTTCTCATACATCCTTGAATTTCCAGGACCGTCTCAGTTATATCCTCTCCTAAGTGTCCTGATTACAGTATTAAAAATATATTCACCATGACTATTAGGACTCCCTAACCAGTCTCCATCAAACTTGATGACTTTGTGGAGTGATTAAGATCATGGGCTAGGTGCCCTTAGACAATTTACTTAACCTTTGTGTGCCTCAGTTTCCTCATCTGTAAAATGGGAATGATGACTTGATTTCCCTAATAAGATTGTTGTAAAGATTAAATAGGTTTATGCATGTGAAAAGATTAGAAATTTGGTACATAATAAGCACTTAATAGAGGTTAGCTTCTATTGTTTATATTCTCATCATCATGACATATACAAAGTTGATAACCTACCAGAAAATGGGACTTATTTGTCCCAAATCACAAATGGAAAGTTACCAAGCTCAGCTGCCAAGCCTGAAATTTCTCTCCAGGCTGACTTCTTAGTATGGAAGCTCCGCACTGGTAGGAAGACTCCACCACCTGCAGGAAATGCAGAAGGTATGGGATTCAGCACTGTGTGCGTGGTGGACTCCACACGTCACAGGATGCTACTGCTTTCTGATGGCTGGCTGTGTGAGGGCAAGTGGAGAATGCTAATCTCATTACCCCTCTGCTGGAGCTGGGATAGAGGAGAACCCAGCTGCTTACCAGACACAGCAAGTGAAAAGAAAAGCTTTGCCCCTTGGAGGTGGAGAGACAGTTGAGGATATACCCTTTCTGCCCTGCCCCCATCCCTAATTCTGCCCCCTTTCCTCCCCTATCTTTTACTTGATTTGAAAGCTGGGCCTAGAGATGTTGACTTTATGAAGAGAGAGGAGACTTGAAGGGCAAATGCTGCTTCAAAACTGAAATAATCACAGCCAATCTCAGCTTTTCCTTCCTTTTCTTCCCCGCTGGACTGTTTTCAGTGGAAAGGAAAAGGGACCATAAATTTGAGATTTTCATCCTTGATGCTCAGGGTTATTTCAGAGGTCTTCATGATTTAAATCATCTTTGCTTACTGGGATCCCTAGTTTCCTGCTGCTGTGCAATGTGGAGAGATAAAGCTCCCCTAACCAGCCCCCTTCCCTCTAAACACAGACACAACAAGTTCTGTGCAAGCAAATAAGAGAGATTTATGAGAACTGTTTACACATTAACTATGCAGAACCCACAGGCTGCTTGTTGCCTATTTCTTCTGGATTGCTGGCTTTTTTCTCATTTTGAAATCACAGGCTTTATAAGCAGAAGTGATATTTTGTCTAAAATGAGATAGTTTAGGTATATAAGTAAAAGAGTGGGTATGTGCAATTTATATGCCACATATAGGCAAATTAGCTTGCATTTTTTATTCTGAAATTGAGTTATTGTAATAACAGCTACCATTTATAGAGCACCCAGTGTTGGCATAACACTAGGTTCTCCATAAACATTTTATTTAATCTTCTGAGTACTCCCCTTTTACAGCAAGTAAACTGAGGTTTAGAGAGGATGAGTACTTTCCCTAGGGTCTCAGATCTAGATCAGTGGTTCTCAAAGTGGTCCAAGGACAGCAACATCTTCATCACCTGGAGACTTATTAGAAATGCAGACTACTGGGTCCCACCTGACACCTGCTGACTCAGAAACTCCCAAGGTGGGGCCCAGCAAATGCGTGTGTTCACAAGTCATGCAAGTGATTCTAACCCATGCTCAAGTGTGAGACCCGTTCATCTAGAGCTGGGATGTTGAAGCTCACCTGTCACTAGGCTACATTTGGTTATTTGGGAATTTTGACTGCATCTAAGTGATTATTAAATAAGCAGGAATAAAAGTACTGAAATTAGTTACCCATAGCATCAGTTAATTTTGCCTCCTTTTCATGATAATTGGCTGGTTACCCAATGGCTGAAAACTTTTCTTAACCTAGGAACAGCAAGACAATTAGTAGGGATAAAATAAGGACACTCCCAAATTTGAAAACACTGCTTAAGAAAGGTTTTGAGGTAACTGCTCATAATTTTGGATAGTCTTAGTGGCTTTGAAAATGGGAGATGATATGTAACAGTCCTAAATGACACAACGGAAGCCTTGACATCTATTAACTCTCTGGAAAATGCATGTATAGTCATTGTATTGCTGCAGTTCTGTGACCTAGAATGAGTTTTCAGCAATCGGAAGGAGGCCTTGGGCTTTATACTGCCCCCTTTTGCATTTGAGCCATCACCTGAATTCCCCATAATGATGATCAGAGTGGAATATTTTGGGTGGTCTCATGCCAAGAGCTGCTCTGAACTCTAGTGTCCTCTGACATTCTCTAGAGATCACTCTAAGGAAAGAGTTGGGTACACAAGGCAAATGTGTTTAATGGCCCACCCTGTAGCTGAGCCCCTCCATTCACAGACGCCACATCAAGAAGAGGCTTTGGAAAGCATCTTTGTAAGTGAAATGAAGAAAAGTTGCTCTGCCATTTCATGCACCATTGTACTAAATATTATGTGTTCTGCACTATTCCCTCAGTGGGATAGCATATTGCCACATCCCTCACCTCGGAATGATTCCGTAAATGTCAGGTAAACATTAACCTAACCAAGATCTGTAGCACAGGATAGGAGGAAAAAAAAAGGTAGAGGAGGCTCACTTATGCATTTAATATGAAAGGCTTTCACAAACAAGGAGAGCTATATGAGAGAGATGAAGTTAGAACTCATAATCAGATATTTGACATCAAATCATAACTTGACTAATTATTCTGAAAGTACCAGGGAATGTGAATCAAGTCATGCCCTTTCCAGAACTCTTAACAGCATGTGCTTCTAATGGCAGAATTGGCTTACAGTACAAGTTTTCTTCTCGATGGTGCCTGAAGGTAACAAAGGATGTCTCTGGGTACTTGTTCCATCTCTGTCAACTGGTTATTGAGTTGGCTTTTCTCCATACAATTCATTTTGCCCAAAGCTTAGTCACTGTAAAGAACTTGGGGGTACTTTCCTAGTAGTAGGTTTTTTTAAATTATATCAAATATTTATCATTTGACCAAATAGGTAAATACAGTACCATCTACTACCTCATAACCCCATTACTTCCAGAGAAGATCTTCATCCAGAATTTGCAGTTTATCGTTATATAATGAATGTTTTTATACTTTTACTATATATTTATGTGTCCACAAACAGTATCTAGTAATGTATTGCATGTTTTAAACTCATGTACATGGTGTCACATTATACACATTCTTCCTTTTTCACTCAGTATTTTCAGATTTATTCACTGCTTATTCACTTTCAAACCTTTCTTTGTTCGTGATTCTTGCCTAAGGACTTCCTAGTTTAGCTCATTTGCAGAACTGAGATGATTGTCACTTCCTGAGCTCAGTGAATGATGGATTTCACCTTTTCTGGCTTTGCTTGTCTACTTCTCAAGCTGTCTCCTAAGACTTAGATTTGCATTTCTCCTTTGCCCTCTCTACAACCCAAAGTAACTTTGCAAATTCTCACTAATTATAGATTTACAATAGAGAAACACTCTCATATATTCTGTTCCTGGACAGAATAGCTATCCACCAACAGTAATGGAAAGGTAGTTCTTGTTCAGATGCTATGATAGGTTGAGGCATAATCTCTAAATACCTCATAGAAAGTTTTTGACTAACCATTAAAGAAGTCAAATCTGCATCTTTATGAATAGAATAAGGTTCCAATTTTTTCAAGATGTGGCTGGGAAAAGGCACGTTTTTCATTTTCATTATTTTGTTTTATCACAAAGAATAAACATTAGTTTTGTCAAAATGGTTTAATGTGACAAGAATGCCCCAAGTTCTCATTGCTTTTAGCTTTGTGACCTTGGGCAGGTAACTCTCTCTCTGGGTCTTCTATTTTTTCATCTGTAAGAGGAAGAGAATTGGGCAAGGTGATTGTCAACACTTCCTACTTAGAAATTTTGCCTCAGTTTCTAAGGAACTGACAGATTTCAGAGAACTGGGAGAAGGGAATCATTTATGTCTTTCAGAGGCCAAAAATACTTCCAGATTATAGAACATGCATTATGATAATGAATGGGTATTATAGTGAAGATTAATGTATTTCATTATCTAATCTTCTCTGGGTAACCAAAATAGGTCAATGCTTAGACTTCATCCTAATTTAATGCAGCCTCACATGGCAGGGATATTTGCAGCCCTAGAAGTCAGCTAAAGACTTGGGGCAAGTCCTTTTCATTTATGAGTTTTATTTTATTTGTTGGTATTCAATTGTGGAGGTGGTCTTCCTAGGCCTGAGTCAGGACCTAGCCTAAATTCTCTGCCTCCCTCTTCTCCCATTAGACTTACTGGCCCACATTTTGCCCAGTGGGACTCTTCTCTGGCAAGATGCAGGCACAGCAAGGAACAACTGCCTTCTCTAGAAGGGCTGGGGGGAGACACAGATCGTGTTGCTGTACAAACACGCTCCCTTCCTTAGACCAGCCTGCCCCTCTTACTTGGACTCACAGCATCCTTGTTTTCTTGCTGTCCCATAGAAGGGAGCATGGAGAAGGGTTTCTGGGCTTTTTTGAGTGGTTGACTTCACAGGCAAAGTGTAGGAAAGGTATAAGGCCCCTGAGGTTGGGGTAGCACTGGATCCAGAGCCCTTATAAACAGGCAGTTTGTCTGCCAGGTGAACTCTGGAGCCGAAGGCTCAGGGACCAGGACAGCGGTCAGCTGCGTTTGCTGCATACCGTAAAGAAATACTGATCTCCTTTTACTTCCCTACCACAATTCCAAATCAGAATGATCGTGACTGTTAGTAGAAGAAAATAATACTGTCTGTATAGGAGAAAAGACTTCAGAGACTATACCTCCAGAATGCCCTCTGTGGTTACCTCTGGGAGGCATGATTATAGGTTTCTTTAGTTCTTCCCTTTTTGCATTTTCCTGAACATTACTTGTGAAATCAGAAAAAAAGCAGTAAGTGTTATTTTAAACTACCACGGTGCCTCAGGTGGGAAGTTTAGAATCCTTGACACGGCATAAAAAAGGTCCTCACAGTTTGGCCCCAGCCCCAGTGATCTGCAGCCCTACTGGACTGTTCCCCCTTCATGCCACCATCTCTCACAACTGCATGTAGCTTTCTCTGTCTGCAGCCCCAGGTACCACCCTACTCTCTGCCCTACCCAGCCTTTGAGACTCCTTTGGAGAATTCTTTCTGTGCACTTGCTCCCAGGCTGGATTCATCTCTCTTTTCCTGTAGCACTGGATAGAGATCTCTGTTACAGCAGTCAGCAATTTGCATAACGATGATTTGTTAAAGGCTGGCTCTCTTATAAACCCATGAACTTCCTGAGGGCAAGGGACTGAGTTTAAAGCACCCAGTGATCCCTGCTGCCTTGCACTTAGTAAGGGGCAGTGGTAGACTCGCACTAAGTTCTTGCTGAATGGAGCAGCTGTTCCCATCACAGATGTCTACGAGCAGATTGTAATGGCACTAAATTTCATCTACTGATTTCTAATGGCATTTAATACCTTACGTGGATTCGGATCACAAGAAAGAAAGTGTTCCCACTATACGTCTGTGACTCACCTCAGGATGTTTTCCATGGACTGTACACCTTCTTACCAGCCCAGATGGCTCCTTAGACGGTTAGAAATTTGACCGTCTTACTGATTTACTGCGGGGGCTGTGCCTAGTATTTCCTGCCCGTCTGCACCTGTATGCTAGCAACCCTTTCTTCACTAAGGTCTTAAATACCATCTAAAATGTCCCTGATAACATCTGTCCCCTTAGAGAATCAGATAGGTTTTAAGTGTGGCTTACATTGAAGACTTGTATCTTTGACACTGTCTTAGCCTACAGACTGCTCTCCTAAGAAAAAGATTGAATTTAATCTCGAGTTCTCCTTTAGGCTATTTCTAAGAGTCCTTTGTGCCCTTGAATTTATTGATTTTTATCATTTCTGCTTTAGCTTCACCACACTGGATGCTGGCATTTCAACCCATTCCTAAAACTTGAGATAGCCAGCGAAATCTGCTGTTAGAATTCAAACGTACAGTCTTCTTTTATACAAAATATAATGTATTTTATGCAAACTTGAATTATGTAAAATTGATACATGGTATGCTAAAAGTATTAATAAAGCCTCACCCAAATTTTAAAAATAGAAATTGACAAGAATTACATCATTTCAAAGCTGGAGGGCTTGAATAAATTGTGAAGTGTTCAAGCTACAGCCACATGGCAGTGCTATTTTGCCCAGTAATGCAGATACCTGATGTTCTTTGGCAGTATTCTGTGAACCGCACTGCTTTTTACTGCATAGGAGCCTGTGGTTGTGGATTTGGTGTCTTTTTTTTTTTGTTATTTTAACATCTGCTCTTGTTATAATTTAAAATGTCTTTATATCCTATTACAGTGTCGCCCAAGCATTGATTAAATGGTTGATGGTGGTGCTTGTACTAGTGTTGAAACTAGCCCATGAAAATAAATAAGTTTGGAATAAAATTTAGATGTGGTAAAACATGATAAAGAAGGTCGAACAACCCCTATGATACTCTGTGCTGTAATTTAGGAGTGTGAGGACTCTGTAGACCACTGGAGATGATGCTGAGAAAATAAAATGGAGCATTGAAATAAAAATGCACTGTGGTGATGCAGAGCTGTGCCCTCCTGAGAGCGCATTTATTCTTGTGGAAAAATCAGTTTTGAATTTTGCATGTATTGAATTATTCAAAGCCTTCAGGAACACATCCCTTGCATAAAATACAGTCATCTTGTTCTCGAGATTTTTTTTTGGTAATTAAAATTATTATATAGCAGTTTTTAAATCTCCTTTTAAAAAACTCACGGGGACAAAAATAATAGGTTTTTATCTTTAAAGTCTAGAATGTGAATGACTTTTATCAATAGGCCTCACCATATACATTATATCTACCTTAATAACTTCAAGCTGTTCTTTCCATAATAGTTTTAAAGGTTTCTCGCTTTAAAACTGTATATCCAGGGTCATAGGGACATCTAGGACAAGCATTTGACATCCCAGAATAGAATGTTAGAATTGAAGAGAACCTTAGAGTTCATTTTACAAAGGGGGAAACAGATGGTTAGAGAGGTCAGCTAAGGGACTGGCTCAGGATCACACAACATTTCAAAGAACTGCATTTTTATATTTTTATAGTGTATTTTAAATTGTATTTAGTCTCTATATTACAGTATCTTTTCCTCCCTCTTTACTTCCTTATATGTATTGAATTTTCCAACCATGATAATAAGCTGAAGTTGAGATATGACACAGGGTAAGAGTGGAAATACCAATTTTTCTTTAAAAAAAAACCTCTGTAGGCTTTTTTCCTACTCAAGACTTTTGGGGTGCATAATCTCATAATTCAGCTTTTTTTTATCAGTTTCTAATACCAAGAGGAATGTGCTACTACATACATTAGAAAGGACATGATGCAAATAGCACATCAAATTCTGATGAAATTGTTCCTCATGGAGTTTTTCTTCTTTTCAAGATAATGCATATGGTAAAACATTACGGCAACACCATGGCTGGGTAGTTCGAGGGGTTTTTGCGGTAAGTAATCCTTCTGCCTCCTAATGTTCTGATGGTCACAGCAAGGTGTTTTGTTTTGCTTTGTGTGTGTGGTGTTTCTGTTTGTTTTTGAGAATAAGAACGAAATATTGCTTATTTCATTTAAGTCTATAGGTCTTTGTTGTATGGAAATGTTGGCAATAAAAAGTAAGAAAAGACTGTTAGAATGTGCTTCACCTTATCTAGTTCCAGTGACCCTGAGAAGATTTGTCTCAGAAGTGGTTGCCTTCTGATGTGGTAGTAAAGAGTGTCAGTGTAGAGATAGGCAGGAAGCTGTCAAATGCTCACCATTGAGGGGAAACCAGTGGTGGTTTCAAGCCCATAGCTCCCTCTGCTGCCTGTTAAAGTCAATCCTGTTAATTCTCAGATTTTAGTCAGGTTTTTTTCCCCTAAATTGAATTTTGTCTTGAATATTAACTGACCTGGATTGCCAGTGGCTAGGACTAGAAATATCTTCTTACCCAGCTATTTTCTTTATGGACGTGTTGGTATTCATATGTTTGGGCTCCTGTTAGCTACCGCTCCTTCCTTCCTTGCGTGACCTAGGAAGAGCACACACCTGAGAATCATAGTCCCCCGGACAAATCACTTAGCCTGCTTTGTGAAATAGAAGGAGAAGATGGCCCCTTTATGTCAGCAGTAATACTCTGTTATTCTCTCATCTGGGGAGAGGTCAGCCTTAGTCAGGTGCAGCCATGAAAAGGCGGAGTCTCATGTAGTGGTACAGTAGGAAATGTCATAGAGTATGAGTGTTGTTTGGAAGGTCGGGGGATTAAAAAGAGCCTTGCAGATGATGGTCTTTTACTAATTTAAAGCATGGGAGACATCATTTGCCTAAGGTAAGAACCGTTCAGGTCATGATTTACTAGGAGGCAGGTAAAGAAAGTGGGAAGAATTTACCGTGGAAGAAATCAAATTTTAGTAAAAATGAAACATTTTGGAAAGCATAGAGATGACTAGCTCTGTGTCCTACTGTTCACTGGAATAGGAGCCAGACCAGTTGCAGCCACTGACTGCTCACACTTACCTTCAGTGCATGTTTAATAACATAATAATAGTTGCCATTTGGCTGTTGGACGCTTACTGTGCATCAGGCACTGTGCCAGGTACTTCTGTGTTCACTCTCTTTGGTAATCCTCAGGATTAACTCCCACTATTGTACAAGTTCAGAACTGTTTGTTCCAGTCCCAGAGTGAGGCAGTGGCAGAGTCCAGGTCTAAACCCAGATCTGCTGTCTCCGAGGCTGGTGCCCATCCCACACATCACAGCTCTCCACAGTGAAGACAGAATAACTGAGAAACTGCTAGTGAGAAATGAGGCAAAGGGTGCTGCTGCATTCATCAGTCTCCCTGAGTAAATACTGTGATTGCCTACAGGTGCCTCACACCCGCCTTCCCTCGGTGAGGTGACAGAGCATGAAAACACTGAGTTGCACCATTTATAAGAAACATAAATGTGGTTTGGGGTGGTTGTTTTTTTTCAGAATAGAAGGCAGAGTTTAATCCTGAAATATTATTGATGATCCGAGATGTTGCCAACAAGAATGAAGCTATAGCACAAAATTTATCATACGCATGAGTCTTTAAAAGAACATTTTAACTTACAGGATTTTTCCCAATATATAGTAATTTAGACTCATTGTAAAAAAAAAAATTTTTTAATTATGGAAGAATAGAAAGGGTAAAAATTAAAATTGTCCATAATCTCACCACTCTACAATAAGGATTTTTAACATTTTTGTGTTTTACCTTCTTAGCTCTTATTTTCATATACTTTTACATATTCTCTTCAATATGGTTCTATTTCATTTCATATATTTATATAAATAGCTACTTATAGATACTTATATTTTTATATTTACATGTCTATTTTATGTGTATAATTACCTTTATTTTGTATACCTACTCTGTATATGCATATAAATTTTTTGACATTTAGCTGGTTGTATAATTTTGTATTCTTTTTCTCCACTTTTTAATTTTTTATATTTTCTAGTTTTATTGAGAAAGAATTGACAGACGTTACTGTATGTTGAAGGTGCACAGCATGGTGGTTTGATTTACATGCATTGTGAAATGCTTACCACAATAGCTTCAGCTAACCTCCATCTTCTCATATAGATACAATTCAAAAAAAAGAAAGGAAAAAATGTTTCTCCTTGTGATGTGAACTCTTAGAATTTACTCTTGGAACAAGTTTGCTGTGTATCCAACAGCAGTGTTAGCCGTAGTCTTCCCCACTTATTTTTAGGGACTGCATAATATTTCCCTAGTATGGAGGTACCGTAATGTATTTGCCCAAATCTCTGTGTTGGAAATTTCAGCTGCTTCTAAATTTGTTTTTACAGACAGAACAGCATCTGTTTTTATGCATTTTTGACTAAAACTGTTATTTCCTCAAAATAGGTTCCTAGAAGTAGAATTGCTATGTCTAATACCAAGAAACTACAGCCACAACTTAGAATTGGAGCACTTACCATGCACTAGATGTTGTTTTAAGTGCTTTACTTACATAAAGTTATTAATCTCATAACTCTGAGGTAGGTTCTCTTATATTCCCTGCTCATAGACAAAGAAACCTGAAACACATAGAGGTGACGTAATACACCCAAAGTTATAGAGAAAGAACATTTTGAAGACTTGATATTATTGCCAATAGTTTTTCAAGTTGCTGGTTTTTAAGAGAATAGATTATGTTGAGCATTTGGCAACAGCCTTTTCAGTAGAGGAGCTACCTTTCAGTGTCTCTCCTGTTATCCTCTAAGTCTTCCCTACTTTGGAAAGCTTATTGAGTTTTCTAATGTGCTAATTAAAATTATCAGGAGCAAATTCATTTAACTAATCCTGGTTGCTCAGGGAAATGGCTTTTACGCTCAAGGAATTTGACTTATTTACCAGACAAACAGTGAACTTTTATCTTCAAACAGTTACCGTCTGTGGAACTGCTGGCCAGTCTAGGCTCTGCCTCTTTCTGTGGCTGCGTTTTGCCTTCATCTTCAGTTGAGTTCTGTCATCGTTTCCCGGATAGACTCGGCTGCATCACAGTCCACTAGGAGTCTTTAAGAAATCTGTAGTCCTGGGTTCCACTCTGGAGAAACTTTAAAAATTTTTTCTTTTACTTAAATATATATACACAGAGTTTTGTTTTGTTTTTTATCACAGAGTCCAAAAAGGTTATAACAAAAAATAGCAGTTTGTTCCATACTTCTCAGACTCACTAAAAGAGGCTGCCGCTTTCAACTGCTTTGACTATTTCTTCCAATACCTCTGTAGTTCTAAAACGATTTACTGTTCTTTGTGGACTTATCAGTGTTAATCACTGTTGATTTCTGTTATGGGTTAGAAATTAGCTCTCTTAGACCTTACTGTCACTACCTCACCTCCCCTGCTTCCACCTTCCCTATATAATTATATCACAAGGTAACATGATGATGATGAGCCAGAATTCTGTGATTTTTTTCGTTCTTTCTTACACGAGGTTTACATTTTTCCCCGTACCATCAGATTTCTCAGATCACCATCATTCTGAACTCACGAATGTATCAGATTACCTGTATTTTTTTTCTTGGAGTGTGCCCTTCCAGTACTTTCTAAACTCTTCTTCCAGTCTAAATTGTTGTACTGCTATTGCCCTAGGACTTTTCTTCACAGGTTTTCCTATATTGCATCCCCACCTCACCCTAATTCCATTTCCCAAGTCCTATGACTTCCTATTTCTTGATCCAATCCCTTTTTTTGATGGTATCCAAACTCTAGTAACTTCCTAAGAAAGGGTGCAAGGGAGGTAAATTTTTGAGTTCCTGGAACTGTCTTTATTCTGCCCCTTTTTTCCTAGAGTGTTGCTCTGGCTGGTGTAGAATTCTAGGTTAATAGTAATTTTCTCTCAGTACTCTGAAGGCATTCCTCTGATGTCCTCCAGCTTCCAGTGTTACTGTTGTAAAATCTAACGTGCCACTGTGTATAAACTGTTCCTCACCTCCTTCTAGATGCTTTTAGGATCTGTTCTTTATGCCCACATTCTAAAATTTCACTGTGTTCTCCTTTTGGTCTTTATCATTCATTGTGCTGAGCACTTGGATAGGTCTTTAAATCTGGAGACTCATATCCTTCAGTTCTGGGAGACTTTCTCACATTATATTTTTGGACAGTTGCCTTCCCTTCATTCTCTGCTCTCCCTGTACCCCTATCATTATTTGAGTATTCACTGTGTGCCAGGCAGTGGAATAAACACATCCTACATGTCCCATTAATCCCTCAAATAAGGAAAGTGCTATCAGTCATCTTCTATAGATGAGGAAACTGAGGTTCTAGGAGTTTAATCACCTTGCTTAAATTCCTCAAGCTAATATGTAAAAGATTGGGGATTCAAGTCCAGGTCTCCTCACCCACGCCTGTGCTTTAACCACTGCATAATGCCAGTCACTTTCCAGTTGCAAAAAAGGAGAGGGTTGATTCTCAAAAGACTTTCAGTATAAGGAAGCTCAAGGAAGCCACTGCAGAATGATTATTCAAGATTCCAAAAAGTCTCCAGAGAACTCAGCGGAGCCAAGCCAGTAGGTGCCAGATAGATTTTCGCAAGCTTAGGGAACAGTTGGCCTGCAAAGGGAGGAGAGCTATAAGGAGCTTAGGAAATCTTCCATCAGGGAAGCAGTGTGGTTGGTGGTGTAGTTGAAAAAGCATAGAGATGAATCTAAGTTCAGATCCCGGCCCTGGCGCTCACTAGCTGTGTGATGTCTCTCTGTCAAATAGGAATGTAAATTGTACAGGGTTCTTACAAAGATTAACTGGGATAAAATACGTTAAAGCATCAGTGTACAAGCAGACAACAAATGTTAACCCCCTTCCTTTTTAGAAGATATTCAAGACTACAAAGGAAATATCCATGTAGGGGGAAATAGGAGACACGCAAAGAAAGTACGTGGAGATGAGATACAAATAGGATGGTGAGACGCCCTGCCAGGCTGGCCACGTGCCGACAAAGACTGTGGTAGCAGCACGCATGCAGGTCATCCTGAGCACTCAACCGGAAGAGGCTGGATCACTGTGAATGAGAAAGGAGCTTTTTTCAAACTGTTTCTCTCAGCATTCCCTGACTTGATGGGATTATGCATCCTCAAGATGGCCCAAGAACATACTTGCTTCTTCTAGCCTTAAAGTGATTTGGTGCTTGAAACGTAATTTTAGAGTCCATGAGCTGAAAGGCTGTATGCCTTTTTTTTTCACTCTTGCTCCCCTCAGCTCTGTATGTGTGTGAGTGTGTGTGCACGCATGCGCTTGTGCATGAGTATAATGTGCAAGAGAGCGAGCCGTGGTGCAGCTTCTCACGGGCAATTCTTTTGCAGTTAGCTCTGAGGGCAGCTCCATCCTATGAAGATTTTGTGGCTGCATTAACCATTAAGGAAGGCGACCACCAGAAAGCAGCTTTCAGTGTTGGGATGCAGAGGGACCTCAGCCTTTACCTCCCCGCCATGGAAAAGCAGCTGGCGATACTGGACACTTTATATGAGGTCCACGGACTGGAGTCTGACGAGGTGGTATGATGTCTGCAGGGCAGCGCCGCCTCCTAACTTCAGGGAATAAAGTTCGCTAAAGTGTTTTGTTGCCCTACTTAATTTCCAGCAGCAGCTTCAGTCCTCTCCAATCCCTTACTTGGGGGGATGGAGAGGAGGAGGCAAAGCCTAGTGCTTTTATGTATAATTTTTTAAATGCATATATGTTTTGTGTGTTTAAAAATCAAGGTGCTATATATTCAGTTCAAAGGGCCTCCTGGAAACCAAATCATAGCTGTTACACAGACGTGAACAGCGAGTTATAAGAGCAGATTTGACAAATGAATTTGTTAGTATTGTGTTTTGCTTTTAGTTTTAATGGGCCACCCAAACCCAAGCTGAAAATGAGCAATTTTTTTATCAAGGACTGTAACTCATAGCCAGTGTTTCAATCAATTTAGAATTAGACTAAAAATTTAGAGGGAGCTCAGCCCCTTTGTTGAAGCTATTGAAATGTAGAGTTTGCTATTCCTAGACGTCCTGCAAAGAATCCTCTCCTCTGTGGCTCTGTGGGCCAGAAGAGCCTGTGTAGTCAGTGTGTCCGGGACGTTGGTTGTGACCGAGCAGTGCCATCCCTGTTTATGGGCCAGGAGACTGGCTCTGAAGAGATGAGTGGTATGTCCCAGCCCCGAGCTGGAGGACAGTATGGGAGGGGTGGGACAGGTCACCTGAGGTGACCCCTGTGCAGTGCACACCCTTGGCCAGCCTGCTTTCCTCGGCATCATCTGAGTTGGACATCAGAGCAAAACCATGACATTCAGGGATTATTATTAAACTTCAAAAGTAAGGTGTATGGGTCGAGGGATTTGCTCAGTCACACAGCCACTGAATAGAAGAGCCGCGTGATTTCCATATGTGAACTGGACCACCTCTGCATCAGAATCACATGGCGTGCTTGTTTGAAAAGCAAATTCCCAGGCCTTACCTTGACCTGAAGAACCAGAATTGTGGGATTGGGACTCAGGATAATAAACCTTGAATTTGAATAAACTTCCCAAGTTATTCTTGTGCACACAGGGTTGAAGAGCTACGAGATTAAATTCTAGTTTACCGAATTCCCAGTCTTCTGCATGAACTAAATGATGTGTCCTTTTTTTTCAAA
Source organism: Delphinus delphis (assembly GCF_949987515.2). Classification (NCBI taxonomy): domain Eukaryota; kingdom Metazoa; phylum Chordata; class Mammalia; order Artiodactyla; family Delphinidae; genus Delphinus; species Delphinus delphis. The sequence goes on from NC_082691.1 coordinate 61,239,089, forward strand.
GAGGAAGAGGCTATCGTTGAAATGAAGTATTTAAAGGGAGAATGAGAAATGGAGCAAGTTTACTCAGCAGGTTTCTTAATTGAGCCAGCAGGCCTTCAGGGACCACTGTTCTGAATGTGCTCTCTGATCAGTCTTGGCTTTATCACCAGTGGTGCAGAGTAAGCTAAATGCAGCTGCTTATCTTATCTCAGAAGCTCTGGGACTGTGTCACAGTTTAAAGGTGGGATTTAAGCCTTTCACAAAGCAACCTTGTGTAGGCGTTCTCCCGAAGAGTGTGACGCCAGGACTGTGGCCTTGTCTCTCAGTGGGCCAGGCTGCCAAGAGCGGGCGGCGGGGAGAGGCCATGGCTGCCTTCCCTGTCAGGGGCTACTCGCTTTAAGTAGCTGGAAGGGAAGCTCCCCGGGTAGAAGGTGAGCTCCTTTGAGGGGCACAGGTGATGCTGTCCCGAGGGCAAAGAGAACCCTCTCCTTAGGTGAGAGATTAATGTAGGGAGGGGTATTGATTTTTTTTGTCTGTCTTTAAACAAATGGGCATTTATGTAGCTCAAATTAACGAAGCAGATACTGTGCTCAGTAAGGACTCCTGGAAAATGCTTAACCTTTAGAAAAGCAACATCAAATATTTTAAGGCTAGGGAGAAAAAGGGTGCTCAAGTGATGTTGATTCTTTTGTATCTTAGCGCTTGCTGTTAGCAGCTGCTAAGGTGTGTATGTTGTCTTCTCCCATTCCGACGAGTAATTAGTGCGGACCTCCTTCTCTGGCTAGTGTGAACAGGATGGCAGGACTAGGGGATAAGTTAGACTTCCTGCCCTTACAGAGCCTCCTAAAAGGGAAAAAGAAAAAGCCACCAGCCTTTGCTTTACCTTGAATGAATGCACATTAGACATTGCGCCATTGGGTGGGGATGCTGCCAGGAGATTGTAAGTGTTGTGAAGCACGACTGTTCGGAGCAAGTGGTGGTGCTCCCCGACACCTCAGGAGAGCTGGTCTGGTCTCTGGGAGAGAGGTGGGCACATTGAAAATACCTCAGATTTTCCACCGAGGCTTTGAATACACACAGAAAGAACGCTGCTCGGCGCGGCCATTTCGCGGTTCTATTGGTACTGCCTTGGTGTATATGACCCAGTTTTCTGGGAAAGAAGGGTTTCATATTATCTGGGATCTTTGGGAACCCAGATCAGAGTAGCTTGAATAACTTGAATAAGTTGCATTACCTACTCAACACTTTTCCAACCCTACAGGAAGGGGTAATGTTTTTTGATAGGTATTTTCCTCACTGGAGCATACTAAGTTTACCTAAGATGCGTAAAGCTCTGGAAATTGAACTTCATATTAGATGACAAATTCAACTTGGCCTGACGCTTGGCACGGTCAGAGCTTCCTCCTGGACCTGCAGTATTTGCTTCTCCATTTTATTTAAAGGCATAATATGTGCTAATTGACATTTACTATCTAAGACAAGGACAAAGAGAAAAGATAAGGCTTTCTCTCCATAATCCTCTAAGATTCCTGGGACCTCTAAGCTTTCTTTCTCTGACAATGAGAGGAGATAGGAAAACGCTAGTATGTTTGTTTGTTGCTCAAACGTTTTTTAGGATTCCCTTTCTAGAGTAACCTTTAGAGAGATCCTGAAGGAAAAGAAAAGGTAATGTGTCTTCTAACTAATAAGTAGCATTTGGATGACCTCCTATAAGGCACTTCCATACACATAATTTCATCATGTCTGCACTTCCCCGCAGCAGAAGCCAGCCCTTACACTTAGGAGGGATTAATATATATTTGTCTAACTGAACAAAATCCTTTCCATGATGGCAAATTTTTTTTGTCCTTGAAAGCAGATTTGATTCATTATACTTAATCTTGACAAAAATGTTAAGTTAGAGGGATACCTTTTGGGGAAGAACCAACTTGTGACTCTGAGGTAGAAATGATTTTCTCATCACCTCTTGATCCAGCTCCTCAGGTAGTTCTAGAACTGGGGCTCTTGGAATGTTGAGCACATCAGTCCCCAGGGCATTGACTTTGAAAGGCAGAGTTTGTTAGGATGTGTAAGTAGTGGCTTCAGGTGCCTTGTTATCATTATTTGTGTGTCATTCTGAAAATAAATGCTCCCCAAATGTCATATTCCACGATGAGGGATATCTGAACTCCATAGTTGAGCCCTGCTGCTTCTCTCTCCTCTTCTGTTACTAATGATTGCGAACAGTGCCCCCATCAGAGCACCAAATCCATCCCCTTTCTTAGCTGTTCTGCTCCGTTCCTCAGCAGCAGCTTCGAGCACATATGTGGAGCATCTGGCACAGACCTAGCCGGGGTCAGGTGCCCAGTCAGTGGGCATTCTCTTCCCCTCCCAGACTGCAAGAGCTTCTTAAAGAACCCCTGTTCCCATGTGTAGCTGTAAAGCAGGTGACCGCATGGTGTGTAGCATCTAGGAAAGGTGATCTGTTATTAGATGAGGGCTGCTGGAAAGGTTTGCAGTCTCCTCTTTTTGATTATTAATTAATCAAAAGTTAATGCTTTCAACTTTATATTTTCGGAAAAGTGTTTTTAATTAAGAAAAATATGTGGTAGGGACCAATAAATAAATTATACTCTTCTTTATTAAATTTGAAGTAAGTAAAAGAGCTGAAGGAAGAGGTGTCTTACTAAGGAAACTTAATCTGATTGTGAAAGTCATATGTATGAAGAAATATCATTTAAGTCAGTAGGAAGAGTCAAAGGGTCATGAGCGATACAAGACGATGTGATTTTGGAAACTTCCTGAAACAACACTTTATGTTTTTCTCTACTAAACGACTATGTCCTATAAGAAGTTGGTTACATGATGGTGCATTTCTGAATCATCGATTAAAATCAGTTGCTTCTGATAATTAGTCATGGGTTTTATAACTCTTCAGCTTCCCTGCCCTTGTGTTTCATTTCTTTTTTTAAGGTGAACTATCAACCTTTAAAAATTTTTTTAGATTTAGAATTTATAAGTACAGTACATTTTAAGCCATTGTTCTGTTAGCTGAGCTAACGTGTTTGGTCTTGGAGGGGCTGACTTCCATGCCGTTTGTGATCTGGTGGACTCTGTACATGAGCTTCAGTGTCTACAGCAGCCCGTGTCCCTGTGACATGCACATAGAGTGCTTTACTTAGAAACACACTCTGCTTCTGGGCGGCCCTTTGTGGTCTGCAGTTGCTTACTCAGGGGTTCATAAGAATGACAAAAATACCCACTAGCTGTCTAATAGTATTTTAAGACTGCTTATCTATTACAAGGGTGTTAGGGTCCTTTCAGCAATTCCATGAACATACTGTTCAGTAGACCTCCTCTGGAAATGCCCCCAGTCCTATCCTGGCGCAGGCAGTAGCCTGTGTACAGAAGCCATTTGCATGATTTCTTGTTGCGCTGCTGCATCAGGGCACTTGGAAGCGATCCTCAGCGGTACGGTTGACGCAGGCATTGATCTTTCTTCTCCACTGTTTCTATATAGCTTTAAATTAAAAGGAAAAAACATACCACTACTCTGCAAAGCAAAAGTTTTCAAAATTCTTCGGTTACCCTTTTCAATCACTTCTCTTTGAGCGTGAACAAATGTTTTCAGCTAAGCTATGTGAGAACACGACAGATCTTGCTTGTTTTAAGCACTGTCCATTCTATTTTATATATTTTAAAGTGTGATCAGTATTTCTTCCCTGTACTTTATAAACAGAAACCACCCTGAAATGGTTGATACCCCTTGCAAAGCTGATCTCATCCACAGACTCCTGCGTATCTGTGTCTGTTTATAGGTGTATATGGAGTCAGTGGTGACAAGACAGGTGATCTAGAAGTAATTCTGTTGCTTCCCAGAAGGCTAATGAGCCAGTCTCCTGTGGCATGTTTGATGCATGAATCCCTTTGTGTCATGACAATTTTCACTAGAATGTCAGTAAACAGCCCAACTACCTCATATGAAATTGGCTGTGGACAATCTGTGTCAGATGAGACATGTGTTAAGGTTGATTTAATCTGGTTAATAGATTGGACAAAATGATGTCTCTATAAAGAAGAAAGATGTTAGACCAGATGCCAAAGGCTACAATGTACATAGATTTCCTTGGGTTGCTTTTTTAAGTCAGTGTTTAATTCTACCCCCAGTATTCTCATCTCCATTGTTTGTGATCTCATAGATCCATGCACTTTGAATACCTGTCACATGCAATCCTATGTTACCTGTTCTTGTCCTTCAGCATTTTGAATGAGCATCATAATGACAGTAGAAAGCAACAGTAGAAAGCAAGTGTCCAGTGGTTTGTTGATTCCTTAATTTTAATGGACCTTTACTTAGAATATAATGTGTTGGAGCCTTTAAGGATCAACTGATAAATGAGAATTTCATGTTTAGGTTTCATGTAAAACTCTGTCCAAGTTCTAACTCTGTATCTTGTGGGGAGGGGGAACAAGGGAGGGATTTACTTTTTTTGCAAAAATATTTGAAAACATCTGTCAGATTTTATATTCATTAGTTATAATAAACTTATTTTTAAAGTATTTTATCAAGTGCTTCTCTTAAAGATTGTGTGGGTTTTTGCTTAATGAATATGCCAGTAATAAGTTTCATTTATGGAACACATACTATTTGCTGGGCATCACTCCAAGCTCTTTACAGATATTAATACACTTAGTCCTCCTAATCACTCTATGGGGCCGGTACTGTTATTAACCCCAAGTTACAATGAGAAAACTGAGGCACAGACTGGGGAAGCCCCTGGTCTAAGGTCCCACAGCTGATGAGGAGTAGAGCCAGGCTACAAACTGAGGCAGCCTAGCTCCAGAATCTTTATAACAAACTATTTAAACCTAAACAAAACATAATTTTGAAACATCAAATGACCACTGTAATGGCATTGCCCCTGGGTGTTCTAAGCACACTAGAAAGACTAGCTCCTGTCACAGGTGGCTGTGTTCTTTGGCCTGGTTTAATTCTGTTTTCAGAGAAACCACAAACGCAGAACAAAGAGATGAATTTGCTGTGCTTAACGTCTGAGTTGCTGTTTGGTTACATTCAAAGCAGATACTTTTTTGCCTAAATCACTTGGTGCCGAAGTAGGGTTGGACTTGTTAGGTTTTCACTCTCTGATACTTGTTGGTGGATGTTAAGATGCCTGCAGATAGATAGATACGTGTGGCTGGCGATGGGGTGCAACCCTGCCCACACGGCCTCCTCTCCAGCCACCTCTTTAAATACATGAGCTAGGCCAGTTAGAACTGGGACAGGGAGGGTTGAAGGAAGAGAGAGAAACCAGTGAAGTGTGGCAGGTGTTTAAGTAAAAGGGTCCTGTGGAGTCTGAGCTGGGGTGGCCATGTTGGGCCACGTGCAAGAGAGGGAAGAAGAGAAAGCCGGTGGGAAAGGAAAGGATGGTGCAGGTACACCGAGAAGCAAGGATGAGGAATTGTGTAGTTGCCACACACCAGCAAACTTTCCTTGAAGGCTGGCTTTCCCTTTCCCACTTCTAGCTCCCGCCCTAGAATTCCTCCCCTTGAGAACCCTGTACCTTTACGGTAAGACCATAACCTTTTTTGCTTACGCTGCTTTTAGCGGTCTTCTATTCCTTGAAATAATCCCTGTGACAAGCATGTGTGTCTTTATTCCACACTGAATATGGGCAAGTCCAGAAACACCCAAGTGATATACGTCAAAGAACCACCACCACCATCATTCTCACTGTGTAAAATGGAAACGCCTCTCCAGACCTGAAGTCAGTCTGTATGGGCTCTGCTTATTCTAACTTAGGTTCACTTCCCCCAGAAAACCCCAGGGGCCTTTTTGTAATGGCTTTGTTCTTGCAAATTGTAAGCATCAGTTCTCCCAGAGATGGCGGTATAAGGACTAGCTGACCATCTCCTGCCTTCCCCCATACCTACCTGGAGCAGTGTGCTCAGATATGTGTGTGTGAAGACTCAATCGCTGTCCCTCAGCTCCGCCCTCTGCAGTAGTTGGAAACCATGAAAAGATAAGCTTCCTGGAGGAGGAACCAAGGTGGGTTCAAAAGAGACCATGTTTGGACATCTGTCCTCATTTCTGGTGGGCAGGAGAGCAAAGTTGCCTTGTGCTAATGAGGGGTCAGCTGAGGAGAGGCAATGTCTACTGCTTCCTATTCTTCCAGAACCTGAGAATACTGGTACGTTTTCTGTTTTATTACTGTTTTACAAGAATGTGGATACACCTGGAATATGGAGTGTGGATAACCAGGTCATTCACCTGGGCTGCGGTCTTGGAGCTCCAATCCAGACCCATCTGCCTCCTGATCATTGATCCTTAGATGTCCTACCTTCGTCTGAAACCCCAATTCCAAACGTGGTTGCCCCTTAAGCTTTGCCTTCTAAGTCAGTGGCATCACCATTATTCTCATCTCTCAGGCAAGAAATTCAGACACCCTACACTCCCTCACTTCTACACTCTTTTCCCAGTTTGTTATGAAGGCCTGTCTTGGCCTGCACACTCCCAGCGGCTGCAGCCTTGATCTCTGAATTCTCTGCTTTTTCAGCCTCTCACTGTCTTTCTGAAAATCCTTGATGACTCCATGCCATGGTTCAGGTTGCTTTACAGACTTGCATTGCCCTTTCCCCTTCCTGAAAACCCAGGTTGAGTCTCTTCAGAAACTGCCCAGACGCAGTAAATCCCAGCCATCAATTTCACCTCTAAACACTTCCTGCACTTCTAAACAATACCACGTAAATTAGAACTTGATGTTGGGAAGTGTGACTACATGAGAACTGGACTCATTCTTTGGTGCATGTTTTGGTTATCAGTGTAGCTGCCTCCCTCACTAAACCATAAACTTCACTTTCTTCAAAATAGTGTGCCCAGCACCCAACAGTGCCTTCCTGTCCATGGGAGGTTTCCAGGACTATCTTAGAAGTTGAGCATTACCTCTGATGGTGTTCCCTGGTTCCTTCAGGTGTGTTACTACTGTTATCTAGCTAGATAAAAATATTTTGAAGCAAAGCCATACACATCTCTTCTAGTCCTTCCTGCTTCCTTGGCTTCTCAAGAATTACTGACCGAACACTCAGATTATAAATAATTTATGGGTTTTTTTTGTATTTTGCCTTCGTTAATGCAGGTAAAAAAATGTTTTTTTAATGGTGCTTATGTGTATCAAGTTATGAACAATTAGAAGGCAAAGTCCAGCTCATGGTTCTCAGCCCCATTTGTACATTAGAATTAATAGAAGGACTTAAAAAACAAGCAAACAAAAACACTGATGGAGGGACTTCCCTGGTGGCGCAGTAGTTAAGAATCCACCTGCCAAGGCAGGGAACACGGGTTTGATCCCTGGGCTGGGAAGTTCCCACATGCTGTGGAGCAACTAAGCCCTTGCGCCACAACTACTGAGCCTGTGCTCGAGCCCACGAGCCACAACTGCTGAGCCCCCACGCTCTAGGTCTGGCCTGCTGCAACTACTGCGCCCGTGTGCTACAACTACTGAGCCCACGTGCTACAACTACTGAAGCGCACGTGCCTGGAGCCCGTGCTCCGCAACAAGAGAAGCCACTGCAATGAGAAGCCTGCGCAGCGCAACAAAGAGTAGCCCCCACTCATCGCAACTAGAGAAAGCCTGTGTGCAGCAAGGAAAACCCAAAGCAGCCATAAGTAAATAAATAAATAAAAAGTAAACATTTTTAAATTAAAAACCAGTAAAAACAATTTCACCAGAGATGAAACAAAAGAAGGAGCCCGACCTTGTCATTGTGCCCTAAACTTCAAAAGATGATCACCAAAGAAAAAGACCATGTTTTTCTGGCAAGAATGAGAAGAGTTCCTAATCCTGCCCTTATTGAGGGAATTTGAAAAATCTAGAATTCTCATTAAAATCTCAGATTTTGGAAAGAAGATTGGAGAGTTGGACAGGATGAGTAGACATCTCTTTCTTCCTCTGAGTGGGGCTGGTGCGTGCGTGTGCGTGTGTGTGTGTGTGTGTGTGTGTGTGTGTGTGGGTAGGTGGAAGGGGATTTTGCTGGGGAGAGATGGGTGAATAAGGAACAGGAACAACCGGCGCATCCCTGATTTAAGAGAAGAAGCCACATCCCGAGGGTATTCTCCCCCATGCTATAGTAGATAGTCTCTCCTCTCCATTCGGAGTTCACACTGGTGCAGGACTTAACATAACTATCAGAAGGCAGAGCAGAGTCCAGTCCCTCCAATAAGAGCCTGTATACACAACTCTTCCTCCTTCCCCCACGCAGACAAGCAGGGCTCAGGTTTGGCTGGTACGCACTGGTATGACTGTGCTGGTTATTAAAATATCGAAATGCTTTTATACCAGGCAGTAAATAATCGCTCTCTGAAGTGACTCATGCTGCTTTGACCCCAGCCCCTCTCACGAGAACCACCCAACTCCAGACCACCCCACAATCCGGTACCTAAAAGGATAACCTGTGGCCTAACGAGGAGCCTTCGGACCCCTGCCCCAGAGCTGTGGTCAACCTGTTTTCTGCTTATTCAGTGTCTGTGTCATGCTAGTTATTAAATATTTTTAATATCATCCATGCAGGAAAGTATATAGAACACAAGCTCACAGAGGAAGAGAAATAGCTGTCAAATAAGATGGGAAATACGCCAAGGAGAATATACCAATGCCATATCAAGGCAGATAAATGGTCTGAACAGACTTGCCCACCTTAAGCATGAGCAAATTTCAATTAAATGGCCTGGTAACTGCATAAATATGCTACAGGCAGCAAAGGGAGCAGAGTGGGGAACAGAGGAGACCAATAGGGAAGAAAAGCTAACCTAAGAAACAAAAGTTCCTACAGGTATATTGTGTTGTCAAAGAACATCAAAAGAACAAGAATTCAGTAAAACAAGAGCTCACATGTGAGCTGATTAAACAAAATGAGATAAAAGGGCAGATTGCAGAGCTAAGGAAACAACTTGGCCAAAATAACGCTATTATAGAACAAATCAATGAATTAGAAATAGCAAGAAACATGGTTGAAAACTGAATTGGTAACATAGAAGAAAAGGCTTGAGATGACTGCAAGTGAATGAAGAATTTAAAAAGCCAAGATTAATTCTTGAGAGGACAATTGTAGAAAGAAAAAGGTATTCTAACATTAATTGGTATCCAAAAAAAAAAGGAACTAAAAACGTACTAAAAGATATAATACAGAAATGTTTTCCTGGAATGAAGGAATGAATCTTCAGATTGAAAAAGTACACTATGTTATAGGGAATCTTAGAGAAAGCACTTGACACCAAAACGTATCCTGATGAAGTTAATGAACTTAAAGAATGAAGAAAGAATTCCTCAGTGGTTAGGAAGAAACACCAAAGGGTCTCAAACTTCTTTACCACCAGATTCAGAGATTCAGTGACAGAAGGCAATGGAGGAATGTTTCCAAAGTTCTGAGTGGGAAAAAAGAGTGACTTAAGTATATTTTTTTAATTTATTTTTTTATTGAAGTATAGCTGATTTACAATGTTTTGTTAATTTCTGCTATACAACAAAGTGGCTCAGTTATACACCTATATACATTCTTTTTTATATTCTTTTCCATTATGGTTTATCCCAGGATATTGAATATAGTTCCATGTGCTATACAGTAGGACCTTGTTTATCCATTCTATATATAATAGTTTGCATCTACTAACCCCAAACTCCCAATCCATCCCTCCCTAACACTCCCTCCCCTTTGGCAGCCACAAGTCTGTGCTCTGTGTCTGTGAGTCTGTTTCTGTTTTGTAGACAGGTTCATTTGTGCCGTATTTTAAATTCCACATATCAGTGATATCATATGGTATTTGTCTTTCTCTTTCTGACTAACTTCACTTAGTATGATGATCTCTAGTTGTATCCATGTTGCTGCAAAAGGCATTATTTTGTTCTTTTTTGTGGCTGAGTAATATTCCATTGCATATATATACCACATTTCTTTATCCATTCATCTGTCAATGGACATTTAGGTTGCTTCCATGTCTTGGCTGTTGTGAATAGTGCTGCTATGAACATAGGGGTGCATGTATCTTTTTGAATTATAGTTTTGTCTGGATATATGCCCAGGAGTGGGATTGCTGGATCATATGGTAATTCTATTTTTAGTTTTCTGAAGATTAGTATATTATTGCCAACCAAGTTGTCAAATATAATGTCAAGTACTCTTAAACATGCAAGAACTCAGAGAATGCAACACCCGTGAGCCCTTCTTAAAGAAACCATTTGATAGGAGAAATTAATCAAATAAAAGGACTGGTGGTGAGCATTGAATTTATATAAAGAACCAAGACCAAACTGGGAATTGTAGTTGTATTGTAGATACAGATTGCAAATATTATAAACCTTTATAATATAACTAATAAGTTGAAAGTGGGGAAAGGGAGGTATAAGAGTGCCAATCTCTTATTTTCATAGCAGAGAGCTGATATTGTCTAAAATAAAAAGTTATAAAGTATATATGTAATGGTATTTTTTTTAATAAGCTTGAATGGATCTTGAAAGAAATACCTCTTGGGATAAAGAAATATTTAAAGTTTAGTAATGGCTTCAGTTTAGTTTCTTATCCTAAATACAAGCAAACTACCTGAATGCTTTTTTAAAAACTTAATATGATTAGAAATAAATTTGAAAAAATAAGTATACATCTATGTTTATAAAAATATCCTCTATTCTTTTTAATCTGTATCTGTGTTAAAAAAAAGTCAGGAATGATATTTAAAGTTAATGATGGGGGGTTTTTTTGTTTTTTTTTTTTTGCGGTACGCGGGCCTCTCACTGTTGTGGCCTCTCCTGTTGCGGAGCACAGGCTCCGGACGCGCAGGCTCAGCGGCCATGGCTCACGGGCCCAGCCGCTCCACGGCATGTGGAATCTTCCCGGAACGGGGCACGAACCCATGTCCCCTGCATCGGCAGGTGGACTCTCAACCACTGCACCACCAGGGAAGCCCAATGATGGTTATTTTTAAGTGGGTATTGATGTAGTTTTACTTTTTTCTTTGTCATTTATTATATTGCTTGACTTTTGTTTGATAACTATGCTATCTTCTTTTTTTTTTTTTAATTTTATTTATTTATTTTTGGCTGTGTTGGGTCTTCGTTTCTGTGCAAGGGCTTTCTCCAGTTGCAGCGAGCAGGGGCCACTCTTCATCGCGGTGCGCAGGCCTCTCACTGTCGCGGCCTCTCTTGTTGCGGAGCACAGGCTCCGGACACGCAGGCTCAGCGGCCATGCCTCACGGGCCTAGTTGCTCCACAGCATGTGGAACCTTCCCAGACCAGGGCTCGAACCCGTGTCCCCTGCATTGGCAGGCAGATTCTCAACCACTGTGCCACCAAGGAAGCCCAACTATGCTATCTTTTTATTTTAAAATTAGGGTAGGAGGCCCCGTCTAAAACAAGGTTTAAAATCATCGTATAGTGTGAGTGGACCTCTGACATATGCTGCCCCTTATAGTGACATTTGCTTTATAACTTCTAGCAAGGTACCTTAAAATTTTAACTTAATCTCACCACACTTTCCTTTTCCCCCTGGTTATTTTTCACTCATAAGCTGCTATTTCTTTACTCATATATTATTCATCTAAATATCCCATCTTATACAGCTTATGAGTGTTATATTCTTTGGGGCTAAGGAGGAAAAAATGGAACACCCAGTATGAAACCTGCTGACTTGCCCAGTGCATCTGAAACATGAAAAAAATAGAAAAAGAAGCCATTTGGAGTAGCTGACAGTCATCTTACAAGAGGAAGCCAAAAAGACTCAGCAACTTGGGAATTTTGCACATGAATTGGCTGCAGTCCACTGGAGATGCTGAAAGATTTCTTTCTTTGTGCTTCTGGGAGCTTGGAAATGAAACGTCAACCCCTCCCCTGCCCAGGTGAAATTGCTGGTCAATAGAACTGCACTTCGGTATTAGCTTGTGCTGATCAAATTCAGCTTCCAGGGATGGCAGATGCAAGAGTGCAGCAGTAACCTGTCTTCAGTAAGCATCTGTTTTCAGGACCATTCAACATTATGTTGGTGCAAACCCACGGGAGCCCTATATTCTATTGCGGCATGCATGAGAGCAACTCAGGACCCTCTCTCTGTCACACAGTTTTATAAAATCCCAAATCTTTGACTTGATTGGTATAGAAAGACGATCACAGGATTGTAGAACTGGAAGACTCCTTCATCTGTGGTGCATAATCAGTATCCCAAAAGGTTATCAGGATCCAATCAGGAATTGTACATAATGTGCGCAGCACAGTGTCGAGCTCAAGGTAAGAGCTCTGAAAACGGTGGTGGTGATAGGAATAGTTGTTGTTATTATTACTGTTTTAACAGGAAGTCAAACTTTAAAGGCCATCATGCCTGGAGTTTTCCTAGCTGAATAAGCCTTTTCTTAATTTGGCCACTTGTCCCTGCTCTCGCAGAGGATCCAGTGCTGCCTCTAGGGCAGGTCCCTTCCCCGCACTGAATGTCATGCCACCTTCAAAAAGGAGACCTTCGCCTAATCCCGTTTCCACGGAGACCGCTGCATTTCCTCTTCCTTGCCTGAGTTCTAGAGCCTTCTGTGATGCCTCGTAGCTGTATCCCAGTTGAAGGATTCCAGAAGAAGAGCTCACAGGGCATTAGGGTGGACCTGACACTTCCTATAGGACATTCCCCCTCACTCCAGAGAACATCTAATACATTTTTCTGCCCTAATCTCCTCTCCCCTTGTTCTGGAACACACTCTTATTCCTTTGAGTGACAGCCCCTTCACTGCTCTGAGTTTTGGTTGGGCCCCCAGTCACAGTGCCCAGCCCTCTGGCCACAGCAGTGGGCATGGGACCCAGAATGGGCCCACCCTGGGACTCCTCCAGGATCATATATTTGGACACTGGGAAAGAGTATCCATGTTATGAACTGCATGTTTGTGTCCCCCCAAAATTCATATGTTGAAACCCTGCCCTCTGTGGGATGGTATTAGGAGGTGGGGTCTTCTGGAGGTAATTAGGGTTAGATTAGGTCATGAGGGTGGGACCTTCCTGATCGGATCAGTGCTCTTGTAAAAGGAAGGCAAGGGGTCTCTGCCATGACCAAGAAAGCCCATGTGAGGACATAACCAGGAAGAGGACCCCCACCAAGAACCAGCCAGCCTGCCTGCTGATCTTGGACTTGCATCCTCCAGAACTGGGAGAAATAAACGTCTGTTGTGTAACCCACCCAGGCTATGGTATTTTGGAATAGCAGCCCCAGCTGACGAAGACATCCCTTTTCTCTAGGGTTACCAACCTGCGGTGGCGTAAGAGTGACTCGTGGGCAGCCTGCCTCCCTTGGCTGCGTGTGGAGGTCTGAGATAGGAGGGGGTAGATGGGGGCAGCAGAGAGCTGAGGAACGGCAGCACGGAGGGCAGAGAGCGAGAGGACGTGGATAGACGCTGCTGAGTGCTGTGTCAGACCGTGTCTGGGGCGGGTCCACGCCCGCCTCTCCCAGTGGTACAAACCAACACTTCCCCCTGCTTCTTGCACTTGTAACTGAAAGAAGCCTGAGCAATTTTCAAATGAGTCCAAGACATTTGCCTTTGGCACTATTATCACCTTCTCTCTCAATGCTTTCTGCCTCCACATGACATGTGGACACAATCTTCTGTGGTTAATAGAAGGAAAAGGAGCAACGTGCCTAAACGAGGGCCAGCTGGGGGTCCAGTTAAGTCATAACTGCTTGACTCTGCAGCAGCACCAGGACACTGGGCTGAGTCTTTGCTTTCCGTTAGTCTTTACCTCTTTCCTAAATTACAATGAATGAATCTTCATGTACCACCCAGAACTGTGTGAAGAACTTCATACAAAGTATCTTATTTAACCCTCAGAATAACCCGGAAGTATATGCTATTATTATTAACTACATTTATATATGAAGAAACTGTGGCTTAGAAATGCTGCTCTGTCCGCCCAAGGAGCATGCATGTGAGAGGTGGAACTGGGCCGTGAGCCCAGACAGGCTGACTCCAGAGCCCACGTCCTTACCACTAAGTGACTGATGCAGGAGAGCAGACACCTGGAGTCGGATCCTAGCTCTGCCATCCCTGCCTGCTGGGCTCTGTGCAAGCTAGTTACTTTCTCTGAGCTTCGCTTTCTCCTCTGTAAACCGAGAGAATGAGGTGACACTCCCTGCTCTTGATTTCCTTGCAGGGATTAAATGTGGCAGCGTGTGAAAATCCCCTGGCGTGTTGCCTTACTCACCTGGACAGGCACAAGCCTGTAGGTATTTTCGTCATGGCCCACGTTCGAATCTCCTGGACACGTAGTGGGAGCTCACATTTTGTTCAGATCCATCCGTACCCTTCTTATCTTCCTGAGCGAGAGGGTAGAAACTGCATGGGACTGGAATGGACAGGTCTGGATTCTAGTTCTGCCCTTGTAATTTACACTCTGGATCATCTTGGCAAATCATTTAACCCCTTGAATCTTTATTTCCTTGTCTTTAAGACTGAGATGGCGTTGTTATGAGGAGTATGTGAGATGAACATATCTATAGCACATAGCACTGTGCGTGGCACATGGCAAGTACTAGTTAAGTTGTGGTGGTGGAGTGGTTAAAGAGGTACCTGCTTCTGACATGTAGTTAATTCCTCCTCAGCTCAGTCTAATTGCACGTAGACAGAAAGGAAATTACATTCTCAGGAAGGACATCTTTAGACTGTTCATAAATGTCATCACTTATACTTAAGGCTTTTTCTTTTAAGTTTCTTATGGTTATTTGTTTCAATCTGCTGAATATTCAGGATTGGTAGGAGTGGAAGTTTCTTTTAAAAGAACATTATTTAAAATATCTTATGTTTTAGAAAATAAGATGTTTAATCACACACCAAAAGTGAAATCTATCTAATATAGCCCCGTGCTGGTCCCTGCATTGTAAAACTGAGTTCTATTGACAAAAATCTCCACAACCAGGCAGGAAGTAAAACACTGCAAACAAGCGAGTACCTATGGTGTGCAAGGCACCGTGATAGGTGCCTTGCAGACATAGGAATGAATCATACACACCCTGCTCTCCAGGAATTTTCAGTCTAGGAATGGAGATAAGACATGTTCTTGAATTACTTTCTTATTAAACAGAATGTAATACAAGCTCTACAAAAAGTGTAAACAAAATGCTTCAGGATCCCAGAGGGGAGAGTGTGTCCCTTTAGTTGAGAGCATAGCACAAAGGCTTCCTAGAGGGAGTGGCAATGCAGTGGGAGCATAAAGAACATTGTACCAGTTAGCACTCTTTTGGTTGCAAGTGACCAAAGACCTAACAAACACTATCAACCAACTCAGCCTCACTGACATTTGTAGAAAACTACATCCATTTACAAAATACAAGTTCTTTGCAAGTACACGTGGAACATTCACCAAGCTAAACCATGTGCTAACCATAAAACAAAATCAGTGACTTGAAGAAAGATTCTGGGAAGATGGGAATGGCAACAGTATAATTTTTCAGTCTCTGAATTTCCGCATAAAAACAGACAACAACAAGAAAGCAAAACCAAAACTTCATGAACATCTTTTACTACAAAACTAGGTATTTTAGTTTGCTAGGGCAGTAGCAAATTACCACAAACTAGTTGGCTTAAAACAACAGAAATTTATTCTCTCAGTTCTGGAGGCTAGAAGTCCAAAATCAAAGTGCTGGCAGGGTTGTGCCCCCTCTTCTTAGCTTCTGACGTTTGTCAGCAATCCTTGTGTTCCTTGGCTTATGGCAGCATCCCTCCAATGTCTGCCTTTATCTTTAAGTGGCTGTCTTCCCCTTGTGTCTCCAAATCTCTCTCTCCTTATTATAATACCAGTCATTGGATTTAGGGCCCACCCTAACTCTGTATAACCTCATCTTAACTTGATTATATCTGCAAAGACCCTGTTTCCAAATAAGGTCAGATTCACAGCTGCCAGGAATTAGGATTTAAACATATCTTTTGGAGGGACACAATTCAGCCTGTAACACTGGGTGGCATTATACCTAACAGTATGAATGAATGTTTCCCCCGCCCCCCCCACCCCGCCAAAGATCAGGAACAGGTAAGGATGTTTGTTCTAACCACACCACTTCCATTCGTTATTGAAGTTGAGGTTCTAGCCAGTGCAGTAAGGCAACAAAAGAAATAAAAGTGTACAGATTGAAAAGAAAGAAGTAAAACATTTTATTTGCAAAGGATGTATGTCTGCAGCAGAAAACCCTAAGAACTCTACAAAGACAACTAGAGCTAATAGCTGAATATAGGATGTTTGCAGGAGACAAGATCAGTATAGAAAAATAAGTTGTATTTCTACATACTAGCAAAAAACAATTAGAAAACAAAATTTGAAAAGCAGTGCCATTTAAAATAGCATAAAAAATCAAGAATAAATTTAATAAAATATGTATAAAACCTCTACACAGAAAACTGTAAGATATGTCTGAGACAAGATATAGAAGACCTAAAGTAAATTTTTAAAGTTATACCATGTTTATGGGTTAGAAGATCTGACAGGATGCCTCCGACGTGTGTGCGTGTGTGTGTGTGTGTGTGTACGTGTGTGTTTATCACGGCACAAAGCAATTCTTTCATATCAGCTGGGTTTCCTACAATTCAACTCAATTCAATTCAATTCTGCCCTTATCTACCTAGAGAAAACGTCAAATTCCACAGGTTAAGCGCTCAGTCTTGCAAGACTACCTCCCCTGACTTCAGATGCCAATCACAAGTCCAGATTGTTACCTGTGCCTCTCACTGACTGCAACCCCATTCTTGGGTTCAATTAACTTGCTAAATTAGTTCACAGAACTCAGAGAAACATTTTACTTACACTTACCAGTTTATTATAAAAGGATATACCACAGGAACAGCCGGATGGAAGAAATGTGATATATTTCTTATTATAAATCACAGTATCACAATGTCATTTCTTCCAAAATTGATCTAAAGATTCAATGTAATCCCAGTAAAAATACTAGCATGTAGATATGATACCAAAAGCATGAGCAGCAACACCAATAACAAATAAATAAATTGAACTTCGTCAAAGTAAAAAACTTTTGCTCATCAGAGACATTGTCAAGAAAGTGAAAAGCTGAACTACAAAAAAAGAGAAAATATTTGCAAACCGTATACCCGATAAGGGACTTGTATCCAGACTATAAATAGAAGGCATAACTCAATAACAAAAAGACAGACAACCTGATTTAAAAATAGGCAAAAGAGAAATAGCCGTTTCTCCAAAGAAGATATATAAATGGCCATTGAGAATGTGAAAAGATACCCAACGTCATTAGTCATTACAGAAATGTAATGAAAGCAACAATGAGATATCACTTCACACCTATTAGGACGGCTATAATGAAAAACAAACAAAAGAAAACGTAGCAAGGATTGGAGAGAATATGGAGAAACTGAAACCCTTGTACATTACTGGTGGGAATGTAAAATGGTGCTGGTGCTGTGGAAACAGTTCGGCAGTTTCTAAAAGAAAACTGAACATAGAATTACCATAAGACCCAGCATTCCACTCCCAAGCATAGACGCAAAGGAATTGAAAGCAGGGACTTGAACAGACGCTTGTATGCCAATATTCGTTGCAGCATTATTCACAATAACCAAAAGTGGAAATAACCCAAATGTCTATCAATACATGAATTGGTAAACAAAATGTCGTCTGTACAAACAATGGATTATTCAGCCGTAAAAAAAAAAAGGAATGATGTTCTGATACATGCTACAACATGGACAAATCTTGGAAACATTATACTAAATGAAGTAAGCCAAACACAAAAGAACAAACATTGTACAATTACATTTACATGAAATATCAAGAGTAAGCAAATTTAATAGAGACAGAAAGTAGAGATTACCAGGGGCTGGGAGGAAGGGTAATGGGGAGTTATTGCACACTGGTTACAGGATTTCTGTTTGGGATGATGAAAATGTTTCAGAACTAGATATTGGTGATGTTTGTACTACATTGTGAATGTACTTAATGCTTACTTAAACGTGATTAAAATGGCAACTTTTATATTACATATATTTTTCACAATTTTTTAACTTAATAATAAAGCAATAATATGCCAAAACTCATTGCATGAACTCTATACTTTGAATTGCATCCTTGAATTTTACTCTTGACTTGTAAACTTTAAATGGGTGAATTGTGTGGTATATGGGTTATATCCCAATAAACCTGTCTAAAAAATACCAGTAGGATTTTGCAGAAATTGATGAACTAATTCTAAAATTTATGTGGAAATGTACAGGGCCTAGAATAACCAGAGGAATCTCGAACGTTAACAAAGTTGGAGGACTTAACATTAGCTAATTACAAGACTTTCTATAAAGCTGTAGTAATTAAGATGGTATGGTATAAAGAATCAAGGAACAAGAGAGAGTTCAGAAATAAACCCACATATATGTAGTCAAATTAATTTTGGTCAAAATATCAAAGAAGTTCAATGATGAATGGCAGATCTTTTCAACAAAATGTGCTGGAACACCTGCCTATCTATACGGGGAAAATAATGAACCTCAATCCATTCCTTACACCACACAAAAAATAAATCAAGATCACACAACTGAACGTAAAAATTTTTAAAGTCTAAAGGTTCTATGAGGAAACTTAGGGCACTATCTTTGTGAATTCGGAGCAGACAAAGTTTCAAACGTATGTAAATCATATTTAAATTTTAGAAGTTATTAAAAACAAACAAACAAACATGTTCTAAGGAACAACAGTGTTAGAACAGCAGGGCCAACGTTACAAGGTCAGAAGAGCCAGACCAAAATGGTAAGTTCAGAAACATGAATTCCCTCAAATCAGTTAGAAAATATGCAGAACACAATAGAAAAAGTTACAAAGGCTATGACTAGATAATTCACAAATGAAGAAATAAAAATGGCTAAAAAAAGGGGTTGGTGAGCATGGTTGCGTATATTTACCGGACATTCAGGGTTCTTCCTCCTGATACTGCTTATTCATACTTTTTGTCATTTTTCTCTTAGGTTGTTTATCTTGTTTTTTAAATTCTGGTTATATTGGTCATATGAGTAGCAAATATTTTTAATTCTGGTTATATTGGTCATATGAGTAGCAAATATCTTCTTTTGGTTAGTGGCTTGTCTTTTCACTTTGTATCTCATGGCTTTGTTATAAAACAAGTTTCTAATTTTAATATAATCAAATTATCATTTTTCCTTTATGATTAGTGCTTGTTGTGTTTGGTTTAGAAAATAAGTCCATATACAAATATCACCAGAACATCATTGATATTTTTCCCAATAATTTTATAATTTTTCACCTTTAGGCTTTTAAAATCATCCAGAGATTGTGTATGAGGTGTGGTTTGGATTAATGTTAGCTTTTCCTTATGGATAGCCACTAGTCTTAGCACCACTGGAGCTATCCTTTTCCTGTAATTTAAATGCCACCACTATCATATATACATGAGTTTAATACTAGACTGTTCTATTCCATTTGTTTGATTGTCTCTCTCTGGACAAATACCACACTGTTCTTTAAAGAAAGTGATGAGTTTCCTCCACTACACACACACACACACACCCCTTGTGTTTCCTCTTAAAAAGAGTTTTGGGGCTTCCCTGGTGGCGCAGTGGTTGAGAGTCCGCCTGCCAATGCTAGGGAACACGGGTTCGCGCCCCGGTGCGGTTAGATCCCACATGCCGCAGAGCGGCTGGGCTCGTGAGCCATGGCCGCCGAGCCTGCGCGTCTGGAGCCTGTGCTCCACAACGGGAGAGGCCACAACAGTGAGAGGCCCGTGTACCGCAAAAAAAAAAAAAAGAGTTTTGGCTATTCTTCATCCTTTAATCTTCTGTAAGAATTTAAGGATCATCTTCTCAAGTTCTGAAAAATATCTTGTTAGAATTTTTATTATAATCATACTAACAGACTGATTTGGAGAGAAACTCCAATTGCTACAAAATTATATCTTCCCATCAATAAATATGGTTTATATTTCCATCTATTTAGGTGTTCTACTATTTTCTTCAATAAAGTTTAAAAACTTTTTTTAATAAATAAAGTTTTATAATTTTAGTGATAAAAATCTTGTGCATTTTTTGTTGTATTTATTCCTAGTACCTTATATTTTAGAGTTGCCTTTGAAAATCTATCTTTTTAAAAAATTACATTTTATAATTTTTGTTGCTGGTGAACAGCAGTGTTACTGATTTTACATATCTGTTTTGCCTTCAATAACCTTGATAAACCCTTATTTCTAGTAGTCTGTAGATTCTTTTGTATTTCAGTTTTTCCTTTTCAATCTTTATAATTTTTATTTCTTTTTCTTGTATTATCACACTAGTGAAAAACCCCAGTACAATGCTGAATAGAAGTGGTGATAGAACAAATCTCCATTGTTCCTGATCTGAAAGGGAATGCCTTCAGCATTTCACCATTATGTATAATTTTTGCTGTGTAATTTTGAAAATTGCTATAATTTTTGTAGCTACCATTTACCAGGCTAAGGAATTTGCTTTCTACTCTAGTTTGCTATGGATATTTGTGAAACAAGGTTGAATATTGTCAAAGGTTTTCCTGCATTTATTGAGATGATCGTATGGTTCTCTGCTTTAACCAGTTAATATAATAATAAATCTTCTTAATAGACTTTCTAATTTTAATCATCTTTGCATTCCTAAGATGACTCCAACTTGGTAATGATATATTTTTAATAGGCATTTCTGGATTGATGTGACTAAATTTTATTTAGGATTTTTGCATCTATATTTGGAAGTGAGATTAGCCTTTAATTATTACTTTCTCATACCTTCCTTATCTGATTTTGCCATCAGAATTATTTTACTTCATAGAATGAGGTGAGCAGTGTTCCCTCATTTTGTATTCACTGGAACAGTTTGTTTCAGAAAACAATGATCTGTTCTTTGAAGTTTGTGTCTGGTAAAGTCTTCTGGGCTTAATGGGCTGTTTTATTCTTTCTTTCTTCCTTTTCTTTCTTGTTAAGAGAGGAAGGTGGATTTTAAAACTCCTGGTTCAAGTTATAAATCTAAGACAAAATTATATTTCTTCTTGAGTGGTTTTATTAAGTTGTATTTTTCTAAGAAACCATGCATTTTGTGTATATTTTCAATTTACTGGTTATGAATGTCAAGTACAACCATGCAAAAGTAACCCTGAGAGCTTACTCTGGGTAGACTGGACAAGAAGCAGGCTATGCCTGTACCACCTTCTCCTAGAGGGAGGGATCACACCCAAAATCAGCTTCCCACTGGATCAGTAGCTCCCTTCCTTTGGCAGGAGCACCTGCAGCTTCCCACAGCCCACACCCCCAACCCCAGGTTTCCAGGTGCTGGGCAACTGGCTTTCTCAGCAGCTGCTATAAACATCAAGCACTTGAACCCAGATCACTCTGCCAAGCAGTCGTTTGCTGCCCACTGATACACGCTTAGGTCCTGACATGACTCTCCATGCAGTGATGGGAAGACAGTGAACCACATTTCTCGTCTCTTCTGCTGACCCTTGTGTTGTCGGTTTCCCCCAATAGGGCCTGTTCCTTATCTCAAACTGTGTTACGTTGTGGAAGTCATCCTGAGCCCAGAGAACTTTCAGGTGGTGACAGTGAAGGAACCTACCTTGCACAGCAGTAGTACACAATAGTTCTTAGTATTAGGTTTACACCTCCACTGTTTATAGTTTATATCCTATGTGTCACTCCTAACTATTTATTTGTGCCTCCTCTACCGGCTCCCTGCCCCGTATCTCTAGATCAAGCGCACTAAAGGTTTGCCATGGTTCTGTTTTACTTTCGTTTTGGAATAATTTCAGATTTATAGGAAAGTTGCAAAGTTAATACGGAATTCCTGTATTATTATCACCCATCATCCCTAATGTTAGTACAAAGATTACTCAGACTTTACCAATTTTTTCATTGTGTTCCTTTTCTGTTCCAGGATTCTGTTTCAGGATCCAATCCAGGATAGCACATTGCATTTATCTCATCTTATTTAATTTTTCAAAATGCAATCATATTTACATACCATAAAGTTCACTCATTCAAAGTGCACAATTAAATGGTTTTTATCATATTTACAGAGTTACATAGTCCTCACCATAATCTAATCCTAAAAATTTTTTATCACCCTCAAAAATAACCCTGTGCTGGGCTTCCCTGATGGCGCAGTGGTTGAGAGTCCGCCTGCCAATGCAGGGGACACGGGTTCGTGCCCCGGTCCAGGAAGATCCCACATGCCGCGGAGCGGCTAGGCCCGTGAGCCATGGCCGCTGAGCCTGCACGTCCGGAGTCTGTGCTCCGCAGTGGGAGAGGCCACAACAGTGAGAGGCCCTCGTACCGCAAAAAAAAATAATAATAATAACCCTGTGCCCATTAAGCAATCATTCCCCATTCCTCCATCCTCCAGCCCTAGGGAGCAAGTAATCTGCTTTTTGTCTCCATGGATTTTCCTATTCTTAATCTTTCATATAAATAGAATTATACAATATTTGGTCTTTTATGACTGGCTTCTTTCACTTAGCATGTTTTTGAGATTCATCTATATTGTAGCATACATCAGTACTTTATTCTGCTTTATTTATTGCTGAAAAGTATTCTATTGTATGGATGTGCCACATTTTGTTTATCCATTCACCAGTTGATGGACATTTGGATTGTTTCCTTTCTTTGTCTGTTATGAATAATGCCGCTATGAATATTTGTGTACCAATATTTGTGTGGACAAACGTTTTCATTTCTCTTGGATATATATCTAGAAGCAGAATTGCTTGGTCCTATGGTAACTGGTAACTCCATATTTGACATTAAGCTGTTTTCTAAAGTGGTTGCATCATTTTCTGATTTACCAGCCATTAATGAGAGTTACAGTTTCTCCACATCTTCACCAACACTTGTTATTATTATTCTTTTATTACTATAGCCATCTTAGTGGGTGCACAGTGGTATCTCATCATTTTGATTTGCAAATAATTTGATTTCCCTAATGACTAATGACGTTAAGCATCTTTTCATACACTTACTGACCATTTGTATATCTTCACTAGAGAAATGTCTATTCAAATCATTTGCCCAATTTTAATTGAGTTATTTATTTTTATATTATTGAGTTGTAAGAGCTCTTTATATATTCTGGGTACAAGTCCCTTTCCAGATATATGACTTTCAAATGTTTTCTTGCAGTCTATGGGTTGTCTTTTCACTTTTTTGGTGTTATCACTTGAAACTCAGAATTCTTTAATTTTGATAAAGTCCAATTTATCAAAATTTTTATTTTATATAGGAAGTCATAGTCTATATACTTCTTATTTTATATAAGAAGTATATAAGAAGTCATAGTCTAAAATCATGAAGATTTGCTCTTATGCTTTCATCTAAGAATTTTAGATTTTTAGATCTCTGATCCACTTTGAGTTAATTCTTTATATAATGTAAAATAAGGGTCCACTTTCATCCTTTTTCATGTGGATATCTAGTTGTCCCAGCACCATCTGTGGAAAAAACTATTCTTTCCCCATTGAATTTTCTTGGCATGTTTGTTAAAAATTGATTGACCATTAATATAACAGTTTATTAATGCCACAGTGTCTCGATTTCCAGAGCTTTGTAGTAAATTTTGAAATTGGAAAGAGTAAGTCCCCCAACTTCATTCTTTTTTTTTTAAGATTTATTTTTTATTTATTGATTTATTTTTGGCTGCATTGGGTCTTAGTCGCAGCACGCGGGATCTTCCTTGAGGCATGCGGAATCTTTTTTTTTTTTTTTTTGAGGTTGGCCTCTCCCGTTGCAGAGCACAGTCTCCGGACGCGCGGGCTCAGCGGCCATGGCTCACGGGCCTAGCCTCTCTGTGGCCTGTGGGATCTTCCCGGACCGGGGCACGAACCCGTGTCTCCTGACTCAGCAGGCGGACTCTCAACCACTGCGCCACCAGGGAAGCCCCCCCAACTTCATTCTTTTTCAAGATTGTTTCGGCTATTCAGTGTCATCTTATTTTAACTTTTTTAAAAACAACTTTTGTTTTTTTTAATTCATTTCTGTTTTGATTTTTACTATTTCCTAGCTTCTACTTTTTGGGGTTTGTCATATTTGTTTTACAACTGGAAGATGGACGTTTCTCTTTTTACTTTTCAGGCTTTCTTCCTTTCTAATGTATGCAATTAAGGTCATAAGTGACTCAAGGTCTGCTTTAGCTGCATCCCACATGTATTATCATGTGTTATTGTCATTGTCCTTTAGTGATAAATATGTATTTATTTCCCTTAAAATCTCTTTCTTGACAAAGAAACTATTTAGAAGTGTGTTTTTAATGGTTTTTTTGAGTCATCTTGTTAACTAATTTCAAACTGTAGTACATTGTATTCAGAAAACCTTGACTTTTTTGGTATACACTGAGTCATGTAAATTGGGTTGTTCAAATCTTCCATATTCTGGTTTTGCCTGCCACATTCTAAATGTGAATTTGTCCATTTTTACCATGTCATTCTGTCAATTATGCTATATTATTTGGTGCTTAGAACATCAGAACTGTTGAATATTCCTGGTGAATTGTTCATGTTTTCATCTTGCAGTGACCTTCTTTATCTAAAAAATTTTTTAAATTTCAAAGTCTTTCTTGTCTAGTATCAACATAATTACTGTCTTCTGGCCTCTGTTGTTGCTACTGAGTAGGTGCTCTCAATTTTTTTTTTTTTTTTTTTTTTTTCCTGTACGCGGGCCTCTCACTGTCGTGGCCTCTCCCGTTGCGGAGCGCAGGCTCCGGACGCGCAGGCTCAGTGGCCATGGCTCATGGGCCCAGCCGCTCCGCGGCATGTGGGATCTTCCCAGACCGGGGCACAAACCCGTGTCCCCTTCATCGGCATGTGGACTCTCAACCACTGCACCACCAGAGAAGCCCTCAATTTTTTAAAAATGTGTATTTACCTGGTATAATTTTTTTGCTATTTCATTTTTTTTTAGTCTTCCTGAGTTATTAGATTTTAAGTGTCCTTGTTATGAACAGCCTATGGCTGGGTTTTTGTGTCTGATATCTGAGTCTATTTTTAAATTCATGGATTTAGTATATAAACATTTAGAATATATATTATATATATACCGATACAATATATAACTATGTCTATGTCTATCCACTTCCATCTCTCTGTATATAGATCGTGATATAGTTTGATAGACAGTCTTCTAAGCACTTTACATATATTAACACATTTAATCCTCACAACACCCCATTGATGTAAGTACCATTAGTATTCCCACTTTATAGAGGAGGGACCTGAGGCACAGAAATATTAAGTGACTCACCCCAATTGACATGATTGTGGAAAGCAGACTGAACATTACAGAGGAGATAATCCTGGAAATTCTAAGAGGCAGGCAAGGTCAAAGGATGGAAGGCATTCTTGGGAGACCAGGGTTTTCAGCTCACAGTAATCAAGAAATCAAGCTAATAGGTGGTACCGTCCAGCTAATGGGTGATAGGGCTGGGATTTGAACCTAGCAGTTTAGCTCCAGATTTTGTACTTGTAACGTCATGCAAAGTGCCTTTCATAGGACTTGTTCTTTTTTTCGTGGTTTTTTTTTAAACAAACCCTTTTTTAAAAAAAATTTATTTATTTATTTTTGGCTGCGTTGGGTCTTCGTTGCTCCATGCAGGCTTTCTCTAGCTGCATCGAGCGGGGGCTACTCTTCGTTGCGGTGCGTGGGCTTCTCACTGTGGTGGCTTCTCTCGTTGCAGAGCACGGGCTCTAGGCACACGGGCTTCAGTAGTTGTGACTCACAGGCTCAGGCTCAGTAGTTGTGGCGCACGGGCTTAGTTGCTCCGCGGCATGTGGGATATTCCCGGACCAGGGCTCGTACCCATGTCCCCTGCATTGGCAGATGGATTCTTAACCACTGTGCCACCAGGGAAGCCCCTTGGTGTTTTAATTACATCGTTCAGGCCTTTTAAGACTTATAAAGGTGATTATTTTACATTCTCTTTCAAATTGTCATTCTAGATGTGTCACATATATACAGTGGAATATTACATCAGATCATGCCACTCCTGTACTCAAACAAACAAACAACAAAAACAAATTGTCATTCTATTATGCAGAGTTTTAGGGAATCTTTTGGTGCTATTTATGTGTCTGCTGACTCTCATGGAGGATTTTGTCCTGCATTTCATCATTTTAGTTTGTGAGCTCCTCTTTAGAGAAGGCTGTTTTACTGTGAGACTCCCCTGTGGCTTGGTTTTGGGGTGTATCTCTCAAGAGCTGCTTTGTGTTTGCTACGGAGAGATCACCATATCTGGACCAAGTTTTTGGTCATTTTATCACCTTGAAGGTCATTTAGAATCATGGTTCCTGGATCATCTGCAAATTTAAACCTCCAAAGTTGGAGTAGAAACAAACCTGGAGATTTTGTTTCTCAGATGGACATTTTTCCCACCCAGAGAAAAGCATACAAATACCTTTTTGTCTCTCTGCCAGTGGATTGACATTTTTCCTAATCTACTCTTTCAATGAGAGTACAGCCCTTTAAAAACTGCTTTATTCAGGGATCCAGGTCCCAATCCCAGTTGCAGCAGCAACTCACATCCTTGCCACTGACTTTCCTATTTCTAACTGACACACCTGGGCCTTCCCTTCTCTCTTAATAGTTCACTAAGGGATTTAAAATAACTTTTGATATATATATATATATATATATATATTTTTTTTTTTTTTTTTTTTGCGATACACGGGCCTCTCACTGCTGTGGCCTCTCCCGTCGCAGAGCACAGGCTCCGGACGCACAGGCCCAGCAGCGATGGCTCACGGGCCCAGCCACTCCATGGCATGCGGGATCCTCCTGGACCAGGGCACGAACCCGCGTCCCCTGCATTGGCAGGCAGACTCCCAACCACTGCGCCACCAGGGAAGCCCACTTTTGCTAGATTTTATCAAGCATTTCTAGACAATGTGGCAGGAGAGCTTTCAGATTATCATTTCCCCTCATCTTATCTTATGAGATTGGAAGTCCCATTTCACTCTTCAAAGAAGGATGATGTTAATTATTTTCTCTTGATAAGAGTAATGAAAAATTGGGGCCACATGTTAAAATGTTAGGAGGAAAATGTAAACTACCCATGATACCACTACCTAGAAGTGATCATTGTTTACTGCTTCCATCTTTTATTCTTATATGTGTCTAGATACACATATATGTGTATGTGTGTATATATATATATATGAATAACTGGATTCATATGTGTATATCTGTTTACTACTTTTTTCATGTGATATTATATTTTATTATATCATTAAAATTCATTAAATTTACTTTTCTGTACCCCGTGACCTGGAAGTAACAAAGGGGATACTTACTCTAAGACCCCTATAATCCTAACTGATAGATGCATTGCATTTAAAGCATGACAATGTTGTGTCTCTCCCATAGAGCTGATTCTCACTGACTATTCTGAATAAGTTGATTATATTGTCTGGTCTCCAATTTGCTGCAACTAAATCTTAGATGCTCCCCCATTCTAGCTTTCTTGTTAGAAAATTGCTCTCTTAGTGAAGCTTGGAATGCCTGAAGTGGTCCCAACACAGTTGCTATATAAGGGCTGTGAGAGAACAGAATTTAATGGCAAGTTTCTCCATGGGCCAGGGTATAAAGATGGTTTGAAACCAAAGTTGGGGAATGATAAGCATGCGTGATGGAATGGCATTCCTCTTCTCTCTTTCTAAAAGCAGCCTGGCTTCAGGAGAATGAGCGTTGGGTTTCACGTGGTCTTGCAAATGCAGGTCTAACTTTGGCTCACCCTTTCCATGTGCCCACCAGTATCTGTGCACCAAGTGACACAAGGATTGTGGAAAGCAGGTGGAACATTACAGAGGAGATAATCCTGGAAATTCTAAAAGGCAGACAGGGTCAAAGGATGGAAAGCATTCTTGGGAAGCCAGTGTTTATCCAGCTCACAGTGATCAAGAAATCAACGCAAACCCATGCAGCCCGACAAAAATGTGCATTTCCTGTAAGTTACTCCTTGGCCCTCCCCAGTTAAGTCACCACTATGCAGTATCTTAGCCAAATGGATTTGAGTTCCAAATTAGGTTCTTAAAACTCAGATTAGTTCCAATTTAGGCTCTTGAAATTTATAGTAGAAACAATAGTCTTAAAATCTAACACTTTTGATTTACAACAGCCAGGATTTTTGAAATAAAAAGGAATTTCAAGTTTCCAAAGACTCTCCCCCCAAAAGATCAATGCACAAGGTTATTTTGTAAGCAAGACATTAGAAAGAAATCAGAAGAGTAACTACAAGGCTCTACTTCCTGCAGATTAAAGATTGTTCAGATTTTGTCAAAACCATTTTTATTAAAAATAAAAAGATATAAAAAGATTTGGATGCTAGTGAGTTCCTAAAAGGGGCACAAAAGTGTCTGACAGTGAGCAAAGAGCTGTAGAGGGCTGTGGTGCAGAATCAGGTGACTGGAGAGTGGCTGCAAGGACATGATGACCCCAGAGCAGATGGAATGCATCGAACCACGGTTACACCTCTCTCCAGGGAGGTGAGCATGGGCTAAGTGCCTCCTCTTGTTGGCAAGAAGGATGCCCAAGAAGTCTGGAGATGACACTATGGTGAGAAGGAAATGTGTGAAGATACCCTGAATTGAGTGAAACCTAAAATGCCCAAAAAACGCTAAAATGACTGAGTTTACCTGAAGCTGAACTTGATTGCCTTTCCGCCATCAGGTGGAATGAGAACTCAAATGTAATTATGTTACAGGAAATAAAGTTCAGTCACTTGCTCACTGGAGTTTGGTGGCCTGTGAAAATCTTGCCCACCAAACTCCGAGAAGCGACCTGAGGGAATTTATTATAAGTCTGTAGGTGGGTGTCTCATGGAATCCAAGGGAAAATGTGTGAGCTGGGCTCAGAAAATACTAGAACCGAGTACTGGAAAACCACTGGGGTTTCTTCTAGGCTCTCATTGCTGCTTCTTTCTGCACATCTACTTCCCTCTTCTCTCTCTGAGGACCAACTTTCTGCACTCCCCCATCCATATGCCAGAATGTAGTGGCATCAAGATTCTAAATTACATGACACGGTTCTAACCACATACAGATTCTAACTTTCTGCCTCTCGGTCTCAATTCCAAATTCTTACACAAGAATGTAATTGGCCCACTTTAATCCCATGTCTGTCTCCCTCAATTCAATGAGCAATGACCTGAAGGCTGTGCCTGTGGTACGAACATGACTGCTGTGGTCCATCACCCTGGTTCAGCGTGCAGTCCTCAGGGAGCTGGAAATGGCTGTGAGCTGGGAAGACAGGATGATGACTCATTCACTGTGAGGCTTGTGCCTCACTCCTCCCATCTACAAAGTAGGAGGAATAATATCTGTAATATCCCTACTTCTAAATGAAGGCAAAGAGAGCTAACATTATTAACTTCTCTCCAGGTACCAGACATTGTAGTACGTTAACCAGGTTATCCTAGCGCATCCTAAAAACAACCTAAGAGATGAGCGTTTTAATTTCCATCTTTCCAGATAAGGAAATTGATGTTCACAGAGGTTAAATCTCATAGCTAGTGAGGGGCAGAGCTCAGATCTGAGCCCAGACAGAACCAGTGCTGCAGCGGAGGAAAGAGCTATTTATTAAGATTGAGATAATGTCTGAAAGCTGCGCATTACGTTCTCAGCTATTAATAAATTGCCTGGGACAGGATCTTGCATGGAGTAAATGCTCAGAATTAAAAGTCTCATTAATAAGAGCACCTGACTCTTCAGTTGCAGCGGACGTCTTATCATGAAGTGTTTGGCTCACATTAACCCACCAAACACCTCTACAAAGTGGGCACCCATCTGCCTTAAGAGATTTCTGCCAAGACACGTTTTATTAAAAGTGAAAAGGGAGATGAAAACAGAAGCCAATACCGATTTTCATTGTAATTGACCTTCAGCCACCATTTGGTGCAATGGATCAAATTGCTTCTAAAGCTTCCATTGCTGTGTCATGTTGAGGTGTGAATCTGCCTTCTTAGGGGCCTGTTGTCAGAGTCTTTAGAATGTATCCATGTGCTCTGATCTTCTGACCTCCTGAAGCTAAATAGAACTCTTGTTGATTGGTGCTGAGCTCACACGAAGCCCAGACTCTGCTTGTAAATGTTTGCCAAATGAAAGATTTGTCAGCAGGCAATGATTAAATCACCTACTGTGTTCTCAGCCCTGAGAATATTAAACCTCTAAGGTACAATCCATGCCTCTGAGAGTAAACAATCTTTTCTGTGCAATCAAAAACCTAAGAACTTAGTTATTAGAGAAAGGCAACTCGAAACCACCTTGAGATTCCCTCTTCATACTCACTAGGTTAGCTGTAGTCAAAAAACGGAAAAGGAATGTTGGCCACGATGTGGAGAAATTATAACCCTCATCATGTAACCCTGGTGAGAATGTGAAATGGTGCGCCCGCTCTGGAAAACATTTTGACAGTTTCTTAATAAGTTAAACATAGAATTATCATATGACCCAGCAATTCCATTCCTGGGTGTATACCCAAAAGAATTGAAAACAGGTGTTCAAACAAGAGCTCGTACACAAATATTCACAGCAGCACTATTCACAATAGCCAAAAGGTGGAAACAACCCAAATGTCCATCAACTGATGAATGGATAAAAATATGTGGCATATCTGTACTAAATGGAAGAAGCCAGACATGAAAGACCACACATATTATATGATTCCATTTCTATGAAATCTCCACATTTATTTCTCTCTCTATATAATATAAATATTTATTTATAAATAACTATAAGAGGTATGACCAGAAATGAGGGTATCAGTATGAAATGCCTTGTGATTCCACCTGGGCATTCCGTCAGATGGCCTTTCTTCTAAGAGGTGGGATCAGAACCTATTAGCTTGGGAGCTGCTGTTGGAAATTGATCCATCTGGTTTTCTAATTGAGTTCAGAAAAGAAATACCACCAGATCCACATATTGATTATCAGAATCCTCATTGCCAAATATATATAAATCATACAAGACACTAAAACTGTTTGTGTTATACTTTTGGTTACACTTCCCACTGTGTTTTTTTTCCCTACTGCGTTTTTAAAATGGTGTTATTATGACTCATGCTCAGTTTCCTCTACGCTATGAATCCATCCCCTTCCAAGAAGTTTTTTTTTTTAACTCATGTTTATCTATCTAAAAGCCTTATAGTTGTAAAGTTCTTTCTTTTTCCTTTTTAAAAAATTGAGATATAATTGACATTTAACATTATGTTAGTTTTCGGTGTACAACATAATGATTTGATTTCTGTATATACAAGTGTTGTGAAATGATCACCACAATAAGTCTGGTGAATATCATTCACCACATGTAGCTACAATTTGTGTGTGTGTGTAATGAGAACTTTTAAGCTCTACTCTCTTAGCAGCTTTCAAATATACAATACAGTATTATTAACTGAAGCCACCATGCTGTACATCCCCAGGACTTATTTATTTTATAACTGGAAATTTGTACTTTTGACCACACTTTGACCCATTTCACCCACTCCCCCCCCCCACCTCTGGCAACCACCAATCTGTTCTCAGTATCTATGAGCCGTTTTACTTGTTTTTTTTGATTCAGCATATTAGTGAGATCATATGGAATTTGTCTTTCTCTGTCTGTCTTATTTCACTTAGCATAATGTCCTCAAGATCCATCCAATGTGGTCAAAAGTGGCAAGAGGTCCTTCTTTTTCATGGCTGAATAAAATTCCATTGTGTGTATATATTCGTCTGTGTGTGTGTGACATCTTTTTTATCCATTCTTCCATTGATGGACACTTAGACTGCTTCCATGTCTTAGCTATTATAAATAATGCTGCAATGAACATGAGGGTTCATATATCTTTTCAAGTTAGTGTTTTCATTTTCTTCAGATAAATACCCAAAAATGGAGTTGCTGGATCATATGGTAGTTCTATTTTTAATTTTTCAAGGCACTTACATGCTGTTTTCCATAGTGGCTGCACCAATTTACATTCCCACCAACAGTGTACAAAAGTTCCTTTTTCTCTACATCCTCTCCGACATTTGTTATTTCTTGTTGAGTTCTTCTTTCTTAACAATAGGACCTTGCACTTGTCGGTAAAAAAAAATTAGCCTAACTGTTGAAATAGATACCTTTGGGGGTGTCTTCCCAGTTCAGTACCCCCATTTCATTGAGAACATCTCCATCTCCATGAGGCAGCCATGTTTATGATTGATGACCCTGCTTTGCTGGCCACGAATGGACACCTGACCTGAGGTGAGGCAATCAGACTTGGAGGTGAGCTTCAGGGATGATTGTGTTGTGCCTTTTAGCTGGAATGAGGGTTATGGAAACTGAAGAGCGGAAGCTGCCATCATGGAAAACCATTCTCATCCACATGCCGGGAGAAGCAGAGAAAGCAGACAATTAAAGAGGAGAATGGAACGGATGTGCAAAATATAGGGAAAAGGGGAAAAAAAATGATCTGGTTAGAGAGAGAGAGAGAGAGAGCAAGAGAGAGGTAGGAAGGGAGAGGGAGAGACAGAGACTGAGAGAAAATAATAGTTCCTGGTAGTTTTCTAGTTCCTGCTGCTTGGCTTTCGTGACGTCCACTTCTGTCCTTGGGTTCTGTGAGATACTCCGGATTTTTGTACAAAGTTCTCCTGACTTTTTTTTCTTTCGCTTAACCTAGCTTGAATAAGTTTCTGTTATTGACTAGGACTACTAGAACTTACTTCTACATCTTGTTTTGAGCCCCCAGACAGACAAATAAACCTTGATTCTTTCTGAATTAATGAAACACATTTATAGACATTTAAGTCTGGAATCATCTAATCCAACCCATTCACTCTATACCACAAAATACTGGTGTCTGAGGAAGTGAAATTGCCTGCCCAAGGTCACACAGTTAGGAGGTGGCAGAGCAGAAGCAAAACCAAGGTATTTTGAATATCAGTTTAGTGTTCTTTTTGCTAAACAAGGCTGCCTTTTCTTTTTTTTTAATACCTTTTTTGTTTTATTCTGCCTTTCACATATGACAGTCCCAAACCCAACACTTGGTTTTTCTTTTTTGACTTTCTTATTCTTTCAGCATCTATGTCAACACACTTTCTCCCAATAGCACATGCAATTTGATCTTCATCTGGTGGGTACACATAGGCCCTCAAAGATCCTGGCTCTCCAGCATGGGAACCTCAGTCCTTCCTTTCAACTGTACCCATGTCTGTTGGTTCTGGAGCTCTGCATTGGTCCCATCACACCTGAGGTGTCCTGAGGCCAGGAACGCCAAACATGTTATGTGCCAACTCTGAATAAATACGGGGAACTGCTTGGAGCCCAGGGTGGAGGGTAGGAAGGCAGGTTGGGTCTGGGTTCCATTACAAAGAATTCAGTCCTCAACTGGCAATGTCTGCCGTGGCAACACCCACTAGATATGTCTGGAATGGGGACATTGGGGGAAGAGGCTACACACTGGCCACAGCTTCAGAAAGGGACAAGATGTACGCTCCATCCTTGCCTTAGGTGGTTGTTCTGTTTCCCAGGCCACATTGTCTCAGTGGCCAGGTGGCTGAGGAGGTAGTCTGAAGGCCGTGAAGCTACAAGTGGCTTCCCTGGACCCTGGACGGGAGAGCATGAGCCCCAAGCTAGAGGGAGCTTGGAAAGGCAGCCCCTGCAGGGCCCTACAGCGGTCTGCATGCTGCAGGCCACGCTGGCATTAGCTCCTCGTCTCTGGAGTTGGTTTCATCTAGGCAAAGCCAGCTGGCTGGCTGTCAAAGAGTCAGATGCAACTCGGGGGTAAAAACACTTTTCCACAGCACTTACACAGAAATAACCTTAATCTCTGGGTAAACTTTCCAAGCTAAAAGCTTTCTCTTCTACGTCCTACCGAGAAATCAAAATAGAGTAAAAGGACAGTCTTACTTTAATCAAGTTCCAGAATGAGGACATAACAGTTTTGAAAAGCACTGTCTCAAGCAGAAGACGTAAGGATGTGTGTAAGAGACTATTTCTAGAAAATGCCAAAGGCACCAAACATAATCCCAACTTTGCCTCGATGCTACTCCGTACCCCGGATGGGGAGGCTCCTTTGTCCAGCTAACTTTAGGAACGTCATAGTGCTCCGTGAGTGTGTCCAGGTGTCTGCTGAAGTCTTCTACTGTCTGCTTGTGGGTTTTGGATGCTTTCTTCAGGATCCTTTCCATTTGCCATTTCTCCCGCTTCTTCTCAGAGGCCACCTGGGCCAGTGTCCGCTTGTCCAGGCTGCGCCACTTCTCCTCCTCGTTCTTTTTGCTTGTTCCCGTCGCTTACAGGAGTTTCGCCTTGTCTTTGTTCTTTTTCTTCTTCCGCTTAGTCACTCTGAGCTCTGCCACGCCTTTCAGCTTCAGGGGCTCCTTTTGGATCTGCTCGTAGGCCTCCATGGCGCCCTGCTGAAGTTTCAAGACTGCCTTTTCATGAAAACAGTGAGCATCATGCTTGGGGCAGAGAACACCTGCTCCCTATTCTAAATGATCACAGGGGTGGGCAGGTGGTCCAGGCTGAGCATTTGGAATATCCCAGACCTCTGGAGTCAGCTATTGGCCCAGGGATGGGCTTCTGCTCCAAGTAGAGCTACTTAAGGACCTTTTAGGGAGAATAATCAGATACTAAAAGAGATGATCTGAATCTCCATTTTCTGAGCTGTTAGACACTAAAGATCATGTGAGCTTAGTGCTGCTAGGGACTTTCTTTTCATCATGAGAAGGCAGACGGCTCTGAAGAACAAGGCCAGCTCAGAGGAAAACAGAACCAAGAGATGAAAAGAGACAGATGCCCAGTGACTTTATTTGAGCAGGTAGAGTCAACCATGCCAAAGTTATTCCACTCCTAAACTTCTCAGTTACCGGACCCCGTGTATTTCCTTTTTGCTTAAGCTGGTTTGGCTTTCTGGTATATACAACCAGGTAAGTTAGAATACCAAAATGTGGACTAGTAACCGCTATTTAATTTTATATACTTTGCTTCTTATTTTCATATGCTACAGAGAGGATACATCTTTGGGTCATTATAAATGGAAGTTAATTATTGTGGTTTAAAGTTTAATTAGTATGAGTTATTGGGACTTCCCTGGCAGTCCAGTGGTTAAGACTCCATGCTCCCAATACAGGGGGCACGTGTTTGATCCCTGGTCAGGGAACTAAGATCCCGAATGTCGTACAACACAGCCAAAAAAAAAAAGAGTTATTGAGGCTACGCTAGGAATGATAGCGACAAAGAAATACAACTGTATGTGCTTTTTAAAAATTGAGGTATAGTTGATTTACAGTATTACATGTTTCAGGTGTACAACATAGTGATTCACAATTTTTAAAGTTTATACTCCATTTAGAGTTATTATAAAATATTGGCTGTATTCCCTGTGCTGTACAATACATACTTATAGCTTATTTATTTTATACATGGTAATTTGTACCTCTTAGTCCCCTTCCTCTATCTTTCTCCTCCTCCCTTTCCTTTCCCCACTGATGATAACCACTAGTTTGTTCTCTTATCTGTGAGTCTGTTTCTTTTGTGTTATGTTCACTAGCTTGTTTTGTTTTTTAACATCCACATATAAGAAATATCATACAGTATTTGTCTTTCTCAGTCTGACTTATTTCACTAAGCATAATACCCTCTAGGCCCATCCATATTGCTGCAAATGACAAAATTTCATTCTTTTTTATGGCTGAGTAGTATTCCACTATATATATATATATATATATATATATATATATATATATATATATATATATATATATATATATATATATATATACCACAACATCTTTATCCATTCATCTGTTGATGGACACTTAGGTTGCTTCCATACCTTGGCAATTGTAAATAGTGCTGCTGTGAACATTGGGGTGCATGTATCTTTTCAAATTAGTGTTTTTGTTTTCTTCAGATATATACCCAGGAGTGTAATTGCTGGGTCATATGGTAGTTCTATTTTAAATTTTTTGAGGACCTCCATAATGTTTTCCATGGTGACTGCACCAATTTACATTCCCACCAACAGTGTTCTCGGGTTCCCTTTTCTCCACATCCTCACCAACATTATTTGTAGACTTTTTGTTGGTAGCCATTCTGACAGATGTGAGGTAATAGCTCATTGTGGCTTCGATTTGCATTTCTCTGATGATATATGATATTGAGCAGTTTTTCATGTGCCTGTTGGCCATCTGTATGTCTTCGTTGCAAAAATATCTATTCAGGTCTTCTGCCCACTTTTATTTTTATTATTTTTAAAATTATTTATTTATTTGTTTGGCTGCACTGGGTCTTAGTTGTGGCATGTGGGATCTTTAGTTGTGGTGTGTGGGATCTTTAGTTGTGGCATGCACGTGGGATCTAGTTCCCTTACCAAGGATTGAACCCGGGCCCCCTGCATTGGGAGCATGGAGTCTTACTGCTGGATCACCAGGGAAGTCCCCTTCTGCCCATTTTTAAATCAGGTGGTTTGTTTTTTTGATGTTGAGTTGTATGAGCTATTTATACATTTTTGGATATTAACCCCATATCAGTCATATCATTTGCAAATTCTTTCTCCTATTCAGTAGGTTGTCTTTTCATTTGTCGATGGATTCCTTTGCTGTGCAAAACGTTTTAAGTTTAATTAGTTCCCATTTTTAAATTTTTGCTTCTGTTTCCTTTGCCTTAGGTGACAAATTGAAAAAACATTGCTATGATTTCTGTCAAAGAGTGTTATGCCTATGTTTCCTTCTAGGGGTTTTATGGTTTCTGGTCTCACATTTAGGTCTTTAATCCATTTTTAGTTTATTTTTCTATATGTTGTTAGAAAATATTCTAATTTCATTCTTTTATGTGTAGCTGTCCAGTTTTCCCAGAATCACTTATTGAAGAGACTGTCTTTTCTCCATTGTATGTTCTTGCCTCCTTTGTCATAGATTAATTGACCATAAGTGTGTGGGTTAAGCACAGTATATCTTTCCATCTGTTTGTGTCATTTTCAATTTCTTTCATTAGCGTCTTATACTTTTCCTAGTACAGATGTTTTACCTCCTTAGGCAGGTTTATTCTTAGGTATTTTATTCTTTTGATGCAATTGTAAATGAGGTTGTTTCCTTAATTTCTCTTTCTGGTAGTTCATTGTTAGTATATAGAAATGCAACAGATTTCTCTATATTAATTTTGTATCCTGCCACTCTACTGAATTCATTGATGAGCTCTGGTAGTTTTTTTTGGTGGCATCTTTAGGATTTTCTATGTATAATATCACGTCATCTTCCAACAGTGACAATCTTATTTCTTCCTTTCCAATTTGGATTCCTTTTATCTCTTTCTTGTCTGATTGCTGTGGCTAGGACTTCCAAGAAGACTATGTTGAATAAAAATGGCAGGAGGGGGTATCCTTGTCTTGTTCCTGATCTCAGAAGAAATGCTTTCAGCTTTTCACCACTGAGTATGATGTTAGCTCTGGGCTTGTCATACGTGGCCTTTACTGTGTTGAGGTAGGTTCCCTCTATGCTCACTTTCTAGAGAGCTTTTATCATAAATAGATGTACAACTGTAGATGTGCTTTTGTTTTCCAAGGAAAAGGAATAAATTTATCCTAAGGCAGTACTTCTTGGACTTTTTTTGTTTGTTAGTTTCTGGGCCCCTTTGTACACTCATGATTTATTGAGGGCCCCAGCGACTTTTGGTTATGTGGGTTATAACTTATCGACATTTACTGTATTAAAGGTGGCAACTGAGAACTTTTAAAAATACATATTGATTCATTTGCCACCAGCAATGATTAATGCACTGCATGTTAACATAGATAACATCTTAGTGTTATAATAAAATTAGTTTTGACCTTGCAGCCCCCCTAAGATCTGTTCTAAAGTAAAATGTCAGTCTGTTTCAGAATAGGAAAACGGATAATGAAAGACAGAACTTGGAAATTACATTTTATTTGCCTTAGTTTCTAATACTCGAGTCTGAAAAGTAGCTCTGTAATGTGTTAAAATCTTAGCAAAGTTTGCCCAATTTTGGTAGGCTTGTTGCCTTGATTTACTGAGTAATGCCTCAGCCTACAATGTAAAGGTTATCATTACCTGCTGTGTAACCAAAGATTCTGGGTTTTACCAGAATAATTTCCTGTGCTTTATGTTGACTTCACTATATTCTTGATTATTTAAGGAAGAAAAAGAACCAAGGTTCTTCACTTGTGAAAGAACATAGATTTTTAAAAATCCTGCTACCATCTATGTTTATTGTGACTCTAATTAAATAGGTAATCAATTATTGTTTCTAAGTCATCCATGATCCCATCTTAATTAAGTATCCAAATATCTTCTGATAAGTTTTTTATTTTCATTTCCCCAAAACTTAGATCTTAAATTTAGAAAAAGTAAAATAAAATCAGGATTCGGGGTGGGGGCATTCTTTAATTGTAATTTAAATGTTTAAAAAAATCTTTTTATTGTGGTAAAATATATATAATATAAAACTTACCATTTTAGCCATTTTAAAGTGTACAGAAAATCAAGATGTCTTTTACATCTAAAACAATCTTGAGGTTCCCTAGAGGGTCCCTGGAAGTCACAAAGCCTTGTTCTTTCACCTTGTAAAAAGAGAGGCGCTAGATTTGTTTAATGCATTACTATTGTAGGACTTGCATGAGTAGAGCTGTCAGATCAGAAGAGGAGCTCAGCTTTCCCTAGGTTAAACTTGTACAGATAAACTATTGTTAATATAAATATTGCAGAAATGGTACGCTTTCCAGGAAATCCCTGGAGATTTGTCAATGCCCTGTCTGTCCGTGTTCTGTTGTTTTTGTTTGTTTGTTTGTTTTGCGGTACGCGGGCCTCTAACTGTTGTGGCCTCTCCCGTTGCGGAGCACAGGCTCCGGACGCGCAGGCTCAGCGGCCATGGCTCACGGGCCCAGCCGCTCCGCGGCATATGGGACCTTCCCGGACCGGGGCACGAACCCGTGTCCCCTGCATCGTCAGGCGGACTCTCAACCACTGCGCCACCAGGGAAGCCCCCGTGTTCTGTTTTTATCCTCAAGGAAAATACTAATCAAAACTCTTATGAAATAGGTGTGTCGTGTTTTCCTGTGTTTATCAGAGTCCTGGCAATACTTTGCCTGATGACATTCGACAACAGTATAGTTATACAACAGTGTAGTCTCAATCATAATTTCAGTAATTAACATGTTACCTTGGCCTGGCCATAGTCTTATTTCTTTAATTTGAACCTGGTGTCTACTGGTTTTCAAAATGGGAATGCACATCAAACTTACCTGTGGAGTTTTATAAAAAATACAGAGGTCTGGGCCCTACTCCTGAATCTCTTTACTTGCTATTCTTAGTATATTCTTGGTATATTATGTTTTATGATCATTACATTATATCTCAAGATTTTTCCTCCATAAAATTACGTTTCTCCATTTTAATGAATCAGATATCTTTGAATGTAAGCTCAATCATTATCCTTAAGGACAGGCTTTTTTTTGCCAGGGGGGTGACGTTATTATCTTTCTTTGGCATGCTACAGAAACAACCAAATTTCCTTGTGGGTTGCATTATTATTAGGCACCCCTCATCAGACCTTTCACATTTGAAGGTTACTAGTTATAAATTAAACATAGCCATTTTAAGTCTCTGCCATCTACAAGTAGTTTTTATTTTACTCTGATGCTTGCCTGAAGGCTTTGCTGTAAGCTACAGCCCAATTTTTTTTTTAAATAAATTTATTTATTTATTTATTTTTGGCTGCATTGGGTCTTCATTGCTGCACACGGGCTTTCTCTAGTTGCGGCGAGCGGGGGCCACTCCTCGTTGCGATGCGCAGGCCTCTCATTGCAGTGGCTTCTCTTGTTGCAGAGCACGGGCTCTAGGCGTGCGGGATTCAGCAGTTGCGGTACATGGGCTTATTTGCTCCACAGCATGTGGGATCTTCCCACACCCGGGCTCAAACCCGTGTCTCCTGCATTGGCAGGTGGATTCTTAACCACTGTACCATCAGGGAAGTCCTGCTACAGGCCAATTTTGTCTTCAACCGAGAAGGATGGTCTCAGAGTCTTTTCTCAGTATAGAAAAGGACTGTACCAGGTACTTCAGGCTATCAGTGCTTTAAAACTTAGCCTCTAGTGTACATGCTTCTGAGCTGGCATCTCTTAGATAACTTTCATACCATACCAGTGGACCAAATCAAGATCTCCAGGACTGTTTTTAGTCAAGAGGACTACAAACCCAAGGCTCAGAGAATAAGAATTAATTACATAAGACTGAGTGAACTGATGAGGAAAATTTCACTGTGGTTATTTTTTTGGAATGTTGATTTTATTTCAGTGTTCTATATTCTGGTTGTATAAATAAACCCTTTTCTTTCTTCTTAAGCTATTTGTAACCTATAAAATTTAGTAGGTTCTGCTTTTGTAAACTGAAATGGAACATTTAAAAATTATATTTGATCACCACTGATCTCACAGAATTCAGAAACTCTTACTGATTCTCCATGCTTTTCATGGCAATATAATTATTTGCCAAGATTCAGAAAGAATCTCTTCTCCTTACCAGAATACAATTGAATGAGTTGATTGTACAACCAGGGCCTTTCCTGGAGTGCCATATTTGAGAATGATGCTTATTTCATCAGATATGACCAACCGCTTTTAGGGAGCTAAGGTTGACGTGGCTTATGGCGCTGACACTTACAAAGCCCTCCTAGGAAAACTGGGTGGTGTCTGGCTTATAGGATCCCAGCCTCACAGGAGGTGAGGAAGGTTACTTCCTGGCAGACCAGGAGCCTTAAGAAATTTGGAAGATTTTAAGAGGAAAGAAATTCACCCAAATTTATAGATACTGCAGGCATAATTTGATGGCAAGAATTTCCTAGCCATAGGAGAGCAAATCTTTTAAGAGATCATTCTGGGATTCCTTATGAAAACTTCAAGACAAAAATTAATTTTGTAGTTGGTCAAATTACTCTGTGGACCTGGATCTTGCCAGTCAAACTTAAGAATAATCTTTCTGCGAGAGCTTCCCTGGTGGCACAGTGGTTAAGAACCTGCCTGCCAATGCAGGGGACACGGGTTCGAGCCCTGGTCCAGGAAGATCCCCCACGCTGTGGAGCAACTAAGCCTGTGCGTCACAACTACTGAGCCGGCACTCTAGAGCCCATGAGCCACAACTACTGAGGCCCGCGTGCCTAGAGCCCGTGCTCCACAACAGGAGAAGCCACCGCAATGAGAGGCCCGCGCACCACAACAAGGACCCCCGCTCGCCGCAACTAGAGAAAGCCTGCGCACAGCAACAAAGACCCAGTGCGACCAAAAATAAATGATAAATAAATAATTTTTTTAAAAAAAGAGTAATCTTCCTTTGAGATTGTTATGATCATAGAAGGAGAGGGGACACTAGGGAACGTTGTGAAGGACTAACAGAGCAAAAGGTTCCCTGGTGTCTTCAATGGAAAATTAAGCATTGTTTGAGAGCACATCCCGCTGAGTTTCAGGTTCTGTAGTTTGTGCCTTTCCTTGTCTTTGAGCTGTCTTATAGAAAAATGATAGCAATGCAAATAATTTTTCTCCGTCGATATAAAAATTGTGCTCAGTGAAATGTAATTGATTATCACCCTGTGGATGTTAACCAATTTTGCATCTATTTGTGTATTCATTCCTGATTTAACTATAAAAGTGTAATACTTTGAATTCTCTTTTACTTACTAGTTCCCTCACTAATTAAAGAGTTAAATAAAATCTTTGATGTTTTCTTCTCTATTTATATAAGCATCATGATATTATCTTTTAAAAACATTATCCTTTAACAGGAATTTGCCTGTTACATATTTTCCCAGTCCTTTGCTTTCACACTTCCTCTGTTATAACTTAAGTGTGTCTCTTATAAACAGCATATGGATGACTTTTGTTTGATTTATCCTGTCTGACAATCTATGTTCTCATCTGTGGGTTAAGTCCTTTCACATTGATTATGAGTACGCTTAAACACTGGAATTATTTACTCCATCTTATTTTG
Source organism: Delphinus delphis (assembly GCF_949987515.2). Taxonomy (NCBI): domain Eukaryota; kingdom Metazoa; phylum Chordata; class Mammalia; order Artiodactyla; family Delphinidae; genus Delphinus; species Delphinus delphis. The sequence goes on from NC_082691.1 coordinate 61,281,015, forward strand.
TGTATATCATTCATTAGAATGATTTTTCTTGGCTTCTGTTTATTCCATTCCCGCCATCTGTTGGATCGATGGACTTTCTTTGGTCCCCATTTTCCTTTCTATTTGTTTGGGAGTTTCTCATTCTTTCTCTAATATTTAGTGGTTACCCTTATGGCAGAACCTGCTCGAGGTCTCTGCGATAGCGATTCTCCCTTTTTTCCTTAGCAACGAAACTGGGAAATAAACCTTGCTGAGAAACTACATTTCTGAGTATCCCTCAAAGATAGAAGGGAAACAGTGTGTGAGAAGTTAGTTGGAACTTCTGGGAAGGCTCATTAAAAGAATAATGACAGTTGGCCTATGTTCCTCTGTCCTTCCCTCCTTTGTCCTGCTTGGAATGTGGGTGTGATAGTTGGAACTCCAAAAACCATGATGCACCCTGAGGCAACTTTGAAGATGGAAGCCACACCCTAAGGATAGTAGGACAGAAAGAGCCCGACCCCTGATGACCAAGGAGTGGCCAAATCTGCCCTGAACTGCCCACCTCCACATTTCATTCATATGAAACAAAAACCAACTCTGATTTTGTTCAAGTCACTTTAGTCAAGATTTTTATTATTAGCTGAAGGCAATTTCTAACTGTTACATCTTAAATTTTTTAACAGGCATACTTAATTTAACGAAACCTAAACTTAATCAATATCTCTACACACATTATAGACCAAGGACCACTACTATCAGGACTTTAGATATATTGTCAAATTTCTCACTTTCTAAAAAACTTCATGCTGATCTTTGCACTGTCTTCCCCTATTAAACACACACTCACATACTTATTTTCTCAAATTCTTACAAGTTCACAAGGAATATACCTTTATTGCGTTTTTACAGATGAGGAAATGGGGGTTCACAGGAGTTAGGTAACCTATCCAAGGTCACAATTAATTAATTAATTGAAGTCTTTCTAACACCCCAACTTCCATTTGTGTCACAAATCTTAGCTGCACTCGTTCTATCAACTACTTTGCTGGCGTTGCAGCTGAGGACAAGCACGCTCTCTGTCTGGGGCAAGGCTGGAGTAAAGCAAGCTCTCCTGTCATCCAGATCATTGTATCTTACTAAGTGGATGTATCATAAAAGATCAGTCTGCTAATTTAAGGACAGCAGGTTCTGGTTTAGCAAATTTCCTGGATACATGTCTTTTCCCAGAGGGAAATCTACATCCTTGTAGGAGTTCTGGAGTAATGCTCTTGGGACACCTCGCTAGAGAATGAGCTAATGTAATGAGGTGCTAATAAGCCTCAGCAGACAAATAAAATAAAGGCAGAACTATAATCATGATCAGAAAGGGAAAAGAAAAGTATTAAAACAACCATTTTGGGCTTCCCTGGTGGCGCAGTGGTTGAGAGTCCGCCTGCCGATGCAGGGGACACGGGTTCGTTCCCCGATCCGGGAAGATCCCACATGCCGCGGAGCGGCTGGGCCCGTGATCCATGTCCGCTGAGCCTGTGCGTCCGGAGCCTGTGCTCCACAACGGGAGAGGCCACAACAGTGAGAGGCCCGCGTACCGCAAAAAAAAAAAAAAAAAAACAACCATTTTGCCACCATAAAGTCTGTGTTTCTCTTTCAGCACCACCAAAGAGATATCGCTGAAAAGGGAGTTCTGTGTGTTATATGGAAAGAAGGCAATGAAAATGTTTAGAAACAGGGAACATGAGAAACTATTATAGTTGAGAGTAAGGGCAAGGAGGGGAATGACTGAACAAAATAGAATGCTGAGGTGTTTAAATGTATTTTAAAAAATAAAAATAAAATAAAAATAATTTCTGTTTCTTTGACATATATAAAAGGAAAATGTTTATCAGGGAATTTGATCAGGTAGACATGCTTTGAAGGCAAATGTAGCGAAATTATGTAACCCGAAGCTTCCTCAGATTCTAGATGCAAAGCCTTTAGAGGGATAACAAGAAAGAAATGATTTTGTAGAAGTTAAGATCGACAGATTCAGAAACAAAATTCAGAATGAATTTTTCTGGCCAGAGGGCAAGAATGCTGAAGAAAATTCTTCTCCTGAGGTTTGTGGGGTATTTGGGTCACAGTGACCCATTTATGTAGATTTTTCATTTTTGCTGATCTTCCAATTTAATTTTTTTTTCAAACGCCAGTTACAATGAAACATAAACTTTGGCATAGGCTGAACTCACCCGACTACCTTCTATTTATCCACCCCACCCCACTGCCCAAGTGTCACCTCTCCTGAGTGTATTGGGAAGACGTGGGGATGGCTCTCATCCCTCTTATGTTGAATTCTTGGGGGTTTTTGCCTCCAGATCCTGGAGTCCTTTCACCTCTCCCATCACTGCTGTGACAAATCACACACCACTCTACTGACGGTCACCTCCTGGAGCTTGGCGGCTACAGTCCCTCACGATACAATGCAACTACCTTGGGTTCAAAGGGTGAATGTGGAGCCAGCCACACTTCCCTTTCTGCCTCGTTCCTTGTGCCACATGACCACGAGCCTCTGTGGATGAAGCAGATTCACCAGATGGTAGGGCTAATTAAATGCACTTACAATGTGGGAGTAAATAAAAGGTAAAATTATATATCCAAGTCAGCCTTACTCACACTAGGATAAAAGCCACAGAGGACTTGGGAACAGGGGTGGGTGGAAGAGTCAGCTTGAGTGGGAGAATCTTGGGTGGGCTTTGCAATTCTGATTCGGGCTTCTGAGACCTCCCAGCCAGGTTTGAAGATGCCTCCTCTCCTTAACAACACACATCTCCCAAAGACAGTGTTCAGAAAGAGTGAAGTCTAGATTACTGTAAAAGAAGAGAAACATTTCTCTAAATGCAATGAAGCCTGAACAACTCTCTGCCCACCAATGGGGCTATGGTTTAATTTTCCTTCTACTTCTGAACAATGGCCAAAGGCAAAAAAAAAAAAAAAAAAAGAGAAAGAAAGGGGATTCAGGGGTCCCTGATGTTCCTTCAGCCTTGGGCTACACAAAAGACCTGGCTGAAGTTCCGGAATGACCACTGCCCTGTACCTGGAGCCTCACAGGACTCTGTCCAAGCAGGAGGGAAGCAGAGTGACTTATTGGCTTCCTGTCTAAGCAACTGACTTTTCCAGTTGCATTAAGGAAACCTAGGTTCAAGCAGCCTCTGTAGATGCACTTTCCAGAACTAATTTCCACTGTTTTATATGAGCACCCTTTCCATAAAAAGTGCAAGACTTTTCTCTCTAAATCTGTAGTTCTCAAGTGGGGGTGATTTTGGCCTCCAGGGAACAGTTAACAATGTCTGGAGACACTTTTGGTTGTCACAGTGGCAGGGGGAGTGGGGGGGGATGCTACTGGCATCTAGCAGGTAGATGCCAGGGATACTGCTAAACATCCGACAATGCAAAAGATAACTGCCCACAAGAAAGAAAGAGCCAGTTCCAAATATCAATAGTGCTGCTATTGAGAAACGCTGCTCCAAATGCTTGGAAAAAATATTTTACATCATCTGTGATCAGTACTCACCATGCTATCACCCTCATGTCACTCCTGAATTTTACTTTTAAAATTCATCAGCTGATCTTCCTACAAATCATTCCCAAGAAGCAGATTAAGAGTAATCATGGCATTTACTGAGTTCTTACTGTGTGCCAGGTTCTGGAGAAAGGAATTTACATACTTTATCTCACTTATTGTCACCATTTTCAGAAGAGAAAACTGAGGCTCAGGGCAATTAAGTAAATTGCAGATTATCAATACATGAAACTTAAAGTCACTGAGGTGGGAATCAACCCAGAACTCAAGTTTCTGCTCTTTAAACTCAATGCCTTTCTAAGGAAACCAACGATGTCTATTCAATTTATTGAACAATTGCTTTATATTCAGAATTCTCTTTTTATTTTATTTTATTTTATTTATTTTTGGCTGTGATGCGTCTTCGTTGCTGCACACGGGCTTTCTCTAGTTGTGGCAAGCGGGGGCTACTCTTTCTTGCGGTGCTCGAGCTTCTCACTGTGGTGGCCTCTCTTATTGCAGAGCACAGGGTCTAGACGGGCAGGCTTCGGTAGTTGTGGCTTATGGGCTCAGCAGTTGTGGCTCGCGGGCTCTAGAGCGCAGGCTCAGTAGCTGTGGCGCATGGGCTTAGTTGCTCTGCGGCATGTGGGATCTTCCCAGACCAGGGATCGAACCCGTGTCCCCTGCATCGGCAGGCAGATTCTTAACCACTGTGCCACCAGGGAAGCCTCAGAGTTCTCTTTTTCATCCTGAGAATTTTTCATCTTCTGACAAAAAGTATTTGTTAAATAAAATAAAACTTTGTAATTATGGTCATCCATCACTTGGAGCAAACTTGATAGATGGATTTAAAAACACATGTATTTGTAAAACTCCCTCCTTTCCAAAAAGAAGAAAAGCGGTGTCTTTTATATATTTTAGTTCCAAATTTAAAGAATCTCTTCCTTTATGAAACTTCCAGACTAATGCATATAATGCTTTAAGTGGCAGAACCAGGTAAGACTACAAGGACAATTGCTCTATCTTGAGGTGTCCCTATTTAAAAGAAAGAAAGAAAGAAAAAAGCAGCATTTTGTAACACAACAGCGTATTGAATTTTTTTATTCTTGTGTCTGTCTCCTTCATTGTCCTGTGTATTAGTTTTCTACTGCTGCATAACAAATTAAAACAAATTTAGCCACTTAAGACAACACCCATTAATTAGCTCACAGTTCTGTAAGGCAGAATTTCTAGCACAGCCACGGCATAACTGAGTTCTCTGCTCAGGGTTCCCAAGGCTGAAGTCATGCTATCAGTCAGGCTGAGCTCTTCTCTGGAGGCTCTGCAGAAAATTCACCTTCAAGCTCCCTGAGGTCGTTGCAGTTGTAAGACTCAAGTCTCATTTCCTTGCTGGCTGGTGGTCAGGGGTTGCTCTGAGCTCCTAGAATCCTCTCCAGGAGAGCAGCCCCCTCCATCATCAAAGCCATTAGTGGAGAATCTCACTGACGATGAATCTACTTCATGCTTTGAATCTCCAAGAAAAGCCCAATCCCTTGTAAGGGCTCACGTGATGACATCAGGCCCACCAAGGACAATCTCCCTCTCTGGAAGTCAACTGATTTGAGACCTTAGTTACATCAGCAAAATCCCTCACAGCAGTGCCTAGATTAGTGGTGGTTTGAATAATTGGGAGAACATCTGTGTATACCAGGAATCTTGGTGTACACAGGGATCTTGAAGGTCATCTTAGAATCCTCCCTAGTTCAGTCTGTAAATTCCTCGATGGCAAAAACTGGGCCTTGTGCATCTTTGTCTGGTACTCAATAGATACTCCAGGGATGTTCACTGAACTGAACTGTTTTAAAGGGATTCGGAAATTACGAAGTCATGAAATTGTTACACATGAGCATTAACTTCCAGGTAAGGACAACTCCCATCAGGAAAAAGATCAGATAGGATGCAATGCCCAGGATGCCTTTCGGCTGATCACTATCGTGACCTCTTCCTCTACCAAAAGATTAACTGGATTTTCTACTTTCACTATGGGAATACAGCTTTGGTTTTATTAAGGGAAGTCAAGGGAAAAAGAATTCCTATCCCAGAGATGTGGAAGAAGAACAACTTTCCAGAATCGCATCTATTCTATTGAGGAAGTGGTGTGGTCAATGGGTTTGTGGTGTCATGAACTTCCCTTCCCTAGTCTGCCAGCTCTTTGAGGGTGGAACTACATATTATTCATATTTACATCCCTAAGGAAAGCACAGTGCCTGGTTCAGAAGACAAACTTTAAAGACAAAAGCTGATTAAATGTTTGTAGAATGAATGCTATTTAGCCTGTCTCTGCTACTAGTCGTTCACTTCCTGCCGGCCAGGGCTCTGTCCAACGCATTTTCTGCAAGCCAGCAATGCCTGTCTGTTCCCCGGCAGCCAGTGAGCGTTCAACAGGTGCACTCTTTGGGCCTTGTACTCCTGTTTTAAAATGTATTTTCTTCTCTCCCAAATTAGCAGTTGATCATTTTAGGTTATACAATATGAATTGAAGGTGACTACTATTCAAGCTAGTCTTATAAGGCTTATTTCTAAGAAATATTCAGCTTTATGTTAACACACACACAAACCCCCCAAATCCCAAAACTTTCATCTTCCTTTCCAAATGGACATTCATTTCAGTGTCTAGTAAATGTATTTATGGGAAACATTTCTTTACGTTGATCAGAGAACAGAGCTGTGATTTCTGAAAAAGAAAAGCTCTGTTTCCCTTAGGTTTTGTCAGCTCCTCCATTGCTAGCCTCAGACAAGGTACACGTTATCTGCAATTCTGTGAGCTTTCCTGCATTTCAGTCGCATTGGGGAAAACGCTTTCCCGGCCTTCCAACGGCAGAAAAACGCGATCCACATAACTCCACTTCACTGCAACCTGGGAGCCGCGGATTTCGGGCCCGCGCTGTGACGTCACCGGGCTCGCAGGCCGCGGCGCTGGCCTCAGGCTCGGCTGATTGGCTGGGGCCCATGACGTCACGGGCCGGGGCGGCCCTGGGTTCGGGAGGGCCCAGCTATGATCCGGGTTAGTTTTTAAAAAGGGCAGGGGGGGGAGGTGAAACAGGGGAGCTCGCGGAGCGCCCGGTCCCTCCCGCCGCGCCGGGTCCCGCCCGGTCGCGCCCACAGCCAACCTCGCCCGGCCACCGCGCCAGCCTCGGTGGCTGCCCGAAAGGGGGCGGGCGGAGAGGCGGAGCGGGGAGGAGCCGGGCGCGGCGCCGCGCTGTCCCTGGTCGCCGCCCACCCCGTTACACACAGCATGTAAACAGTCCCCGCCGGGAGGAGCCCCGGGACTGGAGGGAACCCGCGTCGCCCGGCCCCGCCGCCTGCCCGAGAGCCCACAGAGCCGCGCGCTGCCCGCCCGGGAGGAGCGCGCCCGAGGAGAGGAGGGCGGGCGGCGAAGGGAGCGGGAGGCGTGCGGCGCGTGAGGAGGCTGAGGGAGCAACGGGCGCGGCGGGCCAGGATGGATTTCCAGCAGCTGGCTGACGTTGCGGAGAAATGGTGTTCCAACACGCCCTTCGAGCTCATCGCCACCGAGGAGACCGAGCGCAGGATGGATTTCTACGCCGACCCCGGCGTCTCCTTCTACGTGCTGTGTCCGGACAACGGCTGCGGGGACAATTTTGTGAGTGCCTGGGGGAGGGACCGCCGCAGCGCGCGGGAGTGTGGACTCGCCGCCGCTTCCCTGCGCCCGAGCTCCCTCGCCGCGAGGCGGTGGGGCGGGAGGTGGGGGGGCGTAACCGGCTGACCGCGGCGCACCCAGCTGCTCCGCGCTCCGCCGGGGGAGCCCTCGGGCCCGGCCCGTTGGGGTCAGCGCTCCGGGTGCGTCCGGTAGGCGGCAGGCAGGGGCGTCCTTAGGATCCGGGGAGCCGGGCTAGAGAGGGCTGGTTCCGGGACGCGACCCCACGGCTCGAGCGCTGTGCTCGGCTTGGAGCATCTCCGGGGGTGTCTCAGCCTCGCACCAGTGCGGGCCAGGGCGCGCGGACCGGGCGCACGGACCCTCCCCTCCCACAGGATCCTGAGTCGGGAGCTTCCTACACCCAGGCGTCCCGCCCAGGTGAGGAACCCCGTTACCCTCTAAATACGCAGACACAACTCCTCGAGTTGTCCCCGCCGGGGAGAACCCGCTCCCGTCCCCCTCCCCCATGTTATTCTCAGCGGTGTTTGGACACAAAGCCTCCGTCCACACTAGCGATGCCCCATCTCCTGAACCTTCTTTGCGGAATTACACCTCGGATCTTAAAAACGCACTCGCGCGTGCGCATACACACACAAACACACAGGCACGCCTATCCCCCTTTCCTCTCGTGCTTCCATTGCTTCTCTGTGAGCTTCCAACGAGGTGTTTGGAGCCCGAGAGGTTCTGTCCAGCTAAGGCGGCGGTCTCGGCCCTGCCACAGCCCTTCGGTTTTTCCAGAAGAGGGGGAATTCCCCCTCCCCACCCCACTCCCCGCCCTGCCCCAGGCTCGGAGGTACCGGGACCTGGAACTGCGGTGTCCAAAACCTCGACTTTGCATCCTGCGCCCACCTGGGATCTTGGCGCTGGTAGTTTAGGAAGGGGATGTAGAGGGCCGGGGAGTTGGGCTGGGAGGTGCAGAGACTGGGCGACGATGGCGCTTCATGAAGTGTTTGTAAGGACGAGGAAAAAATAATGGTCCCCAAATGTAAGATGGAGGCGGCTGTGGGCTCAGGTTACCGGCCTGAGTCGCCGGCCTGAGCCTGGAGCTGGCGCTGCTGCCGCCCCTGCGGACGGAGGTGGGGCAGCGCCTCAGCGAGGCCTGGCGCTGGCTCCTCAGGTGGGGTGAGACAAAGCTGGGCTGAGGTCCAAGCTGTCGCGCGCCCCTACCACCCACGGGAAGTTCGAGAAGGAGTTACAGAGACAGCAAGATTGTCTCTCTTGGCCCCAGAGAGATGAAGGCTTCTGTATGACTTGTCGATGAAGCATTCCCCTCCCACCACCTCCACCCCACCCCGCAAAGGTGAACAACCCACCTGGCCCCAGCCCTGCCACACTCTAGAGAAGGGATGGCATTGGGGGACAGCCAGATTTGAGTTCTGGTTGTGTGACTCCGGTCAAATGCATTTTAATGTTTTCAGATGCTCAGTGTACACATCCAAAAAATGGGTATAATACCAACCCCCAGGTGATCAAATAGATAAAGCACCTAATAGTCTCCACTGCACAGCAAGGGCCCCACAAATTTGGGTCAGAGATCTGGGGTTCCAGAGTTTAGAACTTGTCTCTTTTTTAAGAGCCTCAATTTCTCACCTGTAAAATGAGGTTAATCAGAATGCCTCCATCATAGGTACTTGTGAAGAGCAAGTAAACTATAAATGTATGTAAGAACACTATTAACTAGTTAAAATAAGTAAATTAGTGTTGTCAGTGGGAGATCATTAAAAAGGGATTTACTCCATTGTAAAAGTAAGCTCCAGGGATATAGTGGAAAGGGCATCAGGGTCCAAGTAACTGCAGTGTTAGGGTTTGATTAGGAGTCCCTTCTAGCCCTGGACTTCCTTGGACTGCCAGTGACCTTTCCCCCTCTTTATTGCTCGAGGTGGGACAAGAATCACTCATGGTTCCGGATTTTATGGGGGAGAGTTCCACACAGCCTTCCTGCTGGCACTGCAGGAGACATATCCAAAGAGAATAAGTGGGTAGAGAAAAGCAAGGCTATTCTCTTGCCTTGAATATGTTTATCAAACCATCATTCAGAAACATTAAGTATATCAGGCCTTTTTCAAGGCCACCCATATTATATTTTAAATGTTTTCCCACCTGTATGAGTAAAGTGCTTGAAAGTATTTCTTTTGAAAGCATTCATTCACTGACAATTAAATGAAATAGATAGGGAAGAAAGATAATGGTGGGCGTGGTGGGGGGGAGTAATTCATTGGGTAGACTGGAACTTTTTCAGTTTCTAGAGGCCATAATGGACAAGATGCCAACCACTGGAGTTTTCTTCACCCAAAACATCTCTAATCTGTCCCAGGCCAGATTTGTCAAGTGCTGTTTGCCTCTAGCTAAGGGAACTCAGACATGAAGTAAATGTCCTACCTCTGTTCTTTTCCTTTCCCCAGGAAAACCTGCTAAACATTAGAAGAAATTTGAGATGAAAGGAATGTAATCTGAAGGATTTGTTAACAATAAGAATATTTACATAGCAATTCTCAATTTACAGGTTGTCTTTATATCATTCATTCATTCATTCATTCAACAGACATTTATTGAGGGCTCACTCTGCACTTGGCCAGGGCTACCTAGAATGGGGCCATTCTATTCATCTAAGAGGCAGTGTTGTATAATGGTTAGGGGCACAGGCTCTGGGGGTCAGGCTACTCGAGTTTGCACCCCAGCTCCCCACATCTAACTTTGAGCCTTGGGGGAAGTTATTTAACCCCTCTCTGACCTGGTTTCCACATCTGTAAAATAGGGATGATATTAATACCTCCCTAGCAGACTTGTTTGGGAAACATGCCTAAAGTGGGGGTGATGATATTAGTGGCTCTGGCAGGGTCTCTGCACAGCAGTCCCTCTGGATCTATTTAAAATATAATCCAAGTCATGTTCTCACCACTCCCTACCTCTCCTAAACTGACTTCCCATTATTGCAATAAAACCTAAGCTTTCTTGGCTTCAAGTCCCCACATGATTTGTCTCCTGCCACCTCTATGACCTCATCCTGGACCATTCTTCCCCCTTGCTTACTGTGTTCCTGCCACACTGGCCTTTCTGGTCTTCAGACAAGCCAAGCTCATTCCTGCCTCAGGGCCTTTACGTTTGCTGTTCCCTCTGCCTAAAATATTCTTCCCCCACGTCTTTACATGGCCAGCTCCTTTTTGCCATTGTGGCCTGGGAGAAACCTTCCTGACCACATCCTCCCTCCCTCCCCCTTTTATTCTTATCATAGCGCTCATCAGCACTTGATAGTCCTCTGTTTATTCTCTGCCTGCCCCACTAGTCTAGAAGCTTCACGAGAGCTTGTCTTATCACTGTATTGCAGCGCTTGGAACAGTGTCAGTGTCAAACATGTGATAGGCGTTCAATCCATGTTTGTAAGAATGAATGACTAACAGTCTAGTGTAGAAGATAGATGTTAAATTTCAAGAGTGACAGCTTCAAAGACAACTACCACTTAAGTGCAATTTACTGTGTGTCAGACTTTGCATATATGAACTCATTTAATCTTAGTAATCTCACAGACTACCCTGTAATTATCTCCACTTTACAGATGAGAAAAGTGAAGCCCAGCAAGGTTTACTAACTTTCCCACAGCTAATAGACGGTAGAGCAACTTGAACGGTAGCCTTGTAGTGATTATATAGCACCACAGGAGTGACAACAGGGGACCCAGTTCAGCCTGTGGGTTCCAGGGCTACTTCTTATTGAGCCTCACAAATATTCTCTGAGGTGGGTATTATTATGTCCCCATTTTATAGGTGAGGAAACCGAGGCTAATGAGCTTAAGGGACTCATCCAGGACTATGCCACTAAGAAGTAAGAGAGCCAGGACTTGAGCCAAAGCCCAGAGGGCTGTGCCTTCTGCCTTGCAGACTGTACCCCAGGCAGCATCAGGCTGGGGGCTCCAGAGGCCTAGGAACAAGGACTTCTTTTTGTCTGCCCTCTCTTTGGCAGCTCCTGGGTCCCTTGTGCACTCCTTCCCCTTCTTGCTTCACAGGCCATCCTGTCCCTGCAGTCCGTTTCCAAACTGCTGCCCTGATTCAGGTCTCTCTCCATGGATGGCCAAGGAGTTCAGGTCCTGGGATAAGCTGCCAGTGCCTTGTGTGTGCTGGAAGTTCAGGGACGTAGCTACTCTGCCTGGCTCTTCAGGTGTCATGGGGAAGTGGCCGACAGCTCACACAGTCAGTGTGCTCCCCTCTTCTGCCAGCTCAGAAGGTCCTGAGAGCTCGGTCAGGCTTGAGGAATGGAGTGTTGGCAGCCACTAACATGCCAGCCAGACAGAGGGACACGTGCTCCTGGGCATGGCAGCACCAGCTGTTTCCCTTTTCGCCTAGGCCAGGAGAAAGGAGCTCTCAAAGTGCACTGCCCGGCCCCTCCCTGGTGCCTGGGCACTGCCGACAAGGAGGGGGGTGCTCCCTTACTGTCCACGACATGTTTGGGTCCACAGTTTTGTAGAGTTTAATCCCTCCTCAATGCAAAAACAAAGGTAGCAGTTGTCATAGTATTGAAGAAAAATGTTTTATTTATAGAGGGACTGTGTGATTTAATTTTATATGTGTGCCTGTGCCTATGTCTTTCTCTCTCCATTTTCGTCCTAGGCATGTCTCTATTCTTAACTATGTGACTAAATAACAACCTTTTCATTTTGGAGAAAGAAAATACAACTTGTTTGAATGGGATTGCATCATGTTTACATGGTGGTATAGTGGAAAGAAGGCACTTTCTTGTTAAATTCAAACTCTATTCTCAGTTTCCTCTTCTGTCAAATGGGGATAATCATACCTATATCACATTATTATTTGCAGATTAAATGAGCAATAGCGGTAGACTGTAATGCCTTCCACAGTGGCCATGCATTATTCATACAGAGAGATTATTTCAGGGAAAAAGATATGCCCTTCATCATTCATGGGTGATAATCCTGAGGAGAGTAAAATTCTGCTAATATAAGTTCAAATAGGAGGGAATAAGCACTCATTGGGCCCCTGCCAAATGAGAGGCAGGGTTATCTACAGATTATCTCATGGAATGTTTATATCCACCCTGTGGGTATTATTATTTTCTGCGACTTACAAAGGAAGGAGCTGAGGCTCAGGTTGAAGGCATGACACCTCACTTGACATCCTGGCTTTGCCTGTTGCTTCCTGTGTGACCACAGACAAGTTGCTTAACCTTTCTGAGCCTCAGTTTCCTCCTTGGTAAAACAGAGCAGTGTTTGACACCAAGAGCAGGTGGTAGGTGTGGCCAGCCATGCTCTTCCCTGGGCAGAAATACGTTGGCTGGCATGAGATGGCTTGTAGCTCTTACCCTCTTATACCATCTCTTCTGTGGAGAGCAGTCAGTTTTGTGTTAAGCTGCACCGACTTAAAATGCACTCCCTAGTACTGCTGACAGCAGAAAACCCAGGCAGTGAGAGTGAGGCCCTTGGCAATGGCCCTTTGACACAGATAACTGAGTCCTGGGAGGACGACGGGCGTGTTCTTAGCTCCCCTGCCACCCCCAGCTCTGCCTAGGCACCAGGAAGTCAAGCGCCGTCCCCACAAGTGGCAGAACAGTAGGAGCACACAGGCTGATCAGTAAGATGTTTGTGGGATTGAACTACCTCGATGATCTACTTCCATTTTTGGGTAAGCTGGATGTTCTCATCTATACTACAGAAAACAGAAAGGCGCTCATTTTCCTGTTTGCAGATGACATTGTTATAATGTCTTAAGCTGGGCGAGCTTTGATAATAAACTCTGACCCAACTTAATAACAGAAAGAACGGCCGCAGATGGTGTGTGCTGAAATCAGAGTTCTCACTGGGGATTTTCAGCTCTAAATGAGCAGGAATCTATAGGCTGCTCAAGGTAGGTACAAGGGGGGCCACTTCACTGCAACCCATGCCATCCTGAAGATTCGAGGTGGTTTTAGTCAGTAATGACATTTAGGTTTTTTTTGATGTAACGCCCACCCTCAAATATGGAGTTAGTCAAAGTTCCATTCTGGTTCTTGTTCTCAGATTGCGGTCCCAGAGCCAGCAGCAGAAGCATTACCTGGGAACTTGTTGGACATGCAAATTCTCAGCCCCATCCCCCATCAGAAACTCTGGGGTGAGACCCAACAATTGTGTTTTAATAAAGCCTCCAGGTGATTGTGATGCAAGCTAAAGCTTAAGAACCACCGCTTCCCCCTCCTTTGCGAAGCCTTTTCTTGGCATTTCCCCTATTATAATAGTCCAGGCCTGCAATCTGCCTTGGCTCCAACTACCCTATTGGAAATTCAGTACATTCTGTCCTCAGATTTATATTTGCCAGGGAATTACATTGTTCAAAGCCATAGGTTCTCTGACCCCCTGCTATAGTTTTTTCGTGGCCAAAGTGGGTGTTTGGTTACATATGCTTGATATTTTCCAAGTTGAAGGCCTTGTAGCCACGCCCTGTGGTGCAGGACTGTGGGTCTTCAAGTGCCCATTTGTCTTTGTACAAGACTAGACCCCAGATCCTGCTTTCAGTAGCTTCAGCCCAGCCGCCGCATGCTCTCTCTGCCTTCCCTTGGTTTTGGAATGGGCCTCTCTATTTTCCTGAGTGGTAACCCTCCTGTCCCTGGTCCCTTTCCTGTTAGTTCTGAAGAGCTGGGCTGTTTTATATGTGGGCACTGCCTCGGGGCACTGATGGCGTGTCTTTCTTTGCATAGCATAGGCCTCTGGAAAGCAGTGGAGGCATATCTGTGTTCCATCCGTGGCAAGTGCCAGGCTTGTCTACCGGCACTGTTGGTCCTAATCTCACTTGGTTTTACATTCTTCTTCTTCCGTTGTTTCCCCTTTGTCTTTATGTTCTCAACTGCAGACTTAAGTTTTAGTGCATCTTATCTTGTATGCTGACTGTCTTGATTAATTTTAGAAGGGGACAGTTTCAATGAATAAAACTGAATACCTTTTATCATGAGATACAATGGACATGAAACAATTAACGTTTAGCAAGTGATGTCTTTTAAGCGGCCGTGGACACCTGGGCCTCTCTTACTCCAAATCCCCTGCTCCCTCACGTTATCATTTGGGCAGGGCTTCAGTTAAAACTCTTTTTTAAACCGCAAAACCAACACTACTGGGAATTCAGGATGAGTTAGACAGCCACGGGAAGGAGATTTAGGCACACTGGACATAAGGCCCTTTGGCAGGTGTTAAGTCTTTCTTCTCCAATATATTCATAAATCAACAACTCCAAAAGTGGAGTAATGAAAATTGTGGCATGGATAATCTCCTCATGAGGCTATAGATGCCCTAGAAACACTCAGACTGAATAAACTGATTACCAAGCAGTGGTGGATACTCTGTGATTCTGTTATTGTTTGAGTGATATACTTTCCTTAGTTTACTTTGTAATTTGAAGTACTTTTTTAAAAACATGTAGTTTAAAAATAGCCATGCAAGGTTTTCATAGATACACCTGCTTCTGAATGAACTGTGTCCCAAGTTGCCTTGGATAGCGTTCTCAGTGAAGTCACATAGGGTGTCTGATTTAGCCTTGTGGCAGGTGGAAGCCCCTCCCCCCAATCCTCCTGCAGGTGCAAAAGGGGAAATAGGCGACTTACATCCACCATTTATTGAATACCTACTATTTGCCAGCCAGGCACTGTGCCAGGCACTAAATAAACATTTTACTTTTTCTCTAATCTTCACAACAAGTCTAGGGAAGGCAGGCTTAAAATTTTCCATCGTGTGGTGCTAGGTGTTAACCCCATCTCTAACTTGGGTAAGAATTTGAAATATGCTTGAACTTTTTAAAATTTGAGTTTGAAAATGGGTGCTGAGCTGAACTTATATAAAGTGGGACTTTATTATTGGTCTTGCAGAATCCCCACTAATTAAGAATCAAGTGCAGTAACGGATATAAACGCGCTTTGTACTCTTACGTTTTTGTACAATGCAAGAGACTATTATATAAATGGCATTTCAGAGGCTCAACAACTTTAAGGGCCTCTAATTAATAGGGAATCGTGTTTGAGCTATTCTCTAAGGTTGGAGAATCTAGAAGTGATCTTTATTAGGTCAAGGCGATAGCTGCTCTAGAAGTCTGCTGGAATTAGAGCAGCACGTGTCGGAAATGGACCTTCACATCTATGAAACACAGATAACTGGGTGGTAAAGATGGCATATTAGCACCTTGTTGTTCTCTCTTGGATCTGAGAAGTGTTTTAAGTTCTTTCTAGTTCCTGGAGATCCTGCAGTGAGAAAGAAGGAAGTGAAATATGTTTATTGAGTGTTGGGCGTATGACTTTCTGGGGTGATGCTCTCATCATTTGTATTAATAGGAGGGGCAAGTGCTTGACATGGACCATTTCTCCAAACTGATCGTGTCTCTTGCTGCCTAGTCCCTACTCCTTGCTCTCATCTGCCAAATATCTTCCTCTCCTCTACACTTTTTTCACCAACGTTGAGCTGTCATTGCTCAGGCCCCTCTAAACAGTGATTCTTGGTACCTGACTGATACCCCGATGTCATCCTGGTAGCTCAGTGCCCCCTCCATTGCTCAGATATGCAGGGGCCTTCTGCATCTCCATCTCTCAAGCCTGTTTCTTGGACTTACTCCAGATCCTTGAACATTTATGGGAGAAACTAGCCTAGTCTTAAAGATGTGCTAAAATGGATATCCTCATTTGGGGAAAAAATACCCCACTTGTCTAGCCCTAAGAAAAAAATAAAACCTAAATCAGTCTCCTCTTGGCGAGTGTTAACATTGCAAAGTGTTGCCTGGGTACGATGATGCCCTCTTAAAGCATTTTAAGGGAAGGTGAGCTTTCAGAAAGCCTTTGTTTCCTGGTGACTTAGTGATGACTTTTCTGTGTGTTCTCCTGAATTCATTTCATCTTGAAGTAAATTTATCATCACAGGCTAATCTGGGTAAAGAATATCTCCAAGTAAGCAGTTACAAACTATGCCTAATTAATCCTTCAGCCAGTGCTGAAGGCAAAGGTAAGGGTTACATAGGCTCTCGGTTTCTCCTTCCTCCTGTTTTAAAACCACCCGTAGCTGGCACCAGAAGGGGGGCGGTGGAAATCATGGGTGGGGGAATATTGATCCCAATGCCGCTTTTACCACGTATGAGCAGATCTGATGGAAAATTGAGCAGGTGAGATTATGGCCCAGAAGCGTGGGGGTTTTCTGCAGGGTATGCATTTTCTGATCTCCTTCAGTGCAAACAAATCAAGGATGACTATATGGAGTTTACTCTGGACTGGAGGCCTTCTTCAAATTCACGTAATTAAAGAAAAAAAAATCTTCTTGGCTGTGTTTATTTCAAACTGAGTATAATAACTGTGTGTCTTTGTTTTCTCCTTTCCCTTGCCGGCGGGCATGTAGCACGTGTGGAGTGAGAGCGAGGACTGCCTGCCTTTTTTGCAGCTAGCACAGGATTATATCTCCTCCTGCGGCAAGAAGACGCTCCATGAAGTCTTGGAAAAAGTCTTCAAGTCTTTCAGACCTGTAGGTGCCTGCTTGGTTTCTAAAGCCATCTTGTTGTCTCCAGTGATTGTGCATTGAATGACATGGATTGTGGGGAAAGTGGGCAAAACCTGGGGTGACTAATTGTTTTTCTCTTGTCTGCCCTGTGGCTTAAAGATAGCAGCTAGTGGAGGGAGGCTGAGGGCGGAGAGGGAGGGGGAAACGGGATGCGACACAGCTGTTTGTTGCAGGGATGATGGTTATTTCTAGCATCACTTGAGTTAAGAATCTCTGATTGGGTGGGAAGCAAACAGAGCCTTTATGAGACAACTGAGTATTCTGGTTCTCATCCAGTAGACTTAAAACCAAAATGCTTGGAAGTGCTATGGAGGTTCTCTTATGATAGGAAATTGCCAGAAGGCTATATAAAGGATGTGCCTCCATGTTGATGGATATAGAGAAGGAGGAAATTGGATAGTTGTTCTGTTCTTTTCTCTTTTTATGAAGTCTCTTACAGAGGTTGCTTTCCCCCAACCCCCTTAGGATTTAGGAATCTGTATGTCTGTGGTTAGCTGACAGTTTGTTTCATTATAGCTGAAAAACATGTAAAATGAATACTCACCCCTAATTTGAAGACTACTTCTCTCTTTATCTTTATTGGAAGAGAAAGTCAGATTACGTGACACTTGCCCTAAGTTAAATTCCCTGCCCACCATAAATGCTCTACATGCTCAGTGTTATTTGCTCTAGGATTTCTTTATTTTTTTTTTCTTTTTTCAAATCTTTTAAAATAGTATATACTTCTTTCCTGGAATTTTCAAACTTGTCTTTTGTTTCTCTGAACATGGTAGGCTTGGCTGCATGAGAGACTGTCAGATATTCCAGTATTTCAAGGTTTGGGAGTCTGTTTTGTCAGCTTTTGTTACCACTGGTTCCCTGTCCTGGTATCTTGTTTCTTTGCATGTTGGATTATCTCTGCATGCTTGAATATTTGTATTTGAAAATTTATATATAGGGGTATATTGAGGCCTAAGATGATGGTACTTTCCTCCAGAGAGGATTTTTATTTGCTTCTGCCAGGGCTGGAGGGGCCCTGTCAGTCAGAGACCACCCTCAATCAGTTTGAGACTTGTCGTTCTTAGAACTCTCCAGGTGATGGACAGTCAGGTTGCAGGCCTGGTTTATTCTGGTTCATCCTTGTTCTGAGAGCAGCCTCAGTCTGTTCAGGCTGATATTACAAAATACCATAGACTAGGTGGCTTATAAACAAAAATTTATCTCTCATTGTTCTAGAGGCTGGAAGTCTGAGATTAGAGTGCCAGCAGATCTGGTATCTAGTGAGGGCCCACTTCCTAGACAGATGGCCATCTTTTCACTTGAACTTCACATGGTGGAAGGAGACAGAGAGAGCCCCAGGGCCTCTTTTGTAAGGGCACTAGGCCATTTATGAGGGCTCTACCTTCATGACCTAATCACCTCTCATAGGGCCCACCTTCTAATACCATCACCTCGAAGGTCAGGATTTCAACATATGAATTTGGAGGGGGGAACACAAATACTCAGACCATAGCATAGGGGTCCTAGCCTAAAGTGACAATGGTTTATAACAGTTTGCTCCTTTGAAAGGCCCTGGGTTTGACTTTGGTCTCCCTAGCTCTTAGAGTAGGCCAAGGATGCAGTAGAAGTTTCTTCCAGGTCAGCAGATGTCCTGAGGACAAAAGCAGCTTTTTATGATAGGTTTACCTCTCTGGGTGCTAATTCTCAATATATTTAAGAAGGCATTTTTCATATTGAATCCAGATTTTTTAGTTCTCTTTGCAGGAGTTTGTCCTGATCACTATCACTTAATCCATCATTATAAAAAGTGGAATTTCAAGTGGATTTTGTCACTTTATCTGATCTGTATCATTTGTCCAACCATTTCCTTTTGTTGTTTGTTAATTTTCTAAGCCTGTTTGGCTTATTCAAAATAGATATTTGACTTAAAGATACTGGTCTATCCCACTTCCACTCATTCAAGATGTATTTACTGAGTACCCAGTAGGCACTTGGCACTCTTTACTGCTCTGTTCCTAGCAGTTGAACCAGACAGATGAAAATCTTAGACCTCACAGAGCTTGTATTCTAGTGGCAGAGAGAGAAGATAAATAAGTACAACATAAGATAAATGAGTACAACACATAATGTGTTAGTGACAAGTGCTGAGGAGAAAAAAACATGAGTCAGGGAAAGGGGGTGAGAAGTGTCAGAGGCACTGACAGTTTTGACTAGGGGAGCAGGGAAGGCTTCACTGAGAAGGTAATGTGAGTAAAACTTGAAGTGAGATGTGAGCCATGAGGAGAGCTACAGGAAGAGCTTTCCGAGTAGAGAGAACAGCAAATATGACCACAGAGGGAGGGAGAGAAAACTAGTGTTCAGAGAACAAGGAGGGGCTGGTACGGCCTGAGTTGGGGGGGAGGGGAGGAACCTCGAGAGATGAATCCGAGGAACCTCAGGGGCTTGCAGGTCACAGAAGGACTTGGGCTTGTACTCCCGTGTGCTGGGGAGCCGCTGGAGGGGTTTAAGCATAAGAGGGATCTGCTGAGTAGAGAACAGGCTGTGAGGCAGGGGTGGGAGCAGGGAGCGCAGTGAGGAGGCTGTTGCTTTCATCCAGGCGAGGCCATAGGTCTTGGACCAGGATGGTGGTCACAGTGAAGGTGGAAGAAATGGGCCGGATTCTGGAGATGCCTTGAAAGTAGACCCAACCGGACTTGCTGATGGGTTGGAAGTGTGGTGTGGGAAAAAGAAGACATGGCTGACTCCAGAGGTCCTCATCTACTCAGTGAAGGGAATGGTGTTCCTTGACTGGGATGGATGAGGCCGCAGGAGGAAAGTTCAGGGGTGAGACTATCAAGAGCTCGGTTATAGACGTGTCAGTGTTTGAAATACCTGTTAGACATCCAACTAGAGATATCAAGGCAAGCAAAATTTTTTTTTAAAAACTGGTTCCCTCAAATCTTAACCCCCCCCCAAACTATCTAATTAGCAAATGATACTCACTGTGCAGCTGACTTCCTCAGGGGGGTTCCACCCATTAGCCTGCCACCTGATTCTCTGTATGTGGCTGTCATCTGTGGGGGCAAGCAACAGACTACCTGCAGAATGGGCTTAACTGCAGAAGGTGAGCTCCCACCAGGACTTCTTTTGCCACCTTGCTTTACCAAGTCTATGGCTGTATTTCAGCAACCAGGCCGCCACGTGTAAATGGAAAAAAGTACAGTCCAAAAAATCCAGATGCATAGCTAAAAGCGATTGACTTGGTTGAATACTTTCTTTCAGATCAAGCTGCTTTGTGTCACGGAGACACACGGATTTCGTTTAACGCTGTTGGGCTTCCAGAGTTCATTTCTAAAGCAGAGCCTTCCGCCACAGTGGGCAGGGATGATGCTCCCGAGGTGGGGCCTTTACCTGGCACGGCGCCCCCTTTGGTGGGGAAGCTTTTGCGTGCTGGGCACTCTGGCTGGGTCTTTCTGCCCACGGGAAAGGCTGGAGGCCTTCTCAGGACTAGTGAGGGTGAAATGCACACAGCTTTGGGTTTCTCTCAGTCAGGATGTGCCCCAGATCGGATGAGAGGGAGTGTTACAGACCCAGGTGAGGGACTGCTGGAGATCGGTGGGGAAGCCTTTACCCTCTCCCTCTCCACTGAAGAGTGTATTTCTTCCCCCTGGTATTTACCTGTTTTATATAAAGGAGCTTTGGATTTAGAAATAAGACCCAGGGAAGGCTCTTACTGCTGTTGTAGCTGAAAGTATTTGTTGAAGTAGCACGTACCCAAATGCTACACGGTTATCACGCTGGTAAGCTTGAGCACCTCATCCCCTGAAAATTTTGGATAATCTGATCAATCTGTGTAGCTCCTTTTTGTTTATAGTTGGGGAAACCACAGAAGGAATATTTTTACCTTCATCTTAGAACAGCCTCATTCATGGCTTGGAATTCTTGCTTTACCTTGGCCAGCCCACTGCCAGCCCCTACGCTGGGTAATCTCTCCAGAAAGATAAGGACCTTTCTGTTGACAGCCTTCTGCTGCCTTTTGGGGCATCAGTCAAGCAGGGTCAATTAACGTCGCTGAAGCCCACGCATGCCTGCCTGCATGGGCCAAAGAATGGAGTCATCTTCTGGCCATCCTCAGCGATCCTGCCTGCAAGGCTCAGTGTGCCACAGTAGCACTCTCTACCTTTGGACATTCCAATTTTGTAGACTGTGTGCTTTTCCTCCCCTTTCTGTTTGCCTTCCCCCCCGCCCTTTCTGTTTGCCTTCCCCGCGCTGAAACAATCAATATCACAAAGTCCATGCCCTACCAAAGAAATCTGTTATTTGATTTGACAAGGAAAAAATAATTATTCTTTTTCTTATTCACCATGTTACTCCTCCTCTTTTTTCTCTATCTCTTCATCACATGATCAACAAAATGTATGATCATCTGCTATTTGCCAAAGCACCGCTTTGGAGAGTAAGAGGCAGGGCAGGGTGCCCAGCCCTTGCGCTCAAGGAGCTGGCTTTCTGGTAGGAGACAGAGCCACAAAAACGTACAGGGAAACTCCAGGTTACAAAATTGAGCATTTATTTTGGTCTAGATACTCTGCTAGATACAGTGCAAAGGAGTTCCATTCCCTGCCCTGCTTACTCCGATCTGCTGGTTCTCTGGGGAAGTGTTTCCTGAGAGGATGTCAGTGAGTGTGCACCGACCGCAGGGTGTTGGTTGTGGTCCCTTTACCTAGTTATGCAGAATCGGGTTACTACAGTGATGAGGAACCCAAGCTCTGGGGGCAGGCTGCCTGGATTCAAATCCCAGTTCTGTCACTTGCTGGCTGTGTGACCTCAGGCAAGTTACTTGACCTTGCTGTTTCTCAGTTTTTTCATTTGTAAAAGTAGGAAACAAATGATGATAGTTACCTTAGGATTGCTATGAAGATTAAATGACACGATTCTTGTTGGGGACTTAGTGCAGCGCACGGCACAGAGGATAAGCACTGAGTAAATGCTGGCATTGACACGGACGGGATGGGGACACTCGGCAAAATACTGTTGAGAAGTGAGCTCAGTAATGAAAGCTTTTGTAGGACCCTTAGGTTTTTGATGGAGGAAGAAAACAATTTGCTAAGTGATTTCAACACACGCTTAACAGAAGCATCTGGCTAAGATAAGAGATTTTAAGGGGGCAGTGTTGGGGTATTATTGCCAAAAGTTTATCGACACTGGTTTTGGCAAAATAATAACCATCCATTCAGTACCTGATCCGTACAACTCCGTGGGTTTGAGGCTAGTGCTACAAGGGGGACAAATGGATGCTCCTGTCCCCCAGAGGGACATATGACCAAAGAGCCTCTGGTGACAGGGTTAGGGGTGATATTTATTTTCTCTTCTGGATTTTCTAAATTTTCCATGATGTCACAGAAGACATTTATAATCAGGAACTATGTTGTGTTTTTTTTAAAAAAACTGCCTTATCTACTATGTGTCAGAAGGACTGGGAATATCAGATGTGAGTGGGCTCATCGAGGAACAAAGTGCTGGCAGTGGCTTCGCCAGGAGTGGGGCTTGAAAGGGCGAGATCTGGACAATGTTGGAGCAGGAGGAGGGCCGGCCAAGAAGAAAGACCAGAAGGGCCCATCTTGGCCCCATAGCCCAGAGAACCTTAGAGATGTCCCTGGGTGGGGCAAGGTGGCTTAGCCCTGGCCTGGCCGGCTCCCAGCCCATGGTGTTCAGCCTTAGTGCCCCCATCTTTAAAATGGGGGTCATACGTGTTTCTCTGCCTCGTGGATGCATGGGGAGCTTCAAAATCAGAACACAGAGGGCTATCAAAGCCCAGCCACCCCACTGAGGTTTGTTTCAATTTCCAGCTCCTAACTGCTGTTAGGAAATGCTTATTGGGTGGATATGTGGCTCCGTGCATGCAGCGGGACAGCTTCCTTCCTGGACTGACCTATATTCTGCTCCACTCCAGGGGCCGCCTAGCTTCTACCTAGTTTTTTCTTTTCCTTCCTGCTGCAATGTCATATCCAAATGGTACATGTGTGCAAATGACAGTGCTGTCATTGCCATCTGTGAGCGGGAGGGTTTATCCACGTCCTGGCACCAGTAATGGCTTCGGAGACACCCGTCACTAGGCTTGATCAATGCGAATTGGAGAACCGTTGGAGTCCTACTTTTTTTTTGTTTAAGTGGCCCTGGATTGACAGTTGCCAGCCATCACATGACTGAGTTAGATAATGAAATAGTGGTTATGGGTCTAAATAATGCTGGCCATGCCAGTCATTTTTTTTCCTCCATGTTTTTATATCTTTTATTTAGTGATGATTAACAGTCCTTCCTCCCCTCCACCCCCCCCCCACTAGAAAACAGTTCACAAAAGAAGAGAGAACTTACCATTTCCAAGTTAGCTGCAAAACCAAAACTAATCTTTGCCTTTTAGTTCTCTCAAAGCTTTACTCTATTCTCCTGGAGTATTCTCCTCTTACTAGCACTGTGGACATTAGGGTCATGAGGCACCTGTTGCTGTGATGATTTTCTGTGCTGTTTTGGTTGATGTTTTTTTTTTTTTTAATTGGGATACAGTTGTTTTACAATGTTGTGTTATTTTCCACTGTACAGCGAAGTGAAGTAGAGTTCCCTGTGCTATACAGCAGGTTCTCATTGTTGCTTTGATGGCCCTACCTGGAGTGAGAGCCTGTGCTTCCCTAGGTTTTCTCACTCTGATTGACCCTGGTCCCCTGCCTGGGGTTGCTGTATGACTCCACGTTTTTTTCTCTTGAGAAACAGAGATCCTTCCACCAGAAAAATTCCCTTAATTAAGTCTTACTGGCATGAGCAAGATTGGCTGTTGTTTATTTTTGCCACTAGTGGCTGGAGAGCCAGGGATTATACCCCACAGGAAGACCCTTTGTGACCCAGAAAAAGTTCAATTCTTGCTTCTACTCTTCTAGTCTGGTCAAGAGTCTGGAAGAAGAGAGAGAATCCACTTGTGGGAAGCTGCCCCAGTTGGTCAGAAAGTCTGGTAGGAAAGATTATGCACAAGTGTGGATTTTAATAAAAACACATTGAATTAACACAACATTGTAAATAAACTATACTTCAGTAAAAAACTATTAATAAGAAAACAAAAAAAAACAACCCACTACCTCCAAAAAAAAAAACCAAAACAAAACCACACACACACACATTGAATGTTGACAATTTAAGTTTATCATGGCATTTGTTTTTTGCTCATATGGTGAACATTCAAACCCTTGTCTTTTTTTTTTTTTTCAAACCCTTGCCTTTTGTAGAACATGCGATAGCCCCTAAAATAAGAGGGTACCTATTACTCTTGCCCATTTGGGTGTTTCATCAGTTTTTCCACCTACCCCCCCACCTTTTTTTTTTATTATTATCAAAAAGACAGACTGACCAGGATCCCATCAGAGGTTTCTTGGTAACACCAGCATCATGGATCATTAAGATAAATCGTGACAAATTCCCCAGATGCTTTAGGGTCTCAATACTCAGAATGTGGTTTCTGGACCAGCAGTATCCCCGTCACCAGGGAGCTTGTTAGGAAAGCAGAATCTCAGATCCCACCTGAGACCCACTGACTCAGAATCTACGTTTTAGGTAGATCCTGGGTGAGTCACATACACAGCAAAGTGTGGGAAATGCTGCTTCAAAGAATCATCTGGAAGGAGCTTACAGGAACCTCTAAAGCCACAGGGCACTTAATGGAAGCCCCGAAGGCCTAGCTGGTTGCCTGTGCTCTCCAGGGCCTAGATACTATCTCCTCTTCTTTTATAAAGACACTCTAGGGCTTCCCTGGTGGCGCAGTGGTTGAGAATCTGCCTGCCAATGCAGGGGACACGGGTTCGAGATCTGGTCTGGGGAGATCCCACATGCTGCGGAACAACTAGGTCCGTGAGCCACAACTACTGAGCCTGTGCATCTGGAGCCTGTGCTCCGCAACAAGAGAGGCCACGATAGTGAGAGGCCCGCGCACCGCGATGAAGAGTGGCCCCCGCTCGCCGCAACTAGAGAAAGCCCTCACACAGAAACGAAGACCCAACACAGCCATAAATAAATAAATTAATTAATTAATTTTTTAAAAAGATTATTAAAAAAAAAAAAGACACTCTAGCCCAAGTGTTTGAGTGAGAGACAGCAGATGCTAAGTGCCAACTGAGTAGAGCCTCAACTAGTTTATAACACTTTCAAAAAGACCTGGAGTTAGTCCTACAGAAAACTGATACTCTCTTGGGTCTGAAGAGCTTTAATTCTCAAGGGTTGGCATCTCTACCCACCAGGTACAACCCTGTTAGGATGGGTGGGCTCCAGTAGTTCTTACGTGATCAGAGACTGTTCTGAAGAAGCAAGACCCTGGGAGTGCCAACACTGTTGTCCAGAGTGATCATAAAGATTTTTTCCCGTCAACTGAAAAAAAAATTTGCTGAAGTAGGAATGAATGACTCTATCAGGAGCAATTTAAATATACTTGACAGGGTTTCTTGGCCTGTCTCCTTTCCCTTATAAGAGTGTGTGAGTGCAGTAAAAGCAAGGACTCAGGATTCTTCCCAGTCTGTTTATAGTCCTGTTTCTAATACGAATTCTTGACTGTTAAAAATTTGGATCCAGAAATTAAATTTTTTTTTCCAGTCTGGCTATTCAATCTATTCTTTTTTTTCCCCTCCAGTTTTATTGCGATATAATTGACACACAGCACTGTAGAAGTTTATGGCATACAGCATAATGATTTGACTAACATACATCATGAAATGATGATCACGGTAAGTTTAGTGAATATCCATGGTCTTATATAGATAAACAATTAAAGAAATAGGAAAAAAACACCTTTTTTTCCTTGTGATGAGAACTCTTGGGATTTACTCTCTTAACAACTTTTTTTTTTTTTGGCTGCATTGGGTCTTTGTTGCTACACGCAGGCTTTCTCTAGTTGTGGTGAGCAGGGGCTACTCTTCGTTGCAGTACGCGGGCTTCTTATCGTGATGGCTTCTCTTGTTGCAGAGCACGGGCTCTAGGCACCTGGGCTTCAGTAGTTATGGCACGTGGGCTCAGTAGTTGTGGCTCACGGGCTCAGTAGTTGTGGCACACAGGCTTAGTTGCTCCGTGGCATGTGGGATCTTCCTGGACCAGGGCTCGAACCTATGGCCCTTGCATTGGCAGGCAGATTCTTAAGCACTGCGCCACCAGGGAGGCCCCTCTTAACAACTTGCTTATACAGCATACAGCAATGTTAATTATATTTATCATGATGTAAATTATATCTCTAGTACTTATTTAAGTTATAACTGGAAGTTAGTACTTTTTTGACTGCCTTCAGCCAATTTTCCCTCCCCTCACCTCTGCCTCTGGTAACCCAGAAGTTAGACTTACCTACCATAAATGAGAATGGAGACAGAGGTGGGAATGCTAGATTATTACATATCTGTATGATGTCCTTTGGAATCCCAGGCAAATTCTAGCTCTTGTGCTTTTTCTCTTTTCCTCCTCATGCTTCCAAATTGTACATACTCATAAATGTTGATATTAACATTGCATATTGAATTTTTTTAAGTGTATTACCGAGTAGAAAACGTTGAAGGCTCCAGCTATAGGAGCAGCATGGACAGCTGGAAGGATATCTCCCAGGTAGCCTGGCGGTTAGGTGTGTAATGTCTACAACCTGCTGGCCTGTGTTTGAATCCTGCTCTGATTCCTACTGGGCAGCTCTGAGCAAATTTACTCAACATCTTCAGATCTTCTTTGTGAAAGGGAGATAATAGTACCTACCCCATAGGGTTATTATGAGGACCAAAGGAATTAGTATACAGAAAAGCTGCTTATACAGTGCCTAGCAGATAGTAACTTAACCAATATAAACTATTATCATTGAATCCGTAGTGTGACAAAATTGGTTGGTTCAATGGAATGTAAGCCTGAGAATCTAATGCAGAGGCTGATAGAATTGAGTTTCTTAGTTCTCTTCCTACTTCCTACAGTACTAATTAACAATGAGGCAGTCCAGAAGCAAGCCCAGCAGAAGAGAGAGGAAGAAGCAGGGTCTGGAGACAGTCTACTGATGCAGCAGTAACTCCCCTTGAATAATTGAACTGGCTGTGCTTTAAAATGAGAAGCAAGGTAATATAATGTAATTAGATGATTCACATAAGACTCTACAGTTTGCAGACCATGGCCACATTCACTTTCTCACTGAATCTCCATAGTTTCTCTGGAGTAGAGCAGATGTCATGGTTCCCACTTTACAGAGAAGGACACCGAGGCTCAGCAAAGGCAGTGGTCCCCAGCTAGAGCCCTGGCTTCCAGACGCGAGGTCCAGTGCCTTTTCCACACAGCCTCTCAACAAATCTTCAGATTCTCCGCTAAGGTGCCTTAAACGTCCTGACAGCCATTGAGAGCTGCTTCTCTTCTCTCTCCCTCCTTTAAGGACAGGGGGAGAGCAGCTCTCAAATGAGCATCTGAAGATTTCCTGCCAAAGGGAAGGGCTTCCCATGTGGCTGAAGCTACAGACCTAGAACTATGTGCTTTGGATTCACATCAAGGTAAGGTACAGAGCTAGGCAGAGGAGAGAGGGGAAGGGTTTCATGCTTGGCTTGCTGGAACCTCTTCTACCAGGCCACCCTAAGCTGAGGAGAGGGTGGGTGTTAAGGGGTACCTACAGTTTGAGTCCCTGTGAATTATCTAAACGTATTATGAAAAAGAATAATCAGTGGCATGTCACTTTAGGACAAGATGGCAAATATGTGGATGCATACCTCAACTGCGTCCCCTGTACTCATGACAGCCATTGCTAACTGACCAGGATCTTTCCCACTGAGCTTCAGAATCCTCCTGAACCCAAGGCTCCAGGCATCCAGTCAGATTTGTTAACTGAGAAGAAACCCATTGACCATTCCTCTTTTAAGGAGCATCCCTTCAGTACAATGAGGAGTTATATTTATTATTGAAATAATGCATCCTCTTTTGGCATTTAGGTGATTCTGGAGTTCTTGGTAATGGCAAAAATATTTATATTTTATCAACTGTTTATATGTTACCACTCTTTTGATACTTTCACCTTGCTGTGTCATCTAGCAGCTCTTGAAATAAACTTGAACACCATTAGTCATCTGTGTTCATTGTAACCAGCCATTTTTTTCCCTCTTTAGAGGCAAACTTTGCCTTTTATTCCACCCAGTAAAATATGGAAGGGAGACAGTAGTAGGGGAAAGGGGCTTTTCCCTTCTCCCCAGCACACACGAGATTGGTGCAGACTATGTGATTTGTGCAGACTGTGCGAACAAGCTGAGATGCGCCCCTCCCACCCCTCCCCGCAGTCAGCAGTGTCTCTGAGACAGCTGTAGCCCTGAGCTCTAAGGGGAAGGCACGTGCCTGCAGTTGGCTGTAGTGCCTTGGCAGGCCACGTGCATCATATGACCCATAATGCCTGGCAGATGATTTTGTCCTGAGCGTGTTCAGAGGGCTCTCTGAGACCTGCAAGAGTTGTGGTCTGCAGGACCATGGTCCTGGTCCATCTCACTTTGTCCTAATGCAGTTAGTGTTTGGATCATAGGGCCATTCAGTAAAGTTGCCTGAAAATGGTCAACCAAGGGGCTACCATGTGAGAAACGTTCATCAAAGAGCTGTGGGTCGGCATCCCCGTGATGGCAGACAAGGCCAAGCAAGATACCTGCAGCCATGGCTTCCTGCCAGCACCAGCGCGTTCGTCCATATTGATCAGGCCCAGCAAAGGGCACTCACGGTTTCTAACCCAGGACCAGCCAGTGTTTTAAGAAAACGTCTACTGTGTATTTATTGTGAATTTCCCTGATGATAATTATAGAGCATTTGGAAAATACAAAAAGATGAAAAGGAAAAAATTTACCCATAATCACATTGCCTAAAAAAGTACTCTTAAAATTTGGATATATTTATTTCATTGAAGTCTTTTTTTCTATGCATTTGTGTATACTTAAAAAAAAATTTGTATCATAATGAAAATGCAATTTTCATCATGTTCTTTTTACACACATGAGCACATTTTTTATATCATTCAACTCAAAAATAGTATTTTAAGTGGATATATAAGATTCCATTTTATAGATGCACCATAATTTATTTAACCGTTTTGTTGAACATTTCAGTAGTCTCTATACCTTTATATGTGTGTTACGAATAATAGCAGCGTGCATTTTTAGAGAAGAAGACATAGAGGAGAATAGATTTTTAACATCTTGATGGGCTAGTCAGCACTGTTCATTGTACTGCTGCTGACAGCCCAGTGTGTGTGTGTGCATAGATATTGTATCTTTGTGTATGCATGGATGATACTTAAAAGTAGAGAATCTCCAGGCTCTCCAGTAAAACTTAGTCCTTTGGGCACCAATCCATTGTACGATTGACACTTCATCTAATAAGCTTATGAAAATAATTATAGAGGTAGCTGACTCCCATGAGAAATCCATAGCTACTGTGCTAATTCCTGTTAAGTGCTGTTGAAATTTTTTTATTGAAGTATAGTTGATTTACAATATTATATTAATTTCAAGTGTATTACATAGTGATTCAGTATTTTTATAGATTATACTCCATTTAAAGTTATTACAAAACAATGGCTATATTACCCTGTGCTATACAATATATTCTTGTTGCTTATTTATTTTACACATAGTAGTTTGTATCTTTGAGTCCCCTACCCCTATGTTGCCCCTCCCTCCTTCCCTCTCCCCACTGGTCACCACGAGTTTGTTCTATATATCTGTGAATCTTTTTCTGTTTTGTTATATGCATTCATTTGTTTTATTTTTTAGATTCCACATATAAGTAATAACAGAGTATTTGTCTTTGTCTGATTTATTTCACTAAGCATAATACTCTCTAGGTCCAGTCATGTTGTTGCAAATGGCAGAATTTCATTCTTTTTTATGGCTGAATAATAATCCTGTGTGTGTGTGTGTGTGTGTGTGTGTGTGTGTGTGTGTGGTGTGTAACTCACATCTTCTTTATCTAGTCATCTGTTGATGGAAACTTAGTTTACTTCCGTATCTTGGCTATTGTAAGTAATGCTGCTATGAACATTGGGGGTGCATGTATCTTTTTGAATCAGTGTTCTTGTTTTCTTCAGATATATACCCAGGAGCAGAATTGCTGGGTCATATGGAAGTTCTGTTTTGAATTTTTTGAGGAACCTCCACACTGTTTTCCATAGTGGCTACACCAGTTTACATTCCCACCAACAGTGTAGGAGGGCTCCCTTTTCTCCACACCCTCTCCAACATTTACTATTCGTAGACTTTTTGGTAATAGCTATTCTGAAGTTTGAGGTGATATCTCGTTGTGGTTTTGATTTGCATTTCTCTCATATTAGTGATGTTGAGCATCTTTTCATGTGCCTGTTGGCCATCTGTATTTCTTCTTTGGAAAGATGTCTATTCAGGTCTTCTGCCTGTTTTTTGATTGGGCTGTTTTTTTGATATTGAGTTGTATGAGTTGTTTATATATTTTGGATATTAACCCCTTATCAGTCATATCATTTGAAAATATTTCTCCTGTTCAGTAGGTTGTCTTTTCGTTTTGTCAGTGATTTCCTTTTCTGTGAAAAAGCTTTTCAGTTCCATTAGGTCCCATTTGTTTATTTTTGCTTTTCTTTCTTTTGCCTTAGGAGACATATCCAAAAAAATATTGCTACGATTTACGTCAAAGAGTGTCCTGTCTGTGTTCTCTCCTAGGAGTTTTATGGTTTCTGGTCTTAAATTTAGGTCTTTAATCCATTTTGAGTTTATTTTTGTGTATGGTCTGAGGAAGTGTTCTAATCTCGTTCTTTTACATGGAGCTGTCTAGTTTTCCTAGCACCACTTATTGAATAGATTGTCTTTTCCCCACAGTCTATTCTTGCCCCCTTTGTTGAATTTGGATCAGTTGCCTTTGGTTGTCTTCCTGCCTGTGGGCCATTTGGCACTCACAGCTGCTTCTCTTCTCTCCCCTGTAGTTACTGGGGCTTCCGGATGCAGATGACGACGCATTTGAAGAGTACAGTGCGGACGTGGAAGAGGAGGAGCCAGAGGCGGACCACCCCCAAATGGGGGTCAGTCAGCAGTAGACTTCCAAGGGCTCCCACCTGAGAAGGAGAGTGGGCCCTGTGGTACCCGAGGTGGGGTCACAAGCTCCTGGGTTAGCATTTTGCAATAGCACTTCGAAACAGGACGTCTGACTCCCAGCATCCAAATTAAAATGAAATACCTTTTTAATGACCACACGATATCTGGGATGAGCTTTGCTCAGAAGTGACCTGAATTTTACTCCCGTTTCAGTGGGTCTCTAATGGAGTTGTCTCGGTAGCCTTTGCCATTTTGAATTTAGAGTCCATTTTGCGGCTGACTGTTCTCTCTTGAGTTTATGTTGGAGAACTAACATTTGCTGACTCAAAAGTAGAGAACTCTGAATGTATTAAGGATATGTTTTGAGTCATCACAGGTGACATTATTGAGAGAAAGCATGGCAGAGAAGAAATGCAGTCTGCACTTTTTATGTACCTTTTAAGTGTATGTAAATGGAAGGTTTTGCTTATAAAGCATGAGTTTTAATATCTAGTCGTTAAACTGCACAAGTGCAAATACAAGGGCAGAAAAGGAGAATTACTTAGTTTTGGGTTAAGAGGGTAAGAGAGGCAAAGAAGCCTTTAAGGGTTCTGCCATTACTGAGTTACCTAGATATATAGCAGCTGGTTCATGGTTAGGTAGAAACATTATTTGCATGTTCAGTTATTTTAAAACATGCTGATTCCAAAGCCACTTTTAAAGTCTAATAGTGGAGAATATAAATGGGGTGACATAAATTATTGATTTCTTTAAAACGTTTATAAGCCACCCCACATATGAAATGAAACATTTACCTTCTCTCTTTATAACAAGATGGCAACTTGTTAAATCATGAAAACATCCCAAATCCAAGTGCCACTTAAACTTTGAAGCCATAGATGAATTTAATAGGAAAATAAACCAGGATAAATTTTTTAAAAATACGATGGAATCCTTCTTTACTTTCTTAATCTGACTTTTATTCTTCAAAAAAAAGTCAAGAAAGGATCCCACTGTATAATTTATTTAAAAATTGTAATCAAGTGCTTTGAGGAACCTAACTGCAGTGAAGTTTTAAAGTCGTATGAAGGTGGGAATCTTTTAATCGTGGGTTAGCTTGGTTCAGAAGGGAAGTTTTAATGATCAAATATTCAGACAACTCACAGAAACAACTACTATCATAACTGGAAACACTGATGTCATCATTTAGCAACACACACTGAGGGGGGAAATTCTTTGCAATGCTAACATGGAATTATTTAAAACATTCATTTTGCTTAGACCCTTCTGCATCTCTGGTTCTAATAAAAGATGCAGAATGCCTCTTTTACAACACTTAACATAACATCTGGGGTGGAATTGTTTTTAACATGCACACACATGCCTGTTGGGTTGTCAAAGTTTTAGATTAAAAAAAAAAAAGCAGCAGAGGCCACGGAGTTTACGGGAGTCTTGTATATCTTCCAGGCATGTTGGTGTAAACCTGATTATCTCAACATTTTCTGTTTAATTGATTGGTGCCGTGAGGAGTACAGCTGCTCGTGGTAAAATGGTGTCCTACAGTTTTAAGTCATCGGGTAAAATAATTTCGTGGTTTCGATCTGTGCTTCAGTACCCATGTTTTTTTCTTTTCTTGGAAAAACATATTAAAGGTTAACTTCAAGTGAAATGAATTATCTTTGGAGTAGCCTATTAACAAAACAAACCTTGGGGTTTTATCCAGTGGAGCAAGCGGATTCCGTGCTTTGCTCCCTCGCCTGTGTTCTGATTGGCTGTGAACCTGAGCACAGGTGATTGGGAGCTATGCCTCCCGTAGGTAGAGCCCGCGTCTGCAAAGCTCCGTGCTCACACTGTAGTCTGAAAGAATGACTTCTGCCACCGAAATGAAGAAGCTGGACTGGTTTGCTCCATTCAAAGGTAAACTGGAATTTTGTACGTAGAGGCTTAAAATCTAAATTTACATATGTTTGAAAATGGAATGGACATATAAAATGTATTTTATGAAAAAAGTGTTTAGGCTTTGACCAAATGCATTGTGGTATTATTATGTGAATGTTCTCTGTTGATAAAAATTGAGCTGAGATAGACTCAGCCATTCAGTGGGCTGAGGAGAAATCTGGCCTTTGTTCTGCCCCAGGGGTAGGAAAGGACATCGCTGTGTGTTACTTATTTTCAAGGCAAAACCCCAGAGGGCGTTGCGAATCGGTTTGTTTCCTCTAAAGCTTCGTTTTCTCTGATTGTGCACATCCCGGCCAGTGCATGCTGACACACATGCACATGTACACACTCACCTGCGCTGTGGATTCTCTGTTTGGGTCGTGGGTGGCATCAGAACTGGCTCAGTGCAGAGCTTCACCTGGCCGCTCAGGGACGCGGGCAGCCTGTGGTTCTCACTATGGAAGTGGTTCCCTGGCTAGACCGAGTTCCGACTCTCACAAACATGTAAACACACCTACCGAGAGGCAGTGTGGTACCACAGGAGAAGCGTAGACCCAGGAGTTAGGAGAGAGGCCCGGGTTTAGTCCTGACTCTGCCAGTGACCATGTACGTGCCCTCGGACAGGTCATTTAACTCGCCTGAAGAAAGGGGAGTTGGCCCTTCCTGCTTGAACCACTGTCCTTCCTTAACTGCCTTACTATGTGTGTGTGTATGAAGAGCAACAGTCAAGGAAACTTCTCGAGAAATGCGAAGCAAATGCATTTTGAATCTTGCTGTCCTTAGGATCCTGGCCACAGGATGACCTTAGAACAGGTTTGTGTTAGTCTGTGCGTGTTGAAACCCCCTCAGGTCTGATGCTGAGGGGCTGATGAGATTCTGTCCTCAGATGAGAGGGTAAAGGGGGGCCCCGGAGATATGGAAAGCGTATCAATACTTGTCCCAGTTGGCTGCTGTGCCGTGGAAGGTATGGATTTGCCTTGTGCTCTGACAGACTGGGGCTTTGGAAGTAGAGTAAGTTTAACCTAACTTAGTCGGGGAATTCGCATGAAGAATAGCTGGAAGAGAGTGAGAGATGAGTGCTTTGTTGCCATGTCATCCAGTAGAGAGAAAGAGAA
This sequence comes from Delphinus delphis, assembly GCF_949987515.2. Taxonomy (NCBI): domain Eukaryota; kingdom Metazoa; phylum Chordata; class Mammalia; order Artiodactyla; family Delphinidae; genus Delphinus; species Delphinus delphis. The sequence goes on from NC_082691.1 coordinate 61,314,757, forward strand.
GTAACAGAGAAAGTGACTGAGTGTGTGAGTGTGTGTGTGTGTGTGTGTGTGTGTGTGTGTGTGTGTGTGTGTGAGTAGGGGAATGGTTGATTGCTTGTTGATCACTGTGGGCTAGCTGCGAAGTCACACCTGTGATAACGTTCCACAACCTTGGTCCCAGGTTTGAGTGAATCACAGAGACATTTTTCTAGTGGTTACCCGGTTACTTTCCCTGCCTGATAATCATACCAAGGAGACTTCGGGGAGTGAGAGAGCAGATTCTGGAGGGAGGTGAGACCCCACAGTATGCCTGCCACCACCACGGACACTGCGGTGTCCACTCAAGTCTCCCAGGCTGCCAGCAACACATAGTGCTTTTTTCCCCCCATGCCTAGAACATGAAAAGTCTCTAATTTAGGAATTCTCCTTGTGTCCTGGTGCCAGAATTGAGGTTTCCAGTGTCCTTAAGTGAAAACCCCTCTCCTCTCGTAGTCACTGTGTTTCCACATAGGAGCAGAAACCTTTCCCTAGCACAAGTACGTGTCTAAATATTGCTTCTGTTTCATAAGAGCACAAAGTGTATGGACCTAGGAGAGCTGTGATACTGGAGCATCATTGGAATTTATATTTTAGGAGTCTGCCTCATGTTAAAATGTACAAGTTGGGAAGCTGTGGTATGAACAGATCTTATTTCTCCTGGTTTGCGAGACACATAGGAAAAGGCAGGACTTAACCTGGGGTAGGAGGAGATGAGTAAGGTAGAATGGGAGAGTTAGGGTCTGATTTTTTAAATAAATATAAAGGCAAGAGGCAGTTAACATATAAAATACAAGAGAACTGTTGTCCTGGCTATCTCACCAGGATCCTGCTTTCCTCAAAGGGGCTGCTTGCATGTTGAGAGGCAAGGCCTCTGTCGGGGGTGGCCTTGTGGCTTTAAAAATGCCGCCCCCAAAAAAATGCCCCCCAGCCAAGGAGACAGTGGGTGTCTTGCAAATCTGGTGGAGTTCTGTTCCTCACTAAACCAGCTGCCAGAGAAGCCTGTATTTCCAAAGTGCTGACAGATCTGCAAGGGGCTCCAGTCACCTGGCAGGCAGAACGGGAACCAAACTTGACCTCGCTGTCAGCCGCAGAGGAGGCTACAGATCAGGAATGCCCCAGCCGGCCAGAGGGCAGAGCCCACCTACTCCACCAGGCTTCCGGGTTGTAAAAGAGCACAATTAAAACTCAAGTGGATCACAGACCCCTCTTCCCTCTAGTGAGTGTTAACTCCAAAGAGACGTCATTGCCTGATTGCTTAGTTTTCAGATTACCAGAGAAGCCTCAGGTTTTTTTGAATTAAAAACTAATCCTCTTCCATAAAGACACAAGCAGTTATCTTGGTTTGGTGATACCAGGTATGGCATGAAAGGCTGAAGTCTTTTAGATTTTATACAGAATAATTCTCAGACTTGCCAGAACGCTGGTAGCCACTGGTATCCGTGGCAACGTGGTGTCCATGGTAAGATATCTATAGCTCGTGTTCCTTGGGCAAATTGTTAAATAATGTGTTGTCTTTGGTATTTTTATTTAAATCTGGATGACAAAAATAGAGGACCTATGAGCATTTCATGTTGTAGAAAGTCTACTTAAAGCACGGTATGGCCGAAGAGGCCCAAGTAGTAAAAAGCAGGCACCAGGCCACATACAAATAAACATTTCATTTTCTGAGAACTGTGTATTCAAGTTACTCGGTACCACAGAGAGAGCTGACAGTCTGTTCCCTGTAAAACTGCCTTTGCCTGGTTTTTTTTTTCTTTTTTGTTTCTTCAGATTCATTTTTTACTTTAAGTACCTTCTGATAGCTAGGCAGATAAGATACAGAGCCATACTCTGTACAAATGTCAGCTTTTTAGAGGAGAAAGTAAGTCGTCAGTTCTAGGGAAAACTTGAAACTATCTGTGAACCAGTCTTAATTTGTGTAAGTTTAGTGTCTACATAAGAAGCAAAAGCAAGGAATGGTTTGGGGGTTTTGTTTTTCAGGTGAGAAATGTTTCATGCAGGGTGTCTCTGCTTTCTTTGCCTTTATATTCCTTTCAAAGAACTCTCTTGTAAATTACAAAACTGTGAAATGGGTTGCCAAACACCGTTGCCCTTCATCAGCTGCCTCAGCAGTGTAAACGCAGAATTGAACCCTGGCCACACCTGCTCCTTCCTCTCTCCCCTGAGGGTGAGGATCTCATCCAACGATGTAATTACCATACGCTTGCTATTAAAGAGCCTTCCGAATTCCGCTGCGATGTGCCTCTTGTTTACTTTCTCCATCATGTTTGGTCCTAAAGGACGCCTGACTTGCTATAAAGGAGGACCGGGAATAGGGACCATCAGCCAGCTTTGTGGTTGCTGTTGTTGGAGCCTGGCTGCGGTGGGGCAGGGGGATGGGGAGGGAGGAGTGATTACAAGAACCACTGATATGATTCAGATGTTAATAATTGATGTATTTGGAGACATTAACCTATCCTGATGCTGTACCTGGTGTTTCGTAATTTTCCACTCTTCCTTCGAACTTTAGATTTTTTTCCCCGTCCTAGTTAGGAATCCTTCATGGCATCAATTAGAAACCTGTGGTCCTTCTACGATGACATGACACCATTTCCCATTACTTTCTGCCCAATTGTTATTCAGAAACAATGGCATTTAAAAAATAAGTCTGGAAGTTGGTGGTAAGTCCCATTATTTGATCAAGAGCAATTTTCTTTCCCCAAATGAATAGGTCTCCATAGATTGTTAAATTAGATTTGCGAGTGCCTTAATAGGCACAGCCTAGAGGCTCCTGTGTGTGTTTCAGGTAACTTAATTCGTGCTTCTTCGGTTTGGACATGGATGTTGTCAGAGATTGTACTGAGTGGTCGGCTGTGTGCAAGCGTTCCAGACCTCACTTAGTGTAAGATCCTCAGACAAAGGCTTTCTTACAAGAGAACTCATTTCTTACTGTTAGTTGAGCGCTAACAGATAGACTTTTTTTTTTTAACTTTGTATTTTATATTGGAGTATAGTTGATTAACAGTGTTGTGTTAGTTTCTGTTGTACACACTGCTATATTTAAAATGGATAACCAACAAGGACTTACTGTATAGCACAGGGATCTCTGCTCAACATTATGTAACAACGTAAATGGGCAAAGAATTTGAAACAGATGTAAGCTGGCTCTTCTATCTGAGTGCAGGGACTGGTGGTGGAAAGAGCCACTTTCCCCTTTGCAGTGAATCTTTCTCAGATTGGTTCCCCGGGGACAAGGTTCTAGCCCAGTCTCCTCCCTGACTGGCTGTGTGATCACAGGCTTGTCACCAGCTCCCCCTTGCCCCCTGCCCCACCTTTGTTTCCTCATCTGTAAAAACAGGAGTGTGGACTCATTTCCAAGTTCCCTCTAGGCACTAGCATTGTAGGAATGTATCTTGGCTAGTGAGATTAGGGCAGGTGGGAAGCAAAGTTTATAAGGAAAATACCGTCTCAGGAAACGAGGGCTGGGCGACTGACATTGACCTATCTTCTCTAAGGTCCCTTTTAGAAATAAAGACCCCCAAAGAGAGGGATTAATAGACGGAGCAGAGAGGATTTTCAGGGATTTTTAGTAGGGAAAGTATTCTATGTGATACTGTAATGGTGAACACATATTATAAATTTGTCCAAACCCATAGGATGTACAACACCAAGTGTGAACTATAGTGTAAATTATGGACTCTGGGTGATAAGATGTGTCATTGTAGGCTCATCAGTTGTAACAAATGCATCGCTACATGGGGGATGTTGAAATGGGAGATGCATGTGTGTGGACTGGGGCTAAAAGGGAAATCTCTGTATCTTCTGCTCAAAATTGCTGTGACCCTAAAACTACTGTAAAAAGTAAACTCTAATAAAAAGAAAAGAAATAAAGATCCCAGCCAAAATAGTGGGTGTATATTAGCTCCAGTGCTGACATCCCTGGATACTTTCTCCTGCCTTCCTACATGTCCCTTCTTTCTGTGATCAAGAATACAGGATAAAAACTACCACAAAATAGGAATATTTGGGCTGTTTTGCTTAGGGACGTAACAAATAGTCTCGTTTCCTTTAGAAACGAGCCTGGTTTTCATAGTAAAGTCAGGCCGGGTGGGATACCCCATTGTCCCTAGTGTTCACTGTGGATGTGAACAGGTTGAAATAAAGTAAGCAGAACAAAACCCACTACCCAGTGTTTGGACCCTGCCGCGGGGCTGGAGCCAGTGGGCTGGCTGCGTGTGTGCCGGAGGGGCTGGCAGGTAGTACCCCCTCCCCACCCCGTGCTCTCCTGCTGAATCAGGGCGAGGGGCGGGGTGCGGAGCAAACATGCCTTCCTCCCTTGGCGGGCCTGGCCATCTGGTACTTTGAAAACTCAAGAAATGTGTCCCGAAATAGCTGGCACAGTGCGTTTCCTCTTAGTTTCACAGTGGGCAAATACTAACTTTGAAATACTTTCCTGATCTTTGACCCACCTTTTTTCCCTTTTTTGGAGCAAAAAGCAATGGCATTTCTAAAAATCTGAGCAGGCTGTAATTAGGGAGCCAAAGAATAAAGCAGGCATTTCCTATTAGGCCACATTTAAAGGAGCAGAGAGATTTTCTCTTTGTTTTCCAGGAAAATATGGCAATGATGTGGGATGTAAAAACCTACAGTAGGGCTTCCCTGGTGGCGCAGTGGTTGAGAGTCTGCCTGCCGATGCAGGGGACACAGGTTCATGCCCCGGTCCGGGAAGATCCCACATGCCGCGGAGCGGCTGGGCCCGTGAGCCATGGCCGCTGAGCCTGCGCGTCCAGAGCCTGTGCTCCGCAAAGGGAGAGGCCACAATAGTGAGAGGCCCGCGTACCACAAAAAAAACAAAAAAAACAAACAAACAAAAAAAAACCTACAGTAAAACGAAGTTGGTCCTTTGGGATGCTTTTTAATTGGAAGCCTCTAGAGGTCAGCACTGCATAAGGAAAGGGCTTTCTAGTGCTGGGTAGCCTTTTGCCCGTTTCCTTGTGGAGCCTTTGGGAGAGGCGTGGTAGCAGAACCCCAGAGTGGCGTGAAAGGAGCGAGCAGCCCAGCTGTGCATAGGAGACGAAGGTGTAGAGTCCCTTCTTTATACATAAACCCTAACGTTTGACTCTGGTTGGTTTTCTTCCCTTCTCATCCGTCTTTCTCTGCAGCTCCCACACCCCCGTATGTACACACTGTCAGCTCAATAAACATGACTTATTGACCGATCGATGAACCATGGCATTTAGCTCACTCTGAGAAGGGCTGGGGAAATGCCAAAGAGGAGATGGATGGCACATTTCATTTTGCTCTGAGCAAGGTGAAAGGCTGCTCTGTGTTCCAAGGCAGCCCGGGACATTCTGATGATCAGCCGGCAGGCTTTGTGAAGCCCTGTGACTTCCAACCCAAATTCGGGGTGCCGAGGGCGGTGCCGGGACCACAGGTTTCTACTCGGCTGAAATCAGTCTGCCTGAGGCCTGCACAGATCAGGGGTGGGTGGGGAAGGATTTGAGCATCTGTAGGATATCTGGCCAGAAGTGAGGTAGTTGGGAGCCCCTAGAAACTGGCTGACACTCCTGGGGGCTCCAGGGCACAAGATGCAGTAACAACATGTGGTGATGGCCAGGGGTGTCATAGACCACCGCAGGCCAAAGCCCAAACTGGTGGCAGCCTTGGGAGTTCCCAGCGGCTCCCAGAGTTGCCCCAGGGTTTCCTTTTGGCCCAAGAAGGAACAGGAAGGCCTTTCCTTCCCTCTTCCTGTGTTGCCCCTTCTGTTCAGGGTTTTTATTCTTTCTACTGAA